>NC_082599.1:30793987-31469344 GCF_030936135.1 Gavia stellata
ACAGATTCATTAGAAAGTTCATGTTAGTTACAAAATTTCCGTAACTGTTAACACAGCAATTGCCGCCTTCTCTCAACCCCCTGAGTCTTTCAATCTCACAATCTATTTAAAATACGTCCATTCAACAGAAAATAGCTGCTGGTTGCTTGCCCCATGCTTTTTATGTTTGTATTCTCCACTCATGTTAACTTCTTTCTTCCTGTTTTCCAAATGTCCTAATCTCTTCCATTACATCCATTTTTGATTGCACATGGCAAGCACAAATGTGCTAAAGTGTTGGTTTCTTGGGAACTGTATGATAACTATATCAAAAATCACAAGTCTCAAAGTTTCTTCTGTTTTGTTTTTGCACAGAGACCTACACAAAACTCTGCTCACATAAATGTCACTTTACGGAAGAGGAAACAGATCCCAACATCACCACTGCAAACCACTTGCGGAGCTGAGACTGGATTCAAGATCCAGCCTCTTCACTAGCTTATAATGGCTTCTTTTTTTTTTTTTTTTAATAAGGTTTGGTGTTCCCTGTTGTAAGATGTAGCAGACTTACTGTTACTGTAATGGCTTTTACCCTTTTCCTCCACCTCTTCCTCTAATCCGGGCATTATTTTGACCAAAAATCACAAGCAAATCAAGTAAACCAGAATAAAACGGGACAAAATTGATCACAATGTACACTTGATTCACCCAGTCAGTAGAAAACTGCAAAACAAGCAAACCTTTACATAATGCAAGTGACCTTTTAGGATAATCAAGCACATTAATATAAAATTCAAAAAAAGAGTTTTGCTATATGCAAATACAAGAAGGGACAACTGCCAAATGTGTGAATGTGGAAATGGCAAGTAGCATTTAAAAACATTCCTCTTGCTACTGAAGACATTTTCTCACAACAATGCATTTTGGAACTATTATACAGGCAATCCTACATCCAAAGTTTTTCACAAATTTTCCTTTGAAAATAATTTTCTCCTCTATTATCCTCTAGTACGGCATCTTGATATCAGCTATTTGAACTATTTTTGGCACTTGAAATTATTAGAATGTTCTTTTAGAATGTTAATAATTTATCTTTGTAAACAGCATCTTTAACAAGTCTTAATTATGTCATTTTGTATAAAGCTGTGGTACACAGGAACACCAGCAAATGAAGAGAATTCAATTGTGCTAGGCACTGTACAAACACAAGTCATTATAAAACAATCTCTCTCTGTTCTATTTGTTATTTCTCTATTGGCTTAGTGGTACAATAGCTATTCCCCAGCACACATAAGGAGAGTTATATTATAGTTTACTAATATAAACATTTCATTTTGCATAATACAGGAGGTAGAAAGTAATAACATATCTCATTAACAAATTTCTGATTGGATTAGCAGATGTCATCAATCTTTAAAATGTTTAAGTATGTCTCATTACATCAGAAGCCATTTCCAATTAATATCCTCAAACTCACTTTATGCAGTATAAACAGTCTACACAAAACAGTTAGTTATTACCTCTCTCCCTCAAAATACCTATGGAAAACTCTTACCGGTATTTGGACTTTTGAAAGCTTGCTGCGTTTCCAGCAACACCATTCACTAGGGATCACACAAGAAACCTCCACTTGGGCCAGTCAATGAAGGCTGCATCTAATTCCACTCCTTCCCTGAATCCATGCAAATACACCAGATTTTCCTTCTCTGTCCCAGAGACATAAAACCACCAAAACAATCTTGGCAATGCTCACAAAATACAGAAAGTGAATTCAAGAAAACAGTTATTGTGGTCTACTGACAACTTCCAGAAATGTCAGCCGCACCAAAATGCACAGTGCTAATTAATGCTGAGAACGTGCTGATTGTTACAATAAACGTCTGTTGGATTTTGTGTGAAATGCCAGACACTGATATGTTTAACACAGTACAGCATTCATATGAAAATGGTAAATAATGGGATTTCTAGGGGAGATTCATTTGTGATAGCAGTAGCAAAACTGCTTACATTAACTTTTGTTTGACTGAGATTTAATACCCAATGCAGCTACTATAATTGCAATCATTTAGGAAAATTTTTTACCAAATAATGTGATTTTTTTAGGTTTTCTGGATATGTTTCTCTCATCTAATTCTTCATTATTTTTGTAACTCCATGTATTTTTTCTGCCTCACTAGACAGAAAGATATAAAGAGAAAGAAGAAATCCATAAGTAAAAGCCAAGTCATTACTACTGCTGTCTCCAACTGTAGGCTCTGCCAGCCCATTGCCTCCTCTAAGGCTCCACACAAACCAACTGGATCTTCTGTCAGTCTGAATTTAAACATCTCTTTACCCACCTAAGGAACCCACCACTTTTTTCAGCTTCTCTAGTCTAAGAAAGAGAAAGAGATTTTGACTAGACATACATCCAGAAAAGGGTCTCCCCAGCCCCGTTACATGGAGAAGACTTGTTTGTGGACAAAAAACAAAGGAATAAAAGAAAGAGAAAGAGACATATATAATGATGAAAAAGGTTGTGAAAGCAGGAAAGGACCTTCAATAAACAGAATAAATAAATATATGTATTATCATAAACCCCAGAAATTACTTTCTCAGCTACAATACATAGCTTAATGCACAATTTTATTAATACCATGGCAAATTTTACCTCAAAATGCAGATTACTACTTGTTTTGAGAATAGTAGCCTTTATATTATGAGAATTGGGCTTTCTATTAAATCTGGAGTTACTGTGTTAAGAGATACACACTTCTGACATCTGAACAACTGAGTGGATGAACATGATAAAAGAAGACATCAAGTGGAGCTGGGAACTGTAAAGTTAAACCCTGGTCTATAAGATATTGATAGACTGAATTAATCCAACACTGAAGCAGCCAGCCTGCATAACAAAACAACCCATAGCTTTTGAGGTATTCTCTTATTCCAGCATCCCTATAAGCTGAGGGATTCAGCTGACACAGTTAGAATAAGCACTCCAGGGCACTTGCTAAAAACAATCCAGACGTATCTCAGTACAACGTGATCAACTACCATTTTCCACTTTTCTGACAGCTTCAAAATGGTATCCTACAAGTGAAGTTAACCATTAGCCCAGAGTACATTTCTTATTTATCTTAACTAGAGGCTTATAATATCAGCCACACTTGTTTCTATTTTCCTATTTCAGATATGGCAAAATAACTGCCTAAGAAAAAGAATTTCAGCAGCACAAAATTTTTCTCCAAACATTTAAATTTTTACTCTTATTTTGTTAAATAAGGACAGATTACTAAAAACCATTTATAAATAATTTCAAAGCAACCCTTTTCTACATCTCTGCCAAATGTTTTCTTGCCAGACTCCACTGAAAACCTTTTGCATTAATCAAAGACTTAATACTTGCCTTGCACAATTTCTATTGAATAAAAAAAATCTGAAAGGATATTTTATAAATGAGGGCAAAGAGCAAGAGTGATGAACATGCCTAATGAAAAAGAATATTTCCTTATTCAAGTCATAGACAGACAAGCCCCATTTGACTACACAAAAGTCAGATTTAACTGAGAGACAGACAGTAAAGAGTGTGGTTGCTTAGACGCACATTACAGGGTGCAATAGAAGTGATAAATTCAAACTCTAATTAATGTGAATTTATGCAGGGCATATGTAACCAACACCTAACCACATTCAGTCCTGGAGGATCATCTTTATTTTAAATCAGTGAGGTAACAGTAAAGCATCTTTAGCACTTTTTGCTTTAATAATTACTATTCTTTGAAAAACTGATGAAATTGCAGCTTTTACTAATATTCCTTCTATCTTATTCTGTAACTGAAGACCTGAGAATCAAAAAGATGAATCCTGAAAAACACCTTTTACATTGACAGTTTAAAAATTTTGACCTCTCTCTCTCCCTCCTCAAGGATGTGTAGGTACCAGCTCAAGTTCACCACACCATAACTAGAGCGTTTTTTTCCCTTGAAGAGGTCCTCATTGCCCTCTTTCATCATCACATGTGAATTCCCTTCCTGACAGTCAGACCTGAAGTTAAAACACCTTTTCTGATTGAGCGTTTTCCCTAGGTCTTCACGTCTAATCTTCCTCTTCAGATCATTTTTTCATAATCTCCTTAAAATCATGAGTTTTCTGTTTACTGACATAGGCTTATCTATCTCCAGTCTCAAGTTGTGATTACCACAAAAATTCTTTACTCTAGTTTTGGAAAAAGAAAAAAAGAAGAAAATACTGAAACAAATGGGGAATTTCCTGCTATATGATGGAACAGGAGAGAGAAAAATAACCTAACCAGCCCTCTCCCTCTTCCCTTGTGATCATTCCTGTCAGTGTGTATTTAGGCACATTTTGAAATGCCTGCTGGACTGCCGGTCCTAGGAAGGACTTCTGCCCTCCTCAGGCATTAATATGAGATAGAAACACTCAGTCCTGTGAAAATAAGGACAGTCCTAGGGACATACATGGGGAAAAATAAAATAAGGACATTTTATTCAGAGATTTTACGTTTGTTAGCCACCAAAGGTGTTAGAAGAGGAATTTCAGACAAAGTGTTGTAAACCCTCCTCTCTCCAACTCCACTTATGGCACCAAACTCTTTTTAAGATAGATTTAGGCCTTGGAACATGTAAAAGTTGTAAAACCTGACAAGGATGTAATGGTACACGGGTTGTGTTTGTTCTACTCTATGGTTAAGTGGGAAACCAAGAGGTTAAAAATCGGGACGGGGAGGGTTGAGACCCAAGTTCATATCAACCAGTCCAGAAGCATGATTTGGTTACAAGATCCCACAGTAACACCTTGAAACAGCAAAAGCATTTGTTCATAGGCTCTTCAGGTGAAGTAGGAAGCCCTTGGGCAGTCCTCTTCCCAAAACAATGCAACAAGGAAGGGGGGGGGGGGGGAAAAAAAAAAAAAAAAAAAAAAAAAAAATCACATAGAGATGCTGCTGCCTGGAAAAGCTCAAAAAGAGGTTAAGGAGAGCTCTTGGTCTGCGGAGCTTGCAACACCCTTCTGGTCCCACTGGAAACCACTTGGCACACAGATTTCACTCAGGGCCTCCACTACCCCAAGAGTAGACATGATCTTCTGTATGTTTCCTACACCAATATTATCACCTTTCTTCTGATTCTCCACTGTCTCAAACACTAAGCAAGTTTTCCTAAGGACCAATTCTCACATACTGGGACACAACATAAGCATAAAAATATAGATACTTAAGTGTTCTCTTTAGGAAACAAAAAGACTTTTCCCCTTTCATTTTAAAATGGCAGTTACCTACAGAAAGACTATTTCAAGTTCTACCTTTATTAAAAAAAAGGGGAAAACATCCAACTGTAATTATTATACAGAAGACCAAGTCTTGATATCACACAATTGCAGATAGCTCAAAGAATTCAGCATAGCTATACTGATCTATACTATCTGAGATCTGATCAATAGTCTTTAAAACAGATAACGATGGTAAAGGAGCTGCCTCCTGGATTTTTTCTTATGACTTTTTTTGTTCCAGAGATATCAATCCAATGCTGCATCTTCACGAGTGTAATGTGCATTACTTCAAACTGTCAGAAGAAGCAATTTTACAGTGTGATCAAACCTTGCTGATTTTGTGCAGCTCTTCGGTAATTATATTAGTAACCGTAGACAGGCATTACACCCAACACTGACAGCACATCACAGATCACTGTGCTGGTTGATTTAACAAAAACAAATGAAGCACAGGGTAGAAAGAAATAAAGGAAAGTTCTGATGCGGCAAGAAAGGCCTACGCTTAGTCACTTGTGTATAGAAATGGTATACATATGGCCTGCATCATGAAACAAGAAAAATATGCATCTTCTTGTTTTGGAAGAGGGATAACTGTACGGCAGTCTTTATTTAGGAATCAGCGGTCCTCACATTGTTCACTGCAAAACTTATAGATAAATCAAAATCTTAGCCTATGGTGGGCAGTATAAATAAGATTATAAGCTGTTCTTGAATATGAAAATTTCACTTTAAAAATAAAAGAAACTGGACAATAACATTTAACAAAAGTTAACACAAGCAGTTTTTACTGAGTTGTGGCACATAGTTGGTTTTTTTGTGCATATACAGAAACAATTCAATCAGGCTTCATAATAGTTAAGGTAGAATATGAATGAAATTTATAACATTTCAGGAACTCACAGAAGTTCGGTGTAGCTGTGTAGAACCTGAACCAAACAACTATTCATTGCAAATTAAGTCAGTAGACTCAGAGAAGGGCAATTACTAATGAACAAAACAGGTCATTCAAAAATTCTTTCAACTTCAAAAGTCCAGTGCTTGGCAGTGTGTGTCCACCTCACATTGGTGGAATCACCACCCCTTAATACCACAACTTCTGTTCTATGAGTTGCTAAAAACAGCTGGTCTCTCTCAAATCATCAAGCAGACAGACACCATGACTCAACTCTGGGAATCTAGCTGTTTCATCACTCTGCTGTGAAGAGCCAGGTATTCTGCACAGATGGAGACTTTGCTTTAGTTTATGTTAAAAGAAACCAGATGGCTTTCCCAGTGGCCGCGCAAAATGAAACAGCTGTGTATTTCTATCTGAAAAAAATGCATACAACAGGTCTGCATGCTATGGAATGAGAACGTTTAGCGAGAAACCTAGTTTAAAGACTAGTAACTATGATCGACTATATTCGTCTAAATGCCCTTCAAAACACTGAAAGTACATTAAAAACACATAATTGCAGCATAAATATACAACAGCAAATACCCATTCTCACAAAAGATCAAAAAAGTTACGAAAGCCAAAACTTCAAAGTAGTTTCACTTGGAAAAGCAGAAATGACTTAGTAATGGCATCCATATCACAGGATGGTGGAGATTAGAAGGGACCTCTGGAGATCATTTAGTCGAATCTCCCTGCTCAAAGCAGGTTGTTTACAACATTGTCCATGCTGAATCAAAGATAACTAAACCCCAAAATGGTTAACCTGAGTATTACAAACACCTCAGATTTTTATGGTAGTAGACAGGAGAATGGTAATAGACAGGAAAAGTCATGACCCCTGAGAGGTTTTCATAGGTTGGAAGTAAACAGTTGAAATTTGAATTAGAAGAACACCCCAGCGCCACCCCACCCCCAAAACAACAAAAAAACCCAAACCCCATAAAACAGAATATCAACCCTTCAAGAAAAACCAAAAAGGATAAGGAAACTATACCAGATATCACAATTGTTATTTTACGGGAGAAAGAATGCCTCAACTCAAACCTCATAACCGCTGAAGGGCATCCTTAAGAAAACACAACGCAGTAAGCCAGTATGGAAGACATGGAGTGGCATACAGCAAGACATGATTTCAAAAATCTTTAGAAATAAAAACCAGGTACATGCAAGTCATGAATAGCACTTACAAAAGCTGATCCCAGACTAAATTCAATACAAAAATAGCATGTTTCTTAAAAAATGGATATAACAGGTCCCAAAAGGCATATAATCAAGCTGATTTCCTAGACACAGTCTTAGCTACACATTCCCCTAACCCGTTTCCTTCACAGAAGGAAAAGCAAAATACCATCCGAGTTGGATGAGCTCACTACTGTTCAGTTTTATTATTCCCTCTGATACTTTAGCTGAACTTTATACATCCCATACCAGATATCCCTTCAGATCACTGATGAGTGATTCTCCTAGTTCACTTTCTAGAACCTCCCACAAAGAGGCGGAAAACATCAAAACTCAATAAGCAGCTAAGAAAAAGAGTGAAGATTTAATTAGAAACCAAACACAGATGCACTACCTTATTCACTGCATCTTGCCATTCACTGTTTGCAAAGAGCCACACTGACTTGTTTTTCATCATGTTATCATCAAATCACTGATGCTTTTATATTAAAAACTGTACAGTGAACATGCTTATCCTATTTGTTATTGCAGGCAAAACAGAGGAGTGAGGTCACAGAAGAAAAGCTCAACTAGCTCTTCATCAGGCAGCGTAATTAGATCGTACCTGTTTTAAACAAAAGTTTCTTAAGGGCAGTCTTTGCCAGGAAGAGAAAAAAGGGGGAGAAAACAAAAGCCAACCCAGTTTCCTTCTTGCTGGTTTAACCGACATGATTTCAGAGCACATGTACTATATGCAAAGTAAGCGGAGTTAAGTCCGTAGCAAATTGACAGCGCACATTCATAAGTATTGGTTAACTAGAGTTGTTATTATTCTCAACCTATGTTACTATTTTAACATTTTTAAATACAATCAGTTGAACGGAGGCATAACAAACAGTTTATTCTTCTGATAAATGTAAAATGCTTTATGAAAATGCTATATTATTACTGTGCTTTTGCATAAATCTGTGCATGTATTTTATCTCTTTTTAAGTGTGTGCTGAACATTTACAAATCTTTAATGGAACTGAAAACTATGTTTCAAATTTGTCAATGGTTCAAAAGAAAAAAAAAAATGGGTCACACTGTCATTGCGCGACCCATCTTTCAGTCAGAAGTGAAAGTTGCAAAGGATTTTCCCTTCTTCAGATTTCTCTTTCTAGTGTTATTGGAAAGCTTGTCTTCTTGTTTAAATTAATTTCCTTTTAATCTCCTTCCTGAGCTGCTGGATAGATGGAGCCTCTTAAAAAATTCAGGATATCACTGTAATTGTAAATTGATCTGCTTCTCTGGCAGAAGGCTGGGGCCCTCCATCCAGGAAAGAGACTGTCTTCTCAAAGTTGTTTTTCAGACAAATTATTAATTTGCACTTTCGCTTACTACTATATTATCCTTTAATGGAAAAGCAGTTTTTTAAACAAAGCTACTACTTTTTGGATTGTTTTATCCCTGGAAACGTACAGGGAAGAAAGCTAACTGCCATAGCCAATGTGAAATATTCACTGGCTTGAAATTATTAGATTTCCTAAAGGAGACTTTGACTCTACTTACATAGGAACTAAAACTGTATTCGACAACTAAAATGCACATATTCATCACTGCTAAAGTTCTGAATTAATGTAATATATTAATAGACATAGGACAATTCCCCACTGATTTTTAATGCAACGTTAAGGGTAGAACACTGTTATGACTATGCAATCTTTAAAACAGACACGTAACTCATTAGTATCAAAGCAGAGGAAATTATCTATCTAGTGTGGTGCTGAATCCACATAGCCTATTTGCCTTTGGCTCTTTGGTTATGAGATCTGGCATCACTTGGATTATTTCACCTAATCCATCATTAGCTTTCCCATGTCCTACATACTGTGCAACAAACCTAAATTTAACAAACCCAACTCCCCACCAATTACCACGCTGAATATATTACATGTCAGCACAGAGCACAAAGATTAGACATGCTGAATTACATCTTTCTTTGGGAAAAGTCAATATTTTTAAAACACTGTTAACGTTGCTGACTCCAGTTGTAACAAACGTTCCTTCCCATTGTGGACAGGCACTAATGCCCTGACCTTTGCTATTTGCATACAACACAGAGCTACTAAACAAAATAAAAAACCTCAGAAGACACAGAAAACACATAAGAGACCCCAGTAACAGTGCCACAGAGTCACAAATGTGGGTTTTTTGATTGCCATATTTGCTCGGCTGGTGGAATCCTGGAGGATGACCTCATTTTTTTTTTCTATAACCCTGCAAGTAAACATTAGTAATTGAAATCTAACTTTCTCTCTCCACATACACAACTCACACAAAAAGGTTATTACTTACAACAAAAAATAAATATGCTGCTGTTGTGCTAACATAGCATCCTTACTTACCGGTCTTCCACAAATACACCGATGAAGTTTGAAATTCACTTTGTGCACGAGCGTCCCAGATTGCCAGCAGCAGAAGCACAAGAACTCCCACGCACCGGGCTGGCACGGCGGCAACCCCTGGACCACGGCAGAAAGCAGCGCTCCCCTCGCTCAACCCCATGCCTCCAGCAGCCTGCTGCCGCCTCCAAAACCCACGGCACGACCACGAAACCTTCTTCAAATAATATTCCCCTCTTCAGAATTTCTTCACAGGGAGAAAGGGACTAGAAACCTCTCTCCCGCTATTGTGCATGGCAGTTGAAAAGGAAAAACTGTTTAACACCAGGGAACAATAGAGTCCTCGCTCACTCTTGCTGCTGCAGCAGCGGAGGCGGCTGCTGCTGCTAGTATGGTTGCTGCTTCATGCTCTTCCATTCAGCAGTTAGTAGCAGTTTTCCATCAGCTAAAAGCGAGACAGCTGTCCGCAGGGGGCTCCAGCTGACTGAGCAGGTTATCTTGCTCTGGGAGGCAGCAGCAGTCATTTACACCAGCTGGAGAGAGTGAGAGAGAAAAACAGGGATGAGGAGAAACACAAATAGCCCAGTGCTGTAATCGACGCGGAGAGTGACTGCAAAGGGCTGGCTTCCCAGACACATCTCTCCCTGGAATATCCCAAATGATACATACCAAGAAGAAAAGAAGAAATCGTCATGCTTCAGAAACAGAAGTCATACAACCAGAACCGGCATAACCAGAATGATATATATTAATTAAGAGAGCATCAGACATTTGTCCTGATAACAATATGTATGCTGCATTAACCATTTTGTAAACAACAAAAAATAAGTGATTACACATGCATTAAATAGACAATCAAGACCTTATGAAGGGAAATGGAAGAAAATGCAGAAAAAAACCCCAAACACCACTAACTTGCCTTGCATATTTATCAAATCTGTTTTAGATAATAACACATAGCTATCTGCTGTGAGGACCAATGAATATATGTATATGATAACGTGTATGTATGTGTAAGCATATCACCTCCGTGGTAGATGAAGTGTGCATGTAATATATAATGCAAGATAACATCCTTTCCTATCTGGGAAGTATGTACACATATATACATGCATAAATGTCAACTGTGTAATTGAAAATAATCTGAAGATCAAGTTATCAGTCATTTTTAAAACATACTCTGAGTTTTACATATGAAAGTATTCAGGATACATTAGGCTGTCATGATGATACAAAAACATGGAGAGAGACAAAGCTTTTTAAATAGGGATCTTTATCTCTCCCACCCACTACCCAGTGAACAGATGCAATAACAAGCCTGAAGATCAGGTTTCAACCACCTATAAACTGGGAAGCAAATGAGGAATTTTCAAGAAAACTGCTACCATATTCAAAAAGTTTGATTAAAAATGCAAAGAGCTACAAAAACACACAGTAGGAACACAGCACCCAGAGCTTGAAAATGATGGAGCTATTGTTGTTTAAAGAAGAAACCTTCAGCCAACCTCTCTTGGGACGCCTGTCATTTTGCACAACCCTCCCAGACTCAGCCTTTTCACATGCATTAGATTAAAATCAGCCGTGATCAAATAATTCCCAAGTCCTTGCCTGTTTAAATATTCTGACATCAGAGCAAATTAGCAATGTTGAAGGTTGCAAATTCGTCTTTGTTTACTTTCCACCCTGTTACGCCTCTAAGAGGGAATTAAAGGCTCAAGGAGCTCTAGCACCGTGAGGCTGTGATTAAGAGAGATAAGCAAGTGTGGATTACTGTTCCTCAGCTCTTGAAAAACAGGCAACAATCAGGAGATTATAGGTTGATAAGGAATACACAGAAAGCCATGATCTTAACAAATTTATAGCATCCTGATGCAGAACTTGTACCCTCAGCTAAAGCACTTCTGGAAATACATTTTATTCACTTCTGCTACATCATGCTGTACTCACTTTAGGAAGCACAGAAACCTCTTCAGCCTTTGCTTTGTTGAACTGGACAGAATACTGCTTTAAATCAAAATGCTCTCTGAGTTTATAGAATTATAGGAATTTCACAGGTAAATTTAGGGTTAAGTTAGTCACATGCACGTTATTTTACATGCTACATAGAGGGACTTGAGAATATTTGACCTAATAAAAATAATGCCAGCTTCATAATTTATGAAAAATAAGACTAAGCATTTAAGGGCTAAAAAAGTTTTAAGATCATCAGGAAATCTGTGGCAATAGTTTTATTGACTTGCATAGTTAAAAAAAAACATACATAACTTATACATGCCTTTGAAAAATTAAGAGTAAAAATGTTCACTTTTTAGCTGGAGCTATACAACCAGGGTAAAAGTCAAGTTTATAGAGTGACTAGGGGAAAAGGCACCCTTTTCAGAGTTATTAAATACAATAGGTTCTACCTAGAAGTTTTATGAATGTATAAAGAAAGCCTCTGAAAATATTTTGTACGTGACTCAGATCATCCGGAAACATCATCAGGGAATGTATCAGCCATGTAGTTGGCACAATGAATCAAAGCGGCTTTTGACAGCAGAACAAAGCAATATCATGAGAGAGGGTGCACACACATACACAAACACTCAAATATTTTCTTATATTTGTGCAACTATAGGACCACATACTTTTAAAACTTCACTAAAATAGAGATTATTAAAATAAAATATTTTCACACTACTTTTTACAGTTGTACCATTTTTTCTGTCAAAAATCAATGAACTATGAAAGAAAAATTTCACCTATTTTTTTGTAAGAAGCTATGATGTATTTAAAACTGTTCAGAAATATGTCACAGAGACAGAATGGAGGGAATATTTATTATGCAAATGTATTTGTGTGTCTGGAAAAAAAAATGAGGATTCCTTTTTTTTGGCAAACACTAGATCACTTCTGCAGTATGTACACTCATCTTCTATTAATCAGAGCAGGGAAAGGCCAGTAAAACCACAAGCCAAAGAGTAGGCTGATGCCTGCAGACAGAGACACCCACACCAACCTAACTGCAGGAGTTAGACTTCAGACACAAGAGGCAATACATCCTGATTGAAAGCTTCAGCTGCCAGCAGCATGCCTTACCAGGACAGCTGCTGTTAGCCTTTCCCACCCCAGTGTATCCAATATGCTCTTACCCTCTTCCTATTTGCTACCATGAACTTGGGACCTCCCACCCCGTTAACAGTGCAACCACTATTTCCAGCCCATGCTGGCAGCCCATCTTCTAATACATACCTAATGATCATAATTTATCAGTTGTTTACAGCTTAGACATTCCCAAATAAACAAAGACTTCTGAGAAGAAACCTCTAGACAAAGCATAAAAATAAACTACAATCAACATTAGTATCTGTATCACTAACATAATAGTGTCAGTGTTGTACCTTGGAGCACCAATATATGAGACTCAGTAGACTTTTATTCAGATACAATTATTTCTTTGAGGAACACAGAATCACTAAGGTTGAAAAGACCTGTAAGATCATCAAGTCCAACCATCAACTAACACCACCGTACCCACTAAACCATGTCCCACAATGCCACGTCCACAGGTTCCTTGAACACCTCCAGTGATGATGACTCCACCACCTCCCTGGGCAGCTTATTCAGGTGTTTCACCACTCTCTAAGTAAAGAAATTTTTCCTAATATCCAGACTAAACCTCCTTTCAGGTAATTGTAGAGAGTGATAAGGTCTCCCCTCAGCCTTCTCTTCTCCAGGCTGAACAACCCCAGTTCCCTCAGCCGGTCCTCAGAAGACTTGTGCTCCAGACCCTTCACCAGCTTCATCGCCCTTCTCTGGACACCCTCCAGCACCTCAATGTCCTTCTTGTAGTGAGGGGCCCAAAACTGAACACAGCATTCGAGGTGCGGACTCACCAGCGCCGAGTACAGGGGCACGATCACCTCCCTACTCCTGCTGGCCACACTGTTTCTGATACAGGCCAGGATGCCATTGGCCTTCTTGGCCACCTGGGCACACTGCTGGCTCATCTTCAGCCGGCTGTCAACCAACACACTCAGGTCCTTTTCTGCAGGGGAGCTTTCCAGCCACTCGTCCCCAAGCCTGTAGTGTTGCATAGGGTTGTTGTCACCCAAGTGCAGGACCCGGCACTTGGCCTTATTAAACCTCATACAATTGGCCTCGGCCCATCGATCCAGCCTGTCCAGATCCCTCTGCAGAGCCTTCCGACCCTCGAGCAGATCAACACTCCCGCCCAACTTGGTGTTGTCTGCAAACTTACTGAGGGAACACTCAATCCCCTCATCCAGATCATCGATAAATACATTAAACAAGACCATCCCCAAAACTGAGCCCTGGGGGACTCCGCTTGTGACCGGCCACCAACTGGATTTAACTCCATTCACCACAACTCTCTGGGCTCGGCCGTCCAGCCAGTTTTTCACCCAACAAAGAGTGCACCTGTCTAAGCCATGAGTCGTCAGCTTCTCCAGGACAATACTACGGGAGAGAGTGTCGAAGGCTTTACTAAACAGCAGCTATGTGGAGTCTGTAGACTGCTCGCACAAGTGACTGACAAGTTAGCACCTTTTCATTTTCTAAGAAAAAATACAACTAACCTCAAAGACCTTTATGAAAACGAGATAGAGTTAGCCATGAAATATTGGAATTACTTTGTTCATGTTTCCTAGCATTAAACTGTTAGGGGATGACAAAACAAACATGCAATACCTTTTATTTAGTGGAAAGAGAAACGAGAACAAGATATAAATTTCTTAGCCACTGGGTATGAAAAGCAGCCTGCCAAACAGAATCACCCTGCTGGTATTCCTCTGCTAGCAGGCAGTCCCATGCTAGCATCCTTCTCTGTTTATGAAATGCCATGAATAAAAGCTTCAGGATCATACTATCTTCTATCCTGAATATGTTGTATTTCTACAAATAGTAATGCCAAGGGTGTGCAGAGTACAACATATATACGGCACATTTGTTTCTAGAAACAACAATAGTCAATGAAGTGTGTCCAGCATGAGTTTCGTCCACCTTCAATTTCACAGTCCAGTTAAGCCAGAAATCTTTACAGAAGTTTCAGTCCACTCTTCTAGATCTATGGAAGATGTTTTACACCCTCTACAACTGTAACCCACTAAACCACCTATGCTGTGTGAGTACTAGAATACCAAAAAATCATGCAAATTCTAAACAATGATAAATATTTTCTTTCTTGCGTAGAAAATTCAAAGTCCTCCTCATCTGAACTCTGCTCATTTTGATTTATCTCCAAGACTTTTTCCCTTCATACCTTTAGGTATGAAAATGTCAAGTGCTGCCAAAGACAAATAAGTCAACTATCTCCCTGAAAAGAGCTCTAGAGTTATAGTGAGTTTATTGCAGCCAACACTCATTGGATAATACAGTACCACATATTTCTGAAAATCACTATAAATTTGTAACATACTGATCTGGTTCAGTCACCATATTAGGATGCCCTTGGATATATCCCCTGTATGGGATGCAGTGGTATGGTTGCACCCCTAACTTTTAGAGGAGAAGTTAGGAAAGTGTGATATGTTTCCTTACATGTATGTTTGTTTTGCTCAAAAAAAGCTTTTGTTCTCTTTATTCCCTGACATAAACTCATGGGCCAAAACTTCTAGCTCTGCATTTTGTGAGAGCCTGACTTTCCTGGAGATATTTTACTATGGATGCAAGTATATTATAAGGATTCTCTTGAGACGGGACCTGAAAGAATTTTATTCGATTTTGAGAACTTCAGGCTGGAATAAGCTGTACAGGGCTCTTTCAAGCTTTGCTGCAGAGCACTGAGCACTCCTCACCACACTCAGTAATGGTCTATTATTTTTCTTCATAACAATGCTAGGGAGCCTAGTCAGGGAAGCTACAAAAAATATCCTGAACATGAACAATCTGAAAGAAATATTACTATGTTGCAATATACTACGTCTCTCAAAATGTGGCAGCTCCATTCCTTAAGTCCAAAAGTAAATGTTCATTGCAAAACTTGCACCTGAAAAAAGTTATTCTTGAGGGATCCTAAACATATGGCCTCTAGGTGTCACACTCGACCATGTCATAATACGATATTTATGGATTTCTCTTATTCTTTCATAGCAGGTAAGAGACCTTGATATTATTCTTTCAATGAGTGATATAATGTTACATCCTCTTTTCAAACTTGTAATTTAAAAAAAAAAAAAAAAATCAAAAAAGCCCCAGCTCTTTCAAAGAAGTAGTACAATTATTTTTGGTTTCGCCATAGTAACTGTTTTTGCAAACATGAGAAGTATCACGATGCCTGTTTGTTAAATTTATATTATTCTTTTGGATCATGGATTTGAAGGACAAATCAGGAACTTTAAGAGTTATGTATGTGAGCTGTGCAGAAGTAAGAAAGCATTACATGTACAAAATCACTAGAATATGTTAATAATATATACTTAAGCTTTTCAGTATTTCTCAATTACTTTGAAAATCTTTTCAACAAGAAAAAGTTATTTTTGGAAAATGAATAAAGATTCTACTTGCATGAACACATGAGCAGCAAAACTCTAGTTCTGACTTTACAAACTCTTTGCTTTTATTAAGGTAAGTTAGTAATTCTTGGACAGATTTCTCTTTTCTGAGTTGATTATATTGAGGTGGGGGGGTGTGGTGGTTTTTTGTTTGTTTTTTAATTTAGTTTAAATCTAGAAGTTTTCCTAGACATTCTTTCATTGGTAAGGGATTGTTTATTTCAGTTGCCAAAAAGGCAATTTAGCCTTCTTTTTTTTATTTTTTTTTTCTCCATCTATAGTGCTGTATTTTAGTAGTTCTCTCAGTTTGGTTTAACACCTGGCTGTGCATTTTTTGTAGATCCCTTTGGTAGATAACAATCAACATCCTCGGTATGGAATATTCTCAGAAAAAAATCTATTCATTTTAAGAAGGGCACATTAACATACCACCAGGAGGTATATCAAGAACTGCTTGTTGGAAGATAAAGCTAGAGGAATTCAAGAAGACATCAGTGAATTTATCAAAGAAGCCACCTAGCTTTGGATCAAGTGACCTGGTGAAACAGTGTATCTATCTGCCGTCTTTGTTTGTCTTCCGAAAAATGTTAGTTTTGGCTTGATGATACATTTTAACCAAGGAAAGGCTACTGAGCTAAATAGATCAATACCTTTGTGAAACATAGCAGCCCAAGAACTGCAGAAGATCAGATTAAATCAGCTAATTCTACCTTCTGGCTTTAAACTCTGTGAATGAACATTGTCCTTTCTGCCCAGATTACATCGGCTTCAGCAGCCGACCGCATGAAGCAGAACCTTTCCAAAGATCAGAACTGGCTGCAAAAGTGTCTGTGATAGTTCCCTATCAGGAAGTGTCATCTCTGTTGAGAATTCAAGCTCTCAACCTTTTCTCAACAATTCAGAGGTCTCTGGTGGAACTCGCTGTACTGCAGGAAAATACAGTATGTGTTTTTCATTGGAAGGCCAACAGCTTTGATACATCACCTTGCTCAAAGAGATTTTGAGCATGTTCACATATTCAGAAGCAGATGGAGTAAGTCCTTCTGTTTGAAATTTCTCTTGCAGAGACTATACGTACAGCATAATTCTAATCACACACAAAATTCACAAGCAAAATACTAATTACAGTTAGGGTTTGTAACAAGGTCTCCATCACTACTCTGACTCTCTCAATTACGCTTTTTGGTTTCTTAAGACTGCCAGTTTCATAGTAACTTTATAGATAAAGCCAAAGACAAGTAAGAGAAAAAAATTATCTCCATCCTGGTCCCGGTCATTTCAATGAAGAAGAGAGATGATCATTACTTTTTTGTGTTAATAAAAAATTTAAAAAATGTGCATGAGGAAAGCGGTGAATTTTTCACTTAAATGCTTTTGGTAACCTCTACTTTGGGAAAGAAACTTGAACTTTGCTTTTGTTGGGAACGATCAGTGTGCCCTTCTCATTATAACCTCTGAAAAGAAGCCTGCACATAATTAGAACCTCTTCTGAAATTGTGGTACCAGTATGCACTTGCTTAGAGGGTCCTGAGAGGAAAAAAAATCCTAAGATTGGGTACAAAAGTGAGACTGGAACATAAAGCCAGCCTCACTAGAATAGAGAGCATGGGGAAGAGTAAATGATAGGAAGAGCTATGAAAACAGACTGAAACCAGGATAAGAAACCCAAGTGGGGAAAAAAAATACCATGAGGAAGCAGTGACAACCAGAATTTTTGTGGGTATACTATATACCGTTTACTCTTTTAACACATTTGGCATGTATCTACAGCTTGTATACCTATGTGGTTAAGATTGCACAAAGAATGGAGATTTTTTATCTAACTTTAGTTACCTCACTTTCAGAAAGTCCAATACAGACTTCACTAATAGAGAAAACAAACCTACCAAGGTGACCATAATTGACAGTAGAACTAGTTTTCTATCACCAAGCCCATTATACTAGATTTTCTATCAGGAAACCAAAAGGCAAGATTCTTCTGTGACTTTCCAAGTCAACTCTGTTCCTCCAATGTGTGCATATACTTTTGAAATTTGTGTTTCTAAAATCAAAGGGAACAGCTAGCCCTTATGCCTAACATGAACATATGCTGAAAATGAGTAAGTTTATCCAGGCAACATTCTCACCGGAGAAAAATAACAGTTAAAACTGACAGCTGTAAATCCAAATAAGCAGGATAATTCACAGGACCTGAAAAGCAGGCAGGGAGATTTCAAAGACACAATGGAGAGGTAAATACTGAAAACCTGGGCAAGGGCAACAGAAAGAGAATGGAATAAACAAAGAAAATCAGTGCCCATTATTGCCTTTGAAAATCCTCTCCAGGGAGAGCTTAGTAATTTGCACATACCAAATCACCTTTAAACAAAAGCCACCTTCAGTCAATTTTAAACCTTCTCCTTATTAAAATCCTATTGATTGATCATTCTTCATCTAAATGTCTGACAAGCCAATTTGCATTTTCAAGAAGGGAAATGTTGGTCTTCTTTTTCAAGCCATAAATCACTCAAACATTCTGTTATCAATTCTCAAATTAGTTAAGTAATACAAATTAATAAGAAAATTAAACAAGGCTGCTTTCTTTAGTGAGTTGTTATTTCACTGGGGTTTTT
Organism: Gavia stellata; assembly: GCF_030936135.1. Lineage (NCBI taxonomy): Eukaryota > Metazoa > Chordata > Aves > Gaviiformes > Gaviidae > Gavia > Gavia stellata. Next base: position 30,812,817 of record NC_082599.1, read on the forward strand.
TTTAACTTAACCAACACATTTAATGGTTTCCAGAAATGGATAGGCTCAGTAGTAGTGACAAACACAATATAGTTGGAAATAGCTTTTAATGATTTGTTAACTTCTTAGGAGTCCTAACTTAGCTGGCCAAAAGTACAGCTGTGTGATTTGTGCTGACTTCAACAAATCAATAAACAAGAGGATCATAACTTCAGGAAACTGATTAAAGGACCTCACACCATTCTGACATGGGGTAAGATGAGGTGAGATTTAAACCATATTAAATTAATGATCAAGGTTCAACTGTGATTTGCTAACTAACCAAGCCTTAAGATAGAACTACATTATATTATTAATAATCATATTTTGCAGAACCTTAGGTTATAATTAAAGTTACAGCACAGAAGGTAATATCTGAAAATAAATCCTTCACTCTCCAATATTATATGAAAGATTCACAAGTGTGTTCCATCTGTCATACTTTCATTATATGGTAGGTGCTTTAACTGGGGGGTGGAAGGGAAATCTGTTCCTGCTGATCAATCTTCCTATTGAAAATTATAGGTCACGCTCATTGAAGTCAATTCTGTAGCAAACTACAATGTAAAAACTAAATCTAAATAAGGAAGGCAACAAAATGAATGAATTCTAAGCCCATATTAATGAAAGCATGATATAATTTCAAACCACATGGACAACTAGTTCCAAAATGCTGAGGTTTGTTATCAAAACCTCCCATTCTCCTAAGTACTGACTTTTCTTCCTCCTTTGCTGTTGCAGCACCATCCTCTCCTAGAGTCCACTGCACCAATATTTCTGCAGCAAAAAGAAAGCAAGTAGCCAAATCTATGCAGTGAGATAGGTGACATCACAACCACATATAATTGGATTTTCTGCATACAGATCACAATGCACTTAACACATTCTGTGCGCTGCTGAAAAATCTTCTCTAAATTATCAGCATTAGCATTAAAATTAGAGCTTCACTAGGGGGATCAAACCAAGCTTAAAGTGATGTGACACTTTCAGGACAGGAAAAAATTTCATTAAATTGGCACCATTGTTCTTCCCTATGGTGACAAAAGACATTATTGCCAGTTTTCTCCAATTGCTATTATACTTGCGTATCTGAAAATGAGAGAGGAAGCTTTCCAATTAGCTGTTAGTGGCAGCTCTAGGACTTCCACAAGTTTTTCCCATGAGACTCAAAACTAACCTTGGTCTAAATAACTGACAGTTGCATCTATATACTCTCTGCAGAATATATAACAACTTACTTCAATATAATGCTCACTGAAGGGAGAAACTGTATGGAGGAGATTAAAAGAAGAAGGGGTTTTCTCAGTGACTGCACTATTACTGAAATAGTATGGAAACTTGCAAAGCACGTATGTCTAGATCAGCATTGAGTTCAGTTCAGCTAGATGAGTAGAGCATGATTTCCCTGGGACAAGGAAATTTAATCTACACAGATGAAGTGGGGTGGGGAGCAATAAAAAAATGAAGCATGACTTTGAAACCACAACAGCAATGTTTGAATGACACTGAGCTCAGGTAAAATAACAACCTGAGTTCAGGTAAAGAGACAAACAAGTTTTACCAGTGCAAAAAAAGGCATGTCATGCATAAAGCAGACGTCAAACTTTACATAAGAACCTGTTTCCTCTATGTATCAATAGGATAAAAAATAATTTATGATTCTTTCACCTTAATGCTTTTTTAATATACATATTCAATTTAACACTTTTACAAACAAAATATCAACACAATTTATGTCATCTTAGAGTCTCTCAGCACCCACATATAAATTACAGATGCAACACACTTAACTTTAGTTGTCTGGCTGATATATCAGCACCTAAGCAGAAGCTTATTCTTTTGAGATATCCCACATAATGAAAGGAAAATGGCAATTTTTGTACTGTGTGGCTAAAATACTCTCACCAGTAGGCCAAACTCCATCCATTGCCTGCAGACACTTCTACATACACTCCAACATTAATGTCTCCATCACACATATTGACTCTAGAAGGTATTTTCAATATATACAAAAGCTATTTTTAGTAATTTTTGTATCAACTACAAAATCAAATAATTCAGAATTTTACAAGAAGAAAGATGAAGAAAGCAAAAAATATATTCTGCTTCCTCCCAAAGCTAGAAAACGATTATAAGCAACCTGCTTTGGAGACCTCAGAGGATAATTGCATGTTAAATCCCCAGATCATTTCAGTTCTTCCTTCTTCCTACAGATATACAGTCATAACCATAACATATGCAGAAGTTTGCCCATATCTTATTGTAGCACATACACTTATCTGAAGGAGTTCAAATATTATATGGTCTTTGAATACATCCTAAATAGCGAAACTTACTGAATAGCAGGGCACATTATACCTCACTTAGGCTCAAGTAGGGTACAATTCCATAAATTAATCTCCTGTAAAGTTACAGGGTTGCCATAACAAAGTATTAAACTGATAGGATTCAGAAAAGAACTCCCTTCATTATGTCAAACACTTTAAATAAGCACATGCCTACACCAAATCCCCTCTCTCTCTGGCAATAACTGGTTTACTGGCAGCCAACAAAATATTTGCTTGATTGCTAACCTTGTGAATCAGAATTTTTTTAATGTAAAACTTACCTATATTGAGTCATTTGACTACAATGATCTCTAATAAAAATTATTCTTGATTTGGGTATAGATAGTTTGGCAGGGCTTCCTCTAAGCTCCCAAGACTTAATTTTCATTTCTGAAGGGACTGGTGAAGTGCACTGAGGGTTCCCAGCCTCTGTTAGAGTCAAGACTTCTGACTTCATGTCCTAAGTTTTCTAGGTGCATACATAGTTTTGACAAAGGGAAGAACAACATATCTTGGATCTTTGGAGGAAAGGAGAAAAATCAATCTTCCTATCTCTCGTCTATGTATGTAAAAAGAAAATCGCTATTGTCTTTGGCCAGGATAGAACTTCTTATTTTCACCAAACATTAGGAAAGTTTAAAGGAAATCATCTGTTACAGAAAAGGTTTTTTGTAGTGTTCTCTTTGTAAGCAATTCTACAAAAGAAAAATAATTAAAATATGAATAGGGAATGGCATTTTCATTGCATTCACATCTTCAGAACATAATTCAGAAACCCAGTCTCATTTTTTTCCCCATTTGAAAAAAAGTGCAAGAATTTTCTTTCTCTTCTGCTTTTCATATTCTCTTTCACATTCCCATCCTTATGTTGATCTGCAATTTCAAGTAGGGATCTTCAGATGATATCATAATGAAACAATCCCAAATGAGTTTCTTTGGCGTTGTATAATGGAATACAGAAGATTGTATTCATTTGATTTTAGAATGGACCATTAGCCACTGTATTCTCAAACCATTAAAAGAAAGAATTTGAAATCAAACAATAAATAAACCTAATGCATACCTCTAAGCAGAAAGTAATTAAAATAGATAGTAAACATTTGCTTTATTGTTTGCTTTTCCCTCTAAATTATTATTTTTGCAACAGTTCTTTAAATGGCTTTCCCTTTAACTGCATTGCAAAAATGAGATCATATTCATTGTATGCTCTTCATTAACTCAGCTGATGGTGGTTTAATTCCTACAACATACGAAGTCTGATGTTTGTTTTGCAATTTGACATAGCTTGTGTGTGTTGAGAATAATTAGCTTCACTATAGCAGAACAAATGATTTCTTTGCAAAGAACACACAACACTTTTTAACAAAGATCATTCGTAAACTTTCAAGGTATTTCTTGTCTTACAGAAAAGGAACTATTTCATTTTTAATTAACTTCTCTGTACCCTGATTTCCCTAGTGAACTAATAATCCATGTTCCATCTGATGGTAAATACTTTCAACAGATCTAAAAGAAGATGAGAAAGGACACTTAGCACAAGTGTTATGCCTGCTATACTGAAACACTCGGCATTCTTATAAACCGTAAATGCGGTTTAAAACACTAAGGGTTAACCGGAAAGACAATAGCATGGAACTTCATTACAAATTATTAAACTATGATGATTTTTTGCCTAAGGCTTCCCATAAAAAAGCTGATACACCACACCTATAATTTGGCAAACTTATTATCTTAACATATGTAGGTATCATATAAACGAAGCCCAACAGTTACACTCTCACACAAAATTATTCTACACATCTATTTTCAGAATTACAACATAGTATCCATGATGTGACCTCTGGAAGTGTGCACTTATGTTAAAATGTTATGAACAACGGTACAGGCCATCAATCAACAAGTGACAGGAGAAGAACACCTGAAACATCTGTAAAGGTGCACCCCAATACCACTGTGGGCTGACTCGATTGGTGGTCTGTGGCTGGCTGGCTAACCCCGACACGCACACTAATAGAGATGGTGGGGAAACAGTGGTTACACAGAGGTCCGATACCTTGCAGAAGTAGAGTGCCCAAGGTGGGTGCGGTGTGGGCTGCCACCGACCCATTGCCCAAAGCCTGACACTGGGACCAGTCAGAGTGAGTGCTGCATTCTCCCCCTGTCCCAGCTCAGCTATGCCAAACCACTGCAGTGGGCAGGGCACGTGTCAGTTAGCTTTTGAGAGGTGTATGTGTGTGTTTGCATTTGTGAGAAGCTTTCCCTGACACAGCTCATCCTTTCTTGCTTGCCCTACTAATAAATTGAGCACAACAGCACCACAGGGTCTAGTGGTCTCCCCATCACAACATATTCAGAATCTTCTCCCAGAATGCTGGCATTTTATGTTCTCCATAATAAAAATAATGTTTAGACCTTACTGTATTCCCTAAAGCAAGAGAACCAATCCCACAGTCAAAGAACAACCACCAGAATATCTCTCTTATTCCTTATACCGCCCCCCCCCCCCCCCCCCCCGCCCCATGATAGTTAAGGTGTTTTTGCAGAAGTAGTATTATTTATCTCTTGCTGTGGTAACAGAAAAGAGTAGGCTCCATGAGTTAGACAGTCATTGGACTCTAGGTCAATCACACCTCCTTGAATATCACTCAGAGGGAAGAAGACAGTTACTGTGATCTTCAAAAAAACATGCAACGTTAATATTGCATCCAGAAATAGTAATTAGGAAAAATTTTGTTTTCTGACTGAAATATAAGAGTGTCATCATTATGGGATACAGCAGATTCCTAGATTATTGTCATAAAATTTCACATTACTTTGTCAAGAACAAGAGAAACAAACTCCATCAATACACAAATCAGAACTATATATAGAACTTAATAGAGCCTTCAAATCTTCTAGATAAAGGAACAGAACCGTTCCTTTATCCCCTTAAACCACAAAAAACCCAACCCAACCCGAAACAAAAAGCACCAAAACCCCAAACCCACCTAGAATATAATCTTGTAATAAGCGCAATGATTTACAGAAGACTAAGGCTCAAACACCCGGCGTTAGCCTTCCGTAGCAGGTGCAATACCGTCTCACAAAAGTTGAGACGCATTTTAATCCTCAGCACCTTGGACAGGGTCTTGTGACGCTCCGTTGATGTCAAACGCTTTCCTGCTTCTATGTGTTCATTAAGCAGAATGTGAGGACTTTCTTTGCAGCATAGTCCTTATTCCTACATGAAAATTTTGCACTGTTAAAATACTTGCATAGCTAGTAAAACATAGATGAACTGGCATAAACTTGAGGTCATCCATACCTTGTTTTTTAGAATCGCATACAGAAACCATTATAGCCTAAGACCGTGCTACACTTTTTTACATACATCAAAATATATCTACGCAAACACACTGTAAAAATTACTCCCTTAGAACTTTTTAACTCTATTTTACAGGAATTAAAACATTATCTTTGAACTGTAGCCCTGTTGTCCCCAGAAGTTTGTATTTCTTTTGCTGTTTAAGTCAGAAGAAGTCATACTACCAAATGAACACAAAATTAAATTGAGCAGATGGATGAAATGAACTAAAATCATAGGTGAGAAAAATCTATTCAGAATATAATGCTTTTAATAGGAAAAAAAATCTATACACATCCATCAAGATGAATGTAATAAAATATCATCAAAGTTATAAGAAAGAAGTTTATGGAAAGGGAGAAGAGAAATCTGAATCAGTACAGTATCAGTTAGTTTACCTTTAAAAAACAGAAGAAAAACCCAGAAGCGTAGAACAAGATTGTTTGCAGGGTCTTCCCCTGACCCCCTTTGGGGGAGGTGGGGGGGAAATAACTAGTGTTATTTTAACACTATGAAACAACTGTGATTTTATTGAGCCAGTTGAAATTGTTATTCTTAAAGTCAGTGTAAACCGAAGTCAATTTAAACCTCCAATTATCATGTAGATTATACTCAGATGAGGCATAGGAGAATTTTTGCTGATGTCCACTGCAAGAAATCAATATAAAACTAAAAGAAAAATATTTATTTTAGAGATGCTCTTAAAAAAAGGCTTAAAAATTACTATTTGGATCCACCTGCAGGCCATTTCAGAAAGATTGCAGCTGGGGGGATGAGACAGCAGGGAAACCCATTCAAGCTGATCCAATTTAGATATGCAAATTTAATCTTGTGTGTTTGAAAAGAACATTATGGCACAGCATAATTTGCACCTTGAGTTCCAAAGAATAATATTTCTAATCTAATGAAAACATGCCTCCATTGTTCACTTTCCCACTCTCCAGGTTTGGTCCAATCTACTACTCTCCTACCCATTTAAAACTGTGGGTTTTCCATATTTGAAACAATTAACTAACACTAAAAAAAAAAAAAAAAAAAAGGAAAAAGAAAATAGAAAGCTATTTATTTTTGTGGTTACCTTAAAAAGGCAATGTTACAAGTGGCTGACTGATGTATGATAAAGCCTGTAAAAGTAATGGAGCTAATATAAGCCCCATTTGAGGGAGGAAATGCTAAATGAAATAACTGAAGTTTAAGATCATGTGTTTGACACAATGCACTGTTAGCTTATTTTTATTTGTAGTGACTCCTCCAAATAGTGATATTTGCTTAATGATAAACTTTTGTAAAATTATACATTTTTTTTCATAAAAGTGAGTGGAACAATACTGAGGATTGTTTTGGCCCACACAATTTATGCTTGTAACTATGATCTATTATTATTTCTTCTGATTCAGTGGTATGATAGAGAACAAGACAACGTGTCTTAGAATTCATGAATGTATACGTTATCTTAAAAAGAACTTGCATAATGGAACTAGCATTAATGCTGATTACTGTCTAGCTCAACAGACAGTAACAATGATAGGCTCAACGCTCCAGAGCAAATTTTCTTCTTAAAGCTGCAGAAGAGGCTCTTATTGTCTTCCTTCTAAACATGCATACAACTTGGGTTACTATAACAATAAGCAACAACAGATTTGAGCAAATATGGCTGGGATAATGTTTAAAGGCACACTGCTTTTTTTCTACAGAGTCAGAGAGCAATCATTGTAGGGCTCTTCTTTTTAAAAAAGGCGAGCACTATATTAAAGCTCCCAAACATGTAGAATATTATCAGATGTTGAATGAGAAATTATATATCTGATATTGTAAGGGCAGGCACAGTCAGAAAGCAAATCTATTTTGGAAGAAATATCTCAAAGATTAATATACGCATAAATTCATACTGGAGCAAACTAAAATATATGAAGTACAGTATCAGAATTATAACTTGTATCTAAGAAACACTTACCAATCCTCCCATTATCAAACAATTCTATAATTTTAAATCCATAAAGAAACATATTTAAATCACTCAATTCATCAAAATTAAAGTGTAAATTAAAGTTTTGAAGTCATTCAAAAAACCTTGAGTTTCATAAAATTCACATTCCAGCTGTGCCTTTAATTTACGTGTGGCAGAATGCAGTTTCAATACGTTAAGCACATTTTGAGGTAAATTCAATCTCCTTATTGAACCTCCCACTTCAAACAGGCTCTCCAAGGGTTAGTTGTAATATTCAGCTCAGCCTCTGAATCTTCACCCATGAAGATAGTTAAATAATGAGCTCTGTTTTGATAAATCCTCAGGATCTCACTTGTTCCATAAGCACAAGATTTACCTGTTTCTCACTTTCATTCACTCTGGCCACAGTGGTAATAAAATAACCAACACTAGATATTACTGACGATTACAAGTCCTTTAGCTATTAACCCAACTATACCTGATAGTCCAATCACAAAAGTTAAAAAAAGAAAAACAAAGGCTTCAAAAGGAAATTGTTTCCAGACCTTCAATACATGTAGTTGGTCTGACTGACAGTTTATTAAAAACATAGCTCTCCAACTACAAGTACAAAGTAGGAGAGATGGGTAGCCACAGAAATCTGGAAGCTCCAATTTCTATGAGTATGCCTGCCACCATTACACTGCCTCTTATTTATTTAGCAAAGATCAAAGTAATCTTGTAATATCTAAATTTCATATCTTTATTGTAATGACACCATAACTACAGGTCACGAAAACAAAATGCAATTAGAAAAGGGGCCAGCAAATAAATGGTTAATCTGCTGAAAATGAGCTTAACCGAGAACTCCTCCTATGCTCTCCATCGAAACAACTACTGGAATAGCCCCAGTGCTGATGTTAGTGGGAGCTGGCACAGACTCTGAATCAGGAAATCAGCACAGGAAAAGTGCAAGGCCTACGCTTGTGCTATCCAAAACAGAAAAGCCACAAAAATATGTTTGCAGCAGTAAGTTTTAACCAGTCTGCTAAACAGTGCAAAAGAATGACACTCAGCTCAGTTCTGAGGGTGCTGGGCTACCTTGGCTTGTAGGATGCTGAATGAGCTGAAGCGGCTCAGCGTCAGGCAAGACTGTGGGGTGCTGCCCAGGAGCCCCGTCTAGGGGCAGTGGGAGGATGCCTGGAAATGGGATGGTGCACCAGCAATCCTGCAACTCGCCGTCAGATGACAACTGAACATGCAGTGCATTGGAGAGGCTGGACCTTATCTTTAACTCTAGAGGAGATACTGCTTTACCACAAAGTTTTATATTAATGATAGCTTCATAAAATATCTTTTTATTTTGTGCTTGATTCCAAATTGCTACCCTAGCCATAGTGGAAGTCTAATAAACATGTGAGGAAAACTGAGGAAATTAACATATTTCAAAATTCATAAAATCAGACAGAAATTTTCATACTTTGAAAGGGCACAGAGGAGCTAAGTTGTAAAAGCACTCCATTCATATGGAGTTAAATAATACACTTGACAACCCTTTGAGTCAAGAGCACTTAGCTACATGGCTGAAATGAGAACTATCCTCATCTTGCTAGCATCCCTCAGCTGCAGTCTTCCTTAACTCTGCCCACTAGACTGCTGTCCACTGGGGCTTCTGTGGCTGTGCTACTGGATTTTAAACATAGAAAATACTTTAGCTAAACTAAATAATGTCAAAAATAAAAACAGAAGTGGGTTTTTTGTGCATGTCAAACTTCATAAAAGAAGGGAGAAGTTGACTGAAATGTCATGATGTCACATGGGCCTGTGTTCCAACATACACCATACATAAAAAAGGAAATTCAGCACATACAAAGTATTTCTAGACAAAGCTTTTATTCACTTCAATCATCTTTCCTGTCATTTAAAAATGATCATTTTAAGAGTAAATCCTGAAATCTTTCCTTGAACTCCAGGGAGAGAGACTTCTGCCAGGTTGAAAGACAAGCATTTTAATTAGATAAGTCAAAACTCTTGTTACAGTTACTACTTCTACATTTTACCTGGTTCTTAATTCAGAATAGCTGTTCACCAGTTCACAATAGCTGCTTACCCTTGCCTTTCAAATCTACCAGATTATCCAGGCATGACAGCACTTGCAGTCCAGTAAATATCTGCAATACATTACAGTCTCTGTTTTAGTGATTAACAATCCATAAAGAGATTTTAAGCAAAGCTACCAGTTTAATCTAGCAGAGCTTTGTATCCAGTAGGCCAGACTGAGTCAGACAGTTTTAGTAGTGAGGCAATGATGCAACCACAGCATCTGAACTAAGGCAGTGCATTTTTAAAAACCCAGGGGAGTTACAGCCCCATTTACTCCATCTGTGATACACTATGGGAGAAAGAGAAACAAGGTTTACTGTGTATTCATCTACAAAATATGTTGTCAAACAGCTATTTCCAGTACACAAAAGTAAGTATAATATTTTTGGATATATATAAAACATCTGGAATACAATTATTTTCAGCACAAACGAACAATATTTTCATATTCTGAAGTGAAGTGCTTTTATGAGTAGCGTTCAGTCAGTCACTCCATGTACCTTCTGAGACCAACAGCTTTCATCAGAGCTGATTGTACTTTTCTTCAATAGTGGAGCCACAAAGGTATGCCCCTTTATAAATAAGCGGAATAGTTCTGGCCACACCGAGATAAGACCTCTGAGTTCATTCAGACCAATGTACAGGCTGGGTTACTCAGGACTGCTCTAGCTTCCTCCTTCTGTTTCCCATTTGCTGTTACACTGACATAGGGTTGAATATATAGAGTAGTTGCACCTGGCTTTACGAAGCAGGACTTCACAATGCTTACCTATATACCTTTACAGTACTCTCCAGCTAAGGACAACATTTTACCTTACCTATGCCATTGGGGCAGTGAAGGGTTATATTATCCTGGCAGCAATCTGACCCATCTGGCCCTAATTTTCAAAACCCTACAAAATTCTATGCACAAAACCAGGCATATAATTAAGCTGATAGGTATTCACCTATCACATCCAAGTAAGTGCAGTCATTTCTGCATGTAATGGGCAAACCTGAACTCCTAGAGTAATAAACAACAGAACTTAATATGCACATTTCTTTTTCTAATGTAAAGCAGAGCAAAACACTTTTTTCATTTAATGTAACACAACTAGAGAAATGCACAAAACATATTTTTCATCTTTTACAATAAGCTTGAAGCTGAAGCTGTTCTCCCAACATTACCAAAGATTATGAACCTGAAAATTTTTCAAGCCAAATTTGGCTGATGCATCAGTTTGTCTGCAGCAGGAAGACAGAATGCTTATTTAAAAGAAGTCACAGTAAAGATCAGAATTTGACCTATTTTCTCCAAATTGAGGTGAACATGGTTTGTTTAAGTAGACTGCTTAGATATTGGCTCTAGTACCCAGCAAGCTCAAGTAACGAACACGTGCAATCCACAACAGAAAAGCTGTGTTGTACTAACCTGAACTGATCTACCATCGTATCTCAATGTTGATCAGTTTGACAAGACTCTAGAACTGATTTTTACCAAGAATAATAGATCTTCTAAAAAGAAAAAGACAATGAGGAAAAACTGACCAAAACAATGATAAAAACAACCTTATTTTTGTGGAACACCTCATAAGTACCTCACAGTATTGGTTATTCTTAGTTATTTTGACTACTTGTTATCACAGGATTTTAAAATTTACTGAGTTATTACAATGTACTCTGAGAGTCAAAAGAATGTTCAATTATTAGCGAGATTAGTCTGAATACACATCAGATATTTTCTTTCTGAAATCCAGTTCTCAGAAGATTTACCTTTGGACCGACTTTTAAACCTTTAGTTCATTGATGATCAGCAGCTATAAACTATGTTTGCAAAATTAACAGCTAGCTTGTCCAAACTGTCTTGTGGAAGTTCAGGTTTTTAACATTTTTTGTAGAAAAAAAAAATATAGGTTGTCCAAAGCCTGACTTTTTTATGCATTTATTTAATTTTAGAACAAAGCACTGGCCTACTTGTTCAAATGCTGTGTTTTCTGTCTGCAGATTTTTCTTCCCGTAAGACTGATTGTTCTATCATTTAGCTCAGGTTCTTCTTCAGTGAACTCTTGTTAAACAGAGATGTACATCTTTACAATACTCATAAATGACTCTTTTATTTCCAACACCAGAAACTTTCCTTTGAGATCTTTTTCACAAGGCTGCACTCATTCACGAACTGTTCTCTCAGTACAGAGTAAAAGACAACTCTTAAGCTTGAAAAGTACTTTCATATATTTCCAATTCGTATTTTGAAGACCAGAAAGCCTCCATTGCTGCAATGTGCAGACTACTGGTGTTTACAGTTGTGGGACAAGCTTGCACAGACTTGTGCACCAACAGTAAACTTCAGGTTTCTACAGCAATAACTGAATTCTCAAAACAGAACTTAAGATTTTTCTTTTTTTTTAATTATTATTTTGCTACATCTTGCTATAGAACCTAAGTAGTTGTTAAAAGATGGGACTTCACAGAAAAGACAGATGATTTGCACCAGTCAGTGTTGCTCCTCAGACTCCATGATTTTGCACTACATTATAGTTTAGGTTTACTGAGGATAGCTGTATAATTTAGAGACACCTTGTTTGTAAACCCAAGACTTCTAATTATTCTACAAAACATCTCAAGAATGCTGACCACACATAGAGAAATAATATTAGTAATCTTTCAGTCTTCAGTAATTGGAAGCTATAGATTACAGTTAAAGAAATTCATATGCAAGTAGCTTCTACTGTTTTCAGAGTAATAATAAAGAGTTGGGAATAAATCCAAATTCACTGTTGGGAAATCTCCTGATCAAGGTCACTAGAGGTATTCTAGGCAAGTGTTTGTTGTACAAAATGTGAGCGTTCTAAGCTATAAATGACCGCAAAAACATGGCTCTATTGCCTGCTTACAACTCTTATTAACTCCTTAGAATTAGAAGTAGTAATATTGTAACTTTAAGTTATGACTTACCTCTGTAACGTATGAACAGTTCCATTAATACATGACAGCACATGTAAATTAGAATGGAATCACAAAAATCCGTCATTCTACGAAGATTTTTTTCTTTTTAGTTTATAGTGTCAGAAAAATGTAAGACTGTTCAAGTATGGCATTATGTTAGTGCAAAATATTCTTGGAGTGTTCTCACACACTCTCGTCATTATTTCAATATATATAATTCCATTATCAAGACTGCTAGGGAGGCATGAAAGTTAACGGAACACGTGTCCTAATCCTGAAAGACAGACTGACACTTTAAATTACTGATAAACAGTAAAAAAACCCCCATATTATCAGACAATTTTTTATAAGAGCTACTGGGGAAAAAAAACACTAAAAAGAAATCAAACTCCATAAAGATATTTCTTGCTAGTGATGGAACATGTATTTGTAGTTCTGGCTTCTGTGATTCTGACACAGAAAAAATACTGCACCAAGTCGTGCAATAACTGTACACAGAATATAAATAAAAAAGATACTGAGATGGATTCATCATCTAAAAAACAGAAGTCCCACAGAATTACATAGTGCTTTAATTAATTTATAGTCCAAGTAAACTATATAATGAAAATGAGAAAGATATCATTTCATTATTAGCACCCATGGACATGCTTCTCATCAATATTCAGTTATCATATTGTGCACATGATCTTGTTTCATGCAGGAAAACAGAAAGAAAGGATGAAGCTAATGTGTGAACTATAATAAGAAGCAGCCACTAAGTATTATAAAACAAAGCAAAAATAAAATAACTCAATGCTTAAATTAAATCTATATATATGTCTATACGCATATAGTAGACTTCAAGACAAAAAAAAAATATTTAGCTGTGCAAGAGACATCTGAGATTAATTACAAACTAATTTTGTACAACAACTTTCCCTAAAGTTGTTGTTTTAATCCACCTTGTATTGCGAGGGAATTTATTTATTTACATTTCCTGATTGTTCCCCTGAAAATTATATATAAATGCATGTTTGCTATATGTAAGCTTCTCAGAGAGGCTAGTTGGCATATGTAGAAGCCAAGGCTAATCACTGAAGAACCAATAAAAAGAAACATGAAATGGGATCCTTCTAAAAAGTGTGCTGGGAAGTAACATTCTCAAACACTGCTAATGTATGAAGATAGATAAAAGCTGGAAATTATTGCTCGCTTGTCCTCCAGTGTGTAGCTGCCTTATTCCAAAAACTGGCAAAACAGAAAAATGAAGCTTGCAAAAAAAATTAGAGCATGCTATAGATATAACATGAAGATGCTAATTCATATTATACAATAAAACTTCTACAGAAATCTTTTCACTTGTTTGTTTACACTTCCTTGATTTTTTCAGTTAAAAGTTTTGAGTTAAATCCTGGCAAAAACACATTCTCCACCTCTCCACTCCCAATTTTCTCAATTCATTACCTATTCCAGCTATTTATCAAAAACTTAGAGTTCTCTTTTGCATATTTAATGACTTTGCATGTGTGTTTATGAAAACGGTGCTTAAAAGCACAACTTTCAGATGATGATTTGTGAGGAAGGGCAGTGGCACAGCGGGAGCTGCAGTGGCCTGGCCACTGAGGGAGGCAGCGGGGAGGAAGCGGACTACTTGTGATGGCTTTTAGGATATGTGTCAGTGTCTGAGGGTGACGGGGCATATGATACCACCCAACAGCATGCTTTGGTGAACACCTGAGGCAGGTACTGCACTAGGAGCAGATCTCTACAGCAAGACAGAATATTCCCAGCAGTGAGAGAACACAGCTGCAGGTCATTCCCTCAGCCTGGCTGAACATCGGCCATCTCAGCTGGGTGTCTTGGAGCTGCCAGGTGCAGTCGTGTCCCAGGAAGCACAAAGCACTTGGCAGCTCTGGTTGCACTACTCGATGCTTCGCCCCCTTCAAACTTCCTGCTGCAGATAGCATGGAAATTCTTGCCAAAGTACACCAGTCAACAAGTTCTTTTTTATGGCAGAACGGCTATTCATTTGTAATGGGAGATTAAATAGATCCAATGGTGCAACATTTAGGCATGCAGATCTAGTCCCAAATCATGTTTTGTGCATATGCGTGCATTTCCAGTATTTACAGCAAGTAGTTTCAGGAACTCAGCACTTTTGCAAAGTCTGGAACAAGTGGCTTTGCAAATTCCAACAGAAACTGTCTAAAACTAGGACCAGAATAACTAAGAAACCACATTATACTACAGCATTTAAGCACTTTAATTTGAAAAAAAAAAAAAAAAATTTTTCCCAGTTACTGTTTTGAATACAAACATGAACTGATTCAGTAACAAGAAGTGCACTATCAATGCTAGTTAGTTTTCAAAACAGAATTTCCATGGACTTCCCATGGATCAGGAGACACTATTTAAAATACATACCATGACACAGCACTGAAGAAGTTGCTTTTACTCTCTGACATACCACTAAAAACATATCGAAAATGTTAAATCAGTTATTACATCTCACACAACCACAAAGTAGCTCAGGGTGTTAAAACGAGTACTTCAAAGACACAGAGGTAACCCAGCTGATTCAATTTGTGTCTGAACATTTGGGGTTTACATTCTTTTATTATATTCAGCAAAAGAGTAGAAAACAACAGAAATTTTTATCCTTGTATTTTAAAGTTCTCTGATTTACTGCCTGGCATGGACGTTTTACAGTTAGCAGTGCCCAGAAGGTATTAAAAAGGACTCTCCATGGGTGGAATCATCACACATTAAGACAAACATTCACATCCCTAACCACTCCATCAATGTTATGTCTTGTAGTTTAAATGAATAAATATTCTCTCAACTGCTTCAGTCCTACATTTTGAACTTTAACAACAATTACATATTCCACAAATTTAGAAAGGACACAGACACTTCAATACTTCAATATAACTATAAAGAAGAAAAAAATTCCTTTCCTTGTTCCAAGACTAAATGAGAAGGCCATTGCAAGACTTTCCTCCATGCATTTTTACAATTTCTCTTAAATTCAAAATAAGTTTGTTGACTGCAAGTTTTAAAAGAGACAGAAGTCTACTTCCCAGTTGATGTAAAAACACAGTGCTTCTGGCAGTTCCCAGCTTCCCATCACTTATTTTCACTAAGTCACCGAAGCTCTATTGCATATACATGACATTAACACTTCAAAAGATCTTGGTATTTTCATAAAAAAAAACATAAATTCACCAAATTTCAATACCCAAGTTATGTTAAAATGAAAAAGAAAACAAAACTGTGCTTTCAGAAGTTAAATAGTTTATCGAGCAACTTTAACAACAAAAGTGAAAAGAATGTCTGATTTACTCTGGGTGTGTTGGCAATCACTTAAAATATTCATACTTCCAGTAAAATTATTTCTCTGAAGTACATAAATAAGCTTCAACATCTGTGTAGAAAGGCATATGAACAAATACAAAAAGCAAACTTGAGTAAAGTACTTAGCATTCTTAAGGGGAGAAAGTTGAGGAAAATGGGTCGAACCACTCATCAGAACTTCTCTCCCCTTGCTCCAAAATACTAGCTAAAGGTTAGTGCAATTTATGAGGGCTGGGGTCACTTCCCCAGCCTGTATTCACTGTATCCAGGACAGGCAACAGCTGGAAAAGTTTGATCGTTTCTTGTCTGAAAGAAATCTTTCTTGCACAGATCTGTTCAATCACATCTGCACAGAATGTTCTGAAACAAAGGAAAAGTTACACAATCCAGTCTGACCTGCATTCCAAGAGTTCAAAGATAAATAGCACTTTTCAGCATAAATCAGTCAACCATACAATGCATTTGATTTTTTTTTTCTTCATTAATCAAGTGCTTGAACTTTCCTATTGCTGTGCTGGGAAGAATGGGTATGATTTTCTCACAACTGTTTCAGAAAGTACATGCATTTTGATGGAAATGTGCAATATCGCACTGCCTGTGGGAGTTCTCCAGGACATATCTTGAATAGGATTCATCAGTGTCCATTGTTGTTATCTACATTTCAGCTATACTTCATTATAGTCAATAAAGATCTAGTCAATGAGATACAATTTATCTTGCCTGGAAGTGTATACCTAAAACCAGTCAGATGAATCCTGCCCTAAAATATCAGAATGCTCTTTGAATATAGAAGAGGTGCCATGTTAATTACTCAACTACAGATAACTAAATTAGATTAAACCCATGTTCTCTGCCTTCCAGGTTTGGAGTATGATCCTTCCTTCTGCAACAATTAAAAAAAAATTTAAAAAATTGAAATTTATTTATATGGCAATTAATGTTCTTTAACACTTCCATTCATAAACCAGTCTATTCCCTGTTCTTATGCTTCTCATACGCTTCACTTCCAGCCAATCATTTCTTTGGACTGGGGAATATTTACAAAACTTGGACCATAAACATGTAATAGTTTCCAACACAGGTCATCTTGAACCTTTTCTATGCCTCCAGTGTGATGCACAAAAGTAGAGATTTGGGTAGACAAAGAACATAATAACCTTTACAACCTGCTAATAACAATGAAATGCTGCTGAAACAGCTTGTTTGCTTGTCTAGCCCTCTACCAGTGGTAGCACAGCTATCTTCAACTATGGGCTGAAACAAATAAACTGAGAATAGGTCCAGGGTCCCCTACCCTCATCCCAGGATGCTCTAATGCAGCAGCCCTGCAGCCCGACAAACATGGGTGCCACAACCAAGCAAACCCACTCCAAAGCCAGGCTGGAACTCAGATTCAAGAGCTGGGGGCTTGTGTACATACTTGTATATTAGCATCTGGCAAAGCAGTGATTTTTACTATGTTAATCGAAGTGTCTATCATCATACCTTAGGTTCTCCCTGATGACCATAGCCTAAGCGGATACCGCAAGATATTTGTCAGTGATGGACCTGTCTTAACCGCCAAAAACTGGCCTATAAATTTTATACAACACTCCCCCACCACAAAACACCAAAAAACCAACTATTTCAAAAGACAGTAATAATATTGAAATAATAATTATTTAAATAACTAAAAAATCAAACCCCTCAAAGTGAAGAGATGCCAGCATTATGGAATCTCAACATTGCTTATCTGTGTTCACCACAACAGAGGTGGACTATAATGGGATACTTGTACTCCTCACACAGCATCTCTGACTATATGCAAAATATCAATTTCCCTAGAGTTTCACATGTTCCTAGGGTTCGTAGGGCCTGAAGATTTTGCTGGGTTATTACCAAACCTTAAACTCCCCCAAATATTTCCAAATCACTAAATATGATTCATTCTCTAATGTATATTTTTCAGAACACATCTACTTTAACAGAATACTTTTAGCACCCAATATTTATTCCCCCTCTGAAGGGATTTATGCATCTTATACCTGGTAATACTTAAGATTGTTGTCAGTGAAATAAACAGGGTTTTTTGCAAAGTTTCCTCAAGCAATATTTATGTGACATTTTTCTACGCCTTCTGCTCTTCTGCACCCTTTTAAACTATCGACATCAATCAGTAAGAACTCTTCCAGTATTGATTTCACAGATTAAATAACAAGTCTTTCAGCCTTTCTACTAAATGCTGACTTTTAGTCTTTCCTGCACTATTTCACAGCCAGAGACTGAACTAATCTCTGTCAAACTGGGAGCCCATGAGGAGTTTCTTTGTCTGCGCTGAATCCCTAAGTCCTCTCTGGAGTCGGTGCTTCCCCCAATCAAGGATCCAGGATCTTCCTGAAAACATGGCCTGCACTTCTTGTTTCTAGGTGCATCATTGTGACTGTGGTTCAACAGAGTGATACTTCATCTGCATAAATCTATAGTACCAACCAGTCCGGATTATTCCCAGGACTACTCTGTTCTGCGACTCTAAAAAACAAATTATCATCAACTGCAAATTTCACGGGCACTGATTTTGAAACATAAAGTAAGACTACTATGTAAAATATAAAATATTAGTGTTTCCTAAAGCAGGGGTGTTTCAACAGAAACAACACAATTCAGTAATGATCCCAGTTATTTCTTTTTGCAATGTGACCATTAACAGTTTTTTAATCCAGTTGATGGATTTTCTTCATATTTTTGTTGCTAACGTGGGATGCTAAACGTCTGTTTAGAATTTCACCAGGGACTTCATCAAGTGTCTTAATCAAAGCCTGGCTGTTTACTATACTCATCTTTATCAGCTAACCTTAAAATACTTTAGAAGGTATTTAAAATAAAGAATTAAAGATGAGGTACACAGGAGGTGTCAGTCAATATACTTTCATGGAAAAATATGTCATATCAAGCAAAAACTTATGATTTCTTTTAATTATTATTACTATATTAAATTGTTATCCTGTACAACTTTTGGCTTTTTCATATGTGTTCAGCTGTGATGGTGAGGGGACGTATTAAAAACATTGAAGATATTTCAGCTTTGTGGGGAAAAAAAAAAGACATCATATTCTGAATTAATTTGAAGACTGACAGAGTTGAAATTGCTTTAAGCTTTGGAGTGTTAACAGTCAAACCTGTGGAGAAGAGTGTAGATTTCAGAGACAAGGCAGAAACACAAAAAGAATTAAAAAACAAAAACCTTTAAGTCTTCAATATGGTAGACTCAAATCAACAATATTCTTGTGTAATTTTTTTTACAGTAGGATTCAGAAGAGTCTTAGAAAGACCGTACTACAAAGAAGCAGCCAGCATAGAGGCGGGTGTTGCTAGGACCCACCAGTGCTCAATATCCTGTGGCGGTGGCATAAGCAGCACCCAGGGACCATAGGGGAAGCGCACACCTTGCTGCAGCCCAGGACAAGTGCTAGCGCCAGGTACACAGTAACCCCTGCCTCCACACTGTCAAAGAGCAACTCAGCTCTGCAGAGGCCTACAGGTAAAAAATTAGTAATAAAAAAGCACAGGAGAAAAAAAAATCCACTGTTGGAACATTTCAATGACAGGATCTAATACTATACAAGACTAACAATGATCACAATTAAGTATTCATTAAATATCTGTACATTAAACAAAAGTACACGTACCAACCAGATTTTGGACATGCATGCAATACTATGTAACTTTAATATAATCACAGTGTGACATAGTTTTTAGAAGTGTGTCCAGCTGAAATAATACCAGAGGAGATGTACATACAGTTCATTACTCTGGATTAACAATAGCACACATGTCTTTGTGAATCACTACTGGTAGACTGGAGGTATCTTGCAATCTTCTGCAAGACGAGATTTTATACATCAGAAATAGTATTTTTATAACAGATTTTCAAAAAAAGCTTAGTTCCATTCATGAAGAACCCCTGAGCCAAACTCCAGAAGATAAATGCAGAAGAAAATATGTAAACAAGTAAACCTAGCAAAATTGTCAAGTGGGGACAGTGAACCACATCATTTAAGATTCCTTTAACATCTTAACTGTTAATTATGTTGTAACAGAGGAATCAGTTCAATAAATAAGCTTAGGTAAGCAAGAAATACTTCCAAAATAAAAGATCTGTGAAATACCTTTTTTTTTTTTAAAGAAATGAAGACTTATCTTTGGTGTGCATGAAGGAGAACAGACAAAAACAATATAAAATTTCCCATGAGATGGGGAACAAATGCACACGAAACATAACAGTGCAAGAAGTACATCAGTACTGAAAAAGAACTAACAACTGTTTGCACCCTCCCACCAACCCCACTGTCCAAAAGAAAGAGAAAACCAGAACCCTATTTTTCCTAGAGTAACAAAATAAAATTATTACAGATTCCATAAAAATAAAAGGATGGCTTTTGGAAAGTTTCTGTAATGTATATAAAAGGCTTTGCAATTAAAATTTTAGCCTTAAACATATAGTTTATGGGAGTAATGCCTGTGCTTGATATTAACAATTTCCATTTAAAGACCATATTTTAATTGATTATTACTAATTTAATCTAGCTATTCTACAACCAAACATATTCCTCAGGGTGATGCTTGAGGTAATGATTTTGGGTTTGGTTTGCCTGGATTCTTTTTATGCAGTGGTGAATAACAAGAAGTTAGTTCAAATGAACAACAACAAAAAACCAAAACCCCCCCCACAACACCCACAATTTAAAAAATAAACAACCGACTGAATTCCCTAAGAAGAACTATCACGATAGTCTTTCAAGCTAGAATAATTTGAAGTTTAGCAAGTAGAGATTGTCTGGCACCAGAGATATACCTCTTGACCTACTCAAAACAAAAAAAAACCACTTAGAATTATAATAAAGGTTTAAGAATCGCAAGTCATACAACTCCCAGCAGAGACAGTAATTGGAGAGCACTGATCAAAGATTTCTTTACACCAATTACACTCTGCCTTGCGTGTGAGACTAATTACGCAGGTGCGATCCTGCCAGCACAAGAAGCATCACTACAATAGCCAAGCACAGACCTTGCTGGCAATTACTTTTCTCACTGCAAGGCGGACCTGGAGCAGCCACCCCATGTTCCCAATACTGTCTCCATAAGGGCACAGATGACAGGGAATGGAAATAAATTCATAGATTAGAATGTTATGTAAGGAATCAGGACAGAAAAAACTTAGAAGAGAGGTAGGACTGAGGACTGGAAGAAGAAGAAAAACTGTGACACTAGTGTTGGTAGTTCAAGACTGAAACAAGCTGGATCCTACCTAAAATGATCTGATATGAGCTGCAAAAAAAAAGTGTCATATGCCATCAGAGCACGCCTTCCAAAACTTCCAGTACCACAGTCTACCACTTCATCACTAAAAGAAAATTTTACACATTGTTTAAACTACTGCACATTTTCTCCAAACTTTTACTTAATTCATTTAAAACTTGCATGAGGATGTCCCATATACGTTTCTCTTAAGAGCAAAGCCAGCTTAAATGTAAAGAAATCTCCTTTCAAATGTGTATTGAATTCTATATATTTACAACCTTATTGCTATGGTTATACTGCGAAGTACACTTGATTTTTACACTTTGTTACTAAATGAAAACAATTTTAGGGAGTAGCCCAAATATCACACCACTGGAAAGACTTGAGAAGCCTGGTGTATTTGAAGCTGTCCTAGAATATTGCATGTTAGTTTTAAAAAGACAAATAAAGTCCAGTTTCAAAAGCTTGTAGTTTTGAAAATGAAAATCTTTAATTACCTAATCACAGATTTCTGAACATGTTAAACATGCAGGTTTTGTTTCTCCTGCTAAACTATACAATGCACCACGTCCTTGGATTCTGTCCTCAATTACATTCAGGATTCTCTACACAAAGCTGTACAGAGCTGGACATAATCTGAAGACAAAGCAATTTTCCTGAAAACTGTTTTTCCATAATGGTCTTTCTGATAACGCAGCTGCTAGCCAGGATTTCAATACATTGTTTTTTAACTATATAAGAAAGCTGGGTTAATAATGGGGGGAAAATGTTAAATTATCCTATTCAAGTAAAATGAACAAAAAGAATTCAGAATCTGCAGAACTAAGGAAGGGCCATTTTTTTTTCAACATCCAATTTTAGAAAAAGAACTATTCAAGAAGTGGTATGCAACATCTTTCCATCCTCAAGAGACAATCCCATAGTTTAAGATATCATTTGGTATGGCTTAAATATGTTTTACACTTAGTAAGTATCCGTTACATAACTTTACACCACTGTCTTTAATTACCCCATTAAGCAAGTTGATATTTGCATTTGCACTTAGAGCAGCTGCACAAGAGCTGCAGGGCACAAGAATAAAAACCAAGAAGAAAAATTAATAAAACATTATCATCTCCATTTAATAAGTTCCCTTTCTTTATAATGGAAACATTTGTATTAGTAGATACTATTTCAGCATTTTAAGGTAATAAATCACATAAACCTTGTATTATTCAAGCTGACTGAACTGCCAGATAGAAGTATCATCACTCACTAATGGCACAACTTGCCCTTAAGCTTTTCTCATTTCAGGGTTTTTCTGAGGAGTCACTTTGTATCCGAAAGTGTTACTCAAAATATAGGAAGTAATGCAAATGTAATGAATCAGAAATCATTCTTGGTCTAAACTTTTTACATAGGAAATAAATTATAAATTTATTTTACTGTGTTGTACACCATTAACTAATCCAGACACATTCCTGAAAAATGATGAAGATTTCAATTAATTAATTTAAAAGTCTCCAAGTCATCACGCATTCTTAGAAACAAATTCCGAGTTTCAAGACTCTCTATTTTTCAGCCAGCCTGGATAGTTTACAATACATCCGTCAAAGACCGAAAAAATAATTGTTACTTATTATATCAGCATGTTCTCTAAATAGTATGCATACAATAAAGAGTAAGAAACAGAGTAATGAGAAGTACCAATTTATTCATTAAGAGCCATTATTACTGAAAAGGCAATTCCAGATTGCTGGTTGCTGCATCAGTAGTGCCGGGTGTGGAAGCTCCTTCCCCTGTGGGACAGGCTATCATGCATTAGAAGACTGAGATCTTACATACACAGACGAAGGAAGCAAAGTACCAGTTTTGATTTTGCCCATTCCCATGATTCCTAAAGTCCTATTTTTGTAGCTGATATAACAATGTCCTATTTATGTAAATGTATTATCCACGAAAATCTCACTGTAATACTTTCTTGTATCTGTCAGGAACGACCCTATACCAGGCTTCCTGCCATCCCCATTAAGACTTTCCTCCTTTTAGTGAGAATTATTCCAACTGAGATCTTTTCCAACCATCTCTATTTTTCACTTTGGAGCAAAGATAAAGCACCTATCAAAAAACAGAAAAATCACTGTTTTAGAAGCATCAGAAGTGTATTGCAGCATGGACTAATGGTCTATACCTGTTTTGGTGCCAGAATTCAGCTATTAACTCACATTTGACAGTACTTAACATCCCAAAAGTTCCCCTCTTACCCAAAGTAGGTGGGTATGTAGGGAAAAAGTTCTTAAGGGGTGTAAGAATAGCATACAATTAGCACACATATTACAGTAGCTGTATACCTTTAATAATACTTACAGTTTTCTGTGTGGACTTTTTGTGTCGCCACACTATAGGCCTAAGGTACGCTCTTTTACTTATTTAAAACACTGTCCTCTAAAACAATTTTTACTAGTATACCACTTTTCATGAGCTGTTTAATTGCATTGCTATGAAGGATTGTGAGAACAAAGGAAATGTGACTCAGCTCAAGCAGCATATTTACCCACATAAAATACAGAGTAAAGATTCAGTGGAGCTGCACATCACATACGTCACACCAATAAGAAAAAAATGCAACTTCTATAAGCCTTAATCTGACTTTCCATTTCAGTTCAATAACCAATTTAGCAGTATCAAAGAATTTGGGCACAGCTGCCAATTTCTCCCAGTTGGCTGAGAAATATTTCTTCCTTTCTTTCTGAAAAATTAAACATTTAATTCCCATGAAGAGGCACATGCCAGTGGTTAATTAGGGAACATTTTACAAGAGGAACTAACAATTGTCATCAACACAGCAGGCAAATGTTGACATTTTTACAAGCACAGGCACGCCACAGTTTAATTTCTGGTTCCAGAGCTCTTGCAGGCAGACAGCTGCCACCCAGGCGAGTTGAGAACCTCAACACTTACTGCAAATCCCAGCTTTCTGATACTTATTCAAACTGGCAAGAAACATTCCTCCTACATCACTTTCAAATACTTGACATTCTGGCCATCCATTAAATACAACTCCTAGAGATGTCCATGGATCACTATATAATTCTTCCTCCCAGCTACTGAAAAATAATGTGATGCGTAGGCAGCTGGGAGGGCTCTCAGGTCCCAGAGTGCCTGACAGGCAGGGGCAAAGCAGGAATAAAAGTCAGCAGGGTGAAGCCACAGGACTGATGGGAGAAGGCCAGCAACAGATTACACTGATTAATCGGTGGATATAAGATACTCTTCTTCACTGGGATGCTGGAGAGCAGGGTTAGCTGCTGGGCAGGTGACAAACAGATATTTGCAGTCTGAATTGATGCAGCCCATTGCCAAAAGTCATACCACTCAAATCTGTGCAAGGGCAACACCAATTGCCACAGGCTCACAGGGAATAAATAAGGGAAACTGGAAAAAAATATTTTTTTTTTTTTTTAAAAAGGTAAATCCAAAATAAAGCAATACAATAAACCCCCAAGATGCCTTTTGTTCTCCCTTCCCAGAAATCCTACAAACTTTAAGTAAAATCCTATTTTCACTCTAAAGTTGAAGTCCTAATGCTAGCTGTGGCAGATGTGATTCAGTAATGGTGTCTTCCTGAAGTAGTAGATGGAGCCACAACCACTGTGGTGGGTATAGACATATCCATTCAACAAGAGGGGCAATTAGACAGGATGACAGACAGATTAGGTCTTCCCTCTAGAATACATACCATGCCAGAGGACCTGAGGCTGGGGAGGAGGGAGTAGGGGTTAATTACCAGCTAGAACCCAAGCGCTTTCTTTTTGGCAGTTCAAAATGTAAATCTCTTTAAGTGACATCATTTTAACCAAGCACTGACACACATGTATTAACAGAAATGTCCAGCTATTTCAGTCATTTTTAAACTTTTCTTTGGGTGATTTGAGAAAACATCTCATTTCATTTACACACCACCACCCACTCACAGGATAAAAACAAACAAAAAAAACCCCTCACAGTGTCAAAGACCAAATATTTAGCATAACCACATTCAAACAGTTTCATAAATCTGGTACTGTTCATACTCTATTTAAGACATTGTGCTCTGCAACACAATGAAAAAATGAAATCTTTCATATCATAGGAAAACTGTATGTGTTACAATCACTATAAAACATGTCCAATTCATTTTTGGAAAAAAGATTACCTTCAGCAAACACTGCTTCATCTTTTAAGGGCTAAGACTACAGTGTTTAGTCACACTGTTATGGCCTTAGTTCTAACAGCCAAAAATTTCTAAGAGCCAGTGTTGGTCAGAGCTGTGAGTGCTGGAAGACACCAGAGGCAGCCAATGCCTCCCAGCCCTCTCCCGTTGTATTCCCTTCATTGTAAGAGATCAGCTGAGGGCAGATGTGTCAGTGCATGGTCCAGAAATTTATCTCCTTAACCAAAAACTGTTTCCATTCTGAGATTTTTTTCAACTCACATTTACATTTGCCAAATGTTCAGATGATGCTTTCAAGCTCCATATGTCTAGCAAGATGACATTTTTACAAAGTTTTAGCTAAATCAGATGAGCCAATTAGACTCAGGAAAAATTCATTGCTTTTGTAATTTAAGACACACACTCCAAATGCTCAATTTTGTAACCATACCGTCATTTCAAACCTATACCCAAGAATGTTTACTTAACATGTAGAAAATTTAATTAGACAAAGCAAAATGAGTTGTTGGAGAACATAGGAAGAAATATTTTCTAACTACCACAACAACAGTTCTGCATAAAAAACAAACAAAACATTCTCGTGTTTATTCAGTTGGTAAAGTTTTGGCTTTATACTTCATATGCTGTTACATTGCCAGAGATTGTGTAAAATAACAACACTGTTTATTCAACATAGTTCTTCCAACACATTTATCACCGTGTCTTCTCTATTACTATATTGAGCTGGTAGTATGGATTAATCAAAAAGTCTTTGAACATCCATTAATACTGTCCAGTTAATCATCTATTGGGTTTAGAACAAATGTTAAGCTCATTTTATACCCTCCATGTTCTTTTGGCATAAATCTTTTAAACTATTTCTTTTTTACCACTGAACAGGTCAAAATAAATGGTTCCTCTTCTTATTAAAGATTTCTGGGGTAAGGGAGAGAAACAGCCAGCATTCATTTGTGGAAACCATTAATGACTTTCATTAATGACAAAGGAAAAATTGTTAGAACCAGAATAAATAATGCGGAGTTCAGCATTTCAAAATGTAAACATTTAACAGAGAACATAATGTTTCTCTGTTAAAAAAGCTAAACTTTCAAGTTACAATTAAAAATACATACCTTCCACTGTAACATTATCTTGGAAACAGCATTTTTTTAAAAAGTGAAATGGAAAAGAAGGAGATGCAACCTTCCGTCCTTTCCCAGTCCATGGCTGAATTTGGAATTCCCAGCACAGATGGTAAAGAATATGAAATACAGTGAAGGCCCTCTGGGTTTGACATTCACCTGTCTCTTCTTAGCACCACCAAACTCTTATTTCCTCAATTAATATCTGCCATAATCAGTAAAATGACATGCCTCTACTGCTACTATTGTTTTGTTCGACCTTGATATCATGAACAAGAATGTAATTATGTTAATGAACCAATTATTTTTATACAATACAGCAATCAAGAAGACTACTACTCCCTCCCTTTTCTCATGATAATACCTGAACATTCTGATTTTATTTCATCTTCAATTGCTTGCATGCAATTGTTATCATTAACATTTTATTTAGTTTTTATTTCTTATTTCTAAAATTAAAAAAAATTAAAAATGGAAAACAGTGACGTTTTAGAATATTCATAACAGCATATAAGATGTATGATTTACATAGGACAATAAACAAATATTTTAATGTCTTCAGTATTTTACAGGATTTAGTGGTATGAATTTTGAACGACAGCACATCTGCCTGTTAGGACAACTAACTGTCAATAATGCAACTGCTACACCACCATATGCACTGCGTATTTTATATAGTTTATATAAAAACAGCGTTAAGGATGTTTGATAGGATTTAATTTTTTTTTTAGTAGTTTGTAGACAATCCAGCCACACCTGCCTTCCAAGGGACTTTTTGTCCCATAATTCTTGCAGTTTTCATAGAATTTTGTCTAATAATTGTGATATTAAACCAAATAATTTGGAAGAAATTTAATTGTTTGCAGCCTTCTGATTATGAAAATGAAGTGTCCAAGCTATTGTGAGGTCAGATCTGTCACATACAGTGGAAAAGCAAGTCAATTAGAACCGAGTATGTAAAAGTGATTGGATAGGTTTTCACTCACTGAAATATAATTAATACAAAACTGTTACCCTAGTCAGACTATCGATTCTGTTAAGATAGTGGCTCCACAAAAGACTCTTGGCTTTGTCCCCAAAGGTCACAAATTGACTAAAAATCATTCTATTTTAGGGAAAAGAATCTTTCATCTCCTGGTCAGAAATTAATCTTTCCAATGTTGTAGGATTTATGCTCAAACTATATATACACATAAGTTGCAGAACAACATTTTTCTGCTACCATGATTACTTTTTTAGTCAAAGCTAAGTTACTCAAAGATAGAGTCACTTATGATGAACTGTACGGCTTCACAATCAATTTTTGACTTGAGAGACAACCTAAGTGCACAACAGTAAGCTAGTTATTATTGCCTAGAGACACTTTTCTTTACTCAGACATAGTTATAGCTGGAACAAAAATATAAACCTGAAACTTTTCACATTAATATAGACAAACTGCAGTTTACTGTTATCCACATAAGAATCATGTCTGCTTTCTTAGTCTACTTGTAGGATTGCTTTATGCAGATTGTAGCTCTATCTGTAAATCATGTCTCAGTTAAGCAAAGATAATTGCTATTGATTTAAAAGAAGTTGCAAATTTTCTGTAAGAATTATCAAAGAGTTGATAGGAAAGACACAAACTAATATTCCATGTGGAAGTTCTCCATGCCTAAAAACTTGTAAGTAGTAAGTAGAAACTAAACACACCTTTCTGCCACAGTAAATATTCATTCTCCACTGCCAGTGAGGGACTTCACAACCGCCTTGATTCCACGGCATGGTAAAGCAATACGACGGGGACAGGCAACTTCTGTGCAGCAAATTCAGAAGAAACCTTTAAATAAGCAGATAAAAAGTCAGAAGGCAAAAATTAAAAAAACGAGCCATACAAGTTCCCCTGATGATTCACTAAGGAGAGGGTACTGATGGACAGTGTGTTATAATGATCTAAACTATGTACAATGAGTAGTAAATTCAGCATTAATATCTCTGCATATCCAAGAACATATGATGATAAGCATACTTTATGCCCCCCCATTTCAAAACTTACTGTGCCCCACATGCCCCTGGATGCTTTCTAATTTCCCTGAATAGCCCAATATTTAACTCTCCATAGCATAATCATGTCTGGAAGGTCATTCCACACATTTTTTGTTTCTGTGAAAAATTGCTGCCAGACATCATTTTGAACCTTTTCTCCTCCCATTCTCTTTTCCATTTATGCCATCTGATCACATAACTTATATCCAGTTCAAAGTTCTAATCTAAGAGGACATTTCTCTGAATCATGGCTTAGTCTTGTCTGTACTTTTCCAAATATGTTGAAAGAGATTTTTATTTTTAATCTGAAGCTATTAAAAAAAAAAAACCAAACACAATGCTACCTGTCAGCCATTACTACCCCAAATGATTAAGATTAAATCTTTGCAGAGGCTTATTAAAAACAAAAAAGTCCAACTTTTTGACAAATTAATTGACCCAGGCAAGCAGTTGATATAAACATAATCCAATATACTAAGTACAGCACATTGTCACCAAGTACTGAACAGGACAGGCAGAATGATTCTGCATTTATACAACCACACCTCCAAGTTTCCTTAGCTAGGAGAAATATGCCAGCTGAAAAGAAAAAATCATAACTGTTAGCCATTCTCTTCTGCTTCATTTGCTCTATGTCCCAATTCCTTTTTTGGAGTTCAGGAAAATCCTCAGCCTTATTGCTAAGGTAACCTTCCTCTTCTGTTTTATGAAGGACACAGAAGAGCAGAACAAGTTGAATATAAGATGGACTACAATACGGAGAAATTTTTCCTTAGTTGCGCCCATGTTTGCCTACACTGAGAAAATTCTAGCATTATACCTAATCTCATTTGAGATCTTCCTACGCTGTTTTAGCTTGTACTGTTAAAAAAACAAGAAAGAGATAAATTGGGGTCAGAAAACTTATATGTAGGCAAAACTTCATGCAAATAAGTTTTAACATAATCTAGACCTTATTGTACAAAGTGTTTCTCTCCACATTTAAGCTGTAACATTACGGTTTTATATTGATTACTGTAAAAGAACTGCAGTAACAAGAGGCAATTGTCCTTTGCACTCTCATGATAGTGGATAAGACTATATTATTTGAAATCCCACATTCCAAAATAATTTTACTTTTTTCTTCATGAGGAAAGTTTTGTGCTGGTTTTGGCTGGGGTAGAGTTAATTTTCTTCAC
Source organism: Gavia stellata (assembly GCF_030936135.1). NCBI lineage: Eukaryota > Metazoa > Chordata > Aves > Gaviiformes > Gaviidae > Gavia > Gavia stellata. The sequence goes on from NC_082599.1 coordinate 30,842,589, forward strand.
AGTAGCTAGTATGGGGCTGTGTTTTGGATTTGTGCTGGAAACAATGTTGATAATAGAGGGATATTTTAGTTACTGCTGAGCAGTGCTTACACAGAGTCAAGGCCTTTTCTGCTCCTCACCCCACCCCACCAGCGAGTAGGCTGGGGGTGCACAAGAAGTTGGGAGGGGACACAGCCGGGACAGCTGACCCCAACTGACCAAAGGGATATTCCATACCATATGATGTCATGCTCAGCATATAAACTAGGGGGAAAGCTGGCCGGGGGACCGCTGCTCAGGGACAGGCTGGGCATCGGTTGGAGAATGGTGAGCAATTGTTTTCATTTGCATCACTTGTCTTTCTTGTTTTTTGTTGTTGTTGTTGCTATTTTCCTTTTCATTACAATTTTTATTATTATTATCATTATTATTTTTATTTTATTTTATTTCATTTCACTTACTAAACTGTTCTTATCTCAACCCACGACCTTTCCGATTCTCTGCCCCGCTGGGGCAGGGGGGAGTGAGCGAGTGGCTGTGTGGTGCTTAGTTGCCAGCTGGGCTTAAACCACGCCAAGTTTAAAATAAGGAGCTGTCTGGTATTATCAGAAAGCAATGCTGGTCTGTAGATCAGTATGCCACCACTGCCCGAGCTGGGGACTTGGAGCAAGAAGCCCACTGTAAAACAGAACGAAATATCCTTTTGTGGTTTATTTTACCTTATTGGTAATACGAGTTAGGTACCTCCATTCAGCAGTAAATCTCTCTCAGTAATACAAGGAAGTGGAAATTGATCTTCCTGGGCTTTTAGACTTCTTTGAACTAATACATTGTACTGGTTTTGGCTGGGATTTTTTCACAGCAGCTCATATGGTGCTATGTTTTGGATTTGTGCTGAAAACAGTGTTGATAATACAGAGATGTTTTAGTTACTGCTGAGCAGTGCTTACACAGAGTCAAGGCCTTTTCTGCTTCTCACCACCAGTGAGTAGGCTGGGGGTGCACAAGAAGTTGGGAGGGGACACAGCCGGGACAGCTGACCCCAACTGACCAAAGGGATATTCCATACCATGTATTATCAGGCTCAGCAATAGAAGCTGGGGAAAGGAGGAAGGGGAGACGTTCAGAGCGATGGCATTTGTCTTCCCAAGTAACCGTTACATGTGACGGAGCCCTGCTCTCCTGGGGATGGCTGCACACCTGCTTGCCGATGGGGAGTAGTAAATTAATGCCTTATTTTGCTTTGTTTGTGTATGCAGCTGATGCTTTACCTATTAAACTGTCTTCATCTCAATGCACGAGTTTTCTAACTTTTGCCCTTCTGATTCTCTCCCTCCCTGGGGGGAGTGAGCGAGTGGCTGTGTGGGTCAGAACTGCCCACCAGGGTTAAACCATGACACACATTTACTCTAATTCAGAGAATTTTAGACCAAGCTCTATGGGCGCAATTAGGAACTCTAATATGCAGATATTCAGATGAGGCAATAGGGGGCAAATCTCATCCACATGCTAATGTTTATTTTTTGTCCACATAAATGGCAGCCATTTAAAGTAAACATCGCAAGAGTTCCACATGAGCACCACAAAACAGCTGATTATATACAAACAAGTTAATTTGAGTAATGCACACAGCAGAATGGTCAAAAGCAACAAATTTCTTTTTGGTTGAACCTCTGAACTGTTTAAAATGAAGCTAATTTCAGCCAAATTTGATAAAGCAAGTTTATCATGAGGCTGCTATTTCACATTCAGCTTTCAGCTTGAAGAAAATTTTTATAGCCTGAAAAATGGAATTATAATAAAATGCTGACAAGCCCTTACCATACAAAATAGTTTCTGCTAGAGGGTTGATTGCCTAGTCTTGACATTTCAAAATAAATGAATTTACATTTAAGGAATGAGATACAGTTCACATTCAGTAACTGTAACTCTTTATGGCTTTTTCTATTTGATAGATGTGAAATAAATATCAACGAGACAAAGTTCAGATTCTTCTCCCTTCCTAAGTTCAAAGTTGAAATGCTTCAGACTTCAACCCTAAGGCCAGTTAGGTCTATCAAGCCTCACATGACAGCAGTACTTAAAAAAGAGAAGTATCCTTTGCAAAAGCAGAAAGATACGTGTTCCTGTGACTCAATTCCAACCCTTATAACTTAAGTGCAGCTCCAATGATCTAATGCAACAGACAATTGATGTAGATGTTCTTCCTCCTTCTGCCACATAATTGAGTTTAAGTTTTTTTTAAAAAAATAAAACTAGTTCTGAGCCTTCCACTAATAAATAGTGGTGCCACAAACAGCATTCAGAAGAAACACATATGCAGTGAAGGGCTGTCATTTGCTGCCATTTACCACAAGAATCTGCTACAGATTGTACAAGGAAACATCACAACACCAATCCAGCACCCAAAACTTATAACCAAGAATACGAATACTGTTATTTGACTTGCAAACAGAAACCTGACTATTAAAATTAGAATGCCAGAAATATCTCAGTTTACTATCCTAATGCATAGAAGATCATAAGTTAAAATGAAGGTTTTAAAGAGGCACCTAAACAACAGACGATTTTCTCATCAGTGTAGTAATTTCAGTTACTAAAAGATATAAACCCAGGAAAGAGGGATCTTCCTCAAACTATTTTAAAGTAGCCTTGATGTGATGACCTCCTGTTCACCAGTGAATACATTTTTCTCATTCCTTGCAAAAGGTACAGCTTAGCATAAGTAGAAGTGTCTTTTTTAGTTTAGTTGTGCTCGATACCTTTGTGATCATTTTACATGAAATTCCCTGTAAACTAGAAAAAGAATTCATTACACTATTTCACTGACAGCTGATAGACTGTAAAACTACCACTATTTTCACTGGTTTTGATTTGCTCTTTTTATTTTTTTTTAATCATCATTTCATAAATCTCATTTTCGGTAAGAAAGTCTTTCAAGGTTCATTTGATTCATATCTGCTCATTTCCAAAACAAATGGTCACTGCTAGGTTCTTTTCCATACAGATTTTTTTCCCCCATATACATTTCTGTTTTGAAAAGATTTCTTTTCAGAATACCTCATTCAATCACAATTGTTATACCAATAATACTATGAATGGCACATTTTTGTATTCTGTAGTTTCTATGTAGATCCATTAGATAGTCCTAGATTTTAATATCTAGTGTTTTCACCTTCTATAGAGTTGAACTGTGTGAATAGCAGCTGGGAGAAGTCTCATGATTGCTAGCCCTTGTTCTCATGGGGGACTTCAAATTACCAGACGTTTGCTGGAAATACAATATGGCAGAGAGGAAACAGTGTAGGAGGTTCCTGTAGTGTGTGGAAGATAACTTCCCAATACAGCTGATGGGTGAGCCAAGTAGGGAAGGCGCGGGCCCCACTGGCCCTGTTGTTTGTGAACAGAGAAGAACTTGTGGGGGATGTGACGGTGGGAGGACATCTTGGGCATAGTGATCATGAAATGACAGAATTTTTGATTCTCAGAGAAGAAAGGAGGGTGGTCAGCAGAACTGCTGCCTTGGGCTTCCAGAGGGCTGACTTTGGCCTCTTTAGGAGCCTGGTAGACAGAATCCCTTGGGAGGCAGTCCTGAAAGGCAAAGGAGTCCAGGAAGGCTGGACACTCTTCAAGAAGGAAGTCTTAAAGGCACAGGAGGGCCATCCCGATATGCTGGAAGATGAGCCAGCAGGGAAGACCACCAACCCGGATGAAGAGAGAGCTTTGGATGGAACTCAGGAAAAAAAGGAGAGTTTATGACCTTTGGAAGAAGGGGCAGGCAACTCAGGAGGGACGAGGAGCAGAATGAAACCCCCACAACCCAAGGGGAAATGGTTAGCGACCTGCTACACCACTTAGACAACCACAGGTCTATAGGACCAGATGGGATCCACCCAAGAGGACTGAGGGAGCTGGCAGAAGTGCTCAACAAGCCACTTCCCATCATCTACCAGCAGTCCTGGCTAACCAAGGAGGTCCCAGCAGACTGGAGGTTAGCAAATGTGACACCCATCTTCAGGAAGGGTCAGAAGGAGGATCTGGGGAACTACAGGCCTGTCAGCCTGACCTCGGTGCCAGGGACCATTATGGAACAGATCATCTTGAGTGCCATCACCCAGCACATACAGGACAACCAGGCGATCAGGTCCAGTCAGCGTGGGTTCATGAAAGGCAGGTCCTGCTTGACCAACCTGATCTCTTTCTATGACCAGGTGACCCGTCTAGTAGATGAGAGAAAGGCTGTGGATATGGTCTACCTAGACTTTAGTAAAGCCTTTCACACTGTTTCCCACAGCATTCTCCTAGAGAAAGTGACTGCTCATGCCTTGGACCGGCATACTCTTCGCTGGGTAAAAAACTGGCTGAATGGCCAAGCCCAAAGTGTTGTGGTGAATGGAGTGAAATCTAGCTGGTGGCCGGTCACAAGTGTTGTTCCCCAGGGCTCAGTTTTGGGGCCGGTCTTGTTTAATATCTTTACCAATGATCTGGATGAGAGGATTGAGTGCTCCCTCAGCAAGTTTGCAGATGACACCAACTTCGGTGGGGGTGTTGACCTGCTCGATGGTAGGAAGGCTCTGCAGAGGGATCTGGACAGGCTGGATCCATGGGCTGAGGCCAATTGTATGAGGTTCAACAAGGCCAAGTGCCGGGTCCTGCACTTGGGTCACAACAACCCCATGCAACGCTACAGGCTTGGGGAAGAGTGGCTGGAAAGCTGCCCCGCAGAAAAGGACCTGGGGGTGTTGACTGACAGCCGGCTGAATATGAGCCAGCAGTGTGCCCAGGTGGCCAAGAAGGCCAACGGCATCCTGGCCTGTATCAGAAACAGTGTGGCCAGCAGGAGTAGGGAGGTGATCGTGCCCCTGTACTCAGCGCTGGTGAGGCCGCACCTCGAATCCTGTGTTCAGTTTTGGGCCCCTCACTACAAGAAGGACATTGAGGTGCTGGAGCGTGTCCAGAGAAGGGCGACGAAGCTGGTGAAGGATCTGGAGCACAAGTCTTCTGAGGAGCGATTGAGAGAGCTGGGGCTGTTTAGCCTGGAGAAGAGGAGACTCAGGGGAGACCTTAATGCTGTCTACAACTACCTGAAAGGGGGTTGCAGAGAGGTGGGTGTTGGTGTCTTCTCCCAAGTGACAAGTGACAGGACAAGAGGAAATGGCCTCAAGTTGCACCAGGGGAGGTTTAGATTGGGTATTAGGAAAAATCTCTTCACTGAATGGGTTGTCAGACACTGGAACAGGCTGCCCAGGGAGGTGGTTGAGTCACCATCCCTGGAGGTATTGAAAAGATGTGTGGTGAGGTGCTTAGGGACATGGTTTAGTGGTGGACTGAGCAGTGTTAGGTTTATGGTTGGACTCGATGATCTTAAGGGCCTTCTCCAACTTAAACGATTCTATGATTCTAATACATACAGTTCATGCAATTCATTTTCAGATAACTAGCCCCTCTTGACAGAAATTATGATTTTCTGATGTAAAATATGACCAGAGCATGCACACACACACAGAGCATTTTTGATAGCTCTCTTTTTCTTTTGCTTTTTTGGGTGTAACAGAGTTGGAATTTTTTTCATTACACTTGGGAATACTATGTGAGAAGTTTCCAAGCCTTTAGAAACCTGATGTGTAACACATCACAAAACAATGCGTGTTAATGCGATGTTTATAAAATGTTTATAAAATAATAAAAAAAAAAAAAATTAATTTACTGTGGTGGGTTGACCTTGTCTGGACACCAGGTGCCACCAAGCCACTCTATCACTCCCCTCCTCAGCAGGACACAATGGGAGAAAATAAGAAAAAAAACTCGTGGGTCAAGATAAAGGCAGTTTAATACAGCAAAAGCAAAGGCCACGTGTGGAAGCAAAGGAAAACGAAAGATTTATTCTCTACTTCCCACCAGCAGGCAATGTCCAGCCACTTCCCGGGAAGCAGGGCTTCAGTATGTCTAGCGGTTGCTCCAGAAGACAAATGTCATAAATAACAAATGCCCCCCCTTCCTCCTTCTTTTCTTAGGATGAAGGAGTATTTTTACAGCTGTACACTTTGTAAGCCATGGATGTATTAGAACAGACTAATAATAAGCTCAGAGATACCAATTTCACAAAGAAGCTTAGATTAAATAAATATATTTAAATCACAGAATTCCCACACTTTGGCACCTGAAGGTTTTCTTTAGATTTATTCACACAGTCTGTGACTCCTTTTGCCCAAGCAGCCTTTTATATGGATGTAACTACTGCCATATCTAGGCGTATTTAAATGACATTAAAAAGAAAAATATTATAACTTTTTAAAAATCCATTATGAACTATTCTATTTTGTAGAGATACCAGTTCATCTTAACAGAGAGAAATAATAACAGACAGCAGGGCAGATGGGTGAAGGTGTTAGGTGGATGAGTAAAAAGGTAATGTAAAGTGAATGATATGTTTCAAGCATTGCAAGGTCCCGATGCAACTACTGGAAGTAAATTCAAAGGAAGAAATGAGTTTTTGTCCATGATCCATGTTCTTCACATGGAGAGGGGATGGGGATTTTATTTCTAGCCTTCATAGTGATATTATTTCACCCCTGCCACTATGCAGAGAATTTCCATTTCTATGATTTACAACACACTGTTCCCTTTGCCTACTTGTTTAAAGAAAATGAGTTAAATACTTCCCCGTATGAAAATGAGATCTGCCATCTTTTTCATTATTTGGAGGCATTTCTAGCTAGCAGAGGGGCAAACAGTGAGTGACACCAGGGTGAAAATTTACAAACATCACCACCCCAATTACTTTAACGGTCAACATACATAAAGGAAAAGGGCAATCATCCAACTTCTGCTTCAACATTTACACAGAGCATTTTATTGCAACTCTACTTTTCCTCTGCCTTTGCTATACTTAACCAGAATGAAGATATGAAATATTTAATTCTCATACCTTTTCATTTCCTCACATCATTACAATTCCAGATCACTGTCTAGTCTGCTTTGTATCTGGTTTTGCTGCCACTGAATGCCTGGCTTCAGGAAAGAGCAAAACAATTCCTGTGGGACTTTACCTAATGATTCTTTCATATTATACTTCAGGGATTGACACAAATGGAAAAAGTCTTGGAGATTGTCCTCTGTAAAATACCACTCATTGCATTGCAATTTGAATATAATTTGGAATTCACCAAGGACTGGCACCATAATTTATATTTGCCAAATATATGTTAATTAATTCTAATGACATTAAAATAATATTCCATTTTGGTGCTATCATACGGAAAACAGAAATTAATAAAAAGCAATTAATTCTTACTAGATTTTATTTCATAGTACTTATAAAAGGATCTTACATGATTAAATTTCACAATAATATTCCACAAGAAGAAAAGATCAAGACCATGAACATCAGTCACCTGAACTCACTAAAAAAAACCCAAAACCTAGTTTTCAAAGATAAAAAGTTATGTTCTCAATAATATCTAAAAGAAATTTGCTTTAAGATATGGTTATTAGTAGATAGGGTACCATCACTCAATTTATATTTGGATCCCATTTCCTTCTAGATTCAAGGTATTCAACAGATTACTAATTAACATTACCTACAATTATTTTTATGTTACTTGATCTTTTTAAGATCTAACTAAAGAGATAATAAAGGGTTAAATGTTGACATGTGGCTATACTTAGCATTAATTAGGTATGTATATGCATACACACAGATACAGCTTAATGAAGCAGTCTCCTAACAATATTGTTATCAGACCAAGTGCAATCTCTGTTATGACAGAGCCATTAGCAGATTGCTGCAAATTTATAATCTCAAATGACGTTTAGAAGTTAATAGCAACCGATTACAGTTGTGTCCATGTCACAAAAGTCCCGGTACACTCTGTTGTTCAATTCACATTCCATGATAGCACTTTAAAACCAAAACAGTCGCTACAAATCATCCTTAAGTTGAGCATTCCCCTTTTAAGCGCTTACTTCAACGAGCCCTCCACATCATTCAGAAGAAAATTTCACAACATTTTCATTGTCACTTTTCTTAGATATTTGACGGTCATCTGTGTGTAGAGGGCTTAATGGTTTTCCTGTGCACTGAACTGAAAGTATAAAGCCTATGTAAACCTGGAAAACATATGCACATTAAGTGCTAAACTAAAATATTCCAATCCACTACACTCTGTAAACTGAGAATAGGCTTTTCAAACAATGTACAGGGATTTAACTACAGAATTCATTAAAGCTAAAATCTACTGACATAGAAAACGTATCTTTAGAACACATCTAATAAAATTTAAGTATGAGCTGTGGTACCTGAATATTTTAAATAGTCATCAGAGACAAAAATTGCTGTGAGGCTGCAGCATAAAGCTGAAGAAAAAACACAGAGCTTTATGATACCTGTGTCCAGCAATCATGGTAATATATTATACACATCTTCTAAGTGTCTGATTACTGATGTTCTGTCTTCTATTTCATTTATTGTGACTACCAAAACTGTCTCTAAAGTGCCTATCTGCATTTGCATTTTAATGAATAATAATTGATATTTATTCAGCACATTCTATTTGCATCTCAGAGGTTCATTTACAGATTAATATTTCTTATTACCTAAACCAATCTATTAATAGATATTCAGGTTTGGGAATTACTAGCAAGCAAGCAAGACACAGAATCATAGAATCATTTAGGTTGGAAAAGACCTTTAAGATCATCAAGTCCAACCATAAACTTAACACTGCTCAGTCCAGCAGTAAACCATGTCCCTAAGCACCTCATCCACAAGGCTTTTAAATACCCCCAGGGATGGTGACTCAACCACCTCTCTGGGCAGCCTGTTCCCATGTCTGACAACTGTGGATAGCATTAGCATTTGGTCAACCTGTTGGCCTCAGCTTTAGCTTTTGCACTGCAGTAGGTGTCAGTGGTGGTTGGGGACGCCTGGACTTTAGGAAGTTGCACTGCAGTTCCAGGGAGATAAAGAGACTGCTCACTGAGATGCCTAAAGGAAGATTTCAATTCATGCCTTTCTTCCCAAAGTAAGTTCTGTAAACCACCCAGGAGAAATGAGTAGTAATCACTGCTTTCCACAATGATTCTGAAAGTAAAGAAAATATTGGAGTATATTGTGATCAAAAAGAACAAAAAAAAAATATATCAGATACCCAGGCTTGTATAAGTTTATGAACCAGACTGACCAGTATATATTGTGCCTTAACCATGCAAGTCAAACTAAGGGCAGTGAAAAGATTCAGCATTAATTCCAGAAAGTGCTTCCCACCTGGGTTAGTTTATTTGATTTCTGATTTTGACAGTTACAATTCTGTAGTCACTCTAGTGATTTCCTTACTTTGTTCAGTATTCTTTACAATAACAAAATTAATAAAAACTATATACTGCTACAGTAAATAGGATTACATAGTTTACAGCTGTGGATATCCACAATAGAAAGAAACAAACCTACACAAGCACAGAAATTACATTTGGATTTCATATTCATGGCTGGTTCTCTGGCAGATCAGGTTTATATGTCAAGCTTCTGTGAAGAGATTCCCCCCCGACATTAATCTCTCTCGCCCATACATTCTTCTCAGGAAATTTATATTCCAGCATCTTAGAAAGTACTTTGTATTCTTTTCTTATATATATCCCTATTTTCTGGGATAACGCTGAACCTAATCTAAACCAAGCACTCATGCAATGGGCTGCCCTAAATTTTAAAACTGTCAAGTGAAGGCTGCACTCTCTGAACACTACTGTCTTCAGATTAACCTTTTATCATACACAGAATCTATCTAAAAATAGACATGAGGTAGATACCTAACCTAGCCTCCTAGGCAATGCAGCTTAAGGATGAAGTAAGTCACTCTTCAAGCAGACATCTAGAATAAATGAAACACACCCTAAAGTGCTTCTTTGTCTCCTCCAGCTGTAAGTGGAGCTTATGCTGTCTAACTCAGCTATACACACCTACACTGTAGACAGTGAAAACAGATCTCTCCTTATGAAAGATAGTAACAAACATTATAAATTTTGAAAGAATTAGCAATATTTACATACACATTTTGCAAAGGCATTCTGCCTTAAGAAGGCTGCAAGTAGTGAACAGCACCTAAAAGCCTAAAGCCAAAAATGTAATCTAATCAAGAAAGGTTTTACAAATATTTTTAACAAACTTGGGGAAGATGAGGAAGAGTATTACCAATTGATGTCCAGTGGTATAATCTCTGGGAATAAGGATCATCCAAAAAGAAAGCTACAATCAAGCCATGTTATCCCTGGTTAGAGAAAATGAAGGTTCTCAAACAGCCTGCTCTAGAGATTTCCTTTAAATACAGGAAAAGAGTAAGCATAGCTCTCAGAAGATTTTGGGTCATGCTGACCAAACTCAAAAGCTAGATAAGGCACTGGAGCTGATAAGGAGATTCATTACTCTTCAGTATAATGTTAAAACAACCTGTAGGTCTATATTTTTGTAACTTGGCTCTATTATTAAAAACCTAGGTTTTTAAATAAACATTCTTGTACCCAAATATCTTGTCTAGTGACGATCCCGATACATCATTCCATCAGACAAAGCAAGACTCAAGGAAGGACCACCAGTGCCCACCACCAACAAGGTGGTGTAGAGTTTGCACCTAGAGTCGCCTGCCTGGCATCCACTCTACTATAGCAAAGGCAAACAAGAAGAGTTACTATGCTAGGGCTAACTTGATAAGTGTAAGCCTACAGCATTTTGGCAAGAGGCAACATACAGGGAAGAGAACTACATCTGTCCCTTTTTCACTTGCTTACGGTTTATTTTTTATTGTCTGCAAGCTGGTATGTTTTGCTGGAACCTTAACTGTTGTAATTCTTGCTGTTTTCCAAACTTAACATTTAGTCCTATGAAGAGGTAGAAAACTGAAGAGTTATTGACAAAATATTTTGTGATGTTTAAGCATAACTGTGTTACCAACCTCTGGCTTACTAAATAATTTTTGTAAGTAAAAAGCTAAGTGAAAGAATTTCCATTGCAGCACAGCGTTCTTTTAAAAATCCTAGGCTATTAACAATGTTAATAACTTCCCCACCTAATTATTTTTAAATAAGTGAGGAAATAAGTGAAGATAGGTCCATAGTGTTTCAAATATTTAAAATCACATAGTTAATAATGAAAGAGAGAGAAAAGAAATAAGATCAGAGTACACAGCAGATTTAAAGAAAGCATATAATCATTGCATAGCATGAGATGACCTCTGGGCTGCAATCAGTCAGGAACCCCTTATAAAATTATTACGGTGATACAATGGAGTGTTTCTGGTTCAAAAAGTAAGAATACTAATACTGAGGGAAGTCCTTGCCCCATTTGATCTTAATAAAGGATTAAGGCAGGGAGATACATGGTTCCCTACAGTCGGATCCCTACAGCTTCACACAGTGGTTCTGGGAAACCAGTGTCATTGCTGCAGAGTTTTCAGGCTGGGCCTGCAGCAACTTTTTTGATATGCTGATAACTCTGCTAACATAAGAAAGCAAGAACATACGATAAAGATCATGATGTGTGGAGACTTGAAGAGAAATGGGACTTAAGATTAGTAAAGATAAGCCAAATATATCCTTGTAAACTGACAAAAATTGTCTTAAACTAGCTAGCTAAACTTGATAACCATGAATACTAATGAATCTAAACATTTAGATGCAAAGGAACATTAAGCCTAAAAACAGTGATGAAGAAAAAAGGTTAAATCACAAATCACAAAGTTGTCAGCAGTTAGTGAGAAAGACTGATTTCAGATGTACATGACCATTATATGGCTTATTCTTTTCTACAGAAGTGGGACACAATCACTTATCTCCAGAGGAAAAATGCATTTTGAAACATTAAAATTGAACTAACAAAGTAGATTTGTCAATAAAGGGAATAACATAGGGCTAAAAAGAATATATGATAGGAGGTATAAATAGAGATGCAGATAGAAAGAAACTGGGCAGATCTCAGTGGGCAGGGAAATGTCAAGGTCAATTAAGTTCACCTAAACATCCTATAGCAGGCTTCCCATGTAAATCCAAAATTAAGAAGGAAAAGAAATAATCTGCGAAAAGACCAAGGGCTATGACTGGAAATGGTAAAAATACACAAGTTACATGAGGACATTTGAGCAACATAAGAATGGCCACGAGCTCTGCGTGCCCAGAAATCTGGCAAGAGCTGGAGGAACATTTAAGACTTCAGAAGCAGAAAAAGGATGTAGTACTGGAAAGACAAAAAAGAATCAACCAATGCTAAGAGAGACAAATTTATGATCTATAAATATTTTCATGCGCAGTTCCAATTAAATTAATTTTGGTGTAAAATATGAAGCATTGAAGTCCAGTCTAGAACAGTGCTGGGCAGAGAAATTATCTTCATATACATCAAATGCCTATGTTTTCTTGAAGAAAAAAAAAGTTAAATAAGAAAAAGAAGAAATATTAAAACATTACTCTGAATTTCCAGACACTGCAGACTTTTTCATGTCTTGTAATTGAATGGATGCATACTTTAAAAACAAAAACAATTCCCCCTTCCTTTTCCCCAACTCTTCTCCTTCCCATGCACCAAAAAAAAAAAAAAGAAAACCCAAAGCCTTAACTATTGCATAGATCATTTCTTAAAAAAAACTTTTAAATAAGTGGTCAAAAAACATATACATTGCTTTTACCACAAATTTGCTTTGGTTTTCCCATATTCTTTCATCCTTCCTTCTATATGCTGCGATTTTTTTCATTTGAAGGTTTGCATATTGCAATGCCTTGTTTATTGACTGACATTGCTCAAAAACAAAAGGTCTATTGGCATTGAAGAACATTAATTTAATCTTCACTTAAGCATTCTTTGTTTGTGCTTCATTGTGCTGGACACTTATTACCTTTTTTCAAGCAAAACTGCACTTAATCCCAAGCAACATATACAGGAGATAGTAGCGGAGATCATTGTAATGAAAACATTTTAAACAGTTGGTTTCCACACTCTCATTCAGCCAAACTCCAGGGAAACAGCATACAAAATATGCGAACCACTTCAGTGGGGGAAAAAAAAAAATCAACCCAACAATCCCACTGATTGGCAAGCATTTTAATCTAAGAATTTTTAATTCTCAAACATTGAATTCTATCAAATGATCACATTATTCTCCAAGTTTTTGGTTTATGCCTTTGTATCTAACTTCCTCCCATTTTTACTTTTGATGACACTCACTAAAATGTAAAAAACCTGTTCGTATTTCTAGTATCTTGACTTGATGCTTAACGGAAACCACCAGCAACTATTCACCCAGGTCAGTATCTGTAGATACGGAATGAAAAGAATGTTCATCTTGGATGCTATTTGAAAAGGGCAAGCTTTTAAACACATTTTAAAACAAAATTAAATTTTATATTTCAGTCCATATTGCTTGCATCACTTCAAAAAACACGCACAAAACACTTCAGTTTATCAGGTTGTAACACCAGTTTCTGAATACAAGGACTCAGGGTTGTGACATAACCACACCTGTACAAGAAAATAAAAAAAAAAAAAAAAAAATTACCACCCTTCATTCAGCATGGGCTACAATTCAGGGAGAAAAACAGTGACCACTTGCTTCTAAACCTGGTGTGTGCAGTCTGAAAAACATCCACGAATACAGCATCAACTCCATCTCCACCATGTCACAACTCGTCCCCTACAGAATAAGGGCTAAACTGCAAACACAGAGCTAGCACGACTTCTCACAAGGATGCAGGACTTGAGATGTAATTCTCCAAGTCTCCTGCAGTGCATGAAATGGAATTTCTCAGATCACTGAATATACACGCCTGTACTTTTAAAGTATCAGCTGCTGAACAAATAGGTTGAAAACAAGAATTTTATATTCTTTGTGACCATTGTTCCTTTCAGAATTCATGCGTTTCCTTATCTCTCTCATGAGTAGAGTCTCTAAGCATCTCCCCATATATATATGAAAACCACCCATCATCTTTGTTCCCTTGTCCTCTTCCACTGGAGAAGAAATGTAGGCAATGGAGGCTTGTTCTAGGTAGTGCTAAATGTATCCTTCTAGAGTTATGATGGCCTGAAGACCTAACTGAGGCAAGGTTGGTGGTACAGGTAGTATCTTTTTCCCCCAAAACTGGCTGGGGAGAAGAAAATAAATATCAGTCCTTTATCAGACACAGATCCAGCAAACTTCAGAGCTAACTGCAACTAGTTATGTTCTTCTAGGAAGGCATTTCTGTTTATGTTGTGATTTTTATAATCATATACTTGCCTGTGCCATTAGGTTACAGAAAACAAGGTCAAAAAAATTTATTTCTGCCTATTTAAGAAAAGTGTAGGTCTGTGACTGCTGTTAGTTCTTGTCTGTGTAACCATTTCAGACTCACCCGTGAGGAATTTTTATCTTCAAGGCAGGGAAGCTTAATATTTACTGTGCAGAGCCCTGTTGTGCCAAAGGAACAAAGCACAGACAGTAGCTAAACAACAAAACCAACAGTGACTGCAGTCCAATTTATAAATAAGTGAGTTCTGTTAGCTCAAAAATCCTTGTAAGTAACTTTGAGAAAGTTAAGAATAAACACACTGTTTTCACAGTTTGAAGAGGGGATAACCTTTTTGTTCTTCTAGTCTTTTCCATGCTTGAAGACAACATTTAGCCTCACTTTTTAATCAAGCAAACAAAGCTAAATTTTTTTTATAATATAATCATATAATCAAGGACAAACTCCCAAACTGCCATTTATTTTCTAAAATGCCCCAAAAAATGGTATTTAAAAGAATTATTTCACACCTCTTTTGGAATATCATCTAGTATTTCTCAGGATATGTGGTCACTTCTATCAAGTTCCCAAATATGAACTTGCTAAATAAACTGACTGCTCTAAGTAAACATTTAGACCAGATGCTAGCTGAGCTTGTAGAAATTCTATTTTTAGAAGTCATTAAGCTTCATATAGTGTTATATTTTATTTATACAAAAGTAAGTAAAATATTAAATCCTTTTTGAATGCGTGGCTCAACAACAGACTACAACAGTTTGAGGTACATCTGGAAGCTGGTTAGTGTGGGATATGCAAAATAAAACAATTACAAAAAATTGTTGACCAAGGGTCACTTGGTTCTACTGTTCTATTAAAAGAAGCAACTGTTGACGTTACTAGAAATTGTGACAGCACCTTATCATATGTGCAAATGTTCAGGCCAAATAATAACTGTGACACACCAGTGAGTTTTTTCACTGGCAAAAGCAAAATGACGTAGAAAGACATTGCAAGGACATTTCTCTTTTAATGGCTAAAATGGCCTCTTGTGATTCCTGGAGCGGAATGAGCCTAGACAGGGTGTTAATAAGGGCAAAACCCTACCTCATGTCATGGTGATTGACTACTACAGAGGAAAAGAAAAAAAAAAAACACAACACTTCAGTAGAAAGAGATTGTGTGTTATCTGAGCTTCATAGGAAAAGCCCTTCTGAAGCATGATTAGGATACATGATATACGCTCACCACAGAGTGTGACAAGTCTTATGCCCTACGCATTCACCTCAGTGCACCATTCCTAGAGATAAACAGCTATTTCTCTTTCACTGAGGAGGAATCTAGCACATATATGGGCATGTTCTGGACAGGCTGAAAATACTGAGCACATGCACTTCTTTGCAAAAGCAGCAGGACCCGGACGTCCAAGCTACTTCTCCACCTAATGTGCTAAACATCAGGAAATTCAGACAAAAATTACAGAGCTAACAGAGACTCAAGGAACCTAGAGCTGTTGCATATAGAGGTATACATACATACAAACAACTGTATGTATCACTCGTATGTAATTTTTACCTTTGCCTTGCCTATTTAATAGGCCAGGTGTTCGGCCTTGATCTGGAAATAAGCATCCTACCAAACTCTATGTAAGACTGATTGAAGTGTCTCCCAGACGGTGTCTCAGGTTCTCAGGGGCCTATTTTTATCCTGCTTGAACATCTTTGCTCTCAATTTTATTTGAAACCCGAAGTCTGTTGTTTGCCCTCTTTCTTGGGAAAGTTACACTGTGCCAAGGGGGAATCTTCTCCCAGTGCTGTCAGGCAGGCAGCGTGCAGCTAAACTTGAGAAAGAATGCATGCACCCCGACCCTCTGTAGTATGGCAGATACATCAGTATGAAGGTATTATTTACACTTACAATACAGAACCAGCTCACAGCTGATGTTTGAATAGAACAGAATAGACTATTTCAGGTGGAAGGGACCTACAAAGATCATCTAGTCCAACTGCCTGACCAATTCAGGGCTGACCAAGTTAAAGTATGTTAAGGGCATTGTCCAAATGCCTCTTAAACACTGACAGGCTTGGCGCATTGAGCTCTTCTCTAGGAAGCCTGCTCCAGTGTTTGACCACCTCTTGGTAAAGAAATTCTTGATTTAATTGAGAGTCCAAAAAACAAAATAGAAAGCTTGTGGTGATAAATTAGGTATGTACAATACCACTGGAAATAATGAAAACATTTAGCTATTTCAAGTAAAAGCCTGAAGTAGTTCTTCTGCATGGTCAGTTCATCACATACTTTAGTTACTGTCAAGTTTTTATATTTGATACTGCTTCATGGCATTTACATGGGCATTTCCTTCTGTACCATGTAGAATATGCCAAATATTTCTAATTCATCTTCAAACCCAAGACTATCACTAAGCCTGGAAGACTATCCACTAAGCGTGGAAGGCAAAATTTAGGACCTCCTAAGGGCAACACATTCTTTCACTCTCAGCTGTTTCCTTCTCAGGAAAGCCATCTCACAGAAGTCCATGTAGCTTTTTAGTAGATACTACATAGATGATGCACAGTAAAACAAAGGACAACACAGAAGCTCTAGATGTGCTGAAGCAGCTACCTAACATCTCCTAAAGTGGGGCCATCTTCTGCAAAAGAAATTCCTATCACAAGACATCAATGCTTCCCTGGAAGTTTCTAATCCATTAAGATCTTGTCACTAACATTCAGAATCAACTGTACAAAAGGCCAGACTTTGTTATATGAGCTACCATAAGAATTGCATTCCCCTGGAACAAAGGAGATCAAAGTCCAGAGTGATTCGCATGAGACCTTGCTCAAGGAGATCTGGCCAGTTTTATAAGACAAAACTGAATATTCACTAGAGGAAAGGGCAAGAATGACTATCCCAGTCGCAATTAGCTAACCTCTTAAAGTGTAGCATCTTGTGCTGCAGAATGTTTCAATAAAGGCAAGTAACTATTAAGATAAAATTTTTTTTCCCCCTAGTCTATGCAATGAGAACTATGGATCCAGGTCCTCTGGACAAAAGGAGAAGACAAATACTAGGCTTACCAGCAAGGAAAATGTCTGAGCCACTGGTCTACCTGGTAAATTTGAAAGCAAGAATGGATGTTCCTCTAGCACTAGTTCTTCAGTTTCTTGACATCTACAACAAGTGCACCAAGCTGAAATACTATGTCATTTATACTTTGGATAAATCTACAATGCAAACGTGAAATTAAAAATAGTTTTGGCTGTCCCAAAATACCACCTTGAACAAAACGCACTATTAGCCATAAAAAGAAGTTAATGAGCTTTAAACAGGAACCACAAATCCATTTCTTCAAAACCACTTCTGAATTAAGACCTGAGTACCAGGAAGTTTTCAACTTCTATCAACCATTTTGGTCAAAACATGGTCTTGCTTTATTGTTATCTACAACAAAGACACTATTATCAAACTACTTGCACCACAGTTCAGTTCTCTTGCACTGGATTGTTGGCCAGGACCCCCAAAACCCATGGAGGCTTTCATTCCACAACCATTGTGCACAGAGATAAATCTGATACCAAAGAGGTCTTGTTGACACTAGAATCATGCTTGCAGATTCCTTCTTTCAGCACAACCTCACTTGCTTTAACAGGTCTTTTTAAGTCTTCCAATGATGACCTCATATAGGCATTGTAAGTGGCCTAACAACAAATGGTCATGGTAATTACCTCTCAGAAAGCAGGGAAACCACTGCACAAATATCTCACACAACATGTCTTCAAATTAGGCTTCTGTATATGTAGTTTTAATACCCATTTTCCATTCACAATATTCTTATTTACACAACTGTCATATTTTGTTTAACATTCTTAGATTAGGATCTTCTACAAGAAATTCTATATAAAGGAATAGGCATATGGAACACTAGGGCACAAGCATATAAAATTAGATGTTTACATAGTTCAAGTATTAGTAAAGAAGAAGCTTGAAAGACTCACATTAGTACTTAGAAATTTGGGTGAGAGAATGCTACCACATCCAGCGCACCTGCAATTTTTACAGTTTCTCAACAAACTGCTAATTCCAAGAACAGAGGTTACAACCGAGTGTTGGAAAAGTAACATTAGCTTAAAATGCAAGGAATTAAAATGTATTTTCTTTTTGTCAGAATGTAAACTTAGGCCAAAAGTCTTCTTTTTCTCTCCCTAGGGAGGGCTTAGAAATGCTTATTGTCCCATTCTACTCTACGAAATTTAACCCATAGCAATTTGCTTCTATTATGGTGGATACGTAGTATTGCTCACATATTCAGCCTAGATTACTTACTTTATTGGAATTCCTTTCAAGAATTAACTGATTAGTATGAGTGCACAGTCTTACTCTGGCTACAGAATTAACATACTCACCCGAACCAATTCTTCCAGTGAGAGGGTTTTTTGTTAGATATACAAAGAACTTTCTAAACAATTCACTACACATGAAAAAAAAAAAACCCCACAAAAACCACATCCTTGTGATTTCATGAAAGGACTGAATAATATGTCAGACTATTATTCTTAATGAAAGAATATATGCTAATAGAGCATACTAAACAAATTCTGATCTCTACTGTATCCATGAGATCCTGCTGAGTGCACTGAAGCTGACTGAACAACCATAGACATACAGTTTGGCTCATGGAGCATATCCACACTGTCCAGCTAAGGTATATAACACAAGTAAATCTCCTCCAGGGTGCAAGCCAAGAGTATCTCAATTAAAAATTAGGTTCTTGACTTCAAAAATAGTAGCTAAAGTAAGTATGAAATACAGGTGATGTGAATAGCTCCCAAAATCATTGTGGAAAAAAACCCTCTTATTTGAGGTTGGTTATAGCCAAAGACCACAACAAAAAATATTAGCCAACTTGCACTTAGATATGCCTGTAAGATGACTTCAATAGTTTTGTGGTGAAATCGAACCTCAGATTAAATCATCAGTTTCAATAGCAGGACAGAATGCTTGGTTTTACCTACTTTTTCTTTTATTTCACATGAATAATTATAATTTCTATTCGGTTTTGTCATCCTAGTAATCTATAACCCCAT
Source organism: Gavia stellata (assembly GCF_030936135.1). Taxonomy (NCBI): domain Eukaryota; kingdom Metazoa; phylum Chordata; class Aves; order Gaviiformes; family Gaviidae; genus Gavia; species Gavia stellata. The sequence goes on from NC_082599.1 coordinate 30,861,893, forward strand.
AACATGACACACATCATGTTACCACAAATAGTTGAGAGGTAACAGAAAATAAATTATACTCACAGATAACCATTCATTAATCTTTTAAATGATAGGCATCTCCTATTCCCACAGATTATCTAAAAGAGGGAAATAGTAAATTCGATCTTACAAAATGTAATACAAAATGTGACATGAATTTGTCACAGGCTTTGCAACAGCCCTAGACCTATCTCATAAATATGCCTTGAGTTACTTAGAAAGTGCGAGGCAATTTTCAAATACTCTAGACCATGACTATATCCTTATATTACTTCTATATTAAGTGGAATCATTAGTAAAGACAAAGTCTTCATATGCATTTAAAACTAATTTTTAAAATAGTAAGAAAAAATTCCACAATACCATAATTTCCATTAAAAAATTCCAAATGCTTTAATTTTTTCTTTCACAGATTGCCTACCATTACAAATGTACAAAGTCTGTTTACACAAAATGCTATACTATTTTAACTTATTCAGTGAGAGCATTGACAAGTTTATTGATTGCTAAACAGGAGATTCCAAGTCAACCTTCTTACCATCCAATGGGCAATTAATGACAAGTGAGTAACAAAATGTTTTGAGTTACTGTACCAGTGGCACACGGTTCTATACATACATTGTATTTAACTCAATTTCACCATCCTCCCACCATCTTGATCAAGGAAGGGATAAATACCAAAGCTAGCTACATAATTCCGTACCTTCATATTATTTAGAGCTTAATATATCATGCACATAACCATGTTATCTGACACTCTTACAGGGAAGGGAACACAATGCAACACAGATAACTGTAATATTTTCCATTCAGAAATGTGTTTATCTGTGTAGATCTCTGGCTCTCCAATCAACAGGTCAGGGAACATCCCTGGAGTGACAAGTCACCAGGAAACAGAGCAAGGACCACATCCAGGAAGAGATGGCTGGGGGTCAGGCATGGTGAAACTGGAGGAAGCCCACAGCTGCTCAGACCCACGGAGCTACTTTTGTAAGTTTTCGGAAGGTTGCCAGGACAGTAACAGCTGGGAAGATCTGAGAGGGGATGACGTGGCTTTTGGCAGCCACTGGTGCCTCAGCCCTTGTTCAGCACTCCTAGATGGAGCCTCTCATTGCAGTGTTGCCCCAAGCCCCAGCCCTGGGGACAAGTGGCTTCATTGTACAAGGCCCCAGGTCACAGGTAATGGGCACGGACACAACTGCAGGGCCAACAAATAGTTTTCAAGCTGAAAAGGCTGGGCTGTATTTAAAGAGTATTGGAAACTTGTTGAACTAATGGACCCAGTAGAAGCAATCTTTATGAAGTTATTCCCGAGTTACATGCAGCAAAACAGTCCATCCCTGATGCATTATTTATCATATGACCAATCATCTAAATTGGACTAAAAAACCCTCTACACTACTAAGGTAATAACTCGCAAATTAGTAGTAACATGATGCCATACAGAAACTTGCTTTCCATTTCCACTTGAGTTTTACAAAGGTAAATCCAGGCATGGAATAAGGATTTAAAATTTGGGAGTAAACCATTTAATACGAGAGTTAGCTAGGAAATATACATGCACACATGAATACACACATGCACACACCTTCTCGTCCTAAGGATGATTGTATAAAAGCTTTAGGGTAATAAGACAGTTTATCCTTGTGTATTTTGGTTTTAGTCACTCTATAATAGCTAGTAGGAGAAAACACCTTTATCTCAAGGCTTAAATAAAGTTGTGTTATACACATTCTGTCTCACTGATATATTAAGAAATGCTCTGTAATGTATCAAAATATTTTTCTTTTACTACACTTCAGAAAAGATGTAATAGATATTTTAATTATAAAAATGGTTTTGGCTAATAAGCACATGATACTCCTCATTAATGCAAGAAGCTTTGCCAGTTTGAAAATCCTGTATTTGTCAGCTGGCACTAGATAACTTGCTAAATACCCACCAACTGCATGTACTGAACAGTGCACGATCATTAAGTCACTTGTCATTCCAGTGAACACAAAACCCTGCTGTATGTGCTCTGAGTGTAATGTTCTATAGCCAATAACTTTAACCAACACTTAAAATTATAACATTACTCTAAATTAAGCAAAAATCAAGCTAGCAGTCTTGCTGTCTTGTTCTGAACACCGTGTGTTTAACGTTTCTTTTGGAAAGTTTAATTTCAACTTGCCTTGTTTATATACATAATTACTATTAGTTGGTGATACTACTGATGCAGGTGCCAGGAAAATGAGACAGGCTGTGCTAAGATAAAACCTAGGTCTCTGGACAGAGCGTTCAGCTATTGGTCAGCATCACAAAATTGATTAAAAATTTCTACCTTGGACTCTGGAAACCTTAACCATTCTAGTTTTGTATTTAATCTATAGAGTCTTACAGAAATAGCTCAATCCAGCCTCTGAACAGGTACCCACAGAAATATGAAACTATACTTGTTATTCTGAAACATGTAGGAACACATGAAAAAAAAAAATTGTTCTTGTTTCTGATCTTTAAGCACAACACAGATTAACTTCAGGGCATGCATGCCAGGGCAAAGTACTACTGCAATCAGAATCTAGATCAATGCAAACAGCTCTTCACAACAGCACTCAGCAAGATGAAAGATCAAAACACTAACAAAAGATGCCGTAGCCGAAACTCAGGACAGCAGCAATGTGAACTTCAAGGGATAATTTGATTTATAGCAACTTGAACACAGGAGCTGGACATATCCTATGAGCGGAAAACACAACCAAGCTTTATGTGTGATATTTGTGCAGTACATTGATCAATCATGCCACTATGTATTAACATAAAAGACAGATATATGAACTTTATAATCAAATTTTTCTTACTGTTTTTAAACTCTTGAACAAAAAGGTTTGAGAATACAAATCAACTCTAAAGTATAGATTTTGTAAAGTCTCAGGTTGGAGAAATATTCTTATGTTTTAGTTTAATCACAATAGCCAAAAAAAATCTCAATACTTTTAGTATCCATGCCATGTTATCCAATAGTTCTCTGTCCAATGAGAGAAAAAATTATGAATGTTCTGCTTTTATGCATGGCACCATTTGGAAGTTTAATTTTCTAAATCAAACTACTCTACTACTATTAATGTTTTCACATCAGTCTTGTGCTTGATAGCCTGGTAAAGAAAGAAACTATATAAAAGTTTCAATGTGACACTCAATCCCTTTTAAAAAGGATATTATACTGGGATTTCAAAAGCTCAGAATTCCTGTCTGCCCTGAAGAAGTTGGACAGACTGGGAAAAAAAAACAAAACCTCTTTTTTATGCATCTATAAAAAATTAAGAAATTAATCTGTCACAGAACAGATCTTATGCAACACTGATTTAGGTCACAGGATCCCACTTGAAGGAAATGCAAGATTTGGTATCCAAGATTTCTCCAAGAGCTACCTCACATGTGAATCCCCGATAGGGCCAAATCCTACTGAGTGACGTACTAGTTGTGAATTTTTGGAATATGCTCTTAGTCATTTTAAAGTCACAAGGAATGTGAATGACACAAAAGGTGCTATTTAAAGAACAAATAGATACAAATATTTAAGAACAAATTCAGTATAACAGGAAATTTTAAAACTTGCATTTTGTCCCAAGCCAGAGAAAATTTGTTCATAACGGTCTAAAAGAAAACTGTATAACTAACACGTGCCTACTCAGTCCATTGAAACAGTAACCAAATAAAAGGTATGTTATTTCAGGGGGGAGAAAAAAAAACAAACCCAAAAACCACAGCTTCAGCATGAAAAAATCTTCCGTCGGGTACCAAGTGCCGTCCTTAGCAGTTTTCAGAGAAGCTGTGCCTGCAGCTCAATGACACAAAAGTGCATAAGCAGCTGCCTCGCAGCACCGGCAACCCCATAGCTGCGGTCCCTACAGCGCCGCTGGCTGCGCAGGTCAGGCAGGGTCCTATGCAGCTTCCACACTGTACACTGACTTTCAGGCTGCCACAAATAGACACCTATCAAAATTCAAACCAAGGGCAGCGCGGGTAGATCTATACGAGCTGCCCTCGTACCTATATACACCACTGTGGAGAGGTCTTTGAAAGGTCTATTACACGCATTTACATTTTCAAACGTCCTCCAGTCTTTCTATTAAAAATATCCATAGCATCAACCTTTGTGTAAAAGCTACACATGTTTAATCTTAAATTACAACACGATAATTCATTTTGCACTTTGATCTCTCTCTCACAGAATTAGGCCTGTTCAGTGAAATATTACTACCTTATTAATAGAAGTAAGAAACCGAGCTTTACTTCTACCCAAGTTAAGCCCTCTCCATTTCTACTGAAGTTTAACTAAATTCTATGAAATAGGCCAGACTGCAGTAAAATAAAAGTCAAGACATATTATTACCTTTTTATGGAGAAAAACAGGCTATAAGCAGGAATCTAATTAGATGGTTTTAACTGAACGTAAGCATTCTATGGTACTAAAAGCATAAAATAATCTGCCCACATGGAAGTCCAGAGTGTCTCCTTTAAAAGAGCCCTTTGAGGCTTACTCTGATCTTTTGTGATTCACTTCAGAAGCTCAGTTCATAAAGTAACTTATCATTAGCATTTAAAAGAAGCCTCACTTTTGAGGAAAGCTGTTCGGTACGTGATACACTATCTCTCCAAACCTGTTTGACAGGGTGCTGAATGAGATTAAAACTAGCTCAGTTTATACTACTGCTCTGAGCGTAGCCCACGAAGGCAGAAAACTATATTTAGGAGCAAGCAGATCATCAAGGTATAGAAGAGTTGTGGGATTTTTTCCACCTCCAGCAACACAACCACCAAAGCTTTGTTACCTTACCTAGTCGAGAGACATTGCAAAGAGGGAGCCACTAATGATTTCATTTCTCTTCAGCTCATACAGCTTTTATTACAGGAGGAGCATCTCCTCAGAGAATGAGAGCCCCTCACAATGCCCCTGTGCTAGCAGGGAAAGCAGCAAGTCCCACTCTCCAGATTTATCACCCTGCCCTGCTCAGCATCTCCATCCTTCCTTCCACTTCAGCCCACAGGAAGATGCGAGACACTGTCCTTCTGCCTAAGGGACCAAACAGAGATTTACCCCACCACAGGAAGGCTTTCCTTTCCAAGTTTGGAATGTGAAACACAGAGTGTGAAACCTTGACTTGGGGACACCTATTTTAGCACTTACTAATTCCTTTTTTCCCCACTAAAAACTCTGGTTTTAGAAAACACTTCAGTGATTGGATTAAGGGGAAAAAAAGCAAGATGTAATTTTCCTACTGGTGATCTATTATAGACCTGCTATGCCAGAAAAGTGGTAAGACATACAGAATAAACATGTATGCTCAGGCCCACATAAAGCTATGTGAGTTTCTATGCAACCTGTGACATATCCTTACATCTCTTTGCTGTGCTATGCTGTCAGAAACTCATAGGGAAAATAGCCCAGACATCCTCCACAACCCCAAAGGTGATCAGCATGTCTCCCACACCTTTCAACTTTTGTCACAGTGTCATCTCTCCTTCAGTGCCCCACCGCCAGGCTGCCTCCCACCCCCTCTGCAGGTGCTGGAAGCGGGATCACTCCACGGATTTTACACATGGGTCCTGCTCCTCTGGACTTTCAGATCAAAACTGATGTTCCGGTTTTCCTGGTAAGCATTCAAGGAGACAGTCTGAATAGGCTGCAACTAAACAGTCTACTTCGGTTTCTATCCTCCCTTTACTTTCTCATTTACTCATCTCCTGATTTTTTTCAATCATAGATCTCTTACCTTCCAACTATTTCTTCTGAGCATATGATCACAAAAGACAAGCCACGTCTTTGATCTCTGGGATGAGTTAGAACAAGGTTATTTAGCTACTAGATTATCTCCACTTAAAATTTCAGAGAAGATGCAAGAACATGAGAGGTCCATTAAAAAAAGCCACGACACACAACTCACAAAATACAAATTAAAAATTAAGCAGTTATTTACCAATTCACATTGATTTTGGAATCAGACACAGCTGACATGCAACTCAGAGGTAGATGTGATGATCTCAGTTTCTCCTAAAAGTCGGTCATTAATCTTACAATCTCATCAGGTGATTGCAGGGACACTACACATTACAAGAGAGAATGCAGAAATACAGAGTAACATTGACTTTGTCATGGATTTAACATCCTCATCAACAGGTAAAAGTAAATCTTAAAATCTGAAATATAAGCTATCTTCTCCTAGAACAAAGACATACCTGAAAAGTTTTCCTTTTCTTTAGCAAATTTTTTTTCCTAGAAGGACTTGGAACATTTGAATGGGAGTAATGGACATCTGTAAATCTTGACATGTCCACTGTGCACTCACTAACCAGCTCCAAGGCTTACTTGCACAGATGTCCAGTGCATTTACAGAAATTCCCATACTCTTCAGCATTACTTCAGACTTGCTTCACACACAAAAACTATCAGAGCACCACACATGCAATCAGTCCTGTCCATGTGGGGTATGGTAGTGACTACACATGTGTTGCAAAGGGCATACCTACCATACTGCAGAGATAGACACAGAGACTCAACTCTCAAGCCTAAAGCACACTTGGCTAATATTTTCAGCTCACTACATGTGCTTAAATAATAAATACAGATTAGGAAACAACACTTTCCTAGCTGGGAAATAAAATAGGCTCATGTACTTTGTTCACCATACTTCATTATACATCGCATATTTTGATAATTTATAAAAATTGAACAAAATTTACACTATTAATGGTATTCTGGTAGAAATGTTCCACAACATTCTTCTGCTTCTATTTTAGAATTAATGAAAATAAAAAATACAATTTAGTCTCACTCATTGATAAATGTAGATTAGCACCAGAAGCTGAGTACACGTTTGATCAACAAATGTCTTAAGCTACAAACTAACAAGATGCTTTCATTACTATCATCCATATAATACAGCTTCTTTTTAGTCTTATATTTGCCTGGGCAATTGGTCGGCTAACTATCTTGTTATTTGCACAGTGAAATGTGCATTTTTCAAAAAGAATTAGGTTTAGAGGGTAAAACAAGACAAACAGTATGTATTAGATTATATCTAACAAGGTTAAGAGCACTTTGCTTCAATTGGACACGCCTGATTTGTTATTCTTGTCTTGTAAAAAACACTCACAGCTACAGCATGGAGAGTAGTGGATTTTAATAAACTCTAGTGAGTTACACCCAATGGAAGTCACAGTGTGATCCATTTATCTTCTGAAACAAGAATTAGTAAAAAAACAGTATTTATAGTTAAATAGTACGTATGTATTGAAAAAGTTATGCCTACACTAACATGTAAGGCACTAGAGAAGACACAGTACTTTCTCTGATTATATACAATTCAGGAGAGCTTTTGTGCTTATCTGATAATTTTCCTTCAATTACACATTATTAAAAATTAGAATGGGGGTGGAAGGGGAGGGGGACAAAGTATTCAAAAATTAACACGCAATATTACTAATGCTTATTAGTTCAGTGCTGCTAGTACTACATTCAACAATTACCCAACTTTCCATCACTTGAACAAAGTTTTACTTATGCTGAACTGCGCTATATTTTGAACTGATATGCCAACGTACACTAAGCAAAAAAAAAAAGTAAACACAGCAATTTAAATTAAAAAAAAGACCACAACCAAAAAACCTGCTGCCTTTTCTCTCCTGTAGTCAGCTGTTGTCTAATGACTTTTGTTCCAGATCTTCAAAGTCAAGCAGGAGCTTTTCTGGGACAGCATGCCCTAATTAAATTAATTTGCGGTGGCCCATTTTTAAAGGTTCAAATTAAACATTTTTTTGGTAGTTGAATGACAGTTTCTAAATTCATTTATTATGCAAGAATAATTCTCCATAGACAGTAACTGGAATTTCTGTAAAACTGTATTGACAAACACTAAAAATATAATTTATACTTCCCAATTTCAGCTATATATGACATCTGCAAAATCATGTTGCTCCTGAGTGACAATAGAGAAAAATGCCCCAATTTCAAATGAGGACTCATAGGACAGGATCCTTCCTTGAAAAGTTTCCCTAGCTGAATTCCAGCCACAGTCAGGAGTGAGCATATACTGTAGCAAACAAAGTACTCTGTCGTAGCCTATCACAATCTGGAAAAAATTAACACACTTATTTTTTTCTCTTTGTGACCTTTAAGGAAACGATAGTATGGTTTACTGGCTGACAGTGATAGAGGAGGGTTTAGTAAAATCCCTCTTTGGAAGCCTTTGAAAGAATTTAGCCTGGATGAGGTTATGTATAAAAAAAAAAAAAAAGATTTTAAAGAAAAACCCTAACTCCCATCTGGAAAGAGTTAAGATATTGAAAACAGGCTACAGTGTCATTTCTGAAGTAACAGCAGTGTTCTTGTAGATGATGTGCATTTCACAATTGTGAGTCTGCAAAAAATGGGCTCAATATCCTGGTCACAAGCTGGGAATTCAAAATTTATTAGGAGCCATTTTGCTGAGTATTTAAGTACTACAAAATCAGTTCATTTGCTTTTCTTTAGATTTATCAAAAATATTTCAATTACAACATTCTTTCAGCTTTTTAGTGATCATGGGAAACCTTAAGACTCAACAATATTAACTATGAAAATTCCTGTAAGATTTCATATCAATCCAGATTTTTACACCTTTGATTAAAGCAACAAAAGGGGAGAAATTGAATGTATTAAAGGATTTAATATCTCTCCCCTGGAGGCGTGGGTTCTGGATGAGGGGATAGAGTGCTCCCTCAGCAAGTTTGCAGATGACACCAAGTTGGGAGGGAGTGTTGATCTGCTTGAGGGTAGGAAGGCTCTGCAGAGGGATCTGGACAGGCTGGATCGATGGGCTGAGGCCAACCGGATGAAGTTCAATAAGGCCAAGTGCCGGGTTCTACACTTCGGCCACAACAACCCCAGGCAACGCTACAGGCTTGGGGATGAGTGGCTGGAAAGTTCCCCTGCAGAAAAGGACCTGGGGGTGTTGATCGACACCCGGCTGAATATGAGCCAGCAGTGTGCCCAGGTGGCCAAGAAGGCCAACGGCATCCTGGCTTGCATCAGAAATGGTGTGGCCAGCAGGAGCAGGGAGGTGATCATGCCTCTGTACTCGGCTCTGGTGAGGCCGCACCTCGAATACTGTGTTCAGTTTTGGGCCCCTCACTACAAGAAGGACATTGAGGTGCTGGAGCGTGTCCAGAGAAGGGCGACGAAGCTGGTGAGGGGTCTGGAACACAAGTCTTATGAGGAGCGGCTGAGCGAGCTGGGGTTGTTTAGCCTGGAGAAGAGGAGACTGAGGGGAGACCTTATCGCTCTCTACAACTACCTGAAAGGGGGTTGCAGAGAGGTGGGTGTTGGTCTCTTCTCCCAAGTGACTAGTGACAGGACTAGAGGAAATGGCCTCAAGTTGCGACAGGGGAGGTTCAGGCTAGACATTAGGAAAAAGTTCTTCACTGAGAGAGTGGTGAAACACTGGAATAGGCTGCCCAGGGAGGTGGTAGAGTCACCCTCCCTGGAGGTATTCAAGGAGCGTGTGGATGTGGCATTGTGGGATGTAGCTTGATGGACATGGTGCTGTGTGGTGTTGGGTGGGTTGTGGCTTGTTATTGTTGTTGTGTGGCGTGGGTTTTGTGGTTGTGTTGTGGTTTTTTTTGTTTTTGGTTTTTTTTTTTTTTGTTTTTGTTTTGTTTGTGTTTTTTTTTTTTTTTTTTTTTTTTTTTTCCCCCCCCCCCAGGTTGGACTCGATGATCTTACAGGTCTTTTCCAGCCGTACTGATTCTGTGATTCTGTGATTCTGTGAATATTAAAATCTAATCTAAACTAAAATTGAAAGGCTTTCAGTCACTAAAAAGGTATCAGTTTATATTGTTAATTACTTAGGAGACAACTCCAACTCCAACTCCAATTTATATTTTGGGAAGAAACACACACAGCTTAAGTGGTTTATGGTGTATGAATGATTTATAGTGCATGAAACTTGGAGCTGGAGATAATGAAAACAACTGTGAAAGTGAGACTAAAAATAAAACCTTTGAGTGAGGGATGTATCGTAACATACTCTCTCTTGCATATTGTCAGTCAAACACAAATAATACCCACAACTGCTTGTGATTTCTGATACATCTTTCAACTTACTCCTTTTATGATCAAATTACAATACTTGTCTTAAAAGACCCCAAATCAAGCTCACATTTCTTGGCACTCATTTGTTGTAACAGACTGCTCACAGATTCTTACACACCTTCATTTTCAGGTTCCTTCCTGATAAACAGATAGAATTTATTTTTGTAACTTGCAGGACTATATTGAAGACAATTTGACAGACAGCTGAGTGTTAACAGGGCTCCCTGAGACTTTCAAAGGTGTTTATCAAATACCATGTAAGGGCTTTTATCTGTTTTGTTGCCATTTGTTAAGGGAAGAAGCCCCACGCATTCTGACAGTTGATCAACAAAACACACTTTTGAAGGCTCTGCTTCAATAGCAGCTTGTCACTTATACCTAGGAGAGAAAGGGCTTTTGTTTTCAAAGTACAAAGCCCAAAGCCCGCTGAGTGGTTCCACCGGGGATCCAGAGTCATCTCAACAGGAAATAATGTGAAAGCCAACTTGTGCAAGAGACCTCACTTCTGGAGCAACTCCCTCCTGCACGGCTCCCATCAGTAGTACCACGCGGGCAGCGAGGACCACACACTCCAGCCCACACTGACCCCAACACCTCCTCTTACTGGCCCATCCCAGGGTGTGCTCTGGAAGAATTTACCATAAGACACGCAGTGCCACGTCTCAGACTTGGCAAGTTTGGGGTGATAGGTACTGCTGCGTAAACAGCTCAATCTGTTCTCATGATTTTGTGAGAAAACTCATTTTCTCTCCAGCTAATCACCTAGTAGCACCCTTAAAGAAAAAACCCACGGAAACTAGTCATGGCAGGGATGCAAGGCAGCAATATATTTACTGCTGAGCTGATGTTAATTACAAGTTAGCTACTACAAATACAAAACATTTTCCAGTATGCAACTAGGAGGTTGTCCACACGTCAGTGCAAAATAGTCCACATTTTAATATCTCTGCTCCCAATACCCACCCAAAAATCTTGAACATGAACAGTGTTGGATACTCCTTAACCAAATTCTGGCTACTAGCATTTAGCTTTTATTTTGTCTCATCAGGTTTCCTTTATTTACAAAGCTTCTTACTTCTTTACCACTTAATACCATTAATAACTTTGCAATGAACCAACCACGCAACATTTGTGACTTTTGCTCATTCTCCCAACTCTGCCAAGGAACGAAGCAGCAGATTGTCCAATTTTACTATGGTACATACGATTGTTTTAAAAAATGTAAATTGTCCTCTACTTGTGTTGGAGAAAATGATGATTACTAATGATTCTTAGCAAAGGTTACACAGCAGTTTCGTATCCATCCAGAGATACAAATATTAGCCCCACAGTAAAAGCTCCCACAGTGGCATGAATGAACCCTTGCCAGCTGGTTGTCTTCTGGGTGCTCCTAGAGGTGCACTAGCCATCAGGGGGGCACACCGTTTGTGACAACTGGCATCTTGATCCTGGGACATCAACACACAGATGAGAAACTAGGTTCAACGAGATCCTGGCAGCATAGGCTAATGAGGAGCTGAAGAATTTAGGCTAGATGATAGTTAAAGCTACCCAGGTACAAACAGCTCCTCTACTAACAAAGAAGTATGAGCACAGTACAATTTACAACAGACAAGTGACAAAAGCATGCCAAAAACCAGAGGACAAGCGACTGACATCCAGAAGGGGACAGCATCTTCCGATGAGTCCAGAGACAAAAGAACATACTACACATTGGCTTCCTTGTAAATTAAAACCTGTAATGGACCAATACGACCAACTCAAATCTGTTTAACTTACAGCAGTAAATGTCTTCACACCACCCCATAATCCCACAGGTAACAACATTTTATCTCCAACTGATGCAATGTCTAAATATTTAAATATTTAGCAACTTCCTACATTAAAGTTTTGAAAGACATTGATATTACTTGCCTCAAATAAGAGATTTCATAAGATTTCCTCTTGATGTTGGTCTTCACCAAGTGATCGGATTTATTTCACAGCTGTTTTTTCTTACTGTGATTTGGCTCAGGAAAGAAAACCCTAAAAAATATGCTTTCTCTAAAATTAGACTGGGCTTGCACTAATTGCATTAATGTTCAGTTGTATTATCCAAGTTCAGTTTTCCCAATAGAAATATACTACCATCCTACCTGAGAAAGACCGACAGAGATTAGGAATATCTAATACAGTAGTGAAACACCAGCAGTATAACAATTTCCTTACAAGTTCATAATAGAGTACTTCAAATCATGGAACATGTAATTTAATTAAAAGTTAAAATATTGCTTATTTATAAGCATTAAATATAAGTGAAAAAGTTAGATATAAAAAGAAAGCAGTAAAATAATACTAAATATTCTCAATCATCTTAAATATTCCCAAATGTGTCGATAATATAATGAAAATATCCACAGGATTTTGACTAGAACAAATAGAAGCTACAACAGATCACCCCATTTTAAATAAAAAGTATTTTAAAGAAATTCACCTCTTAACTAAGATGAGCTAATCTATTTTCTAAATGAAATATTTGTATTGCTGTGACATTTCTTAGCAACCAGAATCAGTTCTGTAACCGTGTTGATTTCAGGGCCAGGAGCTGTCTGCTTTAATCAACTCAAAGGGATTTCCCAGAGCAGATCCTAAAACACTTCAATGTTATGCTTTTTCCATATTCCACTTTCTACCAGAACTCAATTTACTAACACAGTTGGACTTGAGAAAAAGATAAATTAAATCATAGCTCAATTTATGCTTAATGAAATAAACAAACAAAAAATCTATTAGGCTCAAGCTTCATTAGCCAAAAAAACCCCAAAACCAAACAAAACCAGGAGTTGTTAAGGCTATGGTTGAAACTACCCTGGCTAGTCTGGTCATGAAAGCACCTTTCAGAAATTTACACGGTCTGTTGATGCTCTTGTAATTACGTGGAAAGGAATGCCTAAATTACGAAGCAATGAGTTCAGAGTTAAAAACTTTGTACCTTTTGATGTTCTTTGAGGCAAAATGCAGAAGTGTTCAAAAGCTATTTCTCCTGTATATTAAGGAAGCAGAATGATGCATCACTGTTTTACAGTGATAATGATGTTCTATTTATTAAAAAAAAAGTTTATTAAATAATAACTATTTGAAGTAATATTTTTAAGTCTTCAGAAGCAGAATGCATCCCAAAGTATTAAAAAATTCCGACAAAGCTCCCTGAGCCTTCAGTGTTGCCTTAACAAAGGAAAGGTGCAAAACATTACAAGTAACACAATGCAAAAAGAGAAAGCTAATAGTATTTTTGAAACAAAACCAACCAACCAACAAGGATGACCCACAGATTTATGTTTAGTGTGACACTGATTCTGCAAATGTCATAGAAAGGTCAACAATACATGCAATTCTATAAAAAAGACAATATCCCTAACGACACTAACTGTGTTTTTAAGACTGTCTGCTTATTTTAATAAGACTTGAGATTGTTTAATGAAAAAACACATGTTAACAAATGTATTTGTTTTTCTTTGAAGAAAGCAAGTCATGCATAACACTCATACTAAAATAGATTAAGAACTGATTAAATGATAAACAGAACTTCAGACATGGAATTGCTAAACAATACTGCTGGACTGTTTCTTTGGTGGTGGTGATCGTTTTCTTTAGTTTTAGGAGGGAGCAACAGACCCTTTTGGTCTTGGCCTTTTGCTATTCTCAACCTTCCAGAATCCAGAAGTAAACATAAAGTAATTGTTACTAATCATTTATAATACTTGCCAATGATGAAGTGGCTTAATTGTAAACAGCGATAGGGACTGATCAGGTGGCAGCTTAACCTGCTCTGCCTAAGCTGCGTGGCAGCAATTTTATCATGGATTTGAAAAGGAAAAAAAAAAAAATCCCAAGCCTTACAGATCCACTCTCTCCTATTCTTCCTCCTATCAAACACCAATAACCAGTTATTTATGCTAATCTTTTGGTGTGAACATCTATTCAAACAAAATAGATTTTAGTTATTAAATTTGCATTGAGTATTAAATATTAGAGGAAAATTCCTCAGAAAGAGACAAGTTCAAGTCTACATCTCTGCCCTTTAGAACTAATACACAATCTCTTTGTTATGAATATAAAATAGTGTTCTTCCCCCAGATACACAAAGAACTGATTCAAGAACAACTAACTTAAGAGATTCCAGGGGAAAACTAAGGACTGCTTGGCTGTTGTCAGCGCTTAGCATATTTTGAAAGCACAAAGAAAGAAAGTGCCTCTAGAGAGTCCAAGTATGCAAACTTTATCTCATGCCAAATCTAGTCAAAAGCATTAGATACAGTGGATCTAGATCTTGTAAACATGCATTTTTTTATCCCTACATTTGCATAACCACCAGCAAATATTAAGACTGATCGTATCATTCAAGACAACTTCAAGGGCTCAGCAGCAGTCTATCTGTATCAGGGTCAGTGAGTTCATCATGGTGTATTAAATCCATCTACTCTGTGGTTTCCCACTTCGTGGGAAAGGCTTTCCAAATGCTAAGAGTTCATTTGCTCTTTACTCCCCATTGAAAGTCATAATTTCATGCAACATCAAAACTATCTACAGTGGAGGCAAAAGTGTCTGAGACCTGAGATTTCAGGATTTAAAGCACTGACCAGAGCAGCCTGGTTCCTAAAAGATTCTGTCTTCCTAATAGCACACATAGTATACAGAATAATGGAATGAAATTGTAACAGAGATAAACTGTTTTCAAACTATTTTAGTTCCACTTGCTGTTTTTCTTAGCAACACAGTGTGACAGTGTACAGCTAATGCTCTCTGACAGATTTCGCCTGGTGGAAATTCCTCCCAGGAAGAGAGACCTCAAGGCCTATTTCTCCTTATGGCAAATTTTAAGCAAATTAAACTGATAACCATATCTTGACAAACAATCCTGAGGACAGCATTGCTAATAGGATCCCCAGAGGGACGCGGTCCATACTAGTAGACCAACAGGACAAGTCACAGGCAGTGTGGTACTGCAGAGGGACGTGCTGTGGATTGCAGGCACCAAGGGACGAGGTGAGGAGGGAGCCGGCCGCGGTCCCCGGGGGATATGGGATGCCAATTAAATGGCAGCGAGATCTCTGCCAGCCCAGGGGGTGCAGGCAGCCCTGAAGGGTCCTGGACCCCCACGTTAGGCAGCTGCAGGAGGACAGCATGCCCAGACCACGCGCCACTGTTTTCACCTTTGGGTGCACAACGAGCAGATTTATCTTGTGGGTTTCCTCAAGTGCCTGTGAATGACAGCTAGTGTGAAACCTGTCAGAGATATGTCTGCACCACTCAGGTGACCCTGAGCTTTAATAGAGCTGCAGTTCTGGTCACTGCTTGCCCCCTTCAAGCCGTGGCAAGGGTCCCTGTCCCAGCTCCCAGCTCTGCCCTGCAGCAACAGAGGAATGACACTGAAGCAGATCAGGGCTTTCTGACACATGGCTCATGGGTAATGTGCTGCCCCCAGAAACTTCCAGTAGTGCCACAAGCAACAGGGCAAAAAAAATGCTAAAAACAAGAGGTTACGATCAAGAGCAACCAAGAAAGTGAAGCATTTATCACAGCAAGGGGCTGAAGAGGGACCAGTAGCACAACGCTGGCCTCTGCGAGATGCTGGGCATGGACCCATTTGGCAAACTTGCCACAGAAAACTTTACTTGAAGTCAGCTAATCATATGAGATAACAAAATGCTAGAACAGGATTAAAGTTCAGCCATTTTTAATACTATTTTGTATTAAAGCCAGAGGTAAACCTGTAGCAAGAACAATTTACCAATGGAAAGTAGTTCAGGTCTCATCTAGAGTTTAACAAGTGCTCAGCATTTTCTGTACAACTTCTGGTTGGCTTAAAGTGAAGGCAGATGTTAATCTTATCCACAAAGGACCACAAGGGACCTTTAAGGATATGCCACATTGTATCTTCAAGTAACGTGTTCATTTTTATAAGTCTAAAAGAAGCAGGAGTACACAGAAAAGGAAGCCTGATTCAGTGGATATAGTATATAATGCAGGAAAACAACCACCTCTCACAGAAAAATGCCCATCTATACAATAAAACTATTCCTTTTTTCTTTTTTATCTTGGAAATTAAAATACTAGAGCCTTCCTCCTCTTACAGCCCCAGTTCAATGTAATTTAATAAATACTAAATTATTAATCATAGCTTTAGTTTTTAATTATCTCTCACATGATAAACATTTAAAGACTCTTTCATTTCTCCATCTTAATTATTTTGATTATTTCTAACAACAACAAGCAAAAAGTATTCTCACATAAATCAGATTCCAGGACAAGCAGAGCAACAAAAGCTCACATGAATTTATCTACTTTTCCCAGAAATTTTACATTCAGATAAGGAGCTATGGAGAAAATGGCATCTATGAGGAAGACAGGCAACATTTCTGGCTTAGTCCTGGCTCCTTCTGAGGCCAGTGGCAAGAAACAGCACTAGCCTCAGCCCCCTCAGGCTTTTGACTTTGTTTTCCTACGAGAGAAATTTTTCATCTTGTGCTGCCCAGACAAAAGCCAATTAACAGACAGCAAACAAAGACGCACAAGTCTTCATAGCTGTCAGGCGAGATTAAATCAAGTAAAGATAACACCTACATGTATTCCTACCGTTATTAAAAATCTTCAGACTAAGTCTTGCCATCACTGTTTGAACTGGAACTCAGACAAAAGCACTCACATCCAGTAAATGGAGCCATTTCAGGAAATATGCAGACATTTGGTTCTTCTCCTCACACGAAGCAACTTTGCTCAGTATGAAAACAAAGCACAATTCCTTAACAAGCCTCAGCAATGATTTCCGGTTCATCCTTTCTAAAATGAAATGCAGATGTACCCTAGTTCAACATTAATTATAATCGATATCACACAGGAGGTCACAGCAAATAAATACTGGGTATTTAAGAAGCATTTCTTAAAAAAAAAAAACAAAACACAAAACAAAAAAACCAAGAGAAACCCACCCAAACCCTACTTCTCATCTGCAACAGCTTCCCGCTGGAAGCACTGCAGTGCAGGGCTGACTGGGTGACATCGGCTCAATCTCATGTATGTCTCTTCAGATCTGATTACATTATGAAAGAAAAGTGACATGCAGATTTCAAACACGTTTTTAAAACTCCTTAGCTTACTTAAGTAAGGAGGTCATTGTTCTCCTTTGATTTTATTTATTCTGTTAACATAGCCATTCAGCTGGAAAAAAAATTGGTTCAATACTTTCTGGTTTGTTTGGAGAGTCTGATATTTCTTAATACTGTTGTTCAGACATAGCTGAACTCTTTACTGAAGTTTACTCAGCAAACAGAGACTCTTTGTTGCACTCGACTGCAAGGAAACAAGAATGTCCTTACCCACCACAGACTAAGAGCCATATTTTAAATGTGCTTATAAATTCATAGTGTGGAAGGACATCCAAAAACACAACTACCAAGGAGTAACCATACGGAACACCAGTACAGCCCTCTGAATATCTGAAAGGCTCTGTGTATGACATAAAGCAGTATTAGCATTGCATACAGACAGTAAGCCAGCTGTCTCAAGAAAATACTTAAAATCGTAACACTTCATAGCACGTGAACAATTTTGAGCTGGGTCTAATCTTCACCTTCACTGCAAGCCCATGGGCAGCACTCTGTTGCCAGCAAGTTCCTGCTGCTTTGCTATGTAAAAGCAGGGCATGCAAGACAGAGAAACTTCCCTCTACCCCAAGGTGAGGATTCACAAAGGGTGCATACAGCGTCCCACAGAACATACCCATGCCTTCGCCAAACCCACATGCTTACGAACACGCTTCGATGGCAGTGTTTGCACCTGTGATGAACACACACATACAGATACTGCTTCTCCATATGCAATTCTTGTACCACAGTGAACTGCTTCAAGAAGGTATGAACACATTTGGTATTTCTTTGAATAAATCTTCTCAAGATATAACAGCAATTGCAGAGAGCAATGACAGCCAGACACAATGGAGAAGGCATGAATTTTACTGAGTTGTACGGACTGGGTTTCAATTACATTTTCCAGTTGTGGAACTTCTCTAACAGACAAGTATTTCCAAAAACTTGCAAAATTACAGTGAACTGTTCATAAATGACAATTGCTCCACCCCACTGAAGCAGAGGTTAAAACTGCAGAGCCAGAGCCTTACAAAGTTTAAACTTTATAAAAATAAATATAATCAAGGGCCCAAAAAAATCCTGTCTCCAGGTGACAGTGCATAGCACATTTTCTTCAGGTGGATACAGGACTATTAAAAGCTACTTTTGATGGCAGCTGCTATTTTTAAGCATCTCAATATAAATCTCAGATTCAGTGACCCCAGAATGAACTCTCACACAACACTGCTATAATTTTAACAGGAGGAAAAATGGCTACAAAATTAGATTAGAAAGTCTCTGACAATTTTACAGAACTGGCAGTGTAAGGATTAAACATATATGAAAATTAGTAATAAGGCTAAGATTAAATATGATTAAATATGTCTGTGCTTTTATATTGATGCTAAAAGCAAAAATGGGAGTATGTGAATTCATATATGTGTGTTTATGTGCATATACACACACATGTGTAAAGTGGTAGTTTATTCATGCAACATAAATAGACTATTAACATCTATCTATTGCATGTGTGTAATGGTAGTAGAAAAAGACAATAGAAGATACAAATGATACAGGAATGAAAGGATAGATTACATCTATAAAGGAATTTTATTTATTCATTAAAACATGTCATAAATATAAATACGTAATATGGATATATAATATATACTCTAGTTGTATATAGATACAGTTATATATACACTTTTGCTCGTAAGTGAAGAAAAGGTAACTGTTCAAAAAGTGAGTGAAGGGAAATCACCTGCTAATAATTCAGAATGGTCAAAATTGCAGAAGGATGTCACAACTACAAGTGTGGAAAGTTGAATTACAGGTGAAATTCACTGCCTATAAACATACAGTAATGTGTTAAAAAAACACACAACTCCAATTACATATTAACAGAGATGGGCTTTATACCAGGTTGTAAGGATGACACTTTAGAGTCATCGAGGACAGCTGTCTGAAAATGCCACCTTGATGTCTAGCAGCAGGTAAAAATCTATTAGTTTTGCCAATGGGACAGAGTGGGAGGAGGCTTAATAGGAAAGATTTAGATAACAAACCAAGAATCATCATAATGTGACTTATAAAAACACACAGCTCCCTGGTAGCTCAAATTCTGGTTGCTGTTCTCTTTTCTCCCTCACAAAGAGATACGGAAGAACTAGAAAGGACATAGAGCATAGCAACATGGATGCTCAGAGATTATACAGTGACTGAAAGAATTTTCTTTGTAATATACCAAGAAATGAAAGGGAAAAAAAAGTGTGTCCAGCAAGCTATTTAGAAGTTATTAAAATAGTTATTGAACTGGTCAAAGTTAAAAAAAAAGTCTCCCCATGTTATGACTGGTGCTATATTATTTCTTTCATATTTTAATGTATACAATATACTGAATTCAGCAATGCAGTTAACTGCACTTGTACATAAATTGAGGACTTAGCTAAGCCTAAGACGACAATGGAAACAAAACCTTGACTAATGACTCAGAATGGTATTTCTGGTGAATAAGAAATTGCAAACAGAAAAATAAAACCATAACGGGCCATACAGGTTTCTACAGCAGATATAGGGAATATATATCTAGAGTTAAGCCTAGGTCATGCCACAAGAAAATGCAAAGGTCTGTATACACGAAAGAAATCCTGAAGTCTCCAAATGACATCACGTGGATCCTCACAGAAGCATCAGCATTATCCAAAGTTCACAGCTGAGCTCCTTTTAAAGTATGTGATGAAGTTTTTTATTTTCTAAATGGCTTTAAGGAGGAAAGTTTTCTAATCATAATGAAGAAATTAAACAAAAAAACTTACCTTAAATCATTACCCAAATATTATTCAGAACTGGTCACGCTGTACATGTTTGTATACCTTAAACTGCAGCCCAGTCCATTCTACTACTTACATCCTTCAGTGCCCAAGTTTGTGTCGATGCCCAATTTTAAATACTGAAAGCATTTAAGCTTATTCACTTAGTTAAGAGAACTAATGGCAGCAGGCAAGTAGAAGAATGTAGAAGAATGTTTCACATATTGAAGACTGTCAATTTACTCTCTTATTGTAGTCTTGCCACAAATTATTTTCTATTGGAGAACTGTTCAGAAATATTACATAGGTAACTAATGACTATTAGCTTAAGAGCAGTTATTTAAATTATTTACTAACAGATGGTTTTTTGAATTATTAATTTCTTTTGGAAGTCTATTAAGACATAAAGCTTTATAACAAGACTAGTTAAATAAATGTTTTAGCTGTGACCTCAGGCAGAATTTGTTCCAAGCAGCACCCTTTGGCTGATGAAGCCCGAAATCAGAACCTCAATTCTTCTTGGTACTGTAACCCTCTTTTAGAGTACATGAAGGAATTTTCTACTCATTAGCTTACTTCTCCATTTATATTTCTGAGAAAAAAAGTCTCCTTTGTTCATGAGAAGCAAGCTAACAAAAAATGACAAAAGTTAATTTTTAAAATGCTTCACAAAGCGATTTTACCTAAAGCCATTCTTCCTACACTGCATGCACTGAATGGCAGTCAGCTGCCAGCCTTAAGTTGTGGTTCAGTCCATATAAAGACAATACATTAGGAAACTGCTTATAGGGCTTAACCACAAGATTATACCAACAATCTTAAAAAGAAAAAACAAAAATCACAGAAGTTAAGCAACAAGAAGATTCTAATAACTTCAGTTGAATAACTTGATTTTACTTTTGCATGGTTACAATGTGTTGTTAGTCTTCATTGTCTGTACTTTTTATTCAGCAAGTAGGACAAAAAGTAATAGAAAGGGGCCTTTGTTTTATCAGTAGCACTTTATATGACAAGGCATGCCTCAAGCATACACAAAAAGCCGTGGCACTCAGATGGGAGGCATCTAGTTCCACTGCTTCCCATGAGTAAGCCTTCTCCTCCGATACAACGAATTCATAGTATAAAGCTGTTTGTAGCAGAACTGTGTAAAACACTTGTTCTTTTCCCCAGATAAGGTTGCTTCTAATGATTTTGCAAGTTGCCTGAGAAGCTAGGTCACCAAAACTGCTGCCACCGTGACAAAGACCTAAGAAACTCTCTTCGAGTCTTAGGCTTCTTTCCGAACCCAGAAGAAAAAAATTATAATCCCATGTGTTCCTAAAAACTTTCATGGGGCAGGCAAAACTATATCAGAAAACCACTAAACTTTTATAACACAAAACTACATTTGTTATAAGCCAAAAATCACAAATACTTGAAAGAGGTTTGCCTAGAAAGCAGTGCAATTTAATGGATTAGAAACGCTCTAAAGAGTACACAGAAGTCGTCCAAGAGGACCCCGTCTAATGGAAGTCTTTCCATTGTCTTTGGCATGAGTGGATCAGATCATGCCATCACCTTCTGTGTCATGGATGATTTACACCCATTCTCCTCATTTTTAAAGTGGACCTTGTACATGCTTACAGGAAACCTGTTAAACCTGACTAGATCAACATGTAAAATACTGAGTTACAACAAAATACCAGTGTCACACAGTGCCAAAAATCGCAAGCATCAGTATCCTTTCTGATCACTATAGGTTCCAGTGTACAGGAAAAACAGAGGATAGGCCATCCTTTTATGCAGAGAGCTTAGCAAAATAAGAGCTGTTGGGAATTGTTAGGGGATCGTGAAATGGCTGGAGAAGTTCAGAGCGAAAAGAACAACCTAGATCACCAAAACAAAAACTACAGTAACTAAGGGCAAATAGCTCTTCTCCTTTCACAAACTTTTTTGGTATTCCAGCAGCCACCTTTCCACTTTGGAAAAGTAGAATTATGATAGTATTTAAAAAGCAACACACCAAGCCACACTACTAACAGGCATCCCCGATGTCATGCTTTTACTAATGTAAAACTGCCTTTTTTTTCCTAAGTAAAAATTGAGTGAAATTTTTTGAGTCTGAAAATTTTCAGACTCAAAGTCAGAAAATGTTAGTCTTCTATGATGAATTGTTAATACTGTAAGAGGCAGAAGATCCGGATTGTGATCTGTTTTCTCTGTGAGAAACTGTAGCATATGAACATAGTTAGAGAGACACTTCAAGCAAAACACTATTGGAGACTTCTGATACCAATCAGAGCAGCACTGCTTTGAAAAAAAGTAGCAGTGCTATAATAATATTTGGTTTTTTAAAAGCAAAATACTGTTTTACTTCAAAAGTACTCAATTCCATAACTGAAAAGCAACAAAGCATTAAAAATTATAAGGAACTGCTTTTTGAACATACAACATCATCTTTTTAGCCATGTGCCTGACTAAATGCAATTGAGCCTCCTCTGCTTTTACACAGATACAAATTATAATTATCTTCACTTAGTGAATAAGACTCTCCAATGAAGAAATAAAACAGTCCCTAGCTCATATGCACATTTAATATATGAACTGCTTGAATGGGATGAAATCAGTGGCCAAACATCAACTTTTCTATGCATAGAAAAAAATTTTATAAAGCTTGATTTTTCCTTCAGCCCAGTTTCTGAAGTCCCAGTTAAAAAATATAGGTCAAGTTTCATACCGTCTCCAAAGTTTCTCAAAGTCAGCTTGCACAGTGCAAGCCTGACCCATTTTCAGTGGGCCCTTCAAAAATACATAAATTAATTAATCAGGTGGCTGCATTACTTTTCATAATACATTTCTGCTTTAAAAGTCTTGCATATTAAACATACTAGCATTGGAATTCCATACTCAGAAGAGCAGATTGCTGTGAAGAACTCACATGCATCCTGAGGCTGATTAGTTAGCTCAAGGTAGATTAGTTCTTTCCGCATTTTATTTAATAATTCCTACAGTAAGCAAGTGTTAATATAAAGCTTGAGCACAATGGAAAAATCATTACTTTTTCTGACCATGATGCATTAGTTTCATTGAAAAAAAATATATCAAAAACCAGAAAATAAAACGTTACTATTATAACGATGAGAGGGCTGGAGCACCTCTCCTATGAAGACAGTCTGAAAGAGTTGGGGTTGTTCTGCCTGGAGAAGAGAAGGCTCTGGGGAGACCTTATAGCAGCCTCCCAGTACCTGAAGGTGGCCTACAAGAAAGCTGGAGAGGGACTTTTTACAAGGGCCTGTAGTGATAGGACAAGGGGTAATGGCTTTAAGCTGAAAGAGGGTAGATTTAGATTAGATATAAGAAAGAAATTCTTCACCATGAAGTTCATCATGAGGGCGCTCACAGGGCACGCGCAGGACAACCAAGGGATCAGGCCCAGCCAGCACGGGTTTATGAAAGGCAGGTCCTGCTTGACCAACCTGATCTCCTTCTATGACCAGGTGACCCAGATAGTGGAGGAGGGAAAGGCTGTCGATATTGTCTACCTGGACTTTAGTAAAGCCTTCGACACTGTCTCCCATAGTATTCTGCTGGAGAAGCTGACGACTCGTGGCTTAGACAGGTGCACTCTTCGCTGGGTAAAAAACTGGCTGGATGGCCGAGCCCAGAGAGTTGTGGTGAACAGAGTTAAATCCAGTTGGTGGCCGGTCACAAGCGGAGTCCCCCAGGGCTCAGTTTTGGGGATGGTCTTGTTTAATATATTTATCGATGATCTGGATGAGGGGATTGAGTGCTCCCTCAGCAAGTTTGCAGATGACACCAAGCTGGGCGGGAGTGTTGATCTGCTTGAGGGTAGGAAGGCTCTGCAGAAGGATCTGGACAGGCTGGATCGATGGGCCGAGGCCAATTGGATGAAGTTCAACAAGGCCAAGTGCCAGGTCCTGCACTTGGGTCATAACAACCCTATGCAACACTACAGGCTTGGGGATGAGTGGCTGGAAAGATGCCTGGCAGAAAAGGACCTGGGGGTGTTGA
Organism: Gavia stellata; assembly: GCF_030936135.1. Classification (NCBI taxonomy): domain Eukaryota; kingdom Metazoa; phylum Chordata; class Aves; order Gaviiformes; family Gaviidae; genus Gavia; species Gavia stellata. The sequence continues at coordinate 30,885,949 of NC_082599.1, forward strand.
TTGACAGCCGGCTGAATATGAGCCAGCAGTGTGCCCAGGTGGCCAAGAAGGCCAATGGCATCCTGGCCTGTATCAGAAACAGTGTGGCCAGCAGGAGCAGGGAGGTGATCGTGCCCTTGTACTCAGCATTGGTGAGGCCGCACCTCGAATCCTGTGTTCAGTTTTGGGCCCCTCACTACAAGAAGGACATAGAGGTGCTGGAGCGTGTCCAGAGAAGGGCGACGAAGCTGGTGAGGGGTCTGGAGCACAAGTCTTATGAGGAGCGGATGAGGGAACTGGGGTTGTTCAGTCTGGAGAAGAGGAGGCTGAGGGGAGACCTCATCGCTCTCTACAATTACCTGAAAGGAGGCTGCAGAGAGGTGGGTGTTGGTCTCTTCTCCCAAGTGACTAGTGATAGGACACGAGAAAATGGCCTCAAGTTGTGCCAGGGTAGGCTTAGGCTGGATATTAGGAAAAATTTCTTTACTGAGAGAGCAGTGAAGCATCGGAACAGGCTGCCCAGGGAGGTGGTGGAGTCACCATCACTGGAGGCATTCAAAAAACATGTAGACGTGGCATTACGGGAAATGGTTTAGTGGGCATGGTGGTGTTAGGTTGATGGTTGGACTTGATGATCTTAACAGGTCTTTTCCAACCTTAGTGATTCCGTGATTCTGTGGTGAGGCACTGGAACAGGTTCCCCAGAGAAGTTGTGGATGCCCCAACCCTGGCAGTGTTCAAGGCCAGGCTGGACGGGACTTTGAGCAACCTGGTCTAGTGGAAGGTGTCCCTGCCCATGGCAGGGGGTTTGGAACTAGATGATCTTTAAGGTGCCTTCCAACCCAAACCACTGTATGATGCTATAATATAATATTATTACTATACTGCTTCCTTCTTTTGGGAAGCTAAAGAATGACAAGTCTCTAACTCAATTCTTTTGTGAGCATTTGAAACAGAGGAACTGGAAGCATTACGATATAGTTGTAGACAAACTTCTTCTAATTAGTAAAACTGACATAAATACTATCCCACATGGGAAAGTCAATTGGAAAATAATGTCCTTGCAAATTTCATCCAAAACACTTCAGTAAGGAGAAAAATATTTCTACTCTAAAAGTCACATTTTCTGAGGCATTTTTAAAAATAGGCTCATTCTGATGATTAAACAATTTTATTCTGAAAAACAGTTATCAGATTTTTTTTTTTTTTGGCTGAGCCTGCCTTAAATCCAAAGTAACTTATTACTTTAAGTGCAGCAAAAGGTGGCGTATATTTGTCCCCTCTAAAAGTTCCTGCTAATACATTTCAAAGTGTTATTTCAGGTACAAATAAGGTGAATTTCTTAATATACACACTGCAGATCTTCTCTGAGGATAACTATTATGAGAAATTCAGGAGACGTCCACTGATAAGAAGAGCTGCTCAGGTAAAAGGACTTTCATAGACTGAAAACTGCTATCTATAATATTGGCACTTTGATCTCTCGGAGTATCTTTAAATGGAGCAGCTTTGAAGATCACTTCCAATACCAATAGCTTGCATTTATATAAGGCTTTCATTTTCAAGGACAATGCTACAGGGTCCCTGAATCTGATATACATGTGCATGTATATATAAACTTCCATTTGCATTCAAACACATCATTAAGATTATAAATATGTATCCATTCATAAATATAAATGCATAATCTATCATCTTAACTACAGTTTTTGAGACTTTAATATACAAGGTTAGATGAGGGGCCAGAGTATAATCACAGACATCAACGGAATTATACCAATTAATTGTGGAGAACATCATCCAGTGCTCTCTGCAGAAAAAGTTATATCAGAAGAAGACTTTTGTACAGAAGATAAATAGAATAACCTTCATTTACTTTAAAAGGTTCTGAAAATATGAGGGGAAAGCAAGATATCTTTTACAGAGAAATCTTGGATAAAATACTGTTTGCACTATTTCACTTTATATAGAAGAGACATTTCAGTCAAGTCAGATTTTCAGGAAGACTTACTTCTGTTGAAAATTCTCAGCCAAGATCTCAAAAATTTCCACAGGTAATTTTTAAATGAGGCCAGAGACTTTATATCAGGCAAAACAAACAAAAAAAATCTATTAAAAAAAAAGTTCTGTTCAAACATTTCTTATTTAGCAAGCAGCACTAGTTCACCTTCAGTGAAATCGATTCTGCTTGCTATGCAATATTGGAAGGGTACATTGTATTGTAATTTACCTCTTTCACTTCTCTACACATGTGCTTCTCCAACTACACAGATTGAATTTGACCAAAACATCTAAGGAAGGGAGTCAAGACAGAAAACAATTTACCATTAAAAAAATCTTTTTCTAAACAAACATAGGTTAACCTTTTCCTCAACACCAGCTCATGACTTCAAACAGGGAGGACAAAATCCTTCCACCACTGAAGCAAAAGGGAACTTTAATATCGACTTCAAGGAGGTTGGATATCATCTGTAAAATTAAGGAAAGATGTAAAGAGTTTAACTTATTACTTATTTAAACAACTAAACTTTTACCAGATCGTCCATTTTTTTTAGACACTACAACTAAGAAAAAGATTATTTTTCCATAATTATTGTAAGAGCTTTCCACAACCTAACATTTGCAGTATCTTCTGTATTGCATCCTATTTCCAAGTGTAATGACCCTCAAAATCCAAAATTGATTTTGGCTTTACTCTGGTCAATACTAATCTCCAAGATCTATTAGACTTTACATTGACCTAAACAAAAAGGTCATTATATGTATATTAGTCAATGTCCAAAACTTTCATTAAATTAATTTCAGAGACCACAAAAGTTGTATTGTTACAACCGTTTCTATCTGGGATTTCTATCCATCCATTAGTAAGATTTACATGCAACTGATAATTCACATAATCACATAGTCACTGTAGTTGATTTCTCAAAATGTCTTGACCTGTCCTCTATTATTTTAAGATTAATCTTTTTGTATGTATCTAATTGGAGGAACACCACCATATCATACAGTCACTGGACTACTAGAATCCAGTCTTACACATATTAAAGTCAGTGGGAGAATACATCTCCCCTTCAGTGATGGAACTGAACTCTTACATACTGGGAGGAATCTAAAATTCTACATTTAGACTTTAAGTTCCCCTGAAAGCAAAGCAAGAGAAGGTTTTCCAATCAAAGGACTTTGACCAACACATTTTTAAAAGCAGAATCACAGCACCCAGAAGCGTATTTATAGAAGCTCATTTTTGAAAAATACAGATTTCCGAGTAGCTGTTTTATGATATTGGCTAATTTCAAAACAGGACTATAAAACCTATACATGCATTAAAGTAGGCGATAATATTATGGCAAAATTGTTACTGACTGATCTGGGGTAGGCTCCTCATCACTTTTATTCTCTTTCCTGAAACAAGCAAACAAAAACAAGTCTCAAGCTTAGGAAAACCACAAAGAAATGAGAAAGATCAATAAATATATGATAAAATTAATAATTTTAAAAATTAAAATTAGTTCATTCATTTAATGCTTTTTTTGTTCTTGTTAGATGTAATTTTGCCTCCCTGTGACATTATAGATTTCAATAGAACTATTTGCATTTCAGATAGATAACACAATTTACTCTTTGCATAGTAAAGACCCCCATATTGTAAATTATTTGAGGCAATAATCATGTGTTTATTCTCTCCCTCAGGCAATTTATTCTAAATTAATTAATTTTACAACCTAGCTGAAATTTTATTAAGCAAAAGTAATGCTAACCACTCCATGAAATTTCTGTCCAGAAGTCTTAACATAATAAAAAACAATATAATACCATTCATAATATACTTTTTTTTTTTGTAAGTTACCCACAGACACTTAAATACAATACTAATAGACCTTATATACTTACAAGTTTGACACATCAACAGCATGTGCTTAAACTTTCTATTGCCTTAGCTCTGGGGATGCAGATACTAAAAGACACAGGAGTAGACAGAATAAAGTGATTATTAACCAAACAGGAGGAAAAGCTGCTTAAAAAAATAAAAAGAAAATCAAAAAAGTGGTTAGTGATCAAGAGTGAGGACATAAAAAGCCAGAGAGGAGGCAAATAATTTCATAAACATAGTAAGACACTTTCAAAAAAGTCATTCAAGTTTCCTAACAAGGTCTTAAACATGTGTCTCGCAGTTCTTTCCACGCTGGCCAGAGTGAAGATGTCCATGCTTCAAACTCAACTGTCCCACTTCCATAACGCTACAGCCCCTGTTGATCTTCTAATGCGCTAGGGGAGAGAGGGGGGCTAGTATCACTTATCCTGCTCTATTTGGAATCTATAACATTTAAAATTACCCATGTAAAGTATCTTTCTACTAAATAAAATTCTGTTAGAAGTAAAGTCATTTCTACCCAAACAGGCAAACAACGAGTCCCAAAGTACATGGGTTACCTAAGTATCCGCCAAGCAACAGAGTAGCATTTCCCAAACTTTGTCATCCTGACTTTAACCAGAAGAGTACAGCACATCATCTATGATGGTCGCTAATGGATTAATCCAAAAGACATCTCTAGGGAACAAACGAGAGCTAAATAGAAGCCTATGCTATTATCTGAAATGCAAGTAGTTCCACTGAAGATGCTGGAATGCCACACAAAAGCAAAATGACACTTTCTTATGCACTACACAAAAATAGAGAGAGAAAAAAAGAACAAGATTCCCCAGATTAAAGCTCTTCTGAACTTGTCTTTCCTTTTCTTTTAAAATTCTTTGTTATTGTTAGCAGAGTTTCAGCTCCATAAACTACTGCGGACACTTTCCTTGCTGCTTTTGATACTTTAGGGTGAAAGAAGAATGTCTAAAAAAAGTCCTCATTGCCCGTTTTTTCACACTCCTTTTATGAAAAGGCTATGGTTGGAAACCATTTTAAATATTATGTGTTTTCAGGGGGAATTTATAAGGGTGTGTCAGGTCATACAGACAGGGAGCCAGTCCTCAGCACAGAATGAGGAGTAAGAGAGCAGGAGAGATTAATCTCCCACTTCAGGCAGCCTAGAAGGCTGCTGAAGGAAAAGCAAAAGAAACAAGAATAGAGAGACAAGCTGCACACAATGCGGCTTTAGCCTGCTAAGGCGCAGGCAAGCAGCTTAAACCTGACGTAGAAGAGGAGAAATCACTCGAGAGGGGTTAAACATTGGCAAGAGCCAAAAAAGAACGAAGGGTTTCTGAAGCTGCGTTTTGAACAGATTGAAGGGGAACTGGATTGGCATGTTATGTGGCATGACATTTAAAGCTTCGACAGAAGCTAAATGCAACCATTTCCCTGGGCCCATATCACTGCTAAGCATATAATCCCTTCTGGAAAATAGACATCTGCAGTATTTCCCCACCCCTCTTTGCTGCCACTGGGTGTTTCAGAACCCGCTTGCTCTAATGAGGGGATGTTCTCCAAATTTATGCAACAAAATTTTATTCAGTGGTAGTAGATACTCAGCTGTTCTTGTGCCAGCAATGTCCTTTATCACAGGGTTCTGCTTCCCTTGTGTTGATGCCCTTCTGAATTTGCACATGGAGTCCATAACCTACTTAGGATTTCACATGGTCAGACAAACCAGAATCTCCCTGATCTCTATGACAAGGCAGGATCGCTATATATTTAGACTATCCTGTTAGCTCTTCTCAATACCTCGTCCAATTTCAGTTATTTCTTCTTGAACATGCGTGATCAGGACATTTAGTCTCATCGTAAGTTATTGTGAGATGACATCAATATTTTATTAGATGTTTCGAAGCGCTGTCTCCTCAGGCATTACAAGGTTACATTTTGCTTTTTCCATTGTTATATTACATCAGTAGTCCAGGCGAGTATGTCCTTTATTTCCAAATCACCCCTTAAGTTTCTGTTACAGAACAAATCTTATATATGTTATGAACATGAGGAGTAATTAATTACAACAACATTCCAAGGCCTCAACTTCAACAACTTGTGACATCGACCTTTTTGCCAAATATACAACGAAGGAGAAAAGGACAAGTGTGGAAAGAGAGATTCGTTTTCATTCATAAACTTCAAGAAAGCTGCTATACATCCACACACCACAAGTCAACCATCTGAAAGTTAAAGTGAATTCTCAGATTTTGTAACAGTAAGTTTCAACTTGCAATATCCAAATGACCTCCAAGAGGTCTAATATACATAACTAAGAAAAACAATCCTACTGACAGCAAGATCTAAATGGAAAATTGATTTCCACTATAAAATTGTTAGTGGTCTGCAAATTGAAATAAATTTGAGAACCACTTCTTGCATTATTTGGGTATCTTCCTTGCATGTGGTAGTTTGAGGACAGGGCACAGTTCTGACAGGCACTCTATGCTTATAAGAAGTAAACTAACAGCTCAAAGAAGATATTGAGCATATTTAGCTCATGAATAGTTTTACTTCTGGAAGAAAGAGTAACTTTTACATGAGAACATTCCCGAACAGCAGACCGATACCTATGATATATGTACATACTAGCATTCTAGCTCATCTTTTCATGCATCTCCTTCACAAATTTAATCCTGGCTTCAAACCCTGTCAGGTAAAAGTTGCAAGCACATGAGAAAATAAGTGAAGATGCAAGAATTTTTTTCATGTTATTAAAGAAACAAGTTCCAAGATATCCCTTGTATCTTCTAGATACTGTCTTTTCGCTCTAATGAAATAGAGCAGGAAAAGGTAGATTATGCTATGGATAAGAATTAATACAGTTCTGCAGCCATCAAGACAAAAACTAAAATGCTTTGTCTTCCTGATTACATTCCGAATACATTCCGTATACACTGATTAACTATTGATTAATTGTGATAAAGCAATAACTTGCACCTCTAGAATTAAAGCAGTGAGGGAGAGAGAAGTGGCAAGGGATTTCACTCAGCTTACATTGGCAGAATAGTTGCCAAAGGAACTACTAAGAATGGAAAGCATGGGATTTGGCTACTTCAGTGGAATTCATTAATTCAATAAGATTTTTAGTATCAAGTGCAAACTAATTGATAAAATTATCCCTTTCTCCTCTGACCATATTCATGTTTCAATAGGATCCAAATAAAAACTTTGTTGCTCTCATGTGGATTTAAAGGAGGGCCTGAGACAATCCTAGTTCCCTTCCCCCCTCTCTTATGGCCAGCTGTGACAAATACACTACGTACAACTGCTGTAATATATGGTACACTGACATGATATATAGCCTATAGAATTACTATGTCAGAATATTATCACTTTGTCAGCTTCCCACTACTCCCTCTTGTCGTAAAATGCTCTCTGTGGGAAGATAAACGCAGATCCAAGTGCCTCACCACAGCTGGAATTTCTGGTATGTTGTAGTGCCCAGCAAAATGAATTATAAAACACCAGAAATAAAGTGACAGTTGCTAAAGATACCCTAAAATCCTTAGTTTATAAAGACAAGTCATTGACAATATTAAGCCTCAATCCATTCCAAGGGCAAAAAATCTGGGCAAAGTAGAGCAAGTTCCATCTCACCAGAAAACTTGCATTACTCCAGTACTGCCATAAACCAAATTAAATTTCTGATAACTTCAGGTAAGAAAAAGAAACATCACTACAGTCCTGCTAAGTCTCCAGTCAGAACAGGTCTAACAAAATTAACCAGTCAAACAAATCTTAATTAAAAAATAGTCTGAAATTATTATGCAATATTATACCAACGGCCTTAAAAGTAACCAAGTCATTCCAAAATAAATCCAATAGTATGGCCGAAACAGTAACACATCATGGGCAACAAGTATCTAAAAAAATCACCTGCTCCCAAAGCACAGCATGCTGTTCTCAAGCAAGTTTGATAACATTCATCCCCCCACCCCCATCTTCCAGATGCCCTCCAAAAGATCTGTCAGGAAAAAAAAGGCTTTCTCAATAGGATTTTTGCAAAAGAGGACTAAAATTAGGAAATGACAGGATAGTTCCTCTGACTTATAAATAAGCAGCAAATAATTTTAAGATGTTACCCTACAAACATTAAAACTAAAGGATGACCTGATCATTTTTTAAGAAGTGGACATTTTTAATGAAGTACAAGAGTCTGTTAAAACAACTCTCATCAGTGCAGCTCCGTCAAACTTACTGCTGATTTATAAATTGCTAAATGTAGCCATGTCAGAATTTTAACTCAGAATTAAGCATCCCAACCTCAGTGTTACACGTTAAATAGAACATACTACATACAAAAAAAAAATCCATAACCCAGAAATATTTTTTTCATAATACCACAGGTTTACATTTTGCTTACATTGAGTTATTAAAAGAAAACACCATCACCTTGAATTTCACTTTACGCCAACAGCATTTACTGTAAGAGTGATTTTTTTAGTTATACCTTTTTCTTTACTTTTCGGTTGTTTAAGAGTGCTCCAGAAGAACTCTCAACGTGTGGGATACAAGCCTGTCCTCATCCCCTCTGCTCTCTTTTCACATGCCTCCGTTACTCTTTCAGCATCAGCTTCCCCAGTCCTGTTACAAAACGCCCTATAACCATGTAAGTAACAGCACTGAGCGCTTCCAGGCACCGTTGTACTTCTGCTACTATACAAAGGGAGCAACTACAACCCAACTCCTGTAACACGCATAAAGTAATCTGACAAATGAGATTTTTTTTTTTTTTTTTTTTTGTCTGATGGCTTCCAGAGACAGCAATTGCTTGCTTTCACAAAGCAACTTGACAGTTGCACTCCTGGACCGAGGGCTTGGTCATGGAAAGCCTGGCAAAGCCTCTGCCGACGGCTTCTTTGCGCCCAGCGTATTCTTTGCTTTTTATAGACATGGCTTCACGTCATGCTTTTTTGCTTTGCCTACCCACACCACACCCACCCCGCCCCCCCAAAGTGTAACCACAGCGAAGCAGCCGCTTCTAAGATTGTTAAACTCTGCACAACAGCTACCAAAACCCCCAGCAGCTTTCCCAGCCGGACGCCCGACCGCCTTCGCAACTCCCCGGCAGTAACAGTCCGCGCCGACTTCCAGAGCGAGCCAACCCCCGACTCCTTCACAACCGAGCCGGGGCACCCCGGGACCCGCACTTCTGCCCGGCACGGTGGACAAGGTCCCGGCTGAACCGAACCGAGAGGCCGGGAGAGGACGAGCGCGGAGCGAGGGCGAAGCGCCCCGCGCACAGCGCAGGTGGGAGCGCGGCCCGAGGCCGCCCGCCGCAGCCGCCCGAACTTCCCACCCCGGCGGCGCGGGGCTGCTGCGCGCCTTCCCCGCACCTTTCTGCGGTGACTCCGCGCACCTCGCCACTGCGCGGGTAGGGCGAACCCGGGGCAGATGCTCCCCCAGAGTGGGAGGGCGCCCTGGGGCAGCACTGCGCACCCCGCCTTGCCTTGCCTTGCCTTGCCTTGCCTTGCCCCGCCCGCACTCACCGCTCCGCTCCGCTCCCCGCGCCGGGACGCGGCGGCAGCACCTCCCTCCTGCGGCGGGGCGACGGCGACGGCTCCGCGCCCCCCCGGTGCCCCGCACCGCCCACGCTCCCTTCCGCGGGCGTTCACCCGCCCCCTCGGCATCACGCGGCCGCCCCTCCCCGAGAGCCAGCGGCTCCATCCGCAATGCAGCTGCGGCCGCCTTCTCCTCCTCCTCCCGGCCCGGCCCGGCCCGGCCCGAGCGGGCACCTGCCCGCCCTCCCCTCGGATCCGAGCTTACCCGCTGTGCGGCGCGGCCCCAACCCCGCGGGCGGACGGACGGACGGACGGAGCGGGAGCACCGCGCCTGGGCGCAGGGCCAGAGCGGGGTCAGGGAGCTCCTGGCGCTGGTGCGCCGTCAGGAGTGTGGATCAAGAAGAGACGGGAGAGGGGGAAAAAAGAGAAAAAGAAAAAAAAAAAAGCAAAAAAATGACGAAAAGGGTGTTATTTCCAAAAGGACTTTTGCGGGCTGCTTCTCCCCCCAAACCGATTACTGCGACAGACCCCTGGGACGGGGCGAGATTAATTGCTCTGTGTTACGAAGAAAATGATAGATGCCGTTAATCAGGGAAGTTGTAAGTCATCCGCGTTTGTAGATGGAATTCAGAGATTAGCTGGGACAGATGGCAGGCAAACACGGCGCTCTCCAGGTCTGGCGTAAATCACTCAACTTCTAGAATTATTAAACAGCCAACGACAGAATCTCATACATTTTCTTAAAGAAAAGTGTTTCTTACGAAGAAGAATATTCTCTTCATATTATGAAAGAGCGTTTCCAATCGCTGTTACACTTCCCTTTCTAAATAATAAAAGTATTGAGTTTTCCTTCCTGGATGTCAGAAACTTCAAACCTGAAAAAGAAACAAGACTTTTCACACGGATATCTTTCAGACACGAGTAAGAAGCAAAGTCAGGCAAGCTACACGAGTACCCAAATCATTGCTTTAATGCCCTTTCTGAAATAAACAGGCAAAGTTGTAAGTTAATAGGTTTGTCCTGATATCTCCAGTAGATTTATGTTTACTTGCAGTAACTACTGCAGCAAAATAATTGTTTTTTTCAAGTTTTATTTGTTTTTATGCACTTTGAGGAAAGCAGTGAATCAATGCCACTTTTATTCACTACTTCTAAAAGAGCATTAGACATTCTGTGGAATCTAAATATTCCAAGTGGAGAGAAGAGCTTTTTTCATTAGTCTCCCCTGATTTTTTTTTCACATAGCAAAAATGAGTTATGGTATGATCAACTTCAATCAGTCTTTCATGGTATCACATTGATTGATATGTCAAATGCTTGTCTAAATATAAGCTTAGCACCAATATCTATGACTGAGTAATTGTGAGCTTGATTGCATATCCTGCAATAATGTAATCAATCTACAGCGACATTCAGAATTTTGCAGAAACCTGCTCTATAAATCCAATAATAGCATCTATTCTACCACATAAAAGGGACCACAGTCCAAAACACAGAGGTTACAACAGTTATCAAAAAAATACTCAAATGTTAACCTCATGGTATGTAAACTAAATGTTTACCATGCTAACCAGTTTAATTTTCATTATTAAAAACTTCTTTTAGGAAAATTGATGTTATTTTTATTAGATTTAAGTACAAAGTATCAAAAGTGTTTGGGTTTTTTTAAACTTACTCTCAGCATTTGGATTTACTGAGCACTGTACACTGAGTCATCTTGAAATTGCTTCAGTATCTGATGCAGAAACAGTCTCACAAACAAGTATCATCTTTCCTAACTTTGGTGCAAAATCTAGGGAAAAATCAGGCTTAAATTATTTATTTTTTAAACCAAAAGGGCAAAACTAACACTTCAAGTGGAGAACCAGGTCATTGTTATGATTTAGAAATATCACTATATACGATCAGAATAATTTAGGTGGGGGAGGACCTTTAGAGATGATCTAGTTCAACCCCCTGCTCAAGGCAGTGCAACTTCAAAGCTAGATGAACTTCCTCAGCACGTTGTCCAGCCAAGTTTCAAAAATCCTCAAGAATGGAGATTCCAACTTTTCTGGGAAAACTGTTCAATTTTGACTACTGCTTATTGTGGATAATGCTTTCTTTTTTCCCAATAAAAATTTCCCTTGCTGCATTCATCCTTTCTCTGGGTGCCTGAGATGAGTGTGGTTCTGCCTTCCCTTTAAGTGCTCCCTCAGTAGTTGAAGATGGCAATTAGATCCTCCACTTTAGCCTTCTTTTCTTCTGACCTCTCAGAAATATCGCTAACTGTTCACAAATTCACTACTCTTTCCTATTCCTTTTTAATAAATCTCACTTAATATTATAAAGTAAAACTGTTATTTGGGGGGGGGGAGGGGGGTGTCCCATCTCTCAGAGTGTTAAAAAAGGATAGCTAAAATGACTCATCCATCTTCTAAAAGACATACTCATGATGAAACCTACACAAAACAGCATGGTCAAAGTAAAGCCTCCTCCAGGTTCCTATTTCTATCAGAAAGAGCAAAGATTCAGGTCAAAGTCATTTATATCCCATTTGGCCATACAAGCTGGCCGTACAGTAACTTTAAGTGTATCAGCAGCACCTACAAAGCAGACAGAGTTTTCCCAGGCTGTTAGGTAAAAAAATGTTTAATACTGTACGTTAGGTTTTTCGACTAACAGTAATGACGTTTGCCTGAGATGTAGTTTCTCGGGCATATTTGAAAGCTAGTGCACATTTTTGTGCACAGCCACGTGGCTAGTGCTGAGATAGGTTGTGAAGTGAAGCTGTTAGGGACAGTAGCTCAGAGGGAGGTTGGGAAAGGGAAAAACTGGAAAAAAGGGTAGCCTAGCTTGAAACTCTTTTCCCTTTTGTTCACACAAGCTCTGGTTTGTCTGCCACCTCAGCAAAAGAGAAAACTAGAATTTCTAGCCATTGTGTTCATCTTAAACTCTTTGAATTGTTTACCAGTATTCTCATTAGTACTGTTTGTATTGTAACTTAGTCTCCATTTCTCCTTTACATAAATTCTGGGCTCTTTCTCTCTGCATACATATAACTTATCAAAAAAGACATATACTTATAAGGCATATAATCTTAAGCACCTCATGGATACAGACAGTCTTGTTTTAAAGAATCCCCATTTCACACCAGGAACAAGTAGGCAGGTATATCTGAAACATAATATTGCGCTATATTGCAGAATCACCATCACATTCTAAACAAATCTACAAAGACACCTTGTAAGGCTGCTAATTTGGTTTGTGTATTTTTTCCAGGGCCTTTAGAGCAAATCAAGGATGAGAATGGAAAAGAAATTGGCTCAAGCGTTCTGGGAGACAGTCTTTAAAGAAACAAGCAAAAAATACCTTCTTAAATCTGTTAAGAACTTGTGAAACCTTTCAGAGGTTTTGTAATGATGCAAAAAATACAAGGGAAAAAATTTTCCCTAAGGGACTTGACAAGAAAAAACACATGTTCATAGTCAAGAAGCTAAACAATTCAACAAATCGGAGTGGAATAAGGAAGCTTTTGCCTCTGTTCAGCAAAGCTGTGACAAATTCACTGAGTTGTTACTATTTTATACATTCTGTGCCTCATGTGACATTAATTAGTTCTTTCAGTGGGCAGAAGTCTACCCAAGAAATCACCAGCACAGCAGACCCTAATTGGCATTCCTGTTCACAGTCTATGTAGAAAGCATTAATTTTCTAACACTGTGTGGACACAGACAGCACACACAACTATACCACTGATTACATTGAAACGTTTAAGGCAAAAATGATGGGGGAAGTGCAGACAGACTTACATTGCCCATGCCTACGATGCAATTCAGCACTTATTTGCTCTTCTCCAAACCATTGTCTTCTAGCCTTGTTTTAAAATAAGAAAGAAGTTATCACTGAATAAATGTATTTTTCCTTCCCACATTTGAAATGTTATTCTCAACATGAAGTCAAAAATCTGTTACTTTTTTTATTCAAGGACTATTCCTTACAAGAATAAGTAATAGAGCAGTTTGGAGGCATTCCCTTAGTATTTTGGCCGCACATCCTGAAGCAGAAGAAACACAAAAGAATACTTAATTTTCCGTCTATTTAGTGATACCTCTGGTTTTGCCTCAGAAACTGTCTTGTGTCATATCTAAAACATCCAAACTGGAAGACCTTCCATCTGTTAGTTTTCCTAACATATTTACATCTTTGAAAAGGCTTCTGCTGAAGAATTTTCTTTTCCTAGAACATCAATTGACTTGTTAACAGTGCATTTGATCTACTAGAAATAGATTATAAATAATATAGCTGAACAGAAGCAGATCTTGGACATTCCTTTCTTCTTCAAAACCATTTTTCTGTGGATCCCCTAAAAACTGAACACTGGAATACAAATTGCTCATTGAGGAAAGTTCTTCCATGCCATAAAGGCTTGCCTTGGAAGAACAGATATTTGAATCAGGTTTTTAAGAGAGATAACATAGTATTTTATATCTACCACTAACTCCAGCAATGCTATGAAGATCAGAGCAATAAATATTTCCAGCTGTCAAGAGTCAGAAATCTGGAAAGCTTTGTAGGGACAGGACGAAAGCCTGGAGAGCACCTGGAGGGAAAGGGGGAAAGAAGAGCCTGAAATCATATTGCCCAGAACAAGGACAGGCACAAGGGCAAAACAGTGATGGGGTACGCAAAGTAGCTGCTGGAAGCTGAGTGACATTTACGTAACTAAAGTAAGAAAATATTTTCAGGGCAGAACTAGCTAATTTTTTTTTTTAAGCCAGATGGGGATTGAGCTTCTCAGGTAAATTTATTTTGCCTAAGGCCTACAAGCTTTGCTGTTAAAAGCTCTGTGCAACAAGCAGTGAAAATTTTATTCAGATCAATGAGGTTAATAGGACCATTCCAACACTTCATGCTTTAAGAAATTGAAAGAGGAAATAAAGTTACAAGCATCCACTTCAATTTCTATCTGTGGTCCTCTGTGCTTGCCATGCCAATAAGCACATGTGGTCTCTTGAAGGAAATCTTACCATTATAAGGATCTATGCTGTCACTTATGACAAAGTATTTTGGGGACTTTCCTAGCAACAGGACAGGATGGCATATAGCTGTTGCAGTAGACCTGTAGGAATGCCAATTGTCAGTCATGAGATAGGACAGCTCAAAGTCTACCCTGTCTCATAGGGATAGGGTATACGGAGTATAGAAATCCCTGTGCAGAAGACTGCATTGTTACAGTGTGGCAAAGCATCCATTTATTCTTCTCGCTGAGTTCTCCGACTTGTAGCTAATCTAGGTGTGCCTAAGGATATTAACAGAAACTTTTTTTTCTTAGTAGAGCATTTTAATAGAAATTACTTTCAAAACATATGAGAGCTCTTGTCTGTATACATCTTTTTAGGCAACGTACCTAGTTCTTTATGAAATATTAATTACTGTTAGATTTTTAAAACTATTAGAGAAATGTTATTAATTTCATGAAAAGAATCAATGTATTTTTACAAAGGGATATATATCCCTGATCATCTATATTCCACAGTGGGGAGAAAATAGACTGTGTCATCCCAAGTGAATGTTAGTATTTTAACCCACTTCTCCTTTGCTTTAAGCTGAAGGTACAAGGAGCGTGAAGAGAACATTCCGGTCCTGGATTCATGCTCCTGGAACACACTCTGCACTGGACTCCCTGCTTTTCTTTCACAAGTACTTACCTGGAAATTTGAAATTCTATCATTCACTACACATCCAATATATACCAAACAAAAGCACATTAGCATTAGCATTATAAAAGCTGATTTACAAAAATAAGAACCTTATTGCCCACCATGATTACACTTGTAATGCCTATATGAAACCCCAGTTAGATATCACCTTTATTCATGATAATGAACCTTTTTAACATTAGTTAACTACTAAATAGAGGAGCACTTTCTTGCCAGTTTTGATGTTTACACTAGAATTAAACTGACAAAGGATAACTTACTGAAACATTCTCTTTGTTTTTTAAATATAGTTTGGAGTCCAGAGAAACTCCAGGGAGTTGCCAATTCAAAATATAAACATCAGTTTCTGTTAACGAAAGCAGAATATACATAGAAGGAAGGAATTTTTATGAAAAGCTGGCCCACTGTGGACTAATTGCTTATTACTCTCATCATCCCTTAGGAAACATGTAGATAATCCTATTTCAAGACATACAGCATAGCTGAAATTTAGGCAGAATGAACAAGGCTTGAATCTGCTACAAAGGGCCATATCTCAAAGATACAGAGGACCCTGTTCATAGCTAAATCAGGAACTGTAAAAATCCAGTCTGGTTGAAGAAGACCAGGGATACTTTCCTGGATGTGCTTGTAGAGACCTAAAAATACATCCCCAACAGCATCCTTAAGCGTGCTGCAAGAAATCACTAATTTACCAGTAAGAACAAATACAACATCACTCATTCCAGCCCTGCTGATGTACAGCTTTTCTCTCAAGGGAGCCCCCCTACATAGCTATATGGAATAAGATCATGCTCTTTGGCCCTGGGAGTAGAAGCAGTATGGTGAGAAAAGATCTCCTAGGCTTTCATTTGTTTCAATTTTTAGCCATAAAATTGTACAGGATTTTTTCAAGTGGAACAAATGCATGTTTTCTATGCAGACACTATATAAGTAGCATATGTTTTACATAAAAGATTTATAGGATCTGGTCTGACAACATAAAGGTTTACAGGGTCTTTGCATTCACTAAAAGCAGGTACCAGGTCATCCCATTACTAACACACATGAACTGAACATGACCAGTAGAAGTGATCACGTTTTAATGCACTACAATCTAAACACCACCATTTTCAATTTTAAACTTCGTATGTCCTTTTCTGTGTTGGATTGCTCAGGCATGGCCAAATGCAGACTGCACGTCACTGTGATTTTGGCTCAGACAAATGGAAACATCACTGTTCCAAGGGACAGGATCAAGAGATGGTGTGCCTATAAAACATAAGAATTATTTTCCACAGTGAGTTTTCTGTTTGCTCTTTATCATCAATTTTACTGTGGTGATACTTTTTTTTTACAGAAGATTACATCATTTTCTACTAGACTGGAACATTGCATAGCATACACAAATACCCATTTCATACTTTTTAAATAGAGCATTATTCTAATACTTCAGAGAAGTTCTCATTATGTTATGTAAGCTGACTTGATCAGTGATACAGCATGAACTCTGCATTGTATAGAATGGTCTATATAGGATTATTTTGGAAATGTGCATATAAAGATATTTTACTGTCACATAGAGTACTGTCATTCTTTAAACTGGTATCACATAAGCATTACCAGAAGAAGATAAATCATAATAAAAACTGGCCAGCAGAAATGGTTGCAGAGCTATGTCTGTATCTTCTAAAATCCCTTAGGGGGAAATAACTGTGCATGTCTATTCATATGACTTGGTCTTCTGACACCCTAGGGAATTTTTGTTTCCTGACTATAGAAACCCTTGGGGGGGGGGGGGGGGGCGGGCTGCAGACTTTATTTAGTTCAGAGTTGAATTTTTTTGTTTGTTTGCTTGTTTTTAAATGAGGCAATAAGGTCTCAGCATCTAATGAAAAGATAGGAGTAGATAAAAGGAAAGGCAGGAATAACTAATTTGGCTCTCTTACACAAAATTCTGTCCACAAGAGCTATAGCTGAAATCAGTAGCATTATCTAAACTTGAGTAAAAGTGCCAAAAAGGGGATTTATAAAAACAAATAAAGAATAGGCAGCCCAATTCTCATCCTTAAGGTTGAAAGCAAAGTTTCGTAGCTTTCATGAGGATATTATTTCTCTGCTGCGATGTCTGATATATAGTTACATATTTAAAAGCCAGAAAAATTGACTAATAAGCCACACACATGTTTAATAACCTAATTAATAACACAAATTTCATTTTTGAGCTAAACTCTGCATTGAGAAACCTAATCATTTTTTCAGTGTAAGGCTCTAGGCTTTAAAGCTAGTATTTGGGGGGTTTTTGTAGTTTTGGATTTTTCTAGCTGATTTAAAAAAAAAAAAAGTCAGAAAACCAAAACCAGAGTTAAGGATTAAAAAGCTGGATATTCAGCTGCTTTTTAAACACTAAAGGCTGAGTCCTCTGGACTCATAGGGCTGCAAGGCACCTAGATTGGAGGGGGCCTGGGACAAGCCTTGCTTTCTTTATGGCTTCTAATTTTCCACAAACTGGACAGCAATCACCCACCCAGAAAAAAGTAAGACCGGTTCGAAGGCTACATTGAATCAAAGCAGAAGAGTGTTTCAGTAGCTGAGAGATGCTGGTATTTGGTATTTCAGTGATCAGAAGCATGTCTGTAGGCTCTGAAGTACATAGAGAATTATGTAACTGGGTTTTTTTTAAATAAAAAATGAAAATGCTATTGGCAATTATATATCCTAAATAAAATCGGTTAAAACTTTTATTCAGCTTTGATGTGGTGAATAAAGATACTAGAGTTATGGTTTTAAAGTTACGAATATGATATTGGCTAGAAAGTAACAACAATTTTCAACTTTATATGTTGCTTTTTCATATTTTTTTCTGTCTTATTATTGCCTCAGAGCTTAGAAAGTTGTTTTATGAACATGGATAAAATTGACAGCATCCCTATAGAGCAGACAAAATTCTCATGCGAGAGGCAGAAAGAAATGTTAAATGAGAGAGCTCTGGAAACCTATCTTCTAATCCACAGTGTATAGTTAATTATATTTTAGGTTTAAATATATTTTTAAAAGCCTTCAGGGCTACCAGTTTCTCACTCTAGGGTAAGTGTCCTAACACAATATGGAGAGAAGGTAAAAGAAAGGCTCTGGCATCAAGCTTAAGTCCTATTTTCGAAAAGCACTTATGATGGCTAATTGAAAACGCTTTGAAAAAACATACTTAGGCCCTTCTGAAAGTTAGAAAATTATTGCAATCTGTCTAGGCAATGGTTTGAATTTCCAGAGAACTATCTGGCCTAATCAAAAGCTGTTGTTCCCCACCGCCTTCCCTTTTCTATAGCTGTAGAGGAAGAGTATGCTTCACAAAGCCCCTAGTGGCACTAATGATGCCATCGCTCCTTTTTGCTGAGCTGTCATTTCTCCTAATTATCATTTATATTGGGTTCTGCTACTTTCTGATTGATATTGATATCTGGCCATATTGCCATATACGTACTTTAATTGTTAGGCAACACTATGCAGTGCTTATTCATAAGAGAATTCTAGCCCCCTCGACTTCCCTGAAGCCTTGAAGTGTTGATGGATGTCTTTTAAGATGGTCCCTGCTTAATGCTCATTACCAGAAGAAGAGTTAGCTGTCCATAAAACCTTTCATTTTATACATGCAAATGTCCATTGTTTGAGCAAAATGGATAACTAAGCAGCTAATTAGTGAATACCTGCTTGCACACACTATGAGCCAATTTGCAAGAACAGATGCTGGCTTATGAATACAGCAAAACTAGTCACAGGGGCATGCAAGTTCCTTTCATAGGTGACTCCCTTTGACCTCTTAAGTCTCAAGGTACTCTATTTTTCCAGAGAAGATGTGGGGAGGGAAGGAAATGACACTACATCAAGTATTCCCTTTATCATTTTATACTGAAAGATAACATAGAAATAGTGTAAGAGGTCTTACAAGTCTATGGAAATTCCCTCACCCTTAGATCAGACCCAAGCACTGGCTTCATCACCTTCATGGTCACAGTGTAAATGGACCAAGTGCGGTTGCTCACCTTTTCTACTTCACATCAATCTTAGTTAAATGGAAGGTCAGTTGATTTAGCTGCTAAGTAGTAAGTGTCAAGATCTACTCAAACTAATTCCAGGTTCTATAATATTACTTCAGTAAATCCTATAGTTAACTCCTGCAATATATATTTTTATGACTGCTCATTTAAATCAGTAGGTCACAAGTATAATTTAAGTATTTCTTCCTCTGGAAGAGGGTTTCGTTTGCTTTGACGAATTTATATTCTACCAAGGAGGTTTGCTGACTATGCTTCCACAGCTTAAGCTGATGAAATTCATTATTTTTACAGAGTTGGTCACAGACCGTTCTCTAGTAAGGACAGTTAATTTCATTATCCCTAAATACCTCATCAGAAAGCAATGAACAAGTTAAAAAATAAACAAAATAAAAGCAAGTCTTAATTCCAGCTGACTACCCTCAGAGAGTTGTCCCCTTTATTTAGGACAAATGCATATAACATTGGCATACCGGCTTGGCTTTTTAATTTTAGAAATTAAATTTAATAAATTCACATAAAGTTATTTTAATAATTCTAATTTATGATTGTACCAATGTAAGTAGAAATGCTTATGCATTCTATACAAAGGTGTTTGAAAGGAAAAGCAAGGCTTCAGAAATTTGCATGTCCTTTAGATACCTTTAGCGGCTAGTTTTCTTCAATTCTCCTTTTCTCCCAAAATGTTGAGTCATAGCCAAAGAGTAAATTATGGGACAAATGCAATGAAAAATTCAGAATGCAGAAAAAGAAGGAAAGCAAGCAATCTGTGAATCAAAAAAGTTAGCATAAATGCTGACAGAAACAAACCTACACATCAAAAGTTCAAACAAAACTTCAAGTCTGTGTTCTTAATGCTAGAAGCTCAAATCTTAAGGGTTTTTGCTTATACCTCATAGCATAATGCTGCTTTTAGATATCTAACATCAAATCTTTACCTTTAGACAGTCTGAAAAGTCCATTCTCTATATAATGGTAGAGTAGTTTTATGGGCCTAGAGATTTCCAGTTTAAGAGTCACTTGGTCAAAGTGAGATATATTCACTGCATGCTCCAAAGGAGTGTTTCTGGAACAAATAAACTAAGGGCCCAGGTATGATCATAGTGGAAATCTCTGCAAATCAGAAGCACCATGACTGTACAGCTATTTAATCAGTCTTGCCACAGAATAGGATTTTTATAGTCTTCAAGGCTTCTGACCTCAAAAGATGCTTCAAGTAAAACACATAAAACATGACCTTCCAATTTTTTCTTATGCCTAAACTCAGGACAAGTCTCAGATGTTCATGTCACATTAGGCTAGTTCCTGGAGCAAAAATTAAATCCCTGGTAGAGTATGCCTAACATCCTTTTAGAAAACAGGCAAGATGCTGTCATACATACACAGGCTTCATGGTAAGAAAAAGACCAGATTAATCCATTGTGTTATATCTGTAAGCTCTATCTTGCTTCATTTTATATGTGACCTTGCATTCTTATATTATCTGGTTTTTTTCATTGGAACGGAATTCATGAGGAATTCTTCGCCATCTTTTCCTCTACCCATTAACTAAAAATCCCATCATCACCCTTAGGACCTCATTCTCACTCATTCTTGCTGCTATATTAATTTATTTTAACTTCTTTGTCTCTTTCTCCATTTTTTTCCTCAATCCCATCTGCCCTTACCTAGTGAGAAACCACTTTGCCTTCAAAAGAGATAGCTCAGATACTTCCCAGAGGAAGTTCCCTCTACACATTCAGATATTAGAGTAACTCTGTGCAACAGATATGAAGCTAAGGTAAAGAATGGAAGTTCTCCATAACATGAAAGCTAAGTGGACTGTTTGGGGAGCAGTATCTATCTCACAGACAAGGATCTGCCAGTGCATAATTCTGGCACTTCAACCACCAGAGCCTATTGCTATAGCTTTCTACTGCTCTTTACATTACAATTGGACTAATAGTTTAAAAAGACACACACAGAAAGGTGCCAGTTCGGGTCGCTGCTTCTCCATCAGCAGAAGGAGTGCTGCACTGACAGACGTACCCAGCAGGGTCACTTTGCTGTGGGGCAACCACCGATGTAGGCATCAGCAAAATCTCACTCTTAAAAAAAGAAAAAAGGAAACTGGTACAACCCAGGTGTTTTGCCTTTGTAAGAGAGAGGTGGAATTGTAATTAGAAAACATCCTAATATTTGAAGTACGTCTACGAGATGCTAGATCTCTCAAAAATCTTTCCATTTTAGCTTATTTTAAGCCTTTGCAATAACTGATTTCCTTACCTCATTATAACAGATTCTTATTTCCCCTCCCCAAAGTGGGAAACATCTGCTATATTTTGTTATTTTAAAAGTATAATGAACACAATATGCATATCTGTGGAACAAGAAGTTGTTGTTGAAAGTAAATTTTGTTTGTGAAGAGAGGTAAGGGGACATGCTCTGTCAATTAGTGTGAAACAGTAGAGCTTCCCATAACTTTAGGCACTACCATGACTCACTCATTTTACTAACACAATCCTGATGAATTCTAATTCTGTTTTCTACAGAGATGAATTTGCTGATTACATTTGATTCGCTTGAAGAAGACTAAGAAAAATAAGTCAGTTTATAACATTATGTTTTGAGGAATCTTCTGAGTTTCTAGTACTAAATTTTTTTGCAAAGCTTAATTCTAGCTTTACTTTCGGATTTACAGAACTAGAAGTTGCTTAAAGCAGTTTCCCAAATAGCTGTCCTTCAGCGATGCTGCTCAAAAGACCAGCCTGTAAAATAGAGATATCTAACAACATATTTTGATTTGGTGCTATGTGGTGTTTACGCTTATGTGATGGGTTGACCTTGGCTGGATGCCAGGTGCCACCAAGCTGGTCTATCACTCTCCTCCTCAGCAGGACACAGGGGGAGAAAATAAAATGAAAAAAACCCTCGTGGATCAAGATAAAGGCACTTTAATACAGCAAAAGCAAAGGCTGTATGTGGAAGCAAAGGAAAACAAAAGACTTATTCTCTACTTCCCATCAGCAGGCAATGTCCAACCACTTCCCAGGAAGGAGGGCTTCAGTACATGTAGCGGTTGCTCCGGAAGACAAATGTCATAAATAACAAATGCCCCCCCTTCCTCCTTCTTCTCTTAGTGTTTATTGCTAAGCAGATGTCATATGGCATGGAATATTCCTTTGGTCAGTTTGGGTCAGCTGTCCCAGCTGTGTCCCCTCCCAAGGTCTTGCCCACCCCCAGCCTACTGGTGAGGGGGGAATGTTGGAGAGACAGCCTTGATGCTGTGTGAGCACTGCTCAGCTGTAGCCACAACACTGCAGTGTTATCAACACCTTTCTAGCTAGCAATACAAAGCACAGCCCTATGAGGGCTGCTACGGGGAAAATAAACTCCATCTCAGCCAGACCCAATACAGCTTCAAAAAATAAAAGAACATCTACAAAGCACTGTACTGCAAAAATATAAAGGGGGGGGGGGGGGGGGGGGAGGAATAAGAGCTGAAGGCAGGGAATATGACAACATGTTCCAGTTCACACTTAAAATAAAAACAGGTAGACAACACAGGCAAAGTGGGTACCTTACAGCCACAGAGGAGTGATTTGGCGAATAGTAGCCTTCCAGAAGTGGGTAAAGCAGCAGTAGAGATACTTGCAACTGGAGACAGTTAGGGGAGAGGAAAAGCACTTTATTCACCACTTAGCAAGAACTCTTAAAAAGTACTCTTAGCAGCCAACAGGACACTGAAGAAAACCTGTAAATGAGTCAGCAAATGGAGTTGTTCTCTCAGGAGGGATGAAATGGAGGTCTTCTAATGTTATCAAACCAACTGTCTTTCCCTTGCGAAGCAAAGGAATGTACCTGTATTGTGCTCAGGCACAGCGAGACCCTTCCCTCTCTATGGACCAGCCAGGTAGCCTGCATTAGAAGCAATTCATAAGGAGAGATGTGGTCTGAAATGGTCCTTTTCCCACTTTTATCTAATCTAGACAATGTGTGGATCTACTTGTGAGGTGATAGTATTGACTTATTACAACTCATTACTCAGATTTTAGGTTGTTGATTATAATCTGAAGTTTTGATATTAACCATATTTCATATTTTGGAAACAATACTCTTTCTTAAAATACAAGACTTTGATTGAAATCTGGAAACTTTTGAACATTAATCTTCAGCTCACATAAGCTTCCAAGCATAGAAGGCTATTCTGTCCCTTAAAAAAAGGGGTTGTACTACACTTCAAAAACAGCCTTTAGTGGGATATAAAGAGCTGCAAGTGTTAAGCAGAGTCATTTTCACTAGACAGTCGCACTTCAACCACAAGCAAATGTATTCTTTACAAAGACATCCTGCACTGCATCTGCTAAGAACCAATAGTGCAATTAGTAGCTTTAGTATATCAAAGATGTTGCTATTTATGCACTCCACTTACGTACACCTGTTAGCAAAAACCTTTTCATAGCTTAGCAACCGGTTTCAGTCACTTCATCATCTGTTTTCATTGTCAGGCTTGGTCACTTAGTTTTTTGCAAAGGATTTTAACAGTGTGCTTTTATGTGCTGGCAGCAAAATGGTCACCACATAATGGACAGTATGCCAGTGCGCTACTAATTTTCATCTGGCTTTCTACACTTTCCTTCCAGCTGCTATTCAGCTCAACCCTTTTACAGTTACGTAAGACCATAGTTTACCTGGCAAACAGCAAGTAGAAAATTGTTACTGGTGTAAAACTTTGGGGAGCTCACTAATTTTCAAGAAAAAAATACAACAGTTTTTTGATGTAACATTTCAATGATCAAACTAACAAGCATGAAAATAAGCTAATTCACCAGGCCTGAGATTCCAGCTGAGTGGCCCTGAAGTTTGCAGTCATTTCCCCTAATTGCCTGTAAGACAGTTATTTGTTATTTTGTTGTTGTGGTTCTGATAATTTCATCTGACTCTGCTGCTTTAACCAAAGACTTTCTGTTGATACATGGATGAATTTCCACTTAGTTTCCTTGTTAAAAAAAAAAGGGGAAAAGATCCTGAAAAATTTAAAAGCCTCCTTTCAAAAACCAGTCCAAAACTCCTGTGTTAAAACACTGAAAGCTATTCTTTAGTTACGCTGCAAAGGACGGTGCCTGACTCAAGGTGTGAAGTTGCTGGGAGATGGCTAATACATGGCTTAAATTACTTTTTGAAGTATTCATATTCACTGCAGGTAAGTATTCATGTTCACTTTTTCTGCAGGAAAAAGAATAGCAGTTTTCTGAACACTCCCCTCCTATTTTTTCCCACAACATAGGGAGAATATGCCCTGATGTGCACTGCTATGGGTGTTACCTCATGCAATATATGGCACAGAAGACAGTCTGTTTAGAAACTTTAACACCTGGAAGTCAGGAAAAGCCACGATTATATAGTTTTTTTGGAATCCTAACCCTGCTGTGAGGCAACATTCAAATCATTTATGACCATGCCCTCCTCCGTCTCCTCTCCAAGTTAAGTTTTTGTTAAAAACATTGTGGGCATGTGCTGCCTCCACTGGGATTCCCATAATAGCTAATGCAGGTTCTCTTGAGACAGTACTGGTAAATCAGAGAAAAATCCCTATTTTTTTCTGTTTGATTCCTGTAAAACTTTGCCTATGCTAGGTCACCTTTCCTTCCAGTATCAGCTGTGGACTTCTAGATCTCTGAGAGTAACAACAGCAACATTAAAATATAATTTAAATAAACCAGAAGAAACTTATCCTCTCATGGTAATACTGTGATTAAATGATTTAATTGCATTATAGAGGCTTAGATAGCATGAAATGAAAGCAGAAATACATCAAAAATCATTGTTTCATGCAGAAAAATCATAAAAGTGTGTAATGGTCCACAAGGTAATATTTATCTGGGAAGAGACGACAGAGGACTTTATGAGAAAGAGGTACAAGGCATGAAGGCTATAAAGTGCAATAAAAAAAGGATAAACTCAGCAAGGCTGATAGAGAATAAATATACAAGTATTAACCCACAAATAACTGACACACCTATAATTTTTTTTCAAAAGTAAAGGTTTTTATCTTAAAAATTTTAAACTTCTATGATGATCAAAAAATGAACAGCCTGGTATTTAAATCTTTAATTCTGAATATTAAAATCAAATATTATTTTCAACTTTGGATACAGGAAATGACATCTGCATAATCTACTTCATCTTTCAATTCATCTTTTCAGAACACATTAGTGGTTTTAATAAAACTCCAAAGGAAACACATTACAATAGATTTTGTTTCACAATTCTTTAAAGAAACTCATCTACTGATAACTGGTAAGGCCCTCTCCTAGTTTAAATCTCCATCTATAAAGGTATACATAATGATCAAATAATATCAAAAGAAAGCACCATCTCCATCTGTGGGCTATTGTATCTAACTGCATCTCCAAACCACTCCAAGCCACTGAACTTTCTGCCACTGTTGTGAAGGATGGGCTGCTGATAAGTACAGTAAATTACAACATCTAAAACTATGGTCAAGATAAAAAGAGGTCAAATCCTATTAACAGTTATGCTTACAAGTGTGTTGGTTTTCCAAGGATAATTGACTACAATGACACCAATCAAATGTGTGAAGTATGTTTATAATCATTTGCAGCATTGAGTTCTGACATCAGTCTGCATACTATTTTGAAAATATTAAAAATCCCTTTGATTTATGCCTGACAGCCTGTTTTCTATTTCCTCAAGACAGAAAGATTCCTCCTAGTTACTACATGCATTTAATACTGTCAAAAGATGCATCATTTACTTTTTGTCCAGATATTCAACAATTATTTTTTTCTTCTTGTTTTTCTTTTTGAACTACACCAAGAGATGACTCGGATGCACATTGTCTGTCCAAGACTAGTTTTAGTTTTCTTGAGTGATTTTTGTAAACTGAAGACTGGGCTTTAACTATAGCTTTTAAAGGAATTTAATAGGAAGGTAGGTCATTACATACTATACATGACTAGACAGGAAGGCAGCACTTGTTCATCCTCAAATGAACCAGGGCCATTAGTTAGAATGCTGTTTACTGTGCAGGCAAGGAAGAAAGAATAATTGAGTCACACAGAAATAAACTTCCATCTTTTTGAGCCTCCAGTAACAAGAAGTAATGGTGTCTCATTAAATCAACAGCTCATTCCTGCATTTACCTATATTAAATTATATATTCATTCATGTTACCAACTCTGCAACTGTGTCACCTTAAATTATCTCCATATTCATATTAAGCTGGATAATTTTATGGTTGTAACATTTGTATCTCTTAAGAGATGGGACAATCAAATCTCATGCGTCCAGTTGTAAAGGAATTGCTACGGGGAGTCCCTCCCACAGCTGCAGTCAACATTGCACAGTGAGGTAGGTGCATCCTTCTCTCTCTGCACTGCCTGCCATTAGCCACAGCAGGTGGCAAGATATATCATTTACTAGGCATTTAAGCACTCAAGATGCAGCATAACGTCACATTAGGACATACTTTTGGGATGACTCCTGGAGGAACTGAAGGCTGGCAAAAAAAAAAAAAAAAGAAGAAAGAAGCAGTTTCCATTTGCCATGGTGTAGAAAGAGACATGCTGGACTCAATAAAACACATTCACTTTGTCTATGCTTGCACTACATAGCTATGAACTGCGATGAAAACAAAATGGACATTCTGGCTACGTTCAGGCCACGATACCAGCACAAAAGGATGAGTTCTCACTTCACATCATCTTTTCAAAATGAATTGGAGTTCTCGTATGACTTCTTTCAGGATTTTTAGTAGGATTTGTCTGTTTGCTTTGTCTTAAAGCATATTAGAGCTGACCTGTTCAAGTGTAGTACTTCCCCCCTTGATCAAGTCTTGGTCACCAATGCTACACAACTGTTTTAACTTAGATCTTATCCTTTGTACAGAGACACTGTTAAAAAAAAACAAACCCTTCCATATTCTTGCCTACATGTAGTTATTTCTAGAAAATGTTACTACTCAAAGGCAAGTCTGGAAGGAAGGAAATTCAGAGAAAGGCACGACCACATTCAGATTTTAAAATTTTCTGTGAGATACATGCTACGGTTATTACAAGTTAAATTTAACGAGTTAGTACCCTCATAGCATAGATATAAAACCAGGCCACCTGTGTGAATGCTGAGAGGTATGATTTTTTTTTTTTTTATTCATTACTGTTTCCTTGTCTCATACAAGGAAGTATTTGTGACTGGCACACCACATACCACGCAAACTAGAAGAAACATGTAACAATTTTTGAGAAGGATGTGTTCTTTTCTGGATCTCCTGCTACTTAAAAATAAAAGTGGTATCTTTAAGATCCTGTGCCCCCTGAGTTAAAATCTGTTTCCACCTCAATGCAAACAGCACTCCTGTAAGGGGCAAGCTGCACACACAGAACTAAGGAGGTGCTGTCGCCTTTTTGTGGTTAACCTGCAGAGCTTGGCCACTTCTTTAGTTTTATTTCTAGGGCTGGTTAGAAAGCTAGAAAATGCTGCATCTCTTCAGAAGTTTTTCAATTTCTTCAGATTTTCTTCCCTCACCTAATGCCAGATAAAAGTGGAAAAATGGGGTAAAAAAATGGTTTAAGGGATGGAATGAGTGAAGAGAACAGTGCAATTTAATGTAAAAAGGTTGAGATTGACATGAAATTAAACTTAATGAAATGACACTATCATTTACTTCAGTAAAACTAATACAATATGAAGTTGGAACTCAACATTAATATACCATTACTCAGTATCTTACTCAGAAATATAATTGCATTACTGCTTTTATGCCCACATAGAAGTAATGAATGCTTAGATCATACATGTAGGTGCAACCTTTTTTCCCC
This sequence comes from Gavia stellata, assembly GCF_030936135.1. Taxonomy (NCBI): domain Eukaryota; kingdom Metazoa; phylum Chordata; class Aves; order Gaviiformes; family Gaviidae; genus Gavia; species Gavia stellata. The sequence continues at coordinate 30,913,891 of NC_082599.1, forward strand.
AAATATTTACAGATAAATCAGTTGTAGAGTAGTCTGTGCACATTATTATATACTGTTACGCACATAGTGGTCAGATGTTCTTAATGTTACTGAGAACCATTTATCAGTGCTTCCACTTATCATTTATTTTAGTTTAAAGCTTAAAATGAAGTAGCTTTGGTATCTCTCATTAAAACATAAGCTACACCTGAACATCAGGCCAGTGTTTTTACAAGACAGCTCTTCTGACTGCGAAACATGGAAAATTTTAGTAATACTTTCAGTTAAGATAGGAATGCAACATATGACCATAGTATATTCAACGTGCATGCTCAAATTTGATCTGAAAGAAGAAACCCTAGGGCTTCATTAGAACAAAAACTAAAACAAAAAAAGCCTTAATACGTAAAAAACATTGCAAAGAAAAGTATGGTTCATTGTTGCCTGAGGCTCCTAGATAGCACAGCTGCCTTAAGATCGTTTTGCTCAGAGCCCTGATGAAGAGCAGAGTATTACATTATCGACACTGCAACTCTGTCCCTAAGCACAGGGATCCAGCATGCTGCTTATGTCCAAATTAATATCTCGTCAGGCATTAACAACATGACCATTAACATCATGACATAATGAGTGAGTGGATCCTACCTGTAAGCTCTTTGTCTTCCTCTCCACATGCAGTTTAAATATAGCTTGTTTGCCTTTCGGATGGAGGTGGGACCAGTGTAAGCAGGGGCTGATTTCACTGGAGAGCAAGCAATTAAAAATACCCGCAGCCTCTCAGCTATCTAACTCCAGCTACTGATAAACTGCAGTTACTAGTTTCTTCTTCTCTCCATGCCATCTCCAGTTCTTCATGTTTCATTAAGTTTCTTTAGAGTTAGCAAATTAGCAAGTTTGAAATGGTGATTTGTGGTTTTGGCATTTTTTTGTTGTTATTATCCTTTTGTGCAAAGTTGTGTCCTGGAAAAGAGGCTGAGGAGCATAAGTGTAGCAGGGAGAGAGGAAGGGAAAACTCAGGTTGAGGTTCTGCTCCTAAAAACTGTAGCCTGATTTGTCAGCATTGTCTACATCTAACTTACAACCCCTGTACACAGAGGGCAGCTCAAATTTGCCCCAGCTGTTTTGTTCTCCTCAGGTCCACAGTTCCTATAGTGTTAACAAAATCCAAGCATCAGGTATGAGGTTAAATGCATGGCAGGTTTAGGCCACAAGCACATGGCACTGTCCAGAGAGTACAGCCCAAAGTACAGATGTTTTGCAAGTTGTCCCTTTGCAAGTTGCCCCGTGTAACTGGGATCTTAGAATAACCTTTGCAGAAACTACAGGGAGTCATGGAAAAATGCAAGGAAAAAAGAGGCAAAACCCCACAAACCTCTTAGCTAACACTTAACCTACTGGGCCTTTGATATAACACAGGGTTTGCCCCAAAAATCTCTACTTCGTGAGGAAGGATTTAAATGAGCTCAATAAACAGTGAAGTAGAGGTTGGAAAGAATAAACCCAATCCTATTGCTCTCTGACTTGTGGTCATTCCACAGTCATGTAACCTGGTGGCTCCTTGCCATCTCAGCAGCCTCTTGACCACAACAACACGGTACTTTCTAATTCATCAGCTTTAGCCTTGGGCGGTACAGCTTCTCACTGCCATCGGGAACAGCACTGCTTACAATATATTCTCATTTGGATTGCACGAAAACCTCTTTTGAGGTATTTTGGTCTTTTCACACTTGTGTAAAGTATCAGTATGCTGCCTTGAGTTAATAAAGCATTATTTTCAATGTCTTCCCTTACCTGGCTGTTTGGATTCCAGCAGGCCTAGTCACACACTGTAGCTCCTCTGTGCCAATTGTGACTCTAGAAAAGACGTGCAGGCACAGAGACAAGGACCTGCTCCCACAGCAGCACTAAGCTGGTTAGAAAAGGAAGGAGTATTTTCCAGAACTATGCAAACAGTTCATTGAGCGAAGAAGCTTGAAGCCCAAAAAATTTCTGCTCTCCAGCTCTTGTAACGCAGGATTTCTCTTGTTCAAGAGGTGTCTGGAGAGGCAGAAAAGCCCAAATTGCCTCATTCTTAACAACCTACAAGCTGGAGAATTCCCCATCAAGCTCTGTGAAGGCCTTGCTTAGTTAGCAAGGTTACACAGCTCACCCGTAGCTTTGATTTACGGTGTCAGGAGTTAACCTGACATTAGTCAGATAATTTGCATCACTTGAATTAGTTAGCTTGCTAAGACCAATAATAAAAATTCCTCCTTTGTTTCGGGGCAGTTGATGACCTTTGCTTTTCTACAGACTGCCATCAAATACGACGCCTCTGAGTACAAGCCCATCGTTTGCCTCACTTCAAACCTGACGCCCCAGAACTAGCCCTGCAGTTTGGAAACTGATGTGACAACAGGGAATTGTGAAGAGATGCGGCAGTGACTGAAAGCATTCAAATTTTTATTGTGATAGCAACTCAGTTGTAACCTTGGCAATGGTGCTGATTTATAATATCTAAGAAAAACTTTACATTTTCTAGAGGAAAGGCCTACGATTTGCCGCACGCTGGACTCAGTAGTTCAATCTCACTAAACTCATTAATTCAGTTATTACTAATTATGATGAAGTAATGCATCCCATGTAATTACCCTTTCCAAAACACTCTCCTGAAAAACAGGTTCTTACTCTAGCAGCTAAATCCAAACAGCAGCTCCTCCCACTTGATAAAACCCAGAACAGAGCAACTGCCCTACAAACGTACAGGAGCGGTGTAACTCTACAAGCTTGTCCGCAGTATTTGCAGCAGCCCATTTGCAACATATGCTTTTAGAGAGACTTAAAATTAGAAATGTCGATTATAATTCCAGTGTGCTTTTATATATAGCCACAGGAAAAAGCAATGGCCATAAATTAGCCAGAAAATCCTCATAAAGGAAGCAGGGCAGAGGTCCCCACAAAAGTATAACTGTATTGTTAATATATTTATCACTGAGGTTAGTTTAACCTTTTTACTAACTTACATGCATTTTTGAGAATAAAGTCATGTTTCTCTGCCTAGCGGTTGCTGTTGCTTCCAGCAGTCATATGGCAGCCCAAGGGGGAAGAGGATCTTCTCAAATTCACGTTCCCTGTGGTAGGGCGTTCCCCTCTGGAGAAGCTGAGGGATGCCGCAGCCACAGCATTGAGGAAGGGAACTCTGACAGCGCTCAGCTGCTTCTGCTCCTCTACCCTTACCACTTCTCCATTAGGGGTGCACCAAAAGCCATGAGCGAGGAGAGCACCTCTTCTGCCCAGCTCCTCTGCTCCTGGCTTCCTGCCTCCTTCCAGCTGAGGTTAGGAGGAGAAGTCCTGCCGCAGCTGACTGCCTCTTGGCTTCCTCTCCCTTCTCAGGGAAGTCAGGCTGCTCCCGTGCCCCAGCCTGCTCCCCACTGTGGGTGCGAAGGTAGGAAGTCCCTTTGAAAGGAGTTCCCAGGAACTCCCTTCCTGTTGTAAGGAGCTGTGATTGTAGCTATATTATTAAATTCAATGCCATTATGTTAGCAGCTTAAAAATGCAATGAAATCATCTAGGCCATTGTATTTGTCCAAGACCAGTGAAAAAGGAAAGGAGTGGCATAAATAATGCCAAGAAGTTAGCATTTTAATATTCTTTCTTATTAATAACCTAGAATGTTATCGTTAATATAGGTAGACAGAATATTAAAAAACCCCACATTGAAATTTAGCATCCTTTAAAATGAGGTATCATCACCCAGTCCTGCTGCAGGCTCTCCTGCTGGCAAACAGAGCAGCAGGAATATTCCTTGGTGGAGAGTTGGTTTATGGACTTGAGACATGTAATCCTAAAGCAGAAAGCTTGTTAAGGATCAAAATGCCAGTTTAGAGGCTTTGATTATTTCATTTTGGATTTTGTGATTTTTAGATGCTCATTTATATTATAAGGAAGCCAAAGAGAATTTTTTTTTAAAGGATAAGCAACCAGTAACAAGAGTTAGTTTCCCACATGGTACTTTTGCAATACCATTTTTTTCATAATTGTTCTCTTTTCCTTTTGTTGAAATACAAGGCATTGCAGATGAAACTGTACATCTGTCTTCTGTGGTTTAAACCTTTGTTTGTGCCCTAATGAATCTAACTAGGTGTCATAGCAGACTCTAATGAGCATCACTCACTTTCATTTAACTCTAGAGCTTGCCGTTATACACTTCAGAAGATCTGTTGGTTTATTCATAGGAATCACTAGATATTCTTTTTCATTAGATAGATTCTAGTTTTCCCTGTTGTGCCTTTCATTAAGGGAACTACGAAATGTTAATACTGGCCTTAGAACCCAAGGCAAAAATGCCCGCAACCCTATTTGAAATGCAATCATTCGTACTGTGAATGATCTTAAAGATCTGAGTACAAACAGGTTGAAATTTTCTTTATTTAAGAAAGAATGAAAGAAAAAAAAAATCAAGAAGGTGGCTCCGTATAACCCACTTCTCCAATTTACCTTATTAATTGAATTTCTTGTAGTTAATTTAAGCAGCAGGACTGCAACTATAAAAGCATCCATAAGCAACTATCAAGAACTGTCATATTTCCACCCCGGTTCTTAGCTCAGATTTTAAACCCAGAAATGCTTAACACTTCAGAGCTTAGCCCTGAGTCAGTTTTGAGAAGGTTTTGCCCTACCAAGCTGTCTTTGTAAATTCCTGACCCTGATAACTGGAATATTGCAAAGTATCCCACATGAACCATAATTTTGAGGAATTTATTGCTACTGTTGATGGTCAGGCCAGATATTATAAGGTTCAAAACACACTTCAAAGGGCTAAGTCCTAAAAACAGTTGAACTCCTCCTGAACTCCTAATGATGCTAGTCACACATTTTTATTAATTTTATATGATGTTTCAATATCTTGTAAGTATAGAATTTTTAAAGAATGTATGTAATATTTAACTTAATTTAGGACTTTTTTTAATCAAAAATGTTTCTTGCTAATAATTTCTTCGCCTTTCACAGAATCACAATTGGAAAAGACCTGTAAGATCATGAAGTCCAACCATCAACCCAACACTACCATGCCTACTAAACCATGTCCCACAATGCCACATCCACACATTCCTTGAACACCTTTCTTCCCTAATATTGTAAGTTGGACAAGTTTTTAAATAGTTTCTCTTAGTTTAAATTAGTTTCTTTTTTTTTAGTTTTATATTACACTGTGTACTATCTACTCAGCTCTATGTTTAGTAGAAATGTTTAGTTCCTGTTCTGATCAAATACATAACTGGTATTTAAATAAGTGCTACTTCAGACAAAAAAAAAACTTTCCAGAGTTTACAGATCAACTGTTTTTACAAACCAAGTGTCAGTTTTCATACTATTTTATCTTATATCTGTGCCTGATTTAGGGTGACCAGCCTCTAAATTAAGATAAATGTAGCCATTATTTAAGTTTCATTATTCTGTCACTTCACACACTGAAGTAGATACATTTAATTTACTTGACATTATACTCACATCATCTTTGTACATAATCTGCCACAGATACTGTATCCTAGAACTTGTCCTAGAGCATTAATCACCTCAACTAATTAATGTTACTTTCTAGATCCCCCCAAATAAACATTTGGCTAAACACTATTTGTGTTTTATTATGGTGCTGTAGTTCTACTACATAGCCATGCTCTGAATACAAAAAGACTCTCAAAAGCACAAGAACCATTTTTATTAGATTTTTTTCCTATAACAGTAGAGAAACCAAAGGGTAGTAATGGAGATTATCTTAATTCCTGTTTTAAATATGCTAATTTTAGTCTCTCAGCTTTTTTGCTGTTTTAGGTAAATTCTAAGACTGACATGTCTTATTAGGTCATCGTCCATGAATATTTGGCCAAATCCCTAACAAATAAAATACAATATGGTCAATTTATCTTTTACAGATCTTCCAACTGCTACAACAGTAAGACCAATGTCTGCTTCTGGCAATTAACATCTAATGACATAATAGCATCAGCAAAATATTTGGATTATATGTATTTAATGTGTTTATATGAGCATGTAACAAGAATTCTAATGCAAAAATATCATTCTTATGAATTTACCTTGGCGCGCAAAGGTTTTATATAAACCAGCATAAAAATCTTTCATTTAAATGCAGTTGAGTTCCCTGAACTGGATTGTTATCACAAAAGCTAAGTTTCTAAGTAAATAATAAAAATGCACAGATATTTTGTCTTTAAAAAATCCTGGACTGATCATGCCATTATTGTTTATTACACTTTTTTCCTTGTGAAGTAAACTTTCTGATAAGGACCATATCAGGAACACCAGTGTAGCTTTGAGAAAATCTAAAACTTTTGGAATCAATACCAATTCTGTATTAATAAGATCTAAAACATTTTTCCTCCCCAGTTAAACAGTATACTTGCATTTTCATTAAAATATTTAAATTTCATATGTATGCATATGTGTTAGCATTCAGCCAAGTACATTTATTGTATTACATTATGAGAATTGAAAACCGGAAGCCTTTATAACCCAGGACATTGGCCATTATATTTGCCACATGGATGGGGCATAAGAAACAAATGCTCTGACTTAAACCACCTGCAGATTTAAACACAACTCTTAAAACAAGGAATATAGAAATTATTCCTGTCCCTGACTAATAAGAGAGACAATCTCTCATTCCACTTCCAGCCATGTGGCCTTAGTGGTATAGGCAACCATAACTATTTCTGAAAATTTTTCCCCTCCTGTGCTTGCCTGGGTGAATATGAACATGCAATATACTGAGTATCAGTGCCCTGTAGAAAATTATTTGGAATAAACAACCAATTTCTATCTGCTGATAGGAACACCACATAAGAATTCTGCTACACCAAGATTAATGGCTCAAGGAGAAGGTGTAATTCTTGAAGAACCCAATATATCTGATAAACTGTTTACATTCTAGATCATCACAGCTGTAAAGTACACTACCACTTTCTCACAGTGGGAATGAGCAACAGGGAAGGAAACGCTTGTTGGAGACTTCAGTTCCCGATACTTTGAATGTAAGAAATGGAAGACTTCCTATCTAGAAAATTTTCTCAGAAATACTTTTAGAAGTTTACTCCTTCATCTGTGCATGTATGTGCACTACAAAACAGATTGGTGGAACTTTGTATGAGGCATTCCCTGGAAAATTCACCCTCCTTTCAGGGTTAAAAAATAGCTGGTTTCTCAGGTGTGCTAAAGAATTGAAGAGATCATCAGTGAAAGCCTCTCTCCAGTTTGAGTTGCACACAAAATATTCTTTTCTGTTTATTTTGACACCAATATCTGATGTAAGATTACCTTTCAGAAATGAACACTAGTTTGAATGAAAAGTTCTTAAGATTTCTTGTCTTGCATAAGTAAAAATCCCTTAGGAGGAAAAAGCCTCATACCATAAAAGCACCTGCTAACATGAGGTTTAATTGGCCTTTTGCCAAAACCAGGTATCATTAATATCTCTGGAAAGCTTCCCTTTACAGCCTCCCTTCAGTTTTCCTCTTTTTAAGCCTGATTTCCATTCTGTTCAAGAATTGTTAGCTCAAGCTTCATATGCAATAAAAACCCAATTTCAGTTCAGAGTAAACAAAACACAGTAAATGTATAACAGACTAGGGAGAAATTCGGAAAGAAAATACACTTGACTCTGATGAAGCCTTGGTTATTTATACATCCTTTCACAGATAGTCTGTGATAAAGACTCTGAAATCAAGCTATGAGACATCCAAGACTGAAGCAACTAAGAAGTCTTAGTGTTTTAGGGGGTTTGTTACCTGAAAAATAATTCAGAATTAGAAGGCAACTTTGCAATTTCTATACTTCATCTTGTCTACCACTGTGTCATAAGAACTTGTTTCTTTCATATAAAGCTGCTGAGTGTCAGAAGAATCCATTTCTTTTACTAAGTTTTCTATTACCTCCTGTCATGGTTTAACCCCAGCTGGCAATTAAGCCCCACACAGCCACTCACTCACTCCCCCCAGGTGGGATGGAGGAGAGAATCAGAAGAGTAAAAGTGAGAAAACTCATCAGTTGAGACAAGGACAGTTGAATTACTAAAGCAAAAGCTGCATGCGCAAGCAAAGCAAAGTAAGGAATTCATTCACCACTTCCCATCAACAGGCAGATGTTCAGCCGCTCCAAGAAAGCAGGGCTGCATCACGCCTCATGGTTACTTGGGAAGACAAACACCATCACTCCAATGTCACCCTCTTTCATTCTTCTTCCCCCAACTTTATATGCTGAGCATGATGTCATATGGTATGGAATATCCCTTTGGTCAGTTGGGATCAGCTGTCCCGGCTGTGTCCCCTCCCAACTTCTTGTCCCCCCCAGCCTACTCGCTGGTGGGGTGGTGTGAGAAGCAGAAAAGACCTTGACTCTGTGCAAGCACTGCTCAGCGATAACAAAAACATCCCTCTATTATCAACACTGTTCCCAGCACAAATCCAAAACACAGCCCCATACTACCTACTATGAAGAAAATTAACTCTATCCCAGTCAAAACCAGAACACCTGCATATAACTTCCTCCGTATTTCCCCCCCCCCCCCCCCATAATAGTAGATAGGCTAATTAATTTTTTCTGATGGTATAGTTAGAAGTTCAGGAATTTTTTCAATTACACACAAAAAAAATCCCCAGAAAGTTTCTTTCATGTTGTCTATGTGTATATTTTGTCAGCAAAGCCATATACCAAGAAGGTATTATAGATTCCTGCAAATTATTCTCAGGGTAGTTTTCCTTCACAGGGAGTAGGACTATCACATCTTTCCTGTGATCAATTCCAAAGCAAAACTAAAGAACTATAAAGAAAACTAAAGAACAAATACTAAAAGCAATCCACATGGCATCACCTTGCTGAGTGCACAAGTGGTTTTGAAAAAAATTTAGCAGCATAATGTCAAGTATTGAACAAAGCTGTAAATGTTAAATCATCTTAATTATTCCAGAAATGTATTCATTTCTAATTTACATTAGCATGCAAATAAATCAAGCCTTTTTTCCCCCCAGCAACCTTTTTCACATGTTAATTGCTAGTTTGCCCTTGGGCTCCCTTGCCTTAGGGAGGATTGGACTCTTGCATTTTATTTTACATCCCAAATACAAACATTAAAGTATCTCATCCATCCAATTGCAGTGGGTGCTTAAATTTAAAGGCAGATAGGAGAAATATACCATGTTGTATATAGGAAATGTAGCATCTTACAAGAAAATATCTTAGAACATTTTTTGAGCAACAAAGAATTCTGAAAATATTTTAAGTAGATTCATGTATTCCCTACTTGTCACCACACTCTTCTCCTCACCTGTATCCTCTTATGCTATTTCCTCTACACTAAGAGGGAAAAGATTAGCAGATCTACACAGAACATCAGAAAAGTTCTCTTAGCAAGTTAAGACAGTTGTGCTATAACCACTCTTACTTTAAAGAGATGCTAGGACTCTGACTGTGATAGCTTTGCTACTCCCCCCTAAATATGTTGTATAAGTCTAACATAACTGTAAAACTGCCAAATTACTGCCATTAAAAGAAAGCACCCCTACAGACCAAAGCACACAAGCCCCAACAAACCAGCCTTCATCCTCACACATCTGCTTCACTACCACCCACCCTGCCACCCAGAATCCATCCCCACTCAGGAGCTGGCAATCCAGCAGCATTTAAAGGTAAAATAACCAGCCTGGGAAGGGGAGGGGTGGGAGGGGGGAGATGAATCACCCACCAGCTTACACCTGTGATCTGTCCTCTTCTGCAGGCAGCGTTGTACCTGAGGGGGTTAACATCTAATTAGGCTCTCTCCTCATTTAGTGAGGGGGTTCTAGTGAAGCAAGATTTGCTAATTTAGCTAAATTATACTTTTAAAATATTATGTGTTCTCAAAGGAATAAACTGGAGACTAGAAGTCAGTTATTGGGCCTTCAGGAAGGGAAGGTCACACACATGCAAAAAATGGCCCTTTAGTTCTAACATCAGTTATACTTTGTGTGCGTGGAAGATTGGTCTGACAGAAGAGAACCTGAAAACCTCTTTCAGAACAGTCAAAAATCTATGGCATTAAAAAAAGACACGCTAACTCAGGCCGGAGGAGAACTTGAGTGAATTGGACTGTGAAAATGTTCAAATATTCATTACGTTCAATTATCTTTACTATATGTTTCATGATAATGTATAATAAAGGAATAGTAGCTATAGCATAACTTTCAATTGAGTTTCAAAGAAATTTATAAAAAATATCAACATTAGCGTATCAAATTTTTGGAAAGAGGAATGGGCCCATTAAGAGGTCAAATCCTGTTTCATTATTTCCAGTTCAGTTAAGACCGGGGGTAAACTACAGTAATATGAAATGCTATTCATTGACCAACGGAAAATGAGTTGTTTGTCTCAGGCCAGGTCCTAACAGACAGATATGTACTTCACAAAACCATCTGTAGTAATTGCTCCCCCGGGCCTTGATCTTGCAGATGTCTGCACGGTTTTATGCACATGAGCAGCATCACTGACCCAAAGACTTTCTGGTTTTGGACTTGTATTCACGGGGACATCTCATATTCATGTACATGTGAAAGCATTTGCAGTGTCAGAATACAGGCTGACAGCCTCGGCAAAATTGTCAGAAATGGAAGGAAGATAAAAATTAAACTATCCATTGGCCTATTTGTGTGGGACATGTAATTCTTAATGGAGAAGCACTGACGAGTCTGCATCTGGCTGCACGTCAGCAGCCTGCCAGTGCACTGTCCCTGTTCTGTGGATGAAATATGGAGGACATCTTAACGCTTTAAAACCAGATGATGTAAATTCTTATTTTTATAAAAAAGAAACATTTATAAAACTATAAATAATTTTATGATTAAAAAAGCTACATTTTAAAAAGTTAATTGCTCAATGCAAGTTTCAATGCTTCATCTCACCACACTCTGTTGCTTTCCTTTCCAAGACATGTGACAGAAGCATTTACCATTTCATTAACTCATGGAGACTGTAATAATGATGCCTCTTATCAAAGTCAGGTTGACCAATAAATGAGAACTCCACACATGTGTATGAGTAATGATTAATGTCCATTATAGCAATAAACAGATTGCATTGCTCTGTGCAAGCCACAGGAACAAAAGGACAATTTTGTCACCATATCTGCATGTACGTGAACAGATAAAAGTCCATGTAAATGATCCTCAGGAGACTACAGCATATTCTACTACAACTGCTCTGCTTTTATAGTTTATAGAAAGTCAGCTAGATCATAGCTATTACAACCTATGGGCAAACGAAAAATGGTTGTGCCTTGCTAGTGCTAAAACAACAGTATTACTGCCAGATGTTCTTTTTTATTCTTTCCTTCTGCATACGGTCATCTCTTACACAAATTACAACAACGTGCACAAAAAATGAAAGAATGATTTTAAAAAAGAACCTCACCTCTTACACAGCTCTCAAAAAGTATAAAGCTATAATTTTTTCATGGATACATTTCTTACAAGTCATACACATTTACATTAGAAGTTCATTATATTGCTTGTCAGATTCTCATCTCCTGCTACAGAGATAAACCCAGCTTTTTGAAGACTATCCAGCAGAGCATAAAAAACTTATGTTCTTAAATTTTTATCTGTATTTTAAGACGACCTGAAAGAAGAATTTGCAAAATCAGTGTTATGTGTGATTTGAATGTTTTAACATGACTGCCTGCCCAGATACACTCCTTCATAGTTCCTGAGTCTGTCAATGACTTCTTGCTTTATATGCATCCAAGCCATATGTGATATACCATGCAAGTATTAAAAAACCCAACTGTATGGCGTCAGACTAAAGGCTCATTTAGTCTATAACCTGTCCTTGATAGTGGCTGAAGAGGGATGAAAAAGTAAAACATATGACGGTAATTCCCCAGTACACCCACGTATTTTCCAGAGTCCTGCAGCAAAGGACTTTGTCAACCAGAAAGAGTAGATTTGTAAACAGCTTGTAAATCAGACTACAGGCTATGAAATTTGGTACTGATGCACTTCTATAAAGGTTTCTTACTGGAATAAATCACTTTGACGTTGTGAACGCCACCTTAGACCACTGCAACACATCTGTACCTGAGGGCATAAAGTCAGAACAGCTTAAAGGTGGGCAAACCCATCCTTCTGAAATCTCGATGTAAATTTACTCCATGTAAATAACTCTTGATGGATTTTTCTTCTATGAATGTGTTGAAATGCTTCTGTACCTGTGTAAACTTTTGGCATCCCTAAAAATCTATAGCAATGATTTTCTGAGTAATTTCTACTTTGTGACAAAACACCTCTTTCCATTTGTTTTGAACTTGTCACTTGATAATTTCATTTCTTAGTTATATTGAGTAGTAATTCCCTATTTATCATTACCATGTTACTCATAATTTATATACCTCTATTACTCAGCTCTCTTCTCTTTCTGAGGCTAAGGAGTCCTATCCTGCTTAGTTGCTTCTCATATATCTTTCAACACCCTCACTGCTCTTTTCTTCACCCTTTCTAGTTAGTATATTAATGTGTTAAATGTGTTTTTTAGTTGGTGGCACATTACTGATTTTAATTATTGACTCATTGTATCTATGATTTTGACCTTTGAATTTTCTTTACTTCTCAGATAGAGAAGCAATGTTGTATTTTATGTTTATATATTCAGAGTAGGATGAGTAAAACACCCAAGAATTTGTAACATCAAGAGCAAAAAACCAAAACTTGCAGAGATGAACTCAGATATGAACTGTGTAGCATGAGTCATGCTGCAATGAAAAAAGATCAGATGATGCATGTGCATCTTTCCTAGATGTAAAAATAAGTCTCGCATCTTAATCACATGATAATTTATGATTCAGTTTTGAGTGGAAGCTTGAGGTTTTCTTCTTCCATGCTTTGTACATTTTCACAGCATTTTGCCAATTGTATTCCAATCGTTATCCCTTCTGAGGCAGACGCATTACACAAACCACCAACTGAAGAACCAAATAGTTTGGTTTAGCTTCCCTTTTGACTGAATTTAGAGAAATAATTTGTTATTTTGAGGACTCAGCTGTCTGGCTTACCTTCAACATCATTACTGACTCTCAAACATGCTGTGCCTTGGAACCTGGCCAGCGGGGTCCAGCATCCCACTAAAGAAGCAGGAAATAGCACAATACAGTAATGCATTAACAGAAGTACAGAACATAGTATTTACATGGCATGTTCTCAGACACAATGTTTCAAGTTTTCTGATACATAAAATATCTAATATGTCTGCTGAAACAAGTGTTTATTCCCCCTGTGATAGCAATACATTTGAAGAAAGTTCATAAAACACCATGAATATTGCAAGTAATAAAAATAGCAATAATAATAATAATGATATCACTCATCATGAACATCTTTATTGGAAGAAGTCATTTTAAAAAAGCAAGGCATGGGGAAGGACAGTGTTAGCAGGAGAAAAAATAGATCATTTGAAATTACTGAAAAAAAGTCACCAAAAATCGGTGAATCTCTGGTTCCTCTGTAGTCTATTGGAGATTGACTGTTGGCTTGCACGGAGTCAGGAATTCATCCAGTGAAACTTAGACAAACTTGGAAATGCATAAAACATCCATTCCATTGCATGAGATCTTTGGAATTTCAGAGGATGGGTTTATCCTCCTTCAAGCTGTTCTGGTTTTATGCCCTCAGGGACAGACGGGTTACAGTGATCTAAGATGGCGTTTGCAATATCAAAGTGATTTATTCCAGCAAGAAACCTTTAGAAGTACATCAGTACACAGTTTCATAGTCTTTAGTTTTGAGTTATAGCTTCATCTAAATAAAATACCAAATAAAATCCACGGAAATGGGATAAAACCTAACCTGAAATTAACCACTTTCTGTTTACTGAACATAAAAAGGGCACACATGTTTATCAGGAGGTTCACACAAAGTGCAACTACTGTTCATGTGCTTTCAATATAACACTTTCTTATAATGTCCCTTTAGTGATGCAAACACACATTTTTAAATGTCTTTTTTGACAAGGGCTCTTTCATGTCAGCAGCCTATCATTATTTGCAAAGTTAGTATCAGCAAACTTGAACCGTATTTTACCAACACTTTTACTGATTGCTGTAATTAGGCTTGGCAGTGTGATACCTTGTTGTCTCATCCCCTGTCAACCAAAATTAAAAAGAACTCTGGTGGCAATTGCCTCGTGGAACTTGTTTCATCTCTCTGTTCTCTGTCTCTCATCTGCTAATGTATTTTCTTCAGTAGAAGACTGACTTGCCAGCTAGTAGCATAATCACAGTATAAATGAATATTTGATGCCAAGCATTAACTTGGGAGATCATTAGCAGAAACTGCAAATAGTAGTGAAATCAAGCAACTGGATGTCTTGGGAAATTACAAAAATATTAGACAGAAATAGAACTTAAACAGTTAAGATACAATTCTTTCCACGTATGGGATAATTTATCAAGGGTTACTCTTGGAAACTATATTTTCATCAAAAGCTGTGGACATATTCTTACCATATCTAACTACAATATTATGAGGAGAAACCAAACAGAAAGAAATCAATATTTTCTCTTTTTCATGTTTATCTATTTTGTATATATGGGTTAGTAAGAGTCAGAATTATACAGTTAAGCAACAGAGAACTTTGAGATAGGCAACGTGAGACTGGGGAGCAGTGTGAGTGAGTGCTAATTGTACACCCTGACCTGGAATAGAGTATAGCTTCATTTCTGTAGCAATATAGCTGGGTTGCAATTAACTAGTCCAAAGACATGAGCAAAGCCATCCTACTGATGATCCTGATGAATTCCAGCAGAATTTACTAGATCAGGCACAGTGCAATATGAACCTGGCTATGTGATACACAGAAGACCAATTACAGATGTGCTGGGACTCCTTGGGATCCCCTTTTCTAAGGCAATACATGAGTTCAGCTGCAAAGCAGACCAGAGCTGGTTTTGCACCCAGCCAATAAACCTACTGGAATCAAACACATTGGGAAAAGCACTGCAGAACTCCCCGATTCTGCTTCACCAGAACTGATGAACCCTGATAAACTGGGTCTTAGGCATACCTGGAGCGCAAGCATTACATCCAACAGTCCGTCTAACTTTTTGCATACTCTGGGATATCATATACTTTTATTACTTCAGCTAATGAAAGCTGGCTGCTAGCCATACCTATCTGGAGGTTAAAATATTACCTCTAAGCATGCAGAGTTAGACTATGTACTCTCTACATCACTGATTAGTTACGCTCTTCATAGTCCTAATCAATAAACTCATTTGATCTGTGATGAAACTGATCTGTGTTAAATTGACCTTTTTATATTGAAATTGCATATCACCAATAACAGAAAAGGTATTTGTTAAGAAGGGGCAGAAAGCAAGAGGAAAGTTATTTGCTCCAAGAGCTCTTGTCCAGGAATTAAGATAGTTTTTGAAGAAAGAATGTTAAAAATATTGCCCATCATGATATACTCAGGCATATTAAGCTTAGGCAAAGCTACTAAATACAGGAAAGAGCAGAAGTGGTGAGATTACAAAACCTGATATTCCCTACAGCACTTCATGAACCAGAGGCACTGTGTCTTGGGAGTGTGATCACTGCATAAGCACTTGGTTATGCGCAGCACAATTCCCATTTGTGAAGGATAACTTTGAGGACATTTCCACACAGTGCAGAGCAACCTGCATGACAAGTGCACTTTATCAAATTGACTGAAGAAGTAAACTTTATCTTATCGATGACAGGAATCAAAATGACGGTGGTTTAAACACCAGCAAGACACTCTGTTGCTGTTTTGGCGCTTTTCAGTCCCATCCTTTCTCTTGGCACACTCCGACAGCTGAAACCAAAGACAGCAGCTATGTATCTAACCGCCCAGCAAAAAAACCCTCAAGTCCCCAAAATAACCTCTTCTCAAGGTGTCAGGGCTCTGAGCGTCTCCCTTACCCTGGGAGTTTGGCTGCCCAGGCTCAGGGCCAACTTAGAGACAGTGCCGCTGGTGGCCATTGAAGAGAGCTCTTCCAGACAGGCTGTGGGATGCCTCTGACCCACTGGCTGGCATGCCAGCTTGGCCTTGGCCCATCTGTATCCCCACAGCCCTGCCCAGCCATCCTGGGGCTGTGGCCGACCTTGGTTACTGTCTCCGGAAACTCCTCCCTTCTTTAATTATTTTTACTCTGGAAGGACTGTTATTGCAAGCACGATGGAATTACCTCATTTGAACAAATGAACAGAACCAGGGCTTGTAAAAGTGAGAAAAAACAGAGGGTGAGTATTAAAGTATTAATGCAAGTGTCTCAGGTGATGGGAGATAGTGGAGCCACACCTGTCCTAGCACAGGCGCAGGCGAAGGGTGAGGACCCTAACCAATTCAGTGCTGTGAGATGGATGCCAGTCTGGGGCACCAGAACTGGCAGTCACCTACTAAGCTTGGAAGACTTACAAGCATACATTAGAAACGTATTTTAAAAGACAGCATTGAAGATGGTTGAGCGATTAAGTTTTAAGCAATTAAGTGACTGGACATTTTTCCATCAGGAAGATGATATTTCATGTGCACTGGCCATTGGATGAACAAGGAAAATCTGCTTCACACATATTAAAAGCATAAATGGAAAGAGCATTTCCAGTGTATGAGCCAAAGTTCCCATCACACATTTTAGCTTAACAATGATAATATCACAGAGATGGTACCTTCCTGTAACTACGCAATTGTCTAGAGAATTGTTTGAAATAAAGCAAAATCTTGAAATGATCGCATTATTGTAGATAAATGGGTGCCGAGTTAGTCACTTATTAGAAATAACAATTTATACAGGCAATGCAGATGCACCAGCAGATAATGAGTTCAGGCAGTATCTATTCCCCAGTTGCTCCTAAGAGGAAATATTGCTGGTCTTGACAGCTCTGTACATTCACTGTCCTCTCGCAGTGTAGGATCACTTGTAGGGCTGAAACCAAGCCACTGGAAACCTAGCCATGCGACTGGCAAGGGGTAAGAAAGAAGGGGCTGTACCTTCTGTAAGGCTGACAAAAACCATAGCTGCAAACTATTTTCAGTATTTTGAAATGAAACCTCTTGTTTTTTCATTCACTGGTATTTCTGAACTGTTCTGAGCTGTGGAGGCCATTGTGATGCACCTTAATGTTCCCTGAAGCATAGTTTCAGTACAACTTCTGACAAGAATTGACTATTATCTAGATATCCTCAGAAGGCAAATATCGTGATGTCCATTCTGCGAGAGTTTCGGTTGATATTTAGCTCATCTAAATCCATTACCTAAGTAGCTTCTGTTTCAGTAGGTGCATTTAATCTCTCTCAAGGAATGAATCTCTAGTTCAATCAATAGGATCATTACATTTGCATCATTCTTCATTGTTAGGTTCATGCTGCTTGTAGTTGATAAAAGGTGAAATAACTGGTAGCAGCCAAACCTGAGTAAATAAATACAGAACAAATTTGAACTGGCAGCCACATGTACATTTAATTGACATGTATTGATTTACAATTGCTAGTAGGCTTTAAAATGTTGTCCAAAGCTATAACCAGGCTGCAAAAAAACGTGTTATCTTTCCATGTGTTACACAGTTTACTTTACTGGAGTTTTTTGTTACCCGAAAGCAAACATAACCAAGTTTAAACAACTTATGGCTAGATAGCTAAAGAATACATTGTTTATTAAGCCTTAAAATCTTGCAGAAACAAAGAATAAAAGAAAGATAAATTGTCCATGTAAGTTCAGTCTGAGGTATTAGAAACTAGAAGCCTCTAAAATGCTGAGCTGGAGGAAGATTCACAAGTGCTAACTGATACTACCGATGGGATACTCAGACACAGCACTCCTTGAGGATTCTCTGTCTGTTGAAGTTGCCCTAACCCCAGGCAGCAGAAGTATTGTGCTATTGCTTAGCTTTCACTTACACAGGGCAGGTGGCACAGTTAGTGAATGCAAAAGGGAAGGACCAGATTGTTATAAAAATATAAGCCTATAGACTCTTTATTATCAAAAGTCTATATACAAGCTTGAAAGACAAAAAAAGATGACTAGGCCTTATATCCTGCATGAATATCTCCAAGTTTAAAAAGCAAACAAGATTGTGACCTGAATCTCCCCCTGTTTGCTTAGCTTCTCTTCAGATCTTTAAAGTAAAATTAAACTTTGAATTTAAAACGTGCCTGGAATATCAGCCAGATCCAAAAGAAGACTTAGGTTTCATAATGCACTTTATGTCCAGAGCCATGAAGGCCCCCTGAGCAGCACCTCCTGCAGCTCTGAGGGATGCCTGGTACACACCAGACAGCAGTCACTGCGGTTCTACACAAACTCCAAACTACCTTTCTTGGGAGTTCAGCATCCACCCTTCTTTGTAAGCTTTAGTGAAACCTAGAAATTTAACGAAATAACTTAAACTGAGAAACAGGTGTGTGCACAGCACAGCTGGCACTCCACCACAGAGCTGAACCTTTCATAAAATACTGTAGTGGTTGCTTTATTTTTAAAATGCGGTTGTAAAACAGTATTCTTCACACTGCTAGGTAATAAGCTTCAGTGAGATTGATACCATTCCAATGGGATCATAAAACATCTCAGTTTCCTGACCTAGACTCTAGTGAGCCAAACAATAGTGCTTCTCTTTCATAGGTCAAAATAGAAAACAGCTGTCCTACTGAACTGAAGCAAGCCTTTTCCTGACACTGTGGTTGGTTTTGATCCCTGTTTAAACATTCTTAAATGAAACAAACCATTTAGTGTATCTTTATATCTCTTTCTGCTGAAATTTGCTTATTGATCTGTTTTGGGGAGTAATGGCACATGGTCTTTCCTCTGATCCCTGATGCATGAGGCAGCTAATTACCAGAAGTGGGGTTAATGTCTAGATGGAGATCAGTGACAAGTGGTGTCCCTCAGGGGTCCATATTGGGCCCAGTACTGTTTAATATCTTCATCAATGACATAGACAGCAGGATCGAGTGCACCCTCAGCAAGTTTGCAGATGACACCAAGCTGAGTGGTGCGGTTGACACGCCTGAGGGACGGGATGCCATCCAGAGGGACCTGGACAAGCTTGAGAACCATGAGAACCTCATGAGGTTCAACAAGGCCAAATGCAGGTTCTGCATCTGGGTCAGGGCAACCCCCGGTATCAATACAGGATGGGGATGAAGGGATTGAGAGCAGCCCTGAGGAGAAGGACTTGGGGTACTGGTGGATGAAAAGCTGGACATGAGCTGGCAATGTGCGCTCAGAGCCCAGAAGGCCAACCATATCCTGGGCTGCATCAAAAGAAGCGTGGCCAGCTGGTCAAGGGAGGTGATTGTCCCCCTCTACTCTGCTCTGGTGAGACCCCACCTGGAGTACTGTGTTCAGCTCTGGAGTCCTCAGCACAGGAAAGACATGGATCTGTTGGAGCAGGTCCAGAGAAGGGCCACAAAAATGATCAGAGGGATGGAACACCTCTCCTGTGAAGACAGGCTGAGAGAGTTGGGGTTGTTCAGCCTGGAGAATAGAAGGTTCCGGGAAGACCTGATTGCAGCCTTTCAATATTTAAAGGGGGCTTACAAGAAAGATGGGGACAAACTTTTTAGTAGGTCCTGTTGCAACAGGACAAGGGGTAATGGTTTTAAACTAAAAGAGGGTAGATTTAGACTAGATATAAGGAAGAAATGTTTTAAAATGAGGGTGTTAAATGAGTGTTTAAAATGAGTGTTTCAACACTGGAACAGGTTGCCCAGAGAGGTGGTAGATAGCCCATCCCTGGAAACATTCAAGGTCAGGCTGGACGGGGCTCTGAGCAACATCATCTAGCTGAAGATGTCCCTGATCACTGCAGGGTTGTTGGACTAGATGACATTTAAAGGTCCCTTCCAACCCAAACTATTCTATGATTCTATGAAATTTGGCTTCTTTGAAAGGCCTTCTGACTTTCTGACACAAAAGATCCTTTCAGTGGCTGGGAATCAGTTTCACACGTTATGACAGATTTCCTAATTCAAGGAGGTTGAAATAGCCTTTCTCATACACTCAGATTTCACTCTCCAAACTGTGTGGCTACTCTCAAAACATATTTAGCAGATCAGATACTGATGCCTGAAATCATGTATTTGTCTTTTCTTCTAAGCCTTATACTCCTCTGTACATTTTTAGTGGCCATCAGTTACACATTACCTCAACATCTGTTCCATCTTTTGTTTTATTGGAGGAAGGCAGCCCATTCTCATCCAAACTCCAGTTTGACCACTACTACAGCAGTTAAAACCATGATCTATATATGCTCACACATAGTAGTGACATTATGCTTTTCCAAACCTTCCAACTCACCTCCTGGATTTTTTAAGATACATAAAACATGTTTCTTGTCATCGGGAAAACTACTGATTTACAGCAAATTGATTTTAAACTTGGTATAGTAACTCAGGGTGTAGCAACTTCAGTTTGCCTCCCCCATAAAAGAGCCTGGTAAATTCTACCTTCATTTCAATTATCATTTTCAAAGCAAATATAGGAAACAAAGGCTATCTTTGTAGCTTAGTTGCTACTTCTCCTACTGCAGTACTGAACAATGCAGAAGCTTGCTGGGAAAGACTTTGACTCTTTCCTCCTTGTGCCTTTCCCTTCCCTTCCCTTTGCTTCCCTTTCCTTTCCTCAGCAATAGGGACACAGGAGTGAATATGAAATACAGGAATATAATTCTGGTTTCTATATCCTTGAAAAGAAAGGGAAACAGATGAAAAATACACACCAGGTAGTTTAAAAGCTTAACTTCCTCTGAGTCAAAACTCAAGTAATTTTCCACTTCATTTTAGTATTTTTTTCTTTATGACACTATACACATGCTGATGATTTTCACATTTGATGTCAGAGAGTATTGTATGTTTGAGAGATTATAGCTATCTCATTCTGTCTGGCCCTGTGCTGCTTAACTCTTGAACCATATATCAGCTTTGAGGTGTCAGCAATCACAAATCAAGTGTCAAAAGTGTACACTCGGGAATAAAAATGAACACAGAAAAGCAACTTTTCAGCCTGATCATATTGATGGCAAAAGCTATGTCATTCCCAGACATCCACGAGGTGGACTTGAAATAAGATATTAAATCAATGTGCTACTGTAATATATGAATAGGGCTCCTAGAAACACACTTACATTTCAAATAGACATTTCTGAATTCTCTGCTGCACTTGCACATTAGCCTCAGTTATTCTCTAGAAAGTTTTAAAATCCTAGAGTATATGTATGCTTACAAAAGCATATCACCACCTCTGAGAATATACTAAAAAGCAACGCTATGAGTTACTGACATACAGACTTCTTCATCCACACAACTGCTTCCTGTGGTTGCCAACACCCAGCTCTATACGTCTGTACACAGCATAGACCTGGTGTAGATACACTGCAGACTAAGAAGCAGACAAAAGGCCATGGAGCTGGCTGTTAAGGTAAGCTAAGGCTGGTGGGCTGTAAGACCCTAGGACTTTGTCCTGTTGCTGCATATGCTGCTGTTGCCATTCCCAGGTCCAGCCAGCTAGGCAGGTCTGGCTAGACAGGTAGCCCAAAGATGCGCACGCACACATCTGGCAGCACAGAGCGACCCAGGGAGAGGTGGGTCACCAGTACCTGCACACCCACAGGTTTACACCAAAAGCACTCACATAAACATGAACAATTCTGGTGGCCTGATCATGTTCTTACTTGCCGGCTAATCAGGCTCAAAGCTTGCTAGCATGCATGCACACGGGGCTCTCTGGCAGCTGGTCCAGATCTATGGTCCCTCCAGTAGCTGACTATCAGACCCCCCAGTCCCTCCACCACTAAGCTCACAGGCCTCTTTCCCAACTCACCAGCTACTCCAGCTCTGCTGCTGTCTCACATGCCCACAAATGGGCCCCTCTGGCAGCTGGCTGTCTCTCCAGCCCCTGGCCCCTAGAGCTACAGGCCCCTTCCACCCGTGGCCTCTGTGTAGAGGTGCAGGCCACCTCTCAGCCCAGCCACCAGCTAGTCTGTCGTAAAGCTCACTATTGATCAGGCACATCCACATGGGAAAATAGTTGGGAAGAATAGAGTTTAATAGCAAGATGGGCTACACTGAGGCAATCAAGCCCAAGGCTTAGCCAGAGAAGCGTACTGACCAGCAGCTCGTTTCACACACAACTGACCCCTTTTTTTTCACTCTCTTTTTTCCCACTCATTCCTCTCTGATCCATCTCCATCTCTTCCTTGCCCTGCATTTGGCCCCTTTCCTAAATGTGCCATGGTAAATTTTGTTCATTCCCACAATCATCCCAAAAATGCCTTAGTAAGTTTTACAGAACCTCCCAAGTGCCCTCAAATGTGCCAGAAGTTTGCACCTTCACATGAGCTCTATGATAATCTTGCTTCTCTCTTTCTTATCAGTAACAAAGTTCTGGTTGAAGCTCTTCAAGGCCGTGCTTCAGAGGTTCCTTCAGTGGCCCATCAATCAGCACCCTAAGGACCCCTGTATTTGTTACTGTCTTGTTATCTCCTGTTCCTTAGGGTTTGCGCTATCAGAGTGTTTAATTTATTACTTCTCTTGACTCTTGTCCTTGTCTTTTAAGGTGACTAGCTGTTAGTCAGATATCCTCGCAAACCAGAGATCATTACATTCCACCTACCCTCATGTTGGTGGCGTGTCCTCCCTGGACAACAGCATTCTTCTCACAGAACATGAAGTTAAATGAAATTAAATCAAATCGGCAGTCTGGGAAAATGTAACCCAGTCTCTTCCATATGTTTAATTCCAATTGAGAGATATAATACTCTTGTTCTTCACACACACTCACCCACACACTCTATTTTGCACATAAACATTCTCGGAAACACAGATTTCAATGACTGTGTTTCCTCAGTGAAATATTCACGCTTTCAAAACAAGCTGTGAACTCCTCAATTAAAAAAATCTGTTTGAGCATTTCTTTTTTGCCATTATTCAAGCAACCTAAGCAGTAATTTTATATGGTTTTAAATGTGTTCTTCTCTAGAATTTATTTTCTCAAGGTCTAACTTAGGGCAATTGATGTCATCCACGCCACAGTTTGCCTTACGCATGAGCATAACTGTGGTTGTACATTTTCCTTTGAATGTTCAGGCTACCTGTATTACAACTCTGGTTTTAACTTCAAACAAGTTAGCTATCAATTGAATTACTTACAATCTCATAATTAGACAAAGGGCTATTTTTACCTCTGCCAAACACTTCTTCAGACATTATACAAATGTTACACAGATGTTTTTCCATTCACAACTGGCTTCAAATTATTTCTGGTTATTTTAGATTGTTTCTCAGTTTCAATGGCACTATTTAGGATATGCATACACATGGAAAACTGAGTGTTAAAAGATTATAGGAATGCATATAATACACTAAACAGCTAGAAAGGGAAATGCACAGTGAGATCTACCTATTACTAATGATCATTTCTTTATCCGAGACACGGATCCTTCAACTGCAGATATATAATTCTGTTACTGGATTCCTTACTGAGGCAACAGGTAAGGTCAGCCAAAGCTCTGTGAGGCTAATATCTGCAGATGCCAGATAAAATGGGAATTCTGTAAAGCAATATATTTAGCAGTAAATGCATATTATTTCTGGTATCCATCACTCAAAGAAGGGAAGGAAAATCTAGGGGTTAATTTTGAAATCTAAAGCTGTAGCAGCAGAGGAGCAATCTATTACGAATTCATAACATTTATCAGGAATCAGAGTTCTGTGAGCACTATGTATCTTTTGAAAGAAGCATGGTTCGTTGAAAAATAAGAAAAAAAAGTTAGTTTAATCTTCAAGCAGCTAAGCCCGTATTCTTCAAATCTCTACAGTGACACCCAACAACAGAAGTTCTCTCCGGTGTTATAGAACAAAGAATAAAAAGATAATTTCATATAGTATTATCTTGTTTAAAGATGACATTGCTCTTTGTTGCAATGGAATCCTCTACTTCCTTTAAAAAGAATAAAATTATGTTGTGTATTACAGG
This sequence comes from Gavia stellata, assembly GCF_030936135.1. Lineage (NCBI taxonomy): Eukaryota > Metazoa > Chordata > Aves > Gaviiformes > Gaviidae > Gavia > Gavia stellata. The sequence continues at coordinate 30,937,874 of NC_082599.1, forward strand.
AATAAATACATTTCTGTTGTGTACTGACTAGAAACATTATTCTGAAGGAACACAATCAATTCTGGCCAAACTACTTTTGCAATAAGAAACTAGACAGTAATAGGTTGATTAAACTTTCAATAAAATATTTTGACACAGTTTTCACAATAATAATGAAAAACATTTTAATAGGATCCTATCTCAAAGAAGTACAAAAGTGGACAAAAAATCAGATGTAACAGATTATACTCATCAAGATAATTGCAATGCAATTATATGATAATCTTTTCTATGACAAATTATTTTTCTGATGATATTAAATATTAAAATATTAAAATATTAATTTCTAATTCCATCTCTTCTGTATGTATCTACTAGAATTCTGCAGAACATATTAAAACAGAAACATAAACACCATCTCTGGAAGCATTTTTGCACAGCAAACATCTCAACTAAAAACAATTATTAAAGTATTTTTCTGAAGAAAGAAAATGCACTTGCAAGTATAATCTTTGTCTGAATTCATACTTAAAACAGCTTTATTTATTTTTATTTGCCTTCACAAACTATGATTATGGGTTTTATAATAAAAAAGGTTTAATATATAACCTATAAAAGATGGATGTAGAAAAAAGCACAAGCTTTTGTTTACTAAATAAACTGTTAAAGCTAAAGAGTCAGCTGAGCAGGCAAAAGTGAAAAATAACGACTGCCATTACATTGAAGACCCTGTTGAAAGGTAGCGGAATTCAGGGCATTCCATTTCTAGGACACTTAAAATTTTTAGGTCCCTTACGAAGATTCTGACTCTGGTCTAGTCAATAACAAGTAAAAATTGTTGTCGCTTGAAAGCTAAACCTCTCGAAATGTAAGCAACTCCTGTGAACTCGTTGCCTCTGTCCATTTTCCAAGAAATAAAGAATCACAGCTTCTGGCACCTTTACCTGGCAAACTTTCAGAAGAAGCTGAGTGAGCCTAGACATGACTAGAAGGATGAGATCATTACACTGTTAATGTTTTGAATAGTAATCCCAAAATACCTATATAATTGCAAGTAGGCTATCTGGCAGGCTAACACACTTAAAGTTAATTTAAATGTTGGCCAAACCATCTATCATTTTGCTACAGTAGGTAGGTTATCGAAGATGTCTTGACATGTGCTACTGATTAATATGATATTTACTGTTGCGGTACATACAATAAAAACATTTAAGCTAAAAAGCCAGGAAAAAGCTGGCTTCAGGCTGTATGTGAAGTAACTTCCTGAATGTTATCTGTTCAAACTGTTGCTCCTGATGCTGCATCTTCTGTTATCTCTTGCTTATCTGTTATGGGTACCATTTCTCATGTTTTAACAGCGGCTTAAAAAAGTACTTTATACATCTGTTAGACTGATGCCATAAATCAATTTCTATGTATAAATGATGGAATAAACTGTGCAGAATGTTGCACAGATTGACTCCTGAGCCTTAAACCAGGTGGGAGAGTCCTAAAGGAAAGATAGAGGACTTAATACCAGATTTCTCCCAAGATGTTTTAGAAAAAGAATATGGGAACTTTTTAAGGTACAAGTGGATTTTCTTGGTGCTGATCAAGTTACATAAAAATAAAGCAATAGCAAAACCCATTTATTTATTGCATTGTGAAATACTAATTCTGTTGTGTTAGCAAAGTCAGTGAGAGACTGAGTCATCATCACTCACACAACTTTACAAATGCAAGAAACTAGATATTCTCAGAGGTTTATGTGACTTATATGTACATCATTACTTTTCCCAAATATACGTAAAAATGTATTCTTTTTTAAAGTTAAATAAATTTGAATGCTTAAAGGCCAAGTGTTGTTCAAGTTTCACCCTGGGGAAGCTCCCCCTGGGGAGATATACAAGTTAACAAGACTCTCAATAATAGGTTTAACTCTGCATATAGCCCATTTGATTAGAGCTATTCAAACCCCGCATTAGAAATAATAAAGCTAGAATCTCCTTGCTTGTATTTTCCTCCACCAGAAATTGCAGCAGAGATCATATGTAAATTAGATTAGTCTAAGATCAATGCGGCTGCTCAGTAAGTATTATTCTATGTCCATATGCATGGCTGAAGGCAGCCACAGTTGCCACCCACTGCCACTCCTCTGAGGTAAAGACAAATGGTTCTGTACGTGATTTGTAAAAACCTTGTTCTGAAAGAAGCTATTCAAAAGCATTAAAGTATAATCACTAGGTCATTCACCCAATCGATCAGAAGATTTACTATTCTTTGTCTAGATCTGTGGATTGTTGTCAGTTTTGTTTTTTCCTCATCAATATTCAGCTATATGTTTTGTTCAAAAGAAAGGTTAGACTATGTAAACAGGAGAAATAGGGGCTATTTTCCCCAGAAAGTATTGGAAGCGCATGTACTGCAGCAAGCAAGCCGCAGTTCTTATACAGCATCAGAATTGTGGAGGAATGGGCGAAAATTATGTTTTTACAGAATATAATCATCTCATTCATTTGTCAACTAATGCAGAATCTAAGGTTTGTGCACATGTAATGAACAAAGAGAAACTATAAAGTATACACTGCAGAAGACTGTGGAGCGTTGCAAGAATGACAGTTATCAGTAGCTGTGTAATATATCAGAAACACGTCAGTTATAAAAGACTGTTTATGTTTTATTCATGCAAAATAACTCAGTGCACAGGCACTATCATCAGAAAATACGTAGCAATGAAAGTATCTGTGACAACTATATTCAAGTATTAAATGTGTCTAAAAATATTTACCATAGAATACCATTAAGATCAGCAATTCTGAAACACAGAGAATATGTCACAGGGGGAAAAAAGGATGTTTCAAAAATGAACTTTTTTAAAAATCCAAACAGACCAAATTAATACAGTGAATTTTTTTAATGCACATTTTTAATTCTTTACATTTAGTGCAGCCACTCCTCAATGCAGCACTAGGACATAGGACAAAACATCAAAAGTGACCAGTATGTTCCTGGTCAAATAATAGGCTGCATCTTACTGTCCTGTGTCTGGAGTAAAGTTGCCTCAAATTATGTACACCTAAATTGGAAATGCCTTACATAATTCCCTCTTTTTCTACAGTTTGTTTTTTTTTTCCTTTTTGGCCTGAGTGTGACCTTAGCCACCCTTCAGTGATGAGACTTGGCACAAGCCATCATTGCAACCACGGTGTAGCTCAGTCTAGTGTATCCTGGGACTAGGATGACTTGCGAAAAAACAGGACTGTTGTCATTTTATTGAATCAAGGGCAAAATCGCTAAAAATTAGTGTTGTTCTTATTTTTATCAGGTTAACTTGTATCTTTTCTGAAGTTTCTCAAAAACAAAAGCATGGTATAGGGAATGACTATTTTCTTTTGGGTGTCCTCATGAACTAGTGATGAGAGAAATTTAGAAAAAACATTATCTTTCCAACATGGCAGCATAACTATGCCCTGGGTACTTAAGGGAGAGGAGCAACTTAATTCACACAGACAACTGTAATAGTTCTGCAAAGCCTGCTTGTCCTTATCTATAAAAACCCCAGTGATGTAATGATGAACCTAAAGTAATCACAGGATTTCTTAAGTATCTTCTCTCCCATCAGCAACAGGTAAGTGGACACAATCCCCCATACTGCTACTTTATACTCTCAATTAGATGGGGATTATAGTTTTTACATTCTTTTTGTTTGGTTTTGTTGGGGGTTTGTTGTTGGTTGGTTGGTCGGTTGGTTGGTTGTTTTTCTGGACTTGGAAACAGCTTGGAGACAAAAATGGGTTCTGTACCTAGCTCAGCATTCAGATAGCATGCCATCCATTTTTAGCCTGGTAGGCTATATGAAAACAAGGTTTATGCCATTGCCCTGCCTCTCTGTCTGTGTCCCAAGTTCTGGTAACTTTGAAGGTGTTAGCCAGTTTCAGCAGAATTTGAGAGATAATAACTTTTATACACATTTCATAAAAATAGATAACCAGCCAGAGGGCACACTAGAGACTGAGCATTTAGGAGTAAACACCTAATAACTTTCTATCTAGTCAGCAAATTTATACAAATTTCCACTTCTGAACGTGGCAGCCTTGCATGTTGCTGCCAAAACGCACTGCAGGAGAAGATGCGATCGTAACAGAAAATATTATTATAATTCCGTTAAATAGTCAGCCAACCAAGAGGCAAATCCATAGGAAACCAGGCTTCATTACCTTCAATGTTCACAGAACTAGTAGTTTATTTTTCTGAAGGGTGAAAAATAATGTGGGCAGTCTGAAGTTTCTTCAGATAACGAATGCTAGTGGTTTGTTATTCATCATGGGAGGAAAATTAGAAGTAAATATAACTCCTCGATGGTACTTCTAAGGTCTACATCTCTTGCAGGTGCTCACAGGACCTGAGAGGCTGCACACTGGCACAATTGGCTGCTATAGGGATTGCTAACTCCAGCCCTTTCAAGGACCTGACTCACTTATATCCCAGCCACAAAACTCAACTTGAAACCAGATTCATCACTTGAATTTCTTTACTGATGTACTATCGGAAGTATAAACTGCACCCGTTTAGTAACCTATGAAAACTATGAGCTTATATTACTTGCAGCTGTCCCATAACTCAGTCCAAAGGTGATGATCTCAGCTTCTCTGTTTATGCTGTTTCCATTTCACACCCCTCCTACTATACATAGTATTGCATACCACCCCTCTACCATGCATTTCTGAACTGATTATTTTTTGTATCTGTGTTTAAGCATGCAATCCTCATCTAGACATGATTTGTTCAGTTCATGAACCAGCAATATTGGATGTTGTGCAGTCTGTACTTCCTTACTGTGAAATACCCTTCCCATAATCACAGGAACCCTGTCTTGATCAGCCGAAGCTCAGGGGCCCATTTCAGTAACACTTTTAAGCACTTAATCACATATTTGAGCACTTCTAATGTGTTTCTAATGTGTACATCTGCTTATCACATGTTTTTCATGTTTTTCAAGCCTGCATAGTGGGCGTGACACTTTACCTTGATGTTATTGTTTAATCTCAGTTTTCATTGCATTACTTTAGCCTATAGCAAAGAAAACACCAGCAAGTTCCAAGGATAAAGGGAATAAATGGGCTGGCATTGGCCCAGGTAAAGATTCGTGCAGACCTTTTTTCTCTGAGCACATGTTTGGGTGGGGAAGGTTATTTTCCGTGCTGATTGTTTCCTGGACCTGCAGCCAGGTGCCGGGCACGCCACCGGCAGGGCTGTACTGCAGGTGGCCTCACACCTGCACCAGCTCTGGCTGGCTGCTGGAGACAGCCTGTCTCCTCCCAGCTTCTGGAGCAGCCTCATGCCCTGCCCCAGCCTCGTGATCACCCCAAGTTGTCCTAAGGACCTCGCTCCTTATCCTCTCCCTCCAGCCCTGCCCCTATGCTTGCCCTTGCACTTTGATACATGGTGTGAATCACCCAGCCTGATTCATTCCTGCAGCTGGGATGAAGCTCCCAAACCAGGCAGAGTTCCTCCCTGGTCCCCCAGCCTCCTTTATCCGGTGCTGTGTCCCCTCTGTGCAGTTCTTGTCCCTTTGCTGCCCTCACATCCCCACAGAGGACTGGTCTCCTGTGTTGCCATAGACACTGGGTAGTGGTTTTCACGGACCAGAGGCAGGCAGGCAAAGAGCAACAATCACAAGTTATTCACTTCCAACGTACTTCATTTGCTCTGGCGAAGCGCTTGGAGAACATCTCACTGCCCATGCGGTGAATAACCACCAGCTGTACAAGCAACCTTGTATAATGTGACATGAGTTATAAAACTGGATTGGAGCGGCAGCGTGTCTGGTTTCCTACACCTTTTTTGCCGACCTGCCGTAGCTTTCCTTGCTCGAGCATCATTTCCCCCGGAGCACAGTGTGGCGAGTTACTTCCGCCGGAGCTGTTGAACAGGGAACAGAAAATAACGATGGTGGCTGTGAAGATACCACAAAATAAACTCATTTGCGGGAAGAAAACCCCCGCTTTTTTCCTGTGATTAACGCAACACAGAGCTTATGTGGAGGAGGGGGAGCACACGACTGCAGGCAGAGCAGCGAACGACTGCTGACAGAAAAACTTAGCGACGGAACCCGCTCTGCCCCCCGTCCCTCAGCTGCAGAGAGGGGCTGTGCCATCTCCTGATTTCCCTTTCCCTTCCCCTTGCTTCCACCCCTACCCCTGGGACCCGAGGGGCGAGAACACCCCTCATCCTGCACCCCTCAGCCCGGGCACCGCCCCACGCTCGACACAGCGGTTTCTGTGCGATTCCCCCCGCGAGGAACCGGGCTCAGCCCCGCCCGCGGCCGACAACGGCGGGACGGGACCGGGACGGGGACCGGGACGGGGACCGGGACGGGACGGGACGGGACCGACGCGGCACCGCCCCCCGCCGCCCCGCGCCTGCGCATGCCCCGGATCCGGTGTTTACCGCCGGGGCGGCTGTGTCGCACCTGGAGCTTCTAGTCTTGCTGCCCCCTGTGTCTGGCGCAGCCCGCCCGGCCCCGGTCCGGTCCGCGGAGCCCGCGCCGCAGGTGGGGAGGGCCGCTCCAGCAGTGGGGGGAAGCCGGTGGGCGGCGGTAGGCCTGGGGCGGGAGCCGGGCCGAGCGCGGCCTGTGGCTGTGAGGCCCTGGCGGAGCTGGGCGCCGGGCGGGGGGCCGCGGCGATGGTTCGTGGGCTTCGGCGAGGCCTGGGCAGGCCCGCGGAGGGGCCCTGCTTGCTTCCGGGCGGCTGGGGCGGCTGCCCGCCCCCCTCCGCGCCGGGACCCTCCCTCTAACGGCCGGGCGGGTGCAGCGGCCCGCCCGGGGCAGCCCGGCAGCTGCCGAGCTCGCCGGGCCTTGGTCGGCGCCCGCCGGCTGGAAACTTCGCCATGTTTGCGAGAGCAGCTGCCGCTCTGGCTTGGCGGGTGAGAAAATCTGTAAGACTCAGGAAGGTTCTTGACTCCTGTATTTCTGGCGGCACCGGCCGTACCGGGCAGGCTGTGTCTGAGAGGTGGTTCTGTAAAGGGGTCGTAAAAGGCAGCACTGGAGATGCCTGCCCGTGCTGAGCAAGTTTGTGACTGCCAAGTCATCACCTTATCTTGCAGTTTTCTGTGTTTTGGAGGAGTTTGCAATGTTCATGATTAAGCCGCAGCTGATAGGGCGGAAGATGGTCCCGCTTAAAAATGTTTTGCTGTTTTGAAAAAGAGGTAGGTTTGTAGCCTCAAGTTTATATATTTGCAGATACAGGGTAAGAATGCTACCTTAACTCTTTGGAGAAGTGTAACAATCCAGTTTATAAAGTTTCACTGAGTTTATAAACAAAATGTTTTTTTCCCTGGGTCTTGCATGTAACTCAGGATGTGGCAGTTCTATATGCCTGGAACATTCTTGGGGTTTTGTTTATGTATTATCATGCTGCAGTGCCATAGCAAGCTGAAGGGCAAAGTCTTAAATAAAAGCCGCTTACCACAACATTTTTTAATTTACCAAACCCTTTCTAACAGACTGTGAATTCAAGGAAACTCCAGAGAAGTCTGAGGAGACTGGAGTGTATGCATCAGTTATGAGGGAGAGACTGGATCAAAGCACAGCTGCTAAGGAAGTAGTGTTTGTGACTTTGCTGACAGTATAGAGGCTGTCACATGTGAAAATGAGATATTCTCAGAACTGCTACTGTTCATCATATAAGTGCCGGATAAGAGAACAAAGTGTTCTTGAGTTTTGGTCAGCTGTAATAAGGTTCTGTGCTTGGTTGGGGGGGAAAGCATGTGGGGGAAACACATTTCACTTGAAGGTGGTTGTCTGTTTTTTTCATTTGTGAACTGAAACATGTCTTTCCTAAGTCTCTGGCAGTAGAACAACACTGTTAATTTCTAATTATTGAAGCTTAGGTACAGATGGCATTGGAGGATACATCTGCATTAGTATTTTAATTCAAATAAAGAGTGTGCTCTTGAAATGAGTTCCCAGTCATCCTTGCTTGCTGCGCTTTGGTTCATGTCACAGTTTGATCTGGGAGTGCGTGAACTCTCTTCCTTTTGGAAGAAGCTAAAACTAGAAGGTGCACTTCAGTTGTGAGTGGGTATTGGTCAGTCTAGACAAGAGCTAGTATGAAATAAACACACAAACACATGTGTAGCGTAGTTGTTGGATCCTGAATAACTGTTTATTTCTACAGAGTTGCTGCTTGTTCTGTATTTACTTGTTAATGTAGACATAGTATGAGCCTACCGTCAGTAGAGCAGGTAAGTTGAATACAGTTGTAGCACAACAGCACCAGGGGTTCATCCCTAAGCTTTCAGACCTATAACTGTGACAGCTATTGCCTAAGCTGCAAGACTCAAGTTTCATAGCTTAAAGGCTGTAGGTCAGCTACAAGGAGAACAGTAAGCAAAAACCCCACAGGAAATAATGTCAACATTGTCACCACCTTTTTCAGAAAATCTTTTTCAATAGTTTTAATTTTCTATTAAACAGTTTCCACTATTGAATGACTCCCAAACTAAGAATGTTTAAAAAGTGCTGTAGCAGCATAAGGACAAATAGTTTTCATTCTTGTAAGGTTTAATGACTTAAATGAATAAAGTAATGCTGCATATTTACTGAAAAAATAACTGGGACTTGTTGGCATTTGTTGAATTACTTTTCCCCTCCTACATTCACCTAGTATTTGTGGGAATATAATGCATTAATGCTGTGCTTGTGTTACCATCACTGTATTTGAGATCTTTCTGTTGTGTCTTGAGTGGTTAGTTTAAAATATTCTGACTTATTTTGCTCTCTTAATCTTCCTCTTAGAGTTTCCTTTCTCAGTGAACCAGCGTGATAATTACTAGCAGCGGCTTTAAAAATGCCACTTACAATGGAAAAACTGAAGTTTTGCATACTCTTTTTAAATCATCATGTTCCCCAAGACACTGGTGAATTGAGTGGCTGATGTTTCTGTGTGTTAAGTAACTGAAGTGGATTATGAGGATAAGCTGGACAACTGATTGTCACTGCTGTACAGATTTATTTTTTTAACTTTGAGTTTGTTTTCCACCTGTTGCAAATTAGGAAGGTTTCCATTTGCATCACTTTATTACAGCCTTTAGTTTCAAGTGTTCCGTGTCTCAAGGTAGTTTCAGGGTCATGGCTGAAAAGATACAGTAATGAGAAAAATTTGAATTTGCATAGGTAGCAAAAATGCTTATGTGACTAATACTTTTTTTTTAAACAAGTCTTTATAAATGGTACATATTGCCAGCAGCTATGTTAAAGTAACTCCCACTTTTTCCTTGACTTTCCTGTGAATCAGTCCTCTTTTGAGTTAAAGGGAATCATCAGTTTAGACATCTGGAGATTTATATTTATATTTCTAGCTTGGAAACTAGTAGCTGATCCTGTGTTCTCAAAATAAGTCCAACCTAAAAAGCTTATTAGAATTGGGTCTGTAGTGTGTGTAGAATCTACTGAGAATTGCAAGCTTGCTTTCTAGAGCCCAGTCTTCAAGTTTTTTTTAAATAAAGATTTATGCATTGTGTGAAAGTCTGTACAATAACAATCCTTTGAAAAGCACTGCAACCTTTTGCCAGCAGTTGTACTGTTCTAACTTAGAAGCCTGTCATCAAATCCCCTTCAACCTGTGCGTATTGGAGGATCTGAACAAAGCTCCCTGTTAGTTCAGGTTCTTACAGCTTGGTATTGACTCCAGCTTGACAGGGCCTTAGCACTTTGCAGGTCTTAAGGGATCTGAACAGAGGGCAACAGGTGTATTGTCGGAGTAACGACCGTAGACTAACAATTACCTGATGCAGAGGAATAAATGCAAGCCACGTTTGAATAGTTCTGCCTGAAAACTTTCTTCTGACTTTTATTTTAGACATGGGAAAATCACTTTCTCACCTGCCTATGCACACGTGCAAGGAAGATGGCTATGATGGAGGCACAGCGTCTGATAATATGAGGAATAGGTTAGTTCACTCAGAATCACACAATGAAGACAGCAGATGTGGAGATGTATCACAGTTCCCTTATGTGGAATTTACAGGAAGAGACAGTGTTACCTGCCCAACTTGCCAGGGAACAGGAAGAATTCCACGAGGTAATTTTTCTTTATTTCTTTTTTTAACCTATAAATCTACATCATAACCATATGCAGTTGTAACTATAATAATCCGTAACAAATAGTTGTCCTAGTCAAGATGAGGGTTTTCCATCTTTTTGACACTAAGCATTTTGTTATGATTACACTGGATGAACAAAATAAATTGAGTCAGCTTTGGTTGTTACCTGTTGGGTCTTCTCTTGTCTGTACAGTGCCAGTTTTCCTTGCTTCTCAGCTTAAAATTAGTACATAACACTAGCTTTTGCAAGTTGAATCTGCAAACCTTTATTTTTGTGACATTTTATTGCATTTTTTAACTGTCTATTTTAAACTATTTGAATCAATATATAACTTTGCAAAAATAGCTGCAAATACAGAGAGTGAAAAGTAGACCTGTGCTACAACACCTTTTCCCTGCTCGTTTATAGTGAATTTTCTTGCCCTCGCTGCTGTCAGTGCCCCTCATTTTCCTTTACCTTGCCTTTGTCCCATCTGTCCCTGCTGGCAGATAACCCCAGCTGGGAGTTGAAAATATATAGGATCTCTGGCTGCTTCGGGAAGGAGTAGGCTGCACAGCATTAGTCTTCATGCCGAACAGTTTTGTTTTCTTGCTGCCCTCATCCTTTGCTTTTCCTTTTCTTCTAATAAAACATTCTGCTTTATTACACTCCTCTCCTATATGATAAGCCACCTGAATAGCTATTTAAACAGACCTTTGAAAGGAAAATGCAGGATGAAACTGAGGCGCAAAAAAAAAAAAAACCACTGGGTAAAAGGAGAGAGTGGGAAATGCAGTGTGCCAAGGCACAGCCTTCTGCTTCAGCTCTAAGATTTTCCCTTTGACAGGGGGAGGAGCTGATGAGAAGGTTTCATGTTTGGTACTGCTTTGCTTTTGCCAGAACTCTTATCCAAAATAGATTATTGGGTGTAAAATCTCTCAGAACTGATAATGACCAGGAGCTCAGGAAAATTGACTGATGTCTATGCCATGTTGTCCTTGCACGTGTGCTTCAGTCAGATTAGGTTCTGGTATAGTTCACAAAGACTTCCGTCTCACCTGCTAATAAGTGGCAGGGGGCACACGATATTTAAACAGTTGCAAATACCATAAGAGATTTGTGTTTTAGCTCTTAAACTTTGTACTATGATGTATTCTTTGAGTACCTCTGAATTCAGCAAATTTGAAGTGTGGAAAAGCTATGCAACTAAAAATTACCTTGACCGAAAGACTATGGAGAAGGAAGTTTATTCTGTTAGCTTGCTAACTTGAAATACTTGATAATATCAATGGCAAGTTTTATTCAAAATAGTGCTGGCTAAAATGCAGTAATAGTGGGATTCCTATCTTCAAAAGCTTATGTCTTTGACTATAGTATTCTTGGGTCTAATACTTAGACAAATGTAAGTTAATGAATTTATTAAACATTTTGCAGTAGCTATTGTTGTCCATACATTCTAATGAAATAATGTGATTAAAGCTAGAACTTTACGTAAGTTCTTAGAACAAATAGGACTGTCTTTTTAATTATTTCTCAGTACTTTAGAAAAAAAATAATGTTTGCAGCTTTTTTGAGGAGAGAGGGGAAAAATTAAGTGTTCCCAGAATGACTGCATGACTAGTAGGGAAGACTGTAAGATGTGGTATGATAGCTGAACTACATAATAAACACATGGAATTGCATTTTGTTACTTGGACAGCTTTTAGCTTTTCAGTATGGGCAAGTATGCAACTAGGACTGTGCTGTTTTCTTCAAAGTTGAAGATGCTTCGTTGAAGTTGAGATGAAGATCTGTTTTAAATTGGTAGAGGTTTTTTAGAAGGTTGATGTTACATACTACCTGCTGAGTTAGCATGCTTTGCTCAGCTTAGTGATTCAGCATGATTCCACTTCTAAGTGGTTGATTAGCTAAGTGATAGTGCTGGTCAAATTCTGCATTTGGCTTAAAAAAAAGCAAATCTGACTTGGTCTTGAGGCCTCTCTGTTCCCATACAGATGAATCTCAATTCCATTTTCTCGTACAACAAATAGCAAAAGCTATAAAGGCAGGTGTTGTCCATGTATTTTCAACAGCTTATCTGTGCTTGTGTTTATTTCTACTGTTAAGATACCCCCTTTTAAAAATGCTGTCTAATGAAGTAACTTGTTGGTTGGAGACATTCCAGTAGATACTATTTTGGCTGCAGCTCAGTCTCGTGAGAAATGGTTGTATATACCAGTGATTTCCACGATGCGGTGTATGTATAACTTGTATTCCCAAAGCCACCCAAACTGATAACTTATTTGCTTTTAAACAAACCTGACTTCTGCTTTTCAGAAGAGTACACGGAGAATGCTTGTGGATCAGTTTTTGCTGCCTGAGCTTCTGAATGTTTTTTCCTGTGACCTTGTATGGTTTGGCATAGAGAGCTGGAAGCTGTTATGTACCTCCATTCTTCTGAAGGAAATGGTGCCAGAGGCGTGCTGCCTCCTGTGCATGTATGCAGCACAGAGGCAGAATTTGTTGCTGTTTTGGTCTTTGTGGGCTTGGTGTTTTTTCCTATGTGTTGTGTAAGCCATGATCTATTTCAGAAAGTGACATAAGCTACAGAAGTATGCTACTTGGGCCTATCTGGAATTTAAATGTTTATCTTCAGTGTTTATTCTTTGGTGCTGTTAAATTATAACGGGCACTCTTTGAAACAACTGTGACAATACTTCTTCTTTGTTTGCCTAAATTCTGAAAGAGTATTTTTGTTTCCAGGGCAGGAAAATCAGCTGGTAGCATTAATTCCATACAGTGATCAGAGACTGAGGCCAAGAAGAACGTAAGTTAATAGATAGTTGTGATACATGAATCTACAGTTAATTCTTCTCTTCTGGTTAAAATTCAGCAATTTAAAGGAGATAGTGTCAAGAAGAATCAAGCAAAAATCACTGGAATGTTTTCTTGCATTCAGTATTGAAAGAACCCTGCTCGTGAATAATATCAACCTTAACCTCTAACTCATGGAGAGTTACTTATTAACAGATGTGCATACTCCTATCACAGTATGTCTTATGAAGTTAAGTAATACTGTATGATCTCTTCATGTAGATACGTATCTGAATGTGTACAGTAATTATGCAAGTATGTATCAATCTCTGTAGCATCTTAATTGATCTAAGCAGGTATATCTTCAGTGTTAAAGTCTGAGTAAAGTGATAACTTCTTTGGGCCACTACTACAAAATATAAGTCACCTAGAAATTAATTTGTAAAGCTCTGAGCAGCTAGCAAAATCAACAAATTCATCATTCTGATACAGAATATTTAATTATTTTTTTATGATATACTTAAAGGTTTAATTACAGTGCTCAGGGCTTCTTGTTCTGACAGTTTTTGTTGTTGTTTTTTCCTTAACGTTTGGATGTTTCTGCAGTAAACAGAAATGAGTGCCATGAAAAAAAAATGCAACAACCTCACATAATACTCTCCTGGATCATATAGCTGATGTAATAGTAGTACAAATTTGAAACATATTACTTTACTGTTTTAATTTTGAGAAAATTTGAGCTGCAGTAGAGCCTTTTATTTGTGTATTTTTTATTATCATACACACACACCCCTTTTATATTAGGTTAATTGTGAATTTCCTGTTCCTTAGCAGGAGTAACACTTTCCCAAAATGTCTTTTATGACAAAGAATCCTGTGTAAAGCATATAAGAGCTTTGTTCTTCTTTCTGGGTGTGTTGTGCAAGAGTCCCACAGAATGACAAAAGTTCTGCCATAAATAAATTTTAAGAGGAAGTGCTTATGTTTCAAAGCACATAAATATTTACCTCTTTTATTTTCCTCTTTAAGTTACAAATGCTGGGATAACCACATGTTTTGAAACTTGATTTCTGATGTAAATACAAGAGTAACACCTCTGTTTGAGACATAGTTGTGAAGTGCAGCATAGTTAGGGTTTTTTCTACTTACGGAAGCTAGAAACAGACTGAACTAGTTGTTTTGACTAGTCATGTTCCTTATCACTTAAAATAACATGCCACTATTTAACTTGCTTTTGACTATGAAATGTGCTCTTTCTTCCTCCAGAAAGCTCTACGTGACTGCTTCTGTAATTGTATGTTTACTGCTTTCTGGGCTGGCTGTATTCTTCTTGTTTCCTCGCTCAATTGATGTTGAATACATTGGTGTGAAGTCAGTATATGTCACTTACGAACAGGGTAGACGTATAATATATCTAAATATTACGGTAAGTCTAGCTATCTGTTTGGATGTTTGTAATGGATAAATGCAACAAGAGATACTACTGTGGCAGTTTAATATACATAGAAATTTTGGTGTAGCTGGTAAGCTTAGTTAGTATTAGTTGTATTAAAAAATACAAGCAGATACAAGGACCAGTTTGAAAAATGTAACTGGACCTGCTGTGGCTGGTTCCTGTAGCTACAGCTAATAGAGGCAGAGTTGCAAGCTGCCATTGGGTCTTCTGGTTTCATGGGAACAGTGACTTTGGAGTTCTCTGAATTAGTTTGGGAATATGAGTGAAATGGCGGGGGGGGGGGTGTATGTAGCAATGTTATTAAATGCTGTCCTGGTATTATGCATCTGTCAAAATTGGTTTTGAGGAAAATTGATTTCTTATATACCTTGAAACTTAAAGGAATTCTTTCCACATGCTTCTTGACTTCTTGGTAACGCAGTCAATACAGGATTGCCTAAAGACTTTTGGTACAGTTCCTCATTTTAAATAAAGCAAAGCAGCCACAGGAGAAGAGGATCCTGTGATAGCTAAATTTCCTGGAAGGAACAATTGAGGATAGGAAGAAATGGTCAGTATTTGCAGTGGAGGGAAGTTGTGCAGAAGTTTGTGCTGCTCAATATAGTCACAAAAATAAAACTGAGAAAGGGGTTAAGTGATGGTCCCTTATCCCCCTTCCCCCCCCGCCGAGTCCTACAAGGCAGGAAAATATACTTGCATAATTTCAGGTATTACTGTCTCAGACACAAATTTAAAAATGTGTGCTCATCAAGATACGCAGAATAGATAGCTGTTAGTGTTTTGTTTTTGTTTTTCAGAACACACTAAATATAACGAACAACAACTATTATTCTGTTGAAGTTGCAAATATCACAGCCCAAGTTCAGTTTTCAAAAACGGTTATTGGCAAAGCACGGTTAAACAACATCACCAATATTGGTCCTCTGGATATGAAACAGGTAAATAGGGTAGGTTTTCAAAGTTGAAAACATGTTAATCTTCATATATGAAATCTACTCATTTGTGTTTTCATTGTTTTTGTGGGTTTTTTTTAGATTGACTATATGGTGCCCACAGTCATACAAGATGAAATGAGCTACATGTTGTAAGTGTACTCATCTCTAAATATCACATGGATCTTAAAAATTACAATGGTGCTAAAAACAACTTTTTTCAAAGTCAGTGGAAATGCATTTGCAGAGATGTTGTGGCATTTTCTTTGTGTGAGTTTAATAGTACTGAAAAATACTTAAACCACAGTTGTTTCAATAGTTTCATGTAGTGGCTTACTGCACCTGGCTCTCAGCACTGTGAATGGTATCTCTGTCCCAACGTTTTAGGCCTTTGCAATAGCTAGGACCCGCTGCTTTGGGGGATGAAAGTGCAGATGTGTTCTCCTAACACGTTCTCTAGTAACTTTCCCACAAATTTCTCTGGCAGCAGAGAGAATTTGTATTTAATTCTATACAAATTAGAGGCTAATTTGTATTTCTTTTCTTCAGACCATGTGTATACAATGGTAAGCAGTGTTTCCAGCCTGTCCTTTAAGCTGTTTTATTCATAGCTTCTGAAAATTCATTTGACCAACAGATGATTAGCTCAGTATATTTTGGAAAAAAAAACAAATGTTAATTCTCTTACACTGAAATGCAGACTGAACAGAAGGAGTTAACTACTTAGATCTCAGGTCTGTGTGCAGTTCCAGAGGATGCCAGCCCCTTTGGGATGGGAGAGATGCTTATAGCTCTGAAGCGTAGGAATAAATTGAGATGGCAAATTGGGCACTAACTTAAAGCAGAAAGTGGTGTACTTCTGTCACCTCTTAAAGGCATGTAAGTTAGCTTTATGTAAACACTGAATCCTGTGAATCTGCTCACCCTTTGGATGCATGAGGAATAAATAAGTATGCCCTTCATAGAACTCATGCTGATAGCTACCTAGTTGCGCTTTTGGTGCAATAATGCATTGAAGCTTCTTTCATGGTCAGGACTGTGGCCTTAATTTCAGTAATGCTGTTGAGAGTCCGTTCCCAACAATAGCTGCAACTGTTAACTGCAGGCTGGTGACTAACCTTAGAAAAACCTTTATGACTTTGGATGTGTAGAGAGACACATCCTGCTCTGCCTGTGACCTGAACTGGATGGATTTCAGGCTCTTCTGCTTGATAGCTGCAGCCTTGGCAATAGTGTGCAACAATGATGCACTTGCTGGTCTAGCCCGGAGGTAGATTGTGCAGTCCTAGAGTAGAGGCAGAGAAACTGTCAAGTATCAGTGCCAATAGTCTGTAATGTGGACTTGCCCTCCTTCAGGACAGCAAGTGTTTGTGAATGTTACTAGAAGAGCAGACTAATATGTGATTTGTATACATACGAAAATATTCGTTGCTTCAGCACAGTGACTAAGCATGGGCTCTAACTGGTAATAAGAAACCCATAACTATAGAAGTCTGTGTCAATTAAGGATCTAAGCTTCTGTACAGCAAGGTCCTAGTACTTTGAGTAGTGCTCACTAGTTTTGTTGAGATGTATTTAAAATGTACTAAACAGAATTTGAGACACAGACAAAACTATAGCTGTTCATTTTCTCCAGATTTTCTGTTTATTACACAGTTAGTATTAGTTGACCTTCCTGACCTGTTGATAGTTATTGTTGTCGATGGGTTTCTGCTCTTTCCCTGTATTGTGAGTCTTGAAAGCCTGGGTTTGCTGTATGGAGCAACCCTGGAGACAGCAAGTGAGCTTCCTTAGTTTGAAAACCCAGTCAACAGCTGGTTGTAGTGGGGGTTTGTGTTTGTTACTGTGTTTGGTTTTTTTCTCCACACACAAATATTTAACTTTCCAGTGAAGGCCCTGGGATAATTTTTGTGTTACAGATAGCATTGTGGGTTATAGCACTGGGGGTTGTATAGTGGATCACATTTCAGTGTTTCCCCAGCTAGTCAATTTAGGCCTTGGGTTAGTCATAACTAGGCAGTTGTTAACTAGGATCTTGGCAATCCTGGAGAGTAGGTGTCCTGTAAAATCAGCTTAGGTTGAATACAGGAGGTCTTAAACACCTGAAGTGTCTGCGTACAATCATCTGGATTCAACAGACCTGTATGATGAAATCAGCATCATACAGGGCATTTCCACCCATTTATTTTAGAGAGCTGGCTTAATGTGGAGTTCACCTTCAGTGTAGTTTCCTAGCTACAGTTTTGTGCTATGTGGTGTGTGGGTTTTTTGGGTGTTTTTTTTTGGTTGGTTTGTATTTTGGGTTTTTTAAAACAGATTTACTTCTGGATAATCTAGACTTAAAAAAACAGTGTGTTGGTGTTGTACCTCTCTGCTTGTCAGCCAGTATGTGTTGTTGGATACAAGCTGGCTTTATATTATGTTACAGGTTGTCTATATTTTGGATTAGAAAACTACAATAATTACGGTCTAACTAAATCCTGGTTTAAGCCTAGCAGGAAAAAAAAATCAAGATATTTGTCACTACTATAGATACCAGTATAAAACAACTTTTAATACTGAACTGTTTTATTTGTATTTTCATATTGTTTGAATCACCTGTGTTCATTCACTGTTTAATACTTCATCATATGCTTGTTGGTGCTGGGGAAAAGGATGAAAGTGGCATGCAAATATTGTGGGTGGCTGCCAAGCAATCTTGTTGCACTGATCACATGCCTTTCCTTCCAGAGCTGATAAATTTGTGACCAAGAGCAATTGATTTAAGGAGGGGGGGCGGGGAAGTATACACTTGATAGTGCTGTGTAACTGGTATGTAGGTGCACGTCAGAAAATGTAAGTCTGAAAAGGTATCTTGCAAGAAAACAATAAGTTCAAAATCTCTGCGGGTTGCTTAAAGGTTGTTTTGCTTAATACAGAAGTGGATGAGTGAAAAAAAAAAAAGGGACTTTCCCAAGTTCTTGATATTTTTTGAGTAAGAATAGCAAGCCCTCAAGACTCTTTTGGGAGAAATTGCTGCATTTACATGAAAAAATGCTGATGTTGGCATAACATTGATCTTTTGTTGTAAATTTTCCTTTTTGTATAGAAATTTGATAACATGAAGTGAAATTGCAAATTATGTCTATATCCCTTTATAGTAAAAGTCATCATCAGTGATGAAGTGGTATTGACATGCTTTAATTTAGTTGTTCAGGTTAACTTTGGTTAGCTTCTGAAAGATGGAGTGATCACTGTCTCACAGGACACTTTTGTTGGCAAGCGTTACATGCAAGCAAGCACATGCGAATATAGTTCATGTGAAAGCAAGACTATGTATATAAAAGTAGACCTAGGTGAGTATACAGTCCCAGGCAGTGTTTTTGAAAAAGTATTTTAGTTGCCATTACTAGCAACTTTATAGTCTATATATACACACATAGCAGAATTTCCAGTTGAAGCCGCAATTTTTGCTTTTTACATAATTACCTGTAAAAGCTTGATGCAAATCTAACAATTTTTTTTTTTTGCAGTGACTTCTGTACTTTAGCATCTATCAAAGTGCATAACATAGTAGTGATGATGCAGTAAGTATGAAAACTTCCTGTTTGTTGGAAACAACTTTAAAAGCCGTGTAATTCTCATTGAAATATTACTCAGAAATACTTAATCCTAGAGTCTGTGCATCATAGATAGAATGAAATTAACTTGCTTTCTAGTGTAGTAGCTTCATAGTTCTTGAAACTGAACTGTGTCTTTCAACAGGCTCTGGTAGTGTAAAGACACTCAAATAGGCCAAACTGTTATTACTGTATCTGCTCTGCAGTTGGGCTGTAGCCATGGAGCTGCTAAGGTCTAAAATACTTTGAAATTAGTTTGTATATCAGCCACTGTTCAAAAATTGCCGGGATCTTCATGATCTTGAAGTAGTTACAGGCTCCTGGCACTCTACCAGAGTCTGCTTTTCATGACTGATTGCATAAATGGCAGCATGGTGGGGGGTTTTGGGGGGGGTGGGCAAAGAGGTGTAGACCAACTCTGGCTGTAGCTTCTCTAATCATCATTTGCTTTCCCTTGCAAAGCAAGGTACTAATGAGTAAACCTCAGCTTTACCACCTTCTTTAGGAAAAAAAGTCTGTGCTTAGGAAAGCAAATGTCTTTCGTGGAGAAAATCTGTAGTGGTAAACTAGTATTGTTTTAACTGTATCTAAAACTTTCTTCTTAATAATACTATGTATTTTGTTCCAAGGCTTTTTCCCTAAAAACCCTAGTAATGTAGAAACACTGGTCTTTAGGGAACTCAAGTCCCTTGCAAAACAAATATCTCTTCTGTTTTGTCTTTTTAAGAGTGACAGTGACAACCTCTTACTTTGGCCACTCTGAGCAAATATCCCAGGAGAGATACCAATACGTGGACTGTGGAGGAAACACAACCTACCAGCTGGGCCAGTCAGAATATTTAAATGTACTTCAGCCTCCGCAATAAAAGCACCTGTTGGTTAGTGTGGGATGACTGCTGTTGATGCTTGCAGAAATCATTTGAATAGGACTGGTACTACATGAAGGGGAGAGTATGTGCATGTAAAGCATAGCGAACATGGTGACCTGTTCACTTTAGACGCAAAGGAGGGAAAAGGTGCAAAATGTATATAGATGCACTTGTTAAATGTTGTGTTTTCCCCTTCTGTTTGCTGTTACTGTAAGCACTTCTGTCAGGTTGTGTGGTGGGAGGGAGAGGGAATATCAGATTCTTGAACTGAACTGGGACCTTTCCTTAGAGTGTGGTACATCAACTTAGAGTAACTGTGTGTATGTCTGTGTTTAGGTGAAATATGTCACTAATGAGCACTTTAGAAAAATTGATACTCATAAATTTTAAGTTTATACTTCAGATCTTGATATTTGACTGTTGAAACTGGTAGTATTACTACTTAATTAACAAGATTACTTTGAGGTATCTGGGTGTGAAACTTCTATTAGTAAACCAGTGGAGATAGTTCTTTATTTTAGCATTCTACTTTTCATTTGCTATACATGATTAGAGGTGACATGCAGTATGTGAAAGCCAGGAAAGCTCTCTTGGATGGACACTATACTTGAATGTGCAACTTCTAGAATCTGGCATCTTTTCATATTCCCTCCTACTACCTCTGAGATGTTATAAGGAGAATGTATGTTGTCAGGTTTAAAGTTGGGTTTAAAAACAAAACAAGAAACAACCCCCGGAATCACTACTGACAAAGGAAAAATTCAAGGCTGTTGAAAATGAATGGGTAAAGACTTTGACAGTATCATTCTACTTTGTTTTTTAGTAAACTTTTGAGTACAGCTATTAAAATCAAAATTGTGCAGTTGGAACTAGGTGGGAAACTGTTTGAGCATGGGTTTGGGCAGCTTGATGTAAATTTTCATCGGTTTTATTGTTTTAATATACTGTGTATTTAAGCTACTTGTAAGTGTTAATATGTTGGGGTGTGTATATTTAGTGCGCCGGCTCAGTAAGCAATGCAGTAGTTATCTGAATCTCCAGAACACTCACAGTTCATATCAAAGTTATGTAAGGGAGAATAAAGCGATTCTTTCGGTAAGACTAAATGCTGATATAATCATGAGACTGACTTATAACAAAGCTATTAAATAGTTTCAGTAGGATAGTTTGCACAGTGAGAATTTCTGGGGTTATCATCAAACATGGTGATTGTAAATTTTGGGTCCAAAGTTGCTTGATTCTGAAAGCTGACTGTTCTAAGGGTTAGGTACAAAACTTTTAAAGTAACTAGATTAGGATTGCTTTATTTCTGAATTAGATAAGATGCAGCTGTGAGAAGGTATTATTGAGGCTGTTGCATTGTAATGAAGAATATATTTTTTAAAATAGATGTTGCGGTTTTTATGCTGCTCATCTCCTGGAAATAGGCTATATAAAATGAATTAGCAATAAACACTATGGAAAAAGGCTGCTGAGTAACTTCTTGCAACTAACCATCTCTTACGCTCCAGTACTTCAGTGAAGGTACATGTCTATATTACTCTTTTCTTTATTGGCCTTTCTTAGGTGGACCTAATTGGGTGGGTGGGGGAAAGAATATTGATGATGTAAGACTGATTTAAAAGATATTAAGTAACCATACAAAAAACTCTCTTGTGTTTGAATGCTATGAGCACTTATCCTGAATGTCTGTGAAAAATTTTGGAACCTAAACTGTCAGTTTCATATAATTCTTGGTAAGATGAAGATGTCAGCTTTTGGCTTTGGAGGACTTCTGGAACTGGAATAGGTAATTCTGATGACTTACTGTAGTTATATTCTGAAAATTATTCTTGAATCTGGGCACTTAAAAGTAAATACTCTTTATTACAGCTTACAATCATAAGGGAAACTAGTTCACAATTGACTCTAATCTTCCTAGAGTATAGATGAGATTCAGTCCTGTGGCTGATAAAATGCATACAGAAGCTTGTCTGATAGTCTGAAAATACATAGGTGATAACTAAAGACCAGGATAGTGGGGAGCTGGTTAGAATCAGAGATAAACTCTGCTATTACCTGTTGTAGAAAGATTTGTTTATGTTGGAGGATAGGAGAGAATTCTAATTTAAACCATCTGATCTAAAATCAGCCAGTGAGTGATACCTGTTTTTTTATTTCTAGGCCTAAGTATTTACACCTAGAGTGTTGGTTTTGTTTGGTTTGGGTTTGTTGTGGTTTTTTAAGTAGGAAAAGAAGAAACAGCTCTAGGCAGGTATTTGTATCAATTTATATCAATCCTTCAAAGGATAAAAGATAATATAAAATAACTGGAATGGCACAATGATAAAATTATTTGGTGACAGTAGCAAATGCTGCTTGAACAAGCATGGTGGGGCGAGGTTACACTGTTTATGCAGTATTGAGACTCAAACTGACCTTAAAGTTTGGCAGACATGCTGAGAAGATATGTACTTAAATCTGTGGACCTTATGTTGCATGAAATGCTTGGAATTGGCTAATTTAAAATAAAGAATTATGAGGGGAATGATTCTTTCCATGTGTGTGGCAGAAGGGGGAAGATACAACTCTTATTTTTAATGTCTGTCATCTGAGATATGTAATGGATGTAGACTTACTGAATGACTTAAGAGTTCTCACCTTAAAAAATAAAGGCTGGGGTAAAGATCCTATTGACAAATCCTCAAATTAAGTCAGTTACAGGAGAATCAAAGCTTAAGGTTCCACGTGTGCTAGTATGTTCTTTCAAAACTGTCAGCATATTACTAACCAAACAAGGCAAGATTTTGAACTTACCTGCTTATCTGGAGAGATGTTATATTAAAATTAGTAGTTAAGACATCTGTTTGAATACTTAGACTTGATTTTCTGTGGCTGAGCTTGGAAATGTGCTAAGAGAGCAAAGGAAGTCAGTGTTAACTTGTATGACTTTGTAAACAAGCTATGAGAATAGATCCAACTGACAGACCTGCAGTTATTTCACATTTATTTTTTATCTTGATTTTAAAATAAAAAGGCAAGCCTTTCAGTTCACTGTAAATCAATAAATACAAATTCTGTCCAGAAGGTCAACTTGAAGAATCATAATTTTTTTCTGGTTTGTTTTGCTATGTGTAAGATGGTTTCTGAAGGATTTCTTCTGAAGTGATTCATATTTCACTTGTAACTTCCCCATAATCTTTGAATACTACTAAATAGATATATACTGGCATTGTAGTGTTGTGTTTCAGGAGATTTATTTATTTATAGTATAATTCTTTTCACTTGAATTCTTTGGAGCAATTCCTGTACCAAAACCTGTTACACTTTGAAATGGAAGCTCTGTTAGTAATCTCTTAAAACAGTGGTCCAGATGTTGCACTGTAATGGCAGAATTGAAAAACAAAACTTACTGTATTCTGTATAGAATAACTGTAAAATTTCAAAATTATAACTTAAAGTAAATTAACATGGAACACTTAAATAAGTAAAAATGTTGGCTATTTGGCCGTTCTGACCTGGAGAACAAAATTATTTTATATTTTAAATATGATGCTTTAAAAGTAAGTGAATTAATAAAGCCACCAAACAAACTCAAAGATCTAACCATCAAATATCCATTTGGAGAGTTTTGAAGGGAAGCACTCTTACTAAAAGATGTAGTTACCTGATACTTTCTCTTGAATTCTGGTTGTGGGGAAAAGCCTGTAGAAATCATTCATAATTTGTTTACTCATCTTGATATTTAGGGGATAGTTGCTTAATTCTTAATCTTTTTGTGAAGGCAACCATAACTATCATTTTCCTGTGTGGTATAACTTCGAAGTTCTGAATGCATTTCTAATGTGTGCATGACCTTGATACTAACACTTTGGTGTTTCTATTTTGCAGCCTTATGTTGGCAGACTTAAGTACATGCCTTAGTTGACTTTGCTCCAAATTGTCCTTGAAGTTCTGCAAGTGAATAGATTTTTTTCATAGTAGTACATTGCAAACATAACTCTGGGCTTTTTAGCATGTGGTGTATAAAGCTAACCATTTAAGCACTGAATCTCTTAAGTGCTTGGATTGAACTGTTAAGGTCTTTAACCATCTGACTGAAGTGTTGTGCTCTCATGATGGAAAGGATGGTGCTTGGAGTAGTGTGAGAGAGATTTCTAGATTCAGAAAATCTTAAAAAGAGTGTTATTTTTTATTCAGCATTTAAGGCTTCCTTTGGGGTTTTTTTGTGGTGGTGATGGGGGGGAGGGGGGTTAGTTGTGCTTTTGTTTTTCTTTCCAGCCACCCCAAATCTGTAGTGGGACATCTGTCTGTTCCCAGACAGCATCTTCTGAAATGGGTGACTTGTTTCAGAGTTGGGCAGCTACGTGAAGCTTAACATCATTTGGACTGGACTTCAAGACTTAAGAGATAAGTAAGGCTAGCAGTAATACCTCTAAGACCTGAATTTTTTACTTGCCTGTCCAACAAAATGCCACAACCCTAGCAATTCTTCCAGGCTTACTGTTACTTGTGAAAGGGAAGGATAAGTAATGTAAGTGCAACCAATGTACTTCAGTAATGGACTACTGCAACCAGCAAAACATTTGTTAGTGTTAGCCCTGATTGTGCCAAAAAAATCTAGATTTTTTTTTTTGGCTTTGGGGGGGGCGGGAGGAAGAAAACCCAAGCCAAAAGCCAACCAAAATGTGTTGAAAACAATAATTGGGGTATGGCAAAAACACCCAGTGTTTGACTACTTGAGATGTCACCTTCCTATTTTATCTTTAGCTGGGGAATTCTGGTCATTACCAGAGGGGTAGTTTGTTCTGCTGCCCTACAGCTTTTGCCATGTAAACATGCTTTTCTACCTGTAGGCAGGCCTGTTGGGCAGGAGTAGTTGTCTGCAAGGAATCTGTACAACTGAAGTTAGTGTCAAGCCCTACAGCATGGTGTGAGACTATTTGGTGGCAGTAACATCCTGATCCTCGTACTATCCTCTTCCACCAACCATCATAAGGGTCTTACAACCTGGATGCATGTGTCTTTCAGGTACTGAAACTGCTTTTGCTTTGCATGGGCAGGGATATTTAGTGTCAGACATGCAAGTATATTATGGTGCCTGAATATTTTGGGTCTGACTGTCAGTGATCTAGTTCTTTTTTGTTTTGTTTAAGGAAGCAAACTTAACCACTGTTAACATCCACTGTACAGAGTGTGCATATAATAGCTTGAGATATGTATAGAAATACTAATGAGTGATAATTATTTTTGTAACTTAAGACTTGTAAACTGTTGTTCTTGTAACTGTGTAGCAAACAGTCTTACCAACTTAAGCATGATAAAGGCTCTAGAAGTCAAGGGGTATTTGGGAATGACTTGTAGGACACAAACACTATCTTAATGTAAGTTAACTGGGACAAGGGATCTTGTTTAGAGGTTCAAAATCTGGAGTTAACTTCATTATGAATATATGTTTCTAGACAGGATTGTTTGACTCGAATGGTACTAAATTTTCTATTAAAAAAGCTTGGGTCATGTATCTCTTTTTAAACTGACTTAATATTTTTCTCTCCTCCTTCCCTATCCCACAGATTTTCCCCCTATCTCCCTATATTTTTCCCACAAACTTTCATATATCTTCAATGGTATGATTTAAATTTTTGTAATTATTGGCATTCCATGATGTGAAAACTTTGCAATCTACTTTTTTTGATACTATGTTCCGTTGTGTTAAGTCTGCAATAAACTGGAGTATCTGAAAGCTAAGCACCATATGTGAATTAATTACTCTTGTGTGACTGGACTAGTAAAGTAACAGAGTTAAAAAACCTAGGCTGTTTTGGTGGTTTGACCCCAGCCAGCAGCTGAGCCCCTACCCAGTGGCTCATGCACTCTTCCCCTGGTGGGATGGTGGAGTGAATCAGAGGGACAGAAGCAAGAAAACTCACGGGTCAGGATAAAGACAGTTTAATAGGGGAAGCAAAGCAAAATAAGGAATTTATTTCCTTATCAGCAGGCAGGTGTTTACAATGGGAAGACAAACACCATAACCCTGAATGTCCCTCTCCCTCCTCCTTTCCCCAAGCTTTTATTGCCGAGTATGATCCCATATGGAATATCCCTTTGGTCAGCTGGGGGCATCTGTCCTGGCTGTGTCACCTCCCAGCTGCTTTGACCACCCCCAGCCTAGTCACTTCAGGTTTGGGCAGACTGGGAGAAAAAGGAGGAGACAATGAAAAAGGAAACTTCCATGCTGTATGAGCATTAGCCAAAACACTGCTGTGTTATCAACACTGTTTTCAGCCACAAACCCAAAACACAGAACTATATGGAATGCTATGAAGAAATTAACTCCATCCCAGCCAGACCCAGTACAGCTATTCGCAAAGTTATTTTAAGCAGCCATTATTGCCTAAAAGCCTTAATCTTTAAAAGCTGGACAACAAATCACATTCATAATGTTCAAATGTTACAGGTATTCTTACACAGATATTTTGGAACATCTTACTGGGGTTTTTTAAGATTTCTCCTGGAGAAACCTATTGTGTATTCATGACTGCTACATTGATTTTCTGGTATGGATAACTAATGGGGGGTCTTAGTATGTAGGGGTTTTTGGGCTGTTTTGTTTCAGCTTGTGGATGTCTTTAAAAAGGCTTATTTTTTTAAACTAAGTTTAGATGAGAAAATAATTACAGTCATGCTTGCTATTTTCTTTCTTATATAGTCCTTCCTTCCCAGACTTGTCATAACCATTGTCCAAATTTTCCTATTTGGACAAGCCCTTTATGGAACGCTATAAATTGGAGAACAATAACCTTTAAGCAGTGTTTAGCTCTGTATAAATAAGAGCTCAAAGAGATGTGAACTGCTTCTCTCTTGTTCTGCCTGTCTGGGGACAGGTAGGCAAAAGTATGTCTTTAGCAGTGAACAGTTTTATTTTATCCAAATACTTAAAACTACATGATTTGTGTTCCTCTCCAGTTTTTTCCATCCAGAGCAGGTAGGGGAGTACAAAGATGAATTCCTACCAGGTGAATTTGTGGAGAATGTGATGAGGATTAAAAGGGAATACACTGACAGATGGGAATAGGTAAACAAATGTGAATTTGGACAAATTTAAAGACCCAAAAATTGCTATTCTGGAACACCCAAAGTAGTTGTTTTTGAGATCTAACTACTGAAAGATCTGACATATTAAAATGGCCTGGTTTCAAAGACCGGACAATGACAGAAACTTCTGAAAGATTTTGGAAGTGTCCCTGTCTGGCTGTAGGTTGCTTTCCTTTTACTTCTCAAAATTTCATACAGCTTTCTATATAACTGTGTAACTGAGCACATACTTGGATATGTTTTTGTGCTAATACGTTCACCTGAGAGGACTTTGGGTATGCAAGTGATGAATGACACTAATTGCCTTCCAGTGTGAAGATGATGTCTATCTGGCAGCTTAAGGAATACCGAATCACACGTTTAATTTTGCTAGAAGTCTCTTGATGTCAGATGAGGTGGAGATCCCTCTACATTTTGTTTTGATTTTTTCCTTCTGTTTTTTTTTTTCCCTTCTTCTTCAGGAATCCCTGCTTCTTAAGCCTGAGAGCTGAGATGCCTCACTCATGTTTCCTGTGTATGGGTAGCAGGTGCCACACAGTTTAATGACCTGTCATGGGCACTATGGAGCTGACTCTGCTCCATAATGGAGCTGCTTTTTCATGAGCCAGTGAATCACGTAATGCGGTAAAACTAGAACTTGATTAAGGAGCTTCGGCATCGCTGTAATGTAACATTTCACTGTCTGCAGTTATGGATACCTGAAAGGTAATGATGTGTATCATTCTTGAGAGGTTTCTAGGAAGTACTTCTAGCAGCCCTAGCAATATAGTTGAGGTTGAGAAATGAATGTAATTTGCCTTTGTCTGACTTTTCTTCTGACAATCATATGACAAGACACTTGTTCTGGTACTGGTCAGAGGAGTGATATAAGGGTTACCTCAATAGACAGTAATATCTAGAAAAACAACAGGTAAAGACCTACTATGTTTTTAATGAGTTCTGCAGGCTTACATTCTACTGGGATATATATTATTTCTTAAATGTGAAGTCTGTCTTAAGTAGTTTAGGTTTGGGGAATGTTAGCGGCTGTCTGCATGGAGATCCATTTAAGTGATTGAATCCACCCAACATAAACTTGTGACCAAATTTTACATTCAATGTGTTTAAACATACTGACATAATCAGTGCAACTATTTCACTTTCCATGCTGATGCTAAATTTGTGAACTTTTCATCAAATATGCGAAGAAATGTTAAAGTAAGCCTTAGAAGCCCAAAATATTGCTGCAGAATGTAGATTCTAAAACTCATACCATCTACAACTGCTTTTGCTTGCTGCAAATCCAGAGATTGGGCAGAGTTGTTATTTCCATGCCCCTTTTAATATGCTGTGTGACCTGACATGCCTGACTTGCTTCTGAATGATTTATGATCAGGAGAGGATCTGGGCTTCTTTGACATCTCTACCACCCTGTGTGGCATGCCGGGATCCAGCTCTTCAGTATTGGTAAATATTCTCAGGGGTCGGGGCTGAAGTGTTGCTTTGTAGACTGTAGGAGGGCCGGCGCTGTTCATGGAGAGACGTAGCAGATTTAAGCTGTTCTTTGAATTCTGGAAGCAAATTAAGCTGTTGTGTAGACATACTCGGTGTCTTGCTCCTGCAGATGGTTACCAAGCTTGCCTTTGGTTTGCTCTCACTAAAAATGCAAAATAGTAGGACAGAAGGAAGCTGAGACTTAGAATAAATAAAATGTGCTAATCTTATGTTGCATGCTGACAGCTACACTGTTTGATATGCTAATACTTGAAAAATCCTATTTAAACTGAAAGCTGGGCTTCTCAAACATGGGAGGGATTCAATTTCCTTCTTAAAAGAGCAGTAAAAATGTTGAACACAACTCAAGGTTACTTAGTAACCTTGATGAGACCAACTAAACCCAGGGGAAGGAGTATGCAGGATCCTTTATTTAAAAAACAAAGAACCCCTTGGCCCCGCCTCCAAAAAAAAAACCAAACCAAAAAGCCCAAAAAACAACCCAAAACCAAAACAACCCACCACTATTATTGCCAATTTATTTGTAGATTTAACTGATTGCTACTTACCGTGCAGTCTGAGGCATGCTAGTTTTTCTTCTGGTGCTGTTTCATCTTTTTTTGTGTAGATGGAAAACTGATCTGCCGAGGCGGGCAGGCGCTGCTGCCTCCCCTTAACAGGCGGTGCCAGGAGCCTCATCGGCCCGGTGGTTGTAGTTCAGGTGATGCTTGAAGAGCTGAAGAGTGCTCTCTAAGGAGGGGAACTGAGTGAAAAGTGTGCTTCTGCTTCCCAGCCCTTCACTGCCCACCCCACCCCAGTATTTAAGTGCAACCAGAAGCACAAATAACCTTCCAGAAAAGAGCAGGGCTGTCCCAGTTAAACTGTTCAGATGAAATGGGAGTTTCAATCTAATAAATCCAGTATGTGACTTTCATCCTGAATGTATTAAATATTTCCATTCAGAAGCCTGTTTTCAATTTTAAAATGTGAGATGCCTGCATATGTATTACCTGACTAGCAGTGAGAATAGTGTCAATACCGAGATGTTTAATTCAGTGAAAGACCTTGAGCAACCTCTGTGTCTATGTAGCTACTTAAGGCTTACCAAACTCAAAATCTGTTTCTCAGGTTCCAAATCTGTTTTCTCGCTGCTCTTGTGATAGCCTGGTAACCACAGTCTACTTTGACATTCAAGCTGAATTGTTTGGAGGTTTTTTAATCCCTTATTGCCCAGTTGTGATCCTATTACGTTTGCTCTCTGCCTATGGTATACTAGCAGTGAGTCAATAGTACTGATGATAGTCTTTGTCAGAAGACTAGAAAAACGCTCCAGAGAAGTTTGCTGCCAAGGTATGCTGCTGGCTTATTCATACTCAGCTCACTGTCTGCCAATACCCCAGGTCCTTTTCAGCACAGCTGCTCCCCAGCCCCATGGTGCTCAGGCTCTCTTGTTGCAGGGGTTATTCCTTCTCAGGTGCAGAGCTTTGCATTTCTCTTTGTCAAATTTCATCAGATACCTAGGACCCATCCCTCCAGCTTATCCAGGTTACTCTGAATGGTGGTCTTCCACTTGAGTGTATCAGCTAGTCCCTCCCAGTTTGGTGTCTTCTGCAAACTTGATGTGTGCATTGTCACCTTCTCAAGGTCACTGATATGGTTGTTAAACAGGACAGGTCCTAGTACAGACCCCTGACGCCAGTCAGAGTACTGCCCGTTAACCACTACCCTCTGAGCCCAAATGTCCAGCCAGTTTTTAAACTGATTTAGCTGTTCACCTATCCAGAACATAACGTTCTTGCTTGGATACAAGAATATTGTGGGAAACGGTCTCGGAAGTCAAGCTAAAGTGGAGATAAATGACATCTACTGCTCTCCCTTCACCCCCAAATCCAGTCACAGTGGTCATGATATCCCTTTCATAAATCCACTCTGACTGCTCCCAGTCCGCCCCCTCCTCCTTCCCAGAAGTGTTTTCCAGGAGGACTTGCTCTGATTTTCCCAGTGAGGCTAACTGGTATGTAGCTCCTGGATTTGCTTTTTGGCCTTTGCTGAAGGTGAGGGCAACATTTGTCTTTCTCCAGTTGTTTAAGAGCTCTCTGGATCTCCACAGTCTTTCAAAGATGACGGAGAGTGGCCTTGCAAGGGCATCAGCCACTTCTCCCAGTACCCCTGGATGTGGAAATGCAGAGGGCGAGCCCGTGCCTCTGGAACAGCGGCGAGGGGCTGAGCATGCGGGGAATCGAGCGGTGAGGTAAAGGCCCTGGGCCGAAGGAAAGCTTTTGTAGAAGCTCTCCTACCACCAAGAAAAGTGTTTGCATTCTACAATTATGCATTTCAAAATTACTCTAGAAGAGACTGATGTAATATTTAAATTCCCTGTAGATCAACATTACCTTTTATCCTGCTGAAACCGTGACCCTTGACTGCCTCTGAATTCAGTAGGTTTGGATTGTTCCTAAAGCTAGACCTGGGCAAGGTCACTATAAATCTGGGTGGGGGGAAATGGTACCAGCACAGCAATTAATATCACTGCCAATATATTAACATGAACATCGGTAGGATCAGACAAATGTGTGTTAGACATAAAGGTGCTTATGTGAGGTCTCTGTTCAGACTTCTGGACTAAGAAAACATTGTTAAGAGATGATCCTAGTTAAAAACAATATCTGTGGGCTCTGTCCCAGGGGCACCTCTGCTATTACTGAAGCAGCTCCAAGACCTCATCACTGTGCATGTTTCCCTTAACCTGCCAGAGTGATGGCTTTAAATACATATTGTGTTATAGAGTACTAATACGTAAAAAAACTTTTTGCATTTTGCAAATGTACCTGTCTTGGTATCAATTTCTGACCCTGTTCTCCAGTCTCTTCGTTGCTATTTTAAAGTACATAAAATTAATATTAAACTTTGAAAGGTACTTTGTGCTGCTACCTAGGGAATGAAATACAGAAGGTACCTGTTTGGAATTTTGAGTTTTACCCTATGATCATCCTTAGATAGCAAGTTGTTAATAGTACATTGAGAAACCTATCCCAAATTCAGTCTCTAATACATGCCTGGGAAAATCTTATTTCTCAGACATGCCTCCCTGTGTAGTTTTTAGCACACTCACATAGTAGACTTGAAGTTTGTATCTAGTAATTTATTTAAATCAGATGTATTGCTTAATGGCTCAGACCCAGCATTCAAAACCCAAAAATTCCTGAATTCATTCCCAAGCTCTCAAATTGTGATCTTTAAAGAGCAAACTGCCTTACTTATTTTGAAACTGTGGATATTCTTACCCCTTCGCTACAGAGAGGCTCAGGTGGATATAATATCTTCAAGATATGTTTATTAATCATCACTGCAAATTGGATTTTGAAAAGCAATTTTCCTGTGGTATGAGCAAGAGTATATTTGAGAGTTACATGTACCAGTGTATATGGAGTGGCACCTATTTTCTCTAGACACTTAACTTTGTAGTAAACGGATATCTGGTCAATAAAAATAGCCTGGGGTTATATTTATGGACTTATCGCTTAATAGTTGGGGGAGGGGAAATTCACTGGGAGGGAACAAATATTTAATGTAACAACAAATGTAGTGAGCACATTTGTTAGTGTTTCACATCCATGCTCCTCCATAGTTTTTACGTCTGTAAGGCATTGAAGAACATCTCTGATATTGCAGGATATATTTGCAGTTACAGTGCAACAGACAAACTGGTCTGGGATTTTAGGTTGATGAGGATGGTGTTTTGCTTGAAATTTTTTTCTTTTCTTAGTCTCCTAAGCTATTTGAATAATATATACTGTTAGCAGTATTACCGTACAGGGTAATCAGTATAGCCTTGATCTGACAATGTAATGCACTCATGATGGGCTTCACTAAATACATTCCTGGATATAACTTCTCTATTTTATTTTGGGAAAGTCATCTGGGCAGCCTTTGCATGCTACTAATACTGTGATACTGAACCATGAGTGGGTGGAATCTCATGCATTACTACTTCCGGATAATTGTTCAATACCTACAGTCCAAGCACGTACAAATAACTATTTCCAGCAATCCAGAGTTTCTTTGCCATTATGTCTTCAGGAAAATTGGAATCTAGGTTCGCAGCTGCTATTGTGAGACTATAGCAGATGCAGTCATATTGCTAGACACTGTGGCCATGACTTCTGATGAACTGCTGTAGTGCAGCAGTGCAGGGGTCTTTTTGTGGTTTTTGTTTCCCAAGCCTGATCATTTGAACGAATTACCAAAGAGACTTACAAATGAATATACCCAAGTTCCTGGGGTTTGGGTTCCTGCGGGAGAGCACACTGCAAATAGTGCCTTTGCCTTGCAGTGGCAGCGGTCACTCCATTGGGATGGCTGATTGATAGTGGGAGGTGTGCAAAGCACGGAGGTGTGCAAGTAACTGCCAGGAGACATAAGCTGGGGCTGTACAGAATCTGGCCCAAATCTCATCTGAAGTGTCAAGAAGAGCAATTACTTTATTATGGAGGTATACGAAATGATCAGTGATTCAGCCTGTGCGTGCGTGTATGTGCCTGCACCCATGCACACATTTCCCATGTGGGCTCCTGATCCATTGCGTTTGCAGTCTCCCCTTTAAGCCTGTGAATACTATGCTGAAAACTCACGGTAATAAAATTTATCATTAGTATAATACTGTTCAGAAAAGGATGGTTTGGAGTCTGTCATTTGAAGGTAAAACAATACTTTTCATTTTTCTCCGTGACTGTTCTTTAGCTGAAGTAAACAAATTCTGCTCTGAAAAACATCCACTCAAATTGCACAAATGCTAAATAGTGATGTAATCAGAAGATTTTAGACCTGACTTTACAATTGATGACGGTATAGAAGTCACAGAAGATCTTTATTTCTACTCATCACCACTGGTCATGTAGTGCTACAACTTTAACTTAAGATCAGTGAGCACTTTCACTGAATAACATCGAGTATCCCTGGGGAAAAAAAGGTTAAAAAATGACAAATACTGAATCCTTGTCTAACTAGCAAAGCATAGTCACAACTCATGAAAGACCTGAACATATAACTACAAACAATGTTACTGAAATGTTAATTTTTTATAAATAAAATCTTCTCTCAAATGGCAAACTAACTCCCTCAGAGTTTGTGATACATTGCTTAATAAGTGCTTTGGTGAATCCTTTAGGAAACAGAATACCAGTTGTTAAAAAATAAATAATATATATACATATATAATATATAAAAATAATATACATATTTATTTGTATATCTTTTATAATATGCATATCAATACTATATCTATAAATACACACAAAATATATATGTGTGTGTGTATATATATCCAATATCCCAATAGAAACTACCAGGAAGGAAGAAGAGATGTGTTACTTCTGCTGGTACTTACACTGAAATGCTGACTCTATATTGGGTATATTGATAAAGTGGACCAGTTTTTAAATGTCCTCTGGAAAACTAATGAGATTTGCATCTGTGTAGTGCTTTCTGAAATGAAGCCATTCATTTAAAAGATGAATGAATAGATGTCTGATCCAACTTCTGGCTTCTGTGCTTTATTCCTGGGCAAAAATATTACTACTTATTTAACAGATTTAAATTCTCTACTTCTCCATTTGGCAGGTGGTGATAGGAAACAGTGCAATCTGGAGAAATTAAATTGTGCAAAGAATCACTGCCAATAAACTGACTAAAAAAAAATCCCTCAAAAGTAAAATGAGCTCCTGCATAACAGTACTATCAGCATGCAGGTGTCAGAGGAAGGAATTGTAAAGTAGATGTAAAAATCAACTTTACAGCATTGTTTAGCAAAACAACTCATCTAATTCTCAGCTCAACTTTCCATTTTTTTTTCTTCTTTTTTTTCATAGAAAGAAGCATCATGTAGCAGCTTACTTTTTTTTACCTGTTACAAATACCTTGGTGTTTTCCTTTGTCAGCTTAATTATTAAATTAGAGGTATAAACCAAATTATTTTAATTCATTTTGAAAAATTGAAGGTCCTGCTAATGAAATATTAAACGTGCCATGCGTAAGAAAAGCAGTCATTCAAATGCAGCAAGAAGTAATTTTAGTAGAATTTTAGTAGCATTTCAAGTAGTTGGATAGAAAGATACACAACTCTTCCATGGTGGGGGGGAATGGATGGTTTATCCCTTGCATCCCTAATTCTATTAAAAAGTGATATCAAATAATCAGGATACGAAGGAAGCAATGTCATGTATCTTGAAAATGCATTTTGGACAGTTCAAAGTTTAAAGCACTCCCAAACTGTTACGATTTTGTCTGAAAAATGTTTGATTTTTTTTTTTAACTGAGTTCTTCCAAATGCATTAAGTGCTGCTTTATTAGTGTAGTACAAAACTCAAGGTCCAAAACAGTTTTCCAGAGACATATCTGGCTTTGGTCATTGTAATATCTTGATCTTTCTTTTATAGGCTTATTTATCCTTTATTTTTCCTTCTGTAGACATTTACAGATTACTGCTTGAATGCCTAAGTCTTAGCATTAAATTATCAGTGCTGGCTGAAATTTGGTATTCATGGCAAGATTTATATTTTATTTTGAATCAGAAGAAAAATTACAAATTTTCCAGGAAGCAATATTCTGATTAAAATATAATTTGGAGACTTAAACTATAAGGATGTTATCAGGTAATGTATTTTATCTGCTGTAGGAGCAGGGTCCCATAGGCAGCTTCAGTCCCTGTCGTGGTTCATGAGCAGGGGATCTGGCTTGCAAAGAGGTACCAGAGCTTCTATGGAATCTCTTGGGTATAGCTGAACCCGGGATTTTGGGGACCTAAAATTGTTTAAATTAAGATGAGAGGCATTTGAATTTGGTAAACGCTTCAATATGAGACCAATCACTTATTAGTTTGTCTACTAGAAAAAATAAAAACTATGAGACTAGGCATTAAACTTCTGCATGGGAAGAGTAATGGTACCAGTACTACTGATGTTCTGACAGCCTTCACTCGTAGAGTTTGTTTCTCTTCAGTGAGTGAAAGTGCACTGTAATTTTGGCCTCCGGCACATGTAGAAGTGTGTATATGTGTACCTATACACATATATGAACACACATTTGAGTTATTAAGCACTGAAGGCCTATGATAGAAGACAAACGTTAATGGTATCAATGAGTCTAAGGATTATTCTGGTTTTTGCTGATGAATAGGCTATTAGGTTTTAATATTGCCTTGTTTGAACTATATTTTTGCAGAAGAATTACTATATAATGACTATCTCTGCCTTCTTTGTAATATACTGATGGTCTTGACAGATTATCAGGAGAGATGTGGGACTCATTTGTTAACAGTCCCGGGAGGGATGTCATGATGATAAATGATGTCTGTATTATCCAGTGTTGTCTCTAGGGCGACATTCCCTCTGGAACAGGGTGGCTAGGGAAAAAATGGCTAATGGCCCAAACGGAATTGACATACAGACTGAAGTTTTCATATGACAGTATATCAAGCTAAAGGTGGGTTCTGTATATTGATATACATCACCTCTCCTTGGTGTGTTATCCAAATCATTCCCTGACAGTTTATTCAACAGCCTTTCCCACTTTCCTCTCACCTTATTCCTGGCTACAAATGGTGCAGCATCCATTCATATCATGTGTGATGGAAGCATCTGGCTTGTAGGCTGTATCTAAAAGCATATTAAGCAAAAACATAATAATGCCTGGAGGCCATAACCCTGGACGTGTCAGGTAGACGATGCTGGAAATACAGTTTCTAGTTTAGCTGTCATTTGAGATGGATTGAAAGTGAGTAGTAAAGTTAACACTTATATAAGTAACCCATGTATTTTCTTGGGATATCCAAAACAAAACTTTCCATGTGTCCATGTATGAAATGCATCTTACAGCCTTGCAGGTCTTACACTGTCATATGTAGGTAGACTTTTTGTGCCTAACTCACAAAGATGAAGGGCCTGATAGTTTCAGATGATCTGCAGTGGCTGCCCAGGCAGTCAGCTGGAGTGCGACTGTGAAGGAGGAAGGAACAAACATTAAAAGCTTCTAGGTTCTGGGAATTAATCACTTGATACCCACAAAACACATTAACAGACTTGATGGAAAGAAATTAGATTAGTAAAGAGATGTTCCTCCTTACAGGTTTCTAACCTCCTGGGTCACATCTGTGCTGGCATGTTTTCCAACAGAACCATCTCGTGATTAATTTTCTTACATTAAATTTTTGTCATTCCCAGCAAAAATAATTGCACATTTTGCTGGCAGGAGATTGCTTAAAACATTGTTTTCCATATTGTCTGTTTCCATTTATTCTCATGAATACATATGCCTGTGCACATATTCAGAATGCACAACTTATACACAAGATTGTAGAGGGATCTGCAGCAACAAAAACAAATAACAATATGAGGTCAACAATATTCATTAAAAAATTGTTAGCAAAACTTATTCCTGCACTTCTGGCAAACCTATGGCGTTCAGTCAGAAACATCCTTTTGTGTCACATCCTGCAAAGACCAAATTAAACAGTGAACGGAGAATAAAATGTTTGTCGCTCTACTACAAACTAGCTATGGACTAGGTGCAAGCTTCAATATAATCAGCAAAACACTCTCACTGAA
The DNA here is from genome assembly GCF_030936135.1 of Gavia stellata. Classification (NCBI taxonomy): domain Eukaryota; kingdom Metazoa; phylum Chordata; class Aves; order Gaviiformes; family Gaviidae; genus Gavia; species Gavia stellata. Next base: position 30,974,712 of record NC_082599.1, read on the forward strand.
CTGGGATTTTAGAGCAGACTTCACCTGAATCAAGGCAATTCTTTTTCGTTAATATTTTTGTCATTTATTTTGCTAAAATTTTAAAGACAACTTTTATAAAACTCAGAGTTTTGTAAGGTTTATGATTTTTTTTTTTGAGATCTTTGGTCAAAAGTTATGTTAAGATATTACTGAAAGTTTTTAATATAATTTATATAGGAAAAAAAGTAGCTTTTTTCTTTTAAAGCCAAAATGAATGTTGTAGATTAGATAAATATGCTTGTTTCAATTTTGGTTTGGACAATCATCATTTTGCCAATGATTCTAATGTGATCTGGAAAGGCTGGCATCTCTAGAGCTATGATAACATTTGCTTTCTGCTGAGAAGCAGCACAGAGCTGGAACTGGGGAGGAGTGAAAGAGGAAATGCTACTTGATGCAAATAATACCCAGGGGTTGTAATGTAACGTGAAGTACTGTCCGGACACACTGACCTATTTCATTTGGTCACATACTGGATGTGACAGTCCTGTTGGACAACTGGAAAATAGCCCTTAGCTTTGTGGTTGTTGGAAGGACCTTCAAGCCTGCCCATCTGGTGAACTTGTCAGTCAAGTTCACCGTTGGAAGTGCAGGGACTGAAGGACAGGGCAGCATTGCCAGGATCTCAGTCTCCATTCACTTTCAGGTGCGCACAGCACCCATAAGGCGTGTGTTAAGATGCATCTTGCACTACTTTGTGCCTTCTCCCTGAGCGCCCGTGGCTTTTCGCACACTTCTGCCTTTCCCCAGCAGGTGCTCTGAATGTGCCTGCAGATGCTCCACGGACACGGGGTGGCAGGAGGGACACCTTGTGCACATCCCGCAGCAAAGTCCTTTGAGCCTTTCCCCGGGAGACTGCTATACACAATGTGACAAACCCCACTTGTCAGGCCCCGTCAGTTTGGGGATTTGATGTCCACAGACAGAAGTTATTTGTTTATTTAATTTTAATTCTATGCCTGCATTCAAGGCAGTGACTTTGTGCATGTGTTTACTCACTCTTATATGCACGCTCACATCCTTGTACCCTTGGGTCATTGCACATTTAGCTGGAAAAATACATGTATGTGTAATACGCTGTTAACATTTAATCAAACTCCCTAGTAAGATTTCCACCAAGCTAATGTTCAGCAAACTGAATAGATTTAAAAAAAAAGAAAAAAAAACAACTTTCATAAATGCGGTTATTTTGTAAAGCCCCAAGTGAATTAGGCTTCTGCACTATTAGATATGGTGGAGAAAATACTGTAGAGAACATATTCTTTGCCATGTATCTGCGTTTTCGTAAATGTCAAATGATAAAGTTGTGGGGGCTCATACTGCAGATGCAGTCCCACTCTGTTTTATATTGTTAAGGAACATATGCTTGGTTGAGTTAGTGTCCCATCATAAATTCAAGCCTTCAGGCAAATTCTGACAAATTGTAAATGTAATTCAATTACATGAGGGGGAGAAACAAAGACATTTCTTAGGCTAAGATTTTGCAGAGAGACATAGGTTCCACCCCCGATGGGGCTAGCTTTATGCAGTGCGCTGACTGCAGCCAGCTTACCTGAACCAAGTCTTAGAGCTGTTTGTGTACACACATGTCAATGGGCTTTTTTCCCAGTCTCTTGCTGGAAAAGTCGCTTTTCTTGCTGTTATGTTTTCAACACTATGATTGAATTGAGAATTCACATTGCAAAAGACTGTCTACAGTCTCTGGTTCCTGACTGTACAGTACTGTTTGCAGAAAGCCTCCTCTGAACTGTTGAACTGTGGAAAAGCATGTTAAATCTATCCAGCGTTCAGACAAAAAAAAAATGCTATTTTTAATTTTGTGTGAACAAACATTTTAAAGCACTTTAGTGCAGCTGACAGATGGTGAAAACAAAAGGTGAAGATTTTCTCTTGTGAACAATTTTATGTGTCATGAGAGTAACAACATTGACAGAACTTAAGATGTCCTCTTTCTTAGCTCCACCTTCAGTCTCTCAAGCCACAGATTTCTTCAGACCATCAAGCCTTAGCCATGGAGTTGAGCTCAGCATGCAAGTCAGTCTGCCACCCTTGTCAACGCTCTCCGGAGGGAGATGAGTTTGTTCTGTCTCCAGCTTCCTGGGTGTTGTGGTGGTTTCTGTACGAGTCGCACCACTGATCCTGCTTGAAGCCTGCTGCTTGGCTCGTGGGCTCAGAACGAAGCACCTTTTCTTTGCAAAAGGTCTAACAGAGAGATCAGCCCCTCCCTGGGGCCTCCCTGCGGGACCGTGCTCCTGCTCGGAGGGCTGTACCCAGCTCCTGAGTTCCTCCTCATGGGAAACCGTCTAGACAATGATGTTTATCCTTTCACAGAAAGACATTTACCTTGCAGTTCCTCCACACCCTAATGACCGTACTTCCTTCATCTTCCTCACTGCTGTGCCCCAGAATACTATACGCTCTAATGGCTAAAACAGATCATTGCAATGCTGGTCTTGGTGTTTGTACTTCAGATTAAAGGATGTGGTTTTGACAAGACATCTGCTGAGCAAACCACTTTTCTTTTTCCTTAATCAGCACGCTGTGCCCCTATCCTCTTAATTTCTTCTAACTGTCATGGCAATAATAATTGAGCCTGCAATCTCAGAAGCATAGGCTCTTATGGGATTATTTATGGCACTGACTAATTTTGGATTTATTTCTTAGAAGGATGCTGGTTTTGGAAATCTAGGCACCCCTAATTTTCCTTCCCTTAAAACTTTTATAATGCTGTCAGGAACTTTCATTTTTCCATATTTTTTTTAAGCAGTAATTACTCTGCCAGAAAAATGAGCAAATCCTTTAGATTAGATATTTAGCAATGGGACCATTTCTATGTGGATTCTTCAGTGTCCCATAAAAGTTGTATCCTTCCTACAATGGGGTATTTTTGAGATCTCTCTTTTGCAGAACCATCAATTTTTGCAGCACTTGTAAGAACCTGATATCTCAACTGACTTCATTTCTATGGTTGGTTGGTGGTGTTTAATGGGTTCAAAGGCAAGAGACAGGTTGGGGTCAGACAGACAGAGTGAGTGTATGCTTAAGCTTTGTCTCTAAAACCAAGCTGAAAGCCAAGAGCCCCTGTTTTATTAAGACTGTATTTATTAGCTGCTTCACCCACAGATTTGATTCACATGATTTTGATTTGGAGAAGCCTTGTAAAGTTCCTTTGTAAATGAGGCTCTGCATAATGCAGGAGTCAAATAAATGAGTGCCATGTGAATGTGTGAAACCTGACAATCTCTGCACCGTATTCTGCAGATGCAGGTCATGGTAATGAAGGCAGCATGAATGAACAAAGCTTATTCATGAGATACAGAGGCATCTTTCATTAGAGTTTGTGCGACTTTGATAAACTGGATTTGGATCTGGTTTCTGAAACTGGCTTCACTGTTGAGTCACTGTGTGTTGGTGGCAGAGGATGGCATAAATAAGCCCTAGCACCAAGGACCTGTGTTCTGCTCCACCAGTGACTCAAGACTAACCTCAGCAAAGTCATTTGCTCTCTCTCTATACTGTAGTCTTCCCACGCCTGAAAAAGGGAGGGGTGAAGATGAATCCGTCTTTTCTGGTGCCTGGAGGGAAGAGCCTTATGTAAATACAACATATGACTAATCTTCCTTCTCCAACGTCCTGATCAACTTGTCTCTTATGGGAACTGCTGAAACTTCTGTTCTCTAGGTGACTTTTTGGAGCTACAGAGCCCAGGTGTTAATGACATCATGTAGGCAAGCAGTCACACAAATTAGCAAAATGAAAGTTAACATCATCTGGGTTTGCCACTGCAGTGTGCAAGTATCCACGCGCTACCAATTTTAGCTCTTAGATGAGGAGGAGGCAGCTGGTGTTTTGCCAGTCTCAGGGAGGAAGGTGGAAGGCAGAGGGTCAACAACTGGCAGGAACTTACATCTGTGCCTTTGTGATGTGTTGTCAGCAGCAGAGAGGAGGGAGAAACTGCAATGGTTCCAGAAGTGTCGTTGCTGTCCTTAACAACATATTTCTCTGGGGACTGTTGCGCTCCTGGTTGGTTTCAGAAAAGCGGAGTTCCCCGACCTGCTGCGCACACCCCGCTGAGGCAGGGCGGCTGCCAGGGCACAGCACCCAGCTCGCTGGCTCACAGCGCCAGGTCTCTCAGCAGACCCTCACTGTGATGCCCTCTGCTTTTCCTCTCTTTTTCCTAGCTCAGCTTCCATTAAACATATGTCACTGCTGGCCAGTGCTGCAGCGGTTGAAGCCTCCTCTTCCATGTCGATCATCACATGAAGTGGAAGTTATACTGGTCCTGATATTGGTCATCTCTTCTGGCCTTTGTGGCAGAAATGCCAGCAGCCTGTCACCCCCCGACCCAAAGGGGAATATGTCATGGAAAAACGACTGCTTTCTCCTCCCCTGTTAGACTGCTCAGTTTACGGTATAACTCTGTAAAGGTGAATCGGAGCTGCGGGCATCACGTCAGCGTTTGGCTTCACCCGTCTTCCCGGCTCTGTGCCTATTGCCTTCCCAAGGGTGGGAAGGAAAAGGCTGTACTTACCTGGCCACTTTTCCATATTCTACAAAAGAATTAGACCTTGTGAGAGGGAGAAAATGAATGGCCCTCAACTTCTGAAGTGCTCTTACTTCTTAGAAATACTCAGATGAAATGCTCTAAATGAAAAGCTTTTGTCTACATTTCTTATCGTTTAGCCATATGTGCAACTGTTGCTGAGAGGCTTCATTTATTACTTCGCTTAAGCGTGGCGTCCTAATTCCTGGTTTCATCTGAAGACCATTTCAAACTTGGGCTCTTTGGGAAAAGGAAATGAAAGTGGGTTCAAGAGCCCTTTGTTTCCTGAAGCCCTTGTTCCGACTCAGGAAAGCGTATTCGTGCCACAAATGGATAAAAACTACAAGGGTTTATTCAGGAATGTAACATCCATTTAATTGATCTATTCACAATCACAAAATCAAAGACAGGATTTATTAGGCTTTGACATATGGATTGAGTATGCTCCTTTTGTTTCTAGATGACATTTTCCTCCTCTTAACCTTAGCTAAAAATGTAATAGCCCCTCAGTTCAACACAGATTCACAAACCTCCTTTGTCCCTTCTCGGTCAACCATTGACTCTTTGTGAAGCCCAACAAGGGATCACAGTCTCAATGGATAGTCCCACTATGCTGTGGAGTAAGAAAAAAAAAAAAGAATATCATGAATTACTTATAAAGTTCACTGAGATACAGCCACTGACAAGAAGAGTAATGACTAGCTTCTAGGCTTAACCCTTCTAGGCTTTTTTTTTTTTTAATACACACAGACTTTTATTATGAAGCCACGAAGGTGTAAATAGGTTGAAAGTGTTTCCTGTGTTCATAGAGTGATGGAAAAGCTATCAAGTAATGTGGGACACGCACATTTTTCATGGCGTCATGTTTTATTTTTAAGTTCAGGAATACCAGCTGCTTCAGAAGAACAAACCTACAGTCTCCCTTAAACATGAAAGATACTGCCTGCTTCTTTCTCACTGTGCAAGCCACAGCTGCTGGACCTGTTTTGAATCATTGAAATGAGGGATAATATCCACCAGGAGCAGGTTAATCAGGTCTTATCCTAATTTTAGTATTTAGAGGAGAAGCACTAGCTAGATTCCTTGGGACTTGTGGGTGAGATTCAAGGAAAAGTGGGCTACAGTGGCCTTAAGTCATAGCTGTGCTTTTCCAAATCTGTACTGTGCTAGGGGCTGAAGCAGTCAGCGGTCCCAACTGGAGCATAACCAGGATTCTAAAATATGCTCCGCTTGCTGTCATCCGCTGTCACTTGGACACTGCTATAGCATTACAAGGACTGTTTCTGCAGTGTCAGGATGTGCTGGTAGCCATAAACTACATCAGCCAAACCACACAACACAAACAAAAAGATTATTCATTTATTTATTTAAAATTCAACCAGACACACAAAATCCCACTGTTTCACTAATTTACATGTGTATAATTTTCTTGTACATCTTATAAGATAGCTGAGTCCCCTCAGGCTAAGACAGCTGCTTTGTGGGTTAGGTTAAGGTACAGACCTATGGGCTATAACGCTGATGAACCCTCTGCAAAACATCCTCCCACTCTGCCAGAGAGCTCTTGGAAAGGGCTCGGGGTGTTTCTCACCAGTTCTGTTCTCACCTCACAGCAGCCTCATCTGCCCCAGTGCGTTTCCCTTGCCTCCTGATAAGAGCATCACATGTAACCATGTCAAAGCCTTATCAAAGCCACAGGGGCGGTGAGTTAAAATGTTAGTGGCAGGCAATATAAATCCTGTTCTTTTGCAGTTAACTCTGGGAAACTCATTTCCCAATCTTGCTTTCATGTTTGCATGGCTCTTCCATTATGTCATACCCAAAGAGTATTAATAAGGATGAGATGTGCATTGCGGTCTGCACTGACTTGCCGATTGCATCGTATTATGTGTTGGGATACAAGAGCCCTCCCCTGCACAGGCAAGGAGCTGTAGCCATTTCACAAACACTGTCGATGTTCAGGGTTAACATCCAATTTTTGCTGGCCTCCTAGACAGCAGAGAAGTATTTTACTCATCAGTCAGGAGGCAGCTCTCAGACTCCTTCCTATTACCCTTCCATATTACCATTGGTACTGTGCACCAAAATGGTGCATTCTCCTGACTGAAACTTCACTGTATTGAAGGCTGTTCATAACAGAGCTGTGCCAGGGAGTTTCTAGTTCTTGCATATTTCGTGCCCAGCCTGAAACCTTTTGCTTAATTAACAGCATCTCTTTTAGAAACAGGAGCAATCCTTGCAGCCAGATGCCCTGACTTTAAAGGCTGCGTGTATACCACCTGTATAACTAAGTAGGGGCTTTGCCTAGGACTAGTTTCTAGGCCTATATCAACATAAATTCAGATTTTGTTCAGCTTTATTTTAGCTGCAAAAAGGACTCCAAAAGAATCTTCTCACGAGAAGATATTTAAGACCCCCAAAAATCACAGTAAAGGTAAGTTGCAAAGTTTTACCCATGATGTTAATTAATAGCAGAAATAATTTGCCAAGAGAAAAGCAGATTTTTCCATTCCTTGCAGCATTATAGAGGGGAACTTTTTAGGAAATGGGAAAACTTACCATCGTAGCTTTAAAATGATTTACCGTCTGATCCTCTTCATTTATTATGGCTTGTAATTACCTTCTCCAGCCTTCAGTTAGAGGTGTTTGTTCAGATGCACTTACCAACAACTATTCCCTTGGTACCATTACATGGAAATGATCGAAGCTCTGGGCTAAGTGGGGCCAAACCACCCACTGGACCAAAATCAGGAGAGTAAATTTTGTTCTATAGCGTGTACTTGTCACATGTGTCAAAAGTGAAGCTAAGTTTTGCTGCATTTGCTTCAGAGGAGTTACATGGCCTTATCCTGGAAAGAGTAAGGTAAGTACTGTTGATGCGAGGTTTCCTGTTGATGATGGTTGTTTTACACCGTGTCAGAGGTGACACCAGGATTTCTGTCTTTATGCTTAGCAGGACTGAACTCAAACTGAGGTCTACAACACTTTGTCTTCAGATTTTGTTGGGACAAATAAGAAAACACTTTAAAATATATCCATTTTGTTTACAGTCTACATTAAATTACAGGCTCCTAGGTAAAAGTATTAGCCTGTCATTGTTTTCTGTGAGAGTCATGCTGAGGTTTTCTGAGTTGCTAAGCAATAGAAAGTACAGTTAGAGCTTTACATTGACTTCTGTGTGAATTGGATATATTGTGTGCATCCCTCAGATGCACGCAATTTAGAGGGACATTTACTGCCTCCAGAATGTATTCAAATTGCTTTTCCCATCTATCTTGGTTATAAACAGTTGTCACAACGTTTGGTTTTGTTTTCTCATTTTTGTGCTTTTTAGCAATGCTGAACCTGCTGGAGAGACAGATTTGTTTTCTTTTTTTTAACAATTATTGTCTACACTGATGACTTCCCCCAATAAAATGCAGGACAATTGATTAATGTTGTGAGCAGTAATTTGTGTTCTTTTGTAAAGGGTGCAACTATATCTGTGTTGCTTATAAGTTAGGCTGCAGACTGTAAACTTCATTGTAGGAGCAAAGCATAAGTGGAATATGTGTTACTGTGAGGATAGACTGGAAATTAAAAAGCTGTGATAGACAGCGGTGCTTTCCTCCTGCCTCTATTCTAGCTGGTAAATCACAGGTCCCTTATTCTTCCACTAGCTTTCTTGTGGATGCCTTCTTTTTCCCAAATCACGTCAAACCATGGAGTCCCTCTCAAAGGTGTCATAGTAATAAAGAAAATGTACTTTGAATGTTTTTCTTACAATCTAGTCTGAAATAGACAGACCAGGCAGAAGTAGAATATTTTTAGCTAAAAAGGTATGAGAGGACAATACTGCCTGCAATGGTATTAAAGCAAATATCCATATGGATGCTACGCTTAATACAAATTATTCTAGACAGTTCTCTATTAATCTGTTTATCACACTTTCTCTCACACTTCTCATCATATTAACCTTTTAACTTTAATATTGTGTAAAATACTTTGCCATCTGAATGCTGAACAATTCTTCCTTGACAACATAATGTGGAGTTAGTACTTTACACATCTAACCCAATAACGTGCCTGTGTATTTAGGATAGAAATACAGTAGTATTTGACATATAATTGACATTCCACTGAATTAAAAGGCTCTTTTAGTCAGAAATGGATCACAATTGGGAATTTCCTCTGTTCCAAATCCTAATATGGTGACATACTGGATAACAGTGAATCTGCTTGGCACAGGTCATAGGGCAGATACCCCTATGGTGCATTAGGGGATGCTAGGGCTGTAGAGCTACATCTAGATTAGGATACTAAAAGTATCCAGGTCTGTTTGCTGGTAAAGAGACCAACAGGCATGATGTAGCCTGCCCATGTACACTGTCTTACCCTACAAAATGACGTGGTTGGGCACAAACTGCCTGCTGGGAACGGTCCTCGAGGAGTTCAAACTCTGTAAGTGTCCTTAGGGGTAGCCTGGGAGGGTGCTGGCTGGTGTGGCCAAGTGTCAAGGTCCATTCAGATCTCTCAAATTTACGGGACAATGTACTCTGCGATTTAAACTTTCTTTCATGAGCTCACTGAGAAATATAATAAACAAATATGACAAACAGGGGCCCAATCCCCTTTCGCCCAGACTAGTCTATCACGTTAATTCACTTACTCACCACTCAAGTCATAAGATTTCAGAACTTATAACCCATGACTCTTAATATCATGCACCTATGAGCAAAATAAAAGAATTAGTTACCTAGCCAACAGTGAGAGTGCTCACCCTTCGTCCTCTGTCATGGTGCAGGCATCCCCAGTATCACACCAGGAAGCATGAAAGCCGCAGCTGTCCAGCTGCTGTTGGATCCGCTTTGAAAGCTTTTTGGGTAAGCTGATGTTTTATACTTTCCAGCTTGGAGGTTTGGTCTATATAATTTCCATAAGTTAGTGGATTCTGATGAAACTGCCAGACAAAAGATAATGACTGCTGGAGACAGCAATTTGCAGGTGATCACGGCTGCATAGTGGCCCTTCAGCTCTTCCTGGCCACCTGTCCTGCCTACCTGGTCCTCTCGCTTTGGCCTAATGGCGCTGCTCCCAGCATACACCAGGCCTTAGCATGAGCTGGATTAGCCAAAATCCAAGCAGGAGCTGAGTGAACAGTCACACCAAGAGCAAGGCAGATCATATGAACAGCTTACCAACACAGAATTTACCAATTTCCCAGTAATAGTCCCTGGCACTGTTAAATGCAGAACTACATGTTTAGCATGATTTTCACGCTGGTTTCATATCAGTTCTTGCTGTTTAGCTGTAGACTTGGTTCACCACATTCCAAATTCATCTCATCCAACCCATTTGTGATTTGAATGATTAAAGGTGTCACTTTCCCAAGTGGAGTATGGAGGGGAAGGCTGGCTGGTCAGGGGAAATTGAGGCTGAACACCAGAGAGGTCTGGCCGTACTTTGTTGCTTGAACAGACCAGGAAATGCTAGGATACTAAACTCCCACCTATAATATATACAGGTAGCAAAAAGTGTCAGAGCATCCTCTAACTGCACAGTTTGGAAAGACAGTGTACACAAAACGGTAGAGGGAATAATGAAGTAGGCTAGATCACGGGATTGTATAGGATACACACTCTCCTGTTGCCTCCATGCTTTGATTGCCTTCTATTCTGACTTCAGCTTTTTTTCTGATTGTTTATTATTTTTCATTCCTTGCTAGAGGTTTACAATCTCCCACCAGCAGTTCATCAGCAAACTCCAGGTTAGCAATCTGTGATGCCCAGAAATGCACAAGAGACTTTTTCAGTAACCAGTATTTGATGGAGGTTGAGTAAACAAACCTACAAAATTGTGATTTTCTTCTGGCAAATGGAAATAACACAGAGAGGGGTGGGTTTCAGTGGGCTTTAGTTTTGACTGATTCCAAGCAGTTTAAATTAAACATTCATTCTTCTTCACAAAACCAAATTTAAAAACCCTGCCAACACTGTTTGCATCATTACTGTGCATATGCTAAGATGAAATTGTATTTCAGAATTAAAGACTGTAATCTAAGATGATCACCAAAATAAAAAAAATAATAATCATAAGTCCCAAGGCATTTTTCTAGGTTGTATTTTTTGTCCATGTTGGATAATATATGCTGCTTGGATCTGGTACTTTGAAAATACCTCTTGATTATACTCTAGAAATTTAATTGTGGCTAAGTAATTCTAGTACTTGTATTGCTGGATGTGAACAGAACGTAAAGAAACTGAGGAATGTACTGACAATGAAGAATAATTGTGCTTCTGGCCAGTAAATAATTTAGTACATTTGCAGGGGAAAAAACCTCAGGGGAGAAAAGGCAGCTAGTTGCCATTAGCAAATAAATGGCAGGAAGTCATACTTCACATGGAACTAGAATAACACAAATGACACAGTGAAGCACACGCTAATAACTGCAGCCATTCTGCTGGGGGCAAGTAATTGAGAGACACAGGAAGCAGTTTTAGGAATGCCAAAAAATACATCATTATTGGCTATTTGACGGGACATGTCAAAAAGCCACAGTCAGCTAAAAATTAAGACATATTTGAACAGATGTATCTGTAGCAACTTGGACAATATTCTACAGATGGAGAGCTAATGCTCAGGAATGACATACACAAGGAAGACATTAAGGTATTTACACTCCTTTTTAGCTCTGTTGTATACATAAACGGTGAACAGCTTAGATGTGAAAACTCACCAAGTCCCAGTGAGACAATGTGATGTACTATAGTGGCTGTGCAGATTGCTGGGTCATCTCCTCCTATTGCAGATCCATAATGGCCAATACTGAATGCAAGGATTGCAAAGGAGACACAAATTCTTACAGTCTCATAATAACTCCATTCACTGCACTAGACTGTATTGTGTATTGACTTCCATGTCGGCTTACAGATAGTAGTGGTAGAGGAAAAACAGCTATGAATATGGTGTTATTCCACCTAGGTGTTCTTAGCACTGAAAATAGGAAATAAAACTTTATTTTTCCAGACCACTATTAGATTATTTTTATTCTTATTATGGAACAGAAATATAACCCAATATAACCCAAGCTTCTACAATTGTAATTTTTGCAACTTCCCTTGTTTGGTACTACTTTAAAATCAGTCTTGCTTGGCTTTGACTATATACCACTTATTTTACTTCTGTGATTAGCCTCATTGCCTTTGCAGCAATGAAAGTAACTCAAAAAAATAATATCCACAAGTATACCCAGGAACAGTAGCACTGGCCTGCTATTGGCCAGTACCTAGGCAACAACATTGGTTTTGCACTGGGTAGACTCCAGTGGGATGGGTTTTGTGTAGGCAAAACGATTGCTACCTGGCTTTGACTGTGCTGCTGAAGAGGAACTTATGTCCTCCTTTTCTTCTCACAGACTGGGCTGGCCGGGAGCCACTGGTGGGATATTTTTTTATGATGGGGTATGTTTCCTCTTCGGGTTATTTGGCTTATCTAAGTTTTCACTAGGAAAATCTCATGCAGGTTTAAACAAATAAAGCTTTGGCAATGTCTTTCATATCTTTTGCTTTCTTTCTGAGGCATAACACACTTTTCTAAAGAGGCTGATGCTACGCATTAGGAGTTCTAGTTTGTGCAGGGTGTTGGTGCTGGATGGCTCAGGGCGCTAAGGAGGGGTGCAGGGACCAGATGTCCTTGCAGCCATTGGGGTGGTGCAGATTCCTATCAATCAGCCTCGTTTTCCTTCAGCAGTGTAACAATAATAACACTTTTAACGGTGAGTCAAACATTACTGATGTTTCATATTGATCACTGAGTGTAAAGGTCAGTATGAATCGCACCTGGAACGCTTGAATTCCACCCCTGAGCCAGCTAAGGAGGGAAGCGGTGGCTCTGCATTTGTGATCTTCATCTGCTCCTCTGAGTGCCATTAAAAAGGAAGTGAAATGGAGGATGTAAGATTTATAGAAAAGAGCATGACTGTTTTGTCACCTTCTTCCTTGCACATACATATTGATTTGCATTTGCAGGGCAGGCTTATTTTAAGGTGTCAGGGCAGTAGGATAGCAAGTTTATTAAGGCAAGCACCCAACTTTAGAAATTCTAGTAGACAGCAGAAACAAAAAGTTTTGTCATTTTCTTCATAAGCCATGTAGTTTGTTTTAGCCCATAAACCAATACAGTATAAAGCATGAAAAATATCATGCAAAAAAATTAAGTCAATCAACTTCTAACAATGATTTGTCTTAAAGCAGGGTCCTGCAACCTACACTAACTCTGCAATCCATGTTAACAAAGCCTTATAATAACTTTGCAGAGCAACATTTGACATCCTCTACCGAAGTTTTTTTGTTAACTTCTGTAGTCAACTAGTATAGGGTCTTAAAACAGAATCACATGCTCCAAACATGAGCAAATATATATGATAGAGGAACGTTGCACAATTGTTTATGCAGATATGACATCTTTTGAAACATTTTGCTATTAAATATTATCAGGGCTGTGTTTGTTACTAGCTGTCACTGTGGTGAAATACAATTCTTGATTAGAAATTATTTTTAGAAATTGAAACTGCTGCCACTGGGCATAGCTCTAAAGAGGGGATGGAGATACTATAATCTGAGAGTATTCATTAAATCATATTTATGCTGTTTCATTCCATCTTGCCTTAGAAAAATTGCTAAGCCACTGAATGAAGGTTTGGAACAAAAAAGATGTTAAAAAGGGGAAGGTCTATTCTGGCATTATCTAGTCGTCTTGTTTAAGGCAAAGGAGAGGATAAATAATGCAGGACTGGACTTTTTCATCACTGAAATCAGTAAAAATGAATGAATTCAACATTAATGTTAACCATTGCAGAGAGGAAGAGGCTGTCTTACAAGCTGTTTGCAGTATCGAGGCTGGTTTTCAGATTTTTTTTTTTTAAATTTTGTTATTCTTTTCTCCTAAAATATGACATAGTGCATATGTGCAGTCTACCTATAAATCTCCAACCAGCAACATTAAATTTGGAAGCAAAATCATCTTGCGCATAAGTAGTGTGAGCTGGAACTCTAAAGTGCTAAGCAGCTGGGCTTTTATTACACTCATATTCATCAAGTATACTCAGTCAAATTTATACAGTCAATGTTTTGTTTTCAGTTGTCTGAAACACTTTTGCTGAGGTTATTTCTACCACGTTTCAAGCCAGTGATGTTTGCAGCAGCTCTGTACTCCTCTGTTCAGCGTCTAAGTCCTATATATGCAGTACTACAACCATTATACAGCTATAGGTAGGATCAGCATATACGAGGTGATGTGATCATTTTGTGCCTGTGGGACACACTTTACCCAAGGACCTCCAAGTTTTAAGTCTCTCAATGGTTGACAAATAGGTGCAGAAAGGTATCTTGCTTATTTCATTTAATTGCCTGCTGTGGTGGTCAGGACACTGAAAATTCGATAACTGCCAGCTTTGTCAGTGCTGGATTTAAACCAGCTCAGAATAATTAGGTGATAAAATGAGAAAGTGTGAATGTCCTCTATCCACACTTGAGATTAAAATATAACTTGTAATTGTTGTTTTGTAACAAGGAGAAGGAAGCTTTCCAGAAGAGCCACAGCCTAAGAAATTGGATTAAAAAAATGTCAAATGTCAAAATCACCTAAGGTAATGCAAGGGATTGTGTTAGTAACACTTGCAGATGTAACGTTTAAATTAACAAATCATAGAATCATAGAATCGTTTAGGTTGGAAAAGACCTTTAAAATCATCAAGTCCAACCATTAACCTAACTCCGCCAAGTCCACCACTAAACCATGGCCTTAAGCACCTCATCCACACAGCTTTTAAATACCCCCAGGGACGGTGACTCCACCACCTCCCTGGGCAGCCTGTTCCAGTGTCTGACAACCCTTTCAGTGAAGAAGTTTTTCCTAATATCCAATCTAAACCTCCCCTGGTGCAACTTGAGGCCATTTCCTCTTGTCCTGTCACTCATCACTTGGGAGAAGAGACCAACACCCACCTCTCTGCAACCTCCTTTCAGGTAGTTGTAGAGAGCGATGAGGTCTCCTCTCAGCCTCCTCTTCTCCAGACTGAACAACCCCAGTTCCCTCAGCCGCTCCTCATAAGAATTGTGCTCCAGACCCCTCACCAGCTTCGTCGCCCTTCTCTGGACACGCTCCAGCACCTCAATGTCCTTCTTGTAGTGAGGGGCCCAAAACTGAACACAGGATTGGAGGTGCGGCCTCACCAGAGCCGAGTACAGGGGCACGATCACCTCCCTGCTCCTGCTGGCCACACTGTTTCTGATACAGGCCAGGATGCCGTTGGCCTTCTTGGCCACCTGGGCACACTGCTGGCTCATACTCAGCCGGCTGTCAATCAACACCCCCAGGTCCTTTTCTGCGGGGGAGCTTTCCAGCCACTTGTCCCCAAGCCTGTAGCATTGCATGGGGTTGTTGTGACCCACGCGTAGGACTCGGCACTTGGCCTTGTTGAACCACAAATGGAGAATCTTTTGTCTTGGATGTCTGATTTTCAGGATTTTCGGACTGGGACTGTACTAGAATGTCAAGCCACCTCAGGCTCTGTTTTCATGAACATGTGTTTAGAGGTGTGCATGTATGTACAAAGTTGCCATTTCACATTTATAAAAAGTGAAATTAAGGACAGTACTGCCAACACTAGGAACTCAAAAGACAGACACAAAAAAATACTAGTTTAAAAAAAATACTGTTTTTAAGAAGTTGGGAGAAGTTAAGAAGTTTATCTGCTTGAGTTTTCTAGGATCATAGTGTTAGCTCTTTTTCACAGCTTTTAAAATTAAGACTGAGTATTAAAACTACTCATAGGATTCCAGAATCTGAAGATCTAGGGGAGGAGAAAAAAAAAAAACACTGACTGTGAAAACCCTTCACAATTGGCAATACTGACAATACACAAATACGACAGTTACTACTAAATACAACATGAGAAGTCTTCACAGTCAGCGCAGATGAAAGCATCCATCAGAGTTAGAGTCCATCAAGGGGTTGAGCTTAAATGGGAGTAAAGCTCATAAACGGCAGAGAGAGCTGAGCTGATCCACTGGAGATTGCCTATTTAATTGGATGTTTAAAGAGAGACAGAAAACAATGAAAAGAGGCTGTTTTTTTCTACAAATGTTAAAATCTCCTGAGTATAGTAATTTCCTCCACATGTTGCCCACACATACATGAGTCAGAGGTAGATTTGAGATTTTCATTGACGCTAATGATCATTTTCACTTTTTTGGTTTGTTGGCTAACATGAATTTTAATTTGGTGTCAACCTGTTTGCTCTGTTGTCGTTAAGGATTTAAGTTAGCAACTCTTAAGTTTTTTGGACCCAAATTCCAGCTCTTTTCAATTTAGAGGTGGGATCCCTCTACATGATCATAACTATGCAATTTGGAAAGATGATGTCTACTGGTGGTTTTCAGATGAATGACAGTGTTCTTTAGAAATAAACTATTACCTGTCTTCCTTCTTTATTCATATTCATTTCCTGGCCAGACTTGGACAGATCACATGAAAACACATTTGTATTAGACATGCCATCATGATTTGAAACATGGACCGAACAAATAATACCATGTATACTCCAGCTTTGCTATTAGTTCTAAATGTGAGTTGCTTAACAACTTTCTGTTGCCTCACCATTTGTAAAGTAGTTCTGCTATTTAATTTTCCCTCAGGAGTGCTGTGAAAATTAGCACAAGCAGGCACCATTTATAATGAACTTTAAACTTTTAAAGTGCTGCTAAACTTCTAAGTACTATTTACTATTTACTTGAGCTACCACTTTCTTTGTTCAGCAGTAGATTTGAGGTAATATAACTTAACAAACATAACAATGACATGAAAAATATAGAAACATATATTAAACAAATTTTTTTAACCATCAGCTGCCAAACTAAAGTCTTCGCTGTTGGTGGACAGTAAAGAACGGATTGTACTTTTTTTTGGTTTTGATAAGGGAGCATTCAGAGTGCTGATGCTTTGAATGAATTCCAGCATGAGTAATTACATCCTACCATATCTAAATATCAATTAGATGTGGTCTTTTTTTATTCATTTCCTGTTCCACATTGCTGGGTTTTGTTGCTGTGCCCTGTTGAACAGTAGCCACATTCACCCTAAAGTTGGCAACATTTTTGTGGCAGACAAAGTGATATCTTTATGTCTCAAGGATGATTCTCTGGATGCTTCCACAGACACTGGTTTTGCTCTGGGGCAGCCTGAGTAGTGTTGTTTTGGCTTACAGCAGCATAACTGTGTGTAGGGATTATGGTAAAATAATAACTATCACATAATTAATAAAATTTGATACGGTGGGCAGTTGATGGATATAAAGCTGAATCCCGTGAGGCAGAGATTTAACTACTGAAACAATATAAAATTCACTACTTAATACTAAAAACCCCCTATCTTAGAATTAGTATTTACCCTCTTGGGTTTTTTCCTTGAGTTCATTGAGATGAATTGTGAATATGGACTTTCCACTTCAATTAATTTACAGAACATTAGGTCCCTGGTATTTATACTGTGTGCAGTGGTGTGGTATCTGAGTTATAGTCAATAGTTATAGCATGTACTATTCAATTATTCTTTTCATTGGATATTCTGCCAAATTTCTTTGAGGGCAAAATATAAGATTCAGAGACCAAAAAAAAAATCGTTTATTTATGAGGGACATGGTTGAGAGCCCACGAGTAGTGAGGAAATCAAATTCTTTTCATTTACTTGCAAGCCCACTTCAGCAACTCAGCAGAGTACAGTGCAGAAAGAAAGAGGATGGGAAGCGGACTATTTCAGTTTGACTTTGACAGCTTTGTGAGCTACTGAGCCCTTTAAACTCCAGGCCAAATAAAAATTCAAGGTAGCTGGCTCCTTGCAACATCATGCCCTTTATTTGCTAGGATGTAGGGCCTGATATCACAGTGCTGAAGAAAATAAGGAGGTTTCTAGATGGCTCTAAAGGAAGCTGGATGTGACACTTAACTGTGTCTGACAGTCTTGTTTTTTCTGGACTTTCGTCCTTAGGGGTCATTTTTGTACATGAATCACAGATTTGGTTTCCGCTGATGGGTATCTGCTCAGCATCTTTCAGATGGTGTATGTATAGAATGATGGGGCTGATCTTAAGACCTACAGCATGAGCAGAAAATTCCTTAGTTATAGTGAGACTGGCCTCAGCTTTCAAAATTAAATTGGGCAATATTTGTGTGAACATTTGGTCCCTCCTCATTGCAGCAACTAACCAAGGTGATCTGCAGTGGAAGATTAGGGCCTTGTTTTATAAAATTGCAACTTTGAAGTAATGCTTCATGTTTGTGAAATCAGATGATGAAAGGGTCACTGGCCTATCCACTTTGCAGGAATGGAAGATTTCTTAGCTTACACATCACCAAACGTTCCCGAAAGATAAAATCAGATCCAACAAGGAATTAAGGCTACAGCTGAAAGCTGAGCTGTTTGCCAGGGAATAAGACAAACCTTGATCTTTTTGCTCAGTAATCTTTTAATGGGCAAAAGAAACAGGTAATTTACATCCAGGATTCAAAAGCAGGAGTAGTGACTGGGTGACCTTGTCTTGCATAAAACAGAGCTTCAAACAGAGCTAAACTTTCTAGTGAACAAGGCTGGTCTTTTGACAATACTCCTGTATTGCTTTGGGATACTCAGAGTCCCCAGGCACAGATTTATTCTGCACTCTAACTGGAAATGCTTAGGAAAGGTGACAGTACAAGAGATTTATAACTAATTGCAATGATTAGAGTGTTAATTCTGTAATATCTCACTAACATATACCATTTCCGTGTTTCTATCTAGTAAGCAAGCTAAATCTGTGAACAAGGTCTTCAGTGCACATCAGTCTTCTTGACATCACACGTTGAGAGTTTGCCATTATGTGAAGAAAATTACTTATTAGAATAATGGTTTTGAAAGTTGCATACAAGGCTGGCATCCTTCAGATTAATATATTTGTTTCAGATAAAATAAAATAGGGCTTCATGTTATGAAATCAGGGCTAGGTGCACTAATGGTGACAATCTGTATATGCAATCCATAGAAGCCCTTAATTCTGGACACCAACAAGAGATGTGCATCGCAGTTGTGGACAAATGTTTGTACACAGCCTATACATATATAATATTTCTGCTCACCTAAGTCACACATGGGCATGTTTGAAAATAAACCCATATATCATTTTCCTTCTTCTAGCAGAATTATAGTGACTTTCATACATATTTTTCAAATGCCACCACAGCCCAATTGCACTGGAAGACAGATCAGTATTCAAACTGTCAACAAAAAAGACTGATGTTGGTCATAAGTCCCTATTATCTGAAAGATATGACGTGGACTTGAGTTGGGATACAGCTTTGATCAATGCTACTTAATTGTATCATCACCTGATGACTCATCTATACGTGATAGAATGGAGATCAAATTATGCTGAAAAGTACGTATAAATGTGCATGCTAATTGTGATGTTACATTGATAAACAAAGCGTCAGCTTTGGATGACACATTATTAGATGTAATTAAGTACAGCACCGAGTCCAGCTGTAACAGTGCAGCTATGACTGCCAGGGCTTTGAACCGCACATTACTGCACAGTGCTGGGAAAGAGGTTAGCTGTATAATACACCTCCTAACGTTACCTCCCACCCCAGCAAATCTACTTGATTAATAAGCTACTGACACTTTATTAGATTATTGTGTATCACTATTGCACAAGCACCCTCTAAAATTTCATATCCTGATTTCTAGTAGTATCATTTTCTTACAAGTCAGTACTTTTGAGAGCAGGTTGTCCTGTATTACGTCTGGCTGACCATAAAATCCCATGGCACATGAAGATCTGAGCTTATACTTGTGAGTATTTTTCACACTGTGATAAAATAAAAGTCTTTGAAAGAAGCAAAAGACACACGCGCACACTCTCATATAGCCAGAAGTGGGGTATTCCCATGGAGTTGTGGGAAAGCCCAGTCCTTGTACCCGCTCTGCATTACAACGAGCAGAATCCCAAACTCCAGGTGAGCATCCTTATTCCCACAATATATTGCCGAGTACCTTAGCTCAGATTATAATGCAGGTTTCACTTCCCAGAATCACAGAATTACAGAATCACTAAGGTCGGAAAAGACCTGTAAGATCATCAGGTCCAACCATCAACTAACACCACCATGCCCACTAAAACATGTCCCGAAGCACCATGTCCACATGTTCCTTCCTGTCCACACTTCTTCCCTGTCTTCTCAGGACTGGACAGCAGTGCCCCTCAAGAGGCTATTACATATTTGCTGTCTATGATACAGGTAGCCAGTATAGCAGCAGGATGTTGACACTCCTTCCTCCACTGTTTAAATAAGTAAAAAAATGAGCCTGTGAATGTCCTAGTCCTAAAACTGCTTTATTTTGGTTTTAGTTTGAAACTAAGTATCAAATATAACCATTAGGACATGAATGAATGAATGTGAATTCTCTTTGTCTAACTCTTTATTTAGCAACTCCATTAACTGCTGTCTTTTTTTATCAGATTGTGCTTCTAAGGCTAAAGCATGTCGGACGCCTGGAAGCATTTCTGTTTTCAGTGAGAACCTCTGTTAACATGACACAATCCCTTTAAAATGCAGACATGCACTCAGCAAATTTGATAAGCCCTGAGATGAATTTAGATGCACAAAGATGGTGAAGCAGTCTAATCCTTCCTACAGAAGATAATGTTTAAACAAATTTCTTTCATTCAGTGAAACACCTGGGCAAGATTATTTAATATAGTTTTTGCATTTAATTATCTCCGCTGAAGGGGCACTTGCCATATTTCAAAATATGATTATTTTCTTTCGTATTAATGATTTTAAGATCCTCAAAGAAAACCTGGAAAGAAATTTAAAAAAAGGGCTCTTTATTAACCTGAGCCACCAGAAGTCATCTTTTGGAATAGGGTAGCTGGGATATGGGACTGAAAATAAATAGTACTTTAAAAAACAGGCTCTCTACATGAATAATGAAGAATAGCTGTTAAAACCTGAAAAGAATTCTGTATGAATGATTTTTTGCTAGGCGTTAATATCAGAAAGGCACACTTATACAGTAAACTTGAGAAAAGACAAAAATAGCAAAATAATTCTGTGAAGAACACAATATGGTCAAAATTATTGGCAGAAGTCAAGAAAGTGTAAAGTTAAGATATACCCAGAGAACAATACAGGCCAGAGTCAGCATCTCAGTTCTTCTCTCCTTTTGCTCTTGTGGGGTTGGCATAAACAAGGCTATTCCTTTTGAGAAGAATTTATTCCCCAATATATTTCTGGCAAGCAATTTTTCCAAGAGCGCTCTCACTGCATAATCCAATTACCCTCATACTTGCGAGAGGGAATACTGTATACGAAAATAAGAGACGCTGTTCTCCCCACCACAACTGGAACTGCAATACAAACAGGGTTTGGACGGGGTTTTTCTAGATAGCAAACATAGACTACGGCAACTAATGCATGAGTGATTAGATCACTGCTTTTTTTTGCAGCATCAGTACTACATGAAAGGATATGTGCAACATGGGTTTGCACAGGATGAATGTAATTGTATGTATCACCTAAAAGTTGCTTCGGTTGCCTATATACAAGCAAGAGGATTTGTGTCCATTTTTGGCAATTATTTAGTATTGCACTTCTAGGTTTCTCTTGTTTAATCATTTAAGATGGTACTTTGCGCCTTGAAAGGCTAAATACAGTCTCGCAAAGATCACATTATATGCCTTAATCTTTGCAAGAAGCCAGGCAGTACCTCATACTATCAGTAACAGATTTGCCTTGTATTTTACTCCCTCTGGGAACTGTATGTTCCACACTCTGTAAGCGTGAAAAGGGATCAAAGCCAGTTTTCCAACAGAAGTACTTTTGCCTTTCCAAGCCAGTTTTCCAACAGAAGTACTTTTGCCTTTTATGCTATCAAGCAATTACACAAGTTTTAATTTCCAGTCAAAGTGAATTCCATTACCAGATTATATTACTGCGTCACCTAGATAACAAATTAAACTGTTTTATGCCACTCGCAAAACTAATTCAAAGTCAAATCTCACTGCTGAAGACAGACTTGTTTTTCCCTCAGTTTTTCAAAAGGCATGAGGTTTATTTCACTTTTCTGTAGATGCTTTGTGTAGGTGTTTATACTATCCTTTTATCATTATTGGTCAATCAAACTCATCTGAAAAAATTCCCTTGGGCTCAGTCTTGGCATTGAAAGTGTGTGCTTTCTCTGGGAAACATTTTACATGATAGGAAATGCTTGTGAAAGATGGGAAATAATGAGGGGAAAAAGTTTTCTGATCATCTATGTTTGTGATCTTGCAGCTGAAGATATTATCACAATTGAACTGAAATATATTGCAGTGGCTGGAAAGCTCCCCCACAGAAAAGGACCTGGGGGTCCTGGTCGACAGCCGGCTGAATATGAGCCAGCAGTGTGCCCAGGTGGCCAAGAAGGCCAACGGCATCCTGGCCTGTATCAGAAACAGTGTGGCCAGCAGGATTCAGGAAGTGGTTGTCCCCCTGTACTCAGCACTGGTGAGGCCGCACCTCCAATCCTGTGTTCAGTTTTGGGCCCCTCACTACAAGAAGGACATTGAGGTGCTGGAGAGTGTCCAGAGAAGGGCGACGAAGCTGGTGAGGGGTCTGGAGCACAAGTCTTATGAGAGTGGCTGAGGGAGCTGGGGTTGTTCAGTCTGGAGAAGAGGAGGCTGAGGGGAGACCTTATCGCTCTCTACAACTACCTGAAAGGGGGTTGCAGAGAGGTGGGTGTTGGTCTCTTCTCCCAAGTGATGAGTGACAGGACAAGAGGAAATGGCCTCAAGTTGCACCAGGGGAGGTTTAGATTGGGTATTAGGAAAAATTTCTTTACTGAGAGAGTGGTATCACAATGGAACAGGCTGCCCAGAGAGGTAGTGGAGTCACCCTCCCTGGAGGTATTCAAGGAGCGTGTGGACGTGGCATTGTGGGACGTGGCTTGATGGGCATGGTGCTGTGTGGTGTGGGTGGTTTTTTGTGTGGTTTTGTTGGTTTTTGTTGGTGGGTTGGTTTGGGTTTTTTTTTTGTAATGGTTGGACTTGATGATCTTACTCGTCTTTTCCAACCTTAGCGATTCTGTGATTCTGTGATTCTGCTATTTTACTTGTCACAGAATTATATTCAAGCCATAAGTTCCAAGAGACTGCACACTGGATGAGGCAGCAGCATGGCACTCTTTATTTCCCCAGTTTTCCCATCTGCAAAGTGGCAGTGAGTTCAGTACGTCAGTCATCCCTCTCAAATCACCCTCAAATATTGTGTCACAATATTGACATTGCATGGCGACATTTAAGATGAAAGTGAATAGAAACTGGAGTCTGGAAGGTCGCAAAGAAGGCAGGAGGTCCGTTACCTGGCAAGAGCAGCGCCATCCGGGAAATGGGTGGAAGGGCCGACAGACAGCATGGCCCCACTGCTGGCCTTCCTGCTAAGGCGGACTCCTTGACCTGCGTACAGTTTAGCCCTGATAAATTACTACCTAGTGCCTGGTCGTCTGCCTGCGGAGGGCCCTGGGCCGGGCCGCGGCCCGCAGAACCCCCGGGACCGGTTTCTTTCAGCCGCCCCAGCCGAGGCCCGTGGGCACCCCCGGCCGCCTGACAGGAGGCCGGTGCCGGCCGCCCTGGCCCTGCCCGCACACGGGTAACCCGCTGGCTCTCACGGTCACCCGGGGGGGCTTCCACCCTTCGTGACACGGCGCGGGGGGCGGTGAGGCGAGGCGGGGGGGGGGCAGGCCGGCGCTGCAGGGGGGGTGAGGAGGAGGAGTGGTAAAGAACGGAGAGGGGAAAAGCGAGGGGGGCGTGAAGGAGCGGGGGTGAAAGGGGAGTGAGCGGAGAGGAGGCGGCCGCGGGGAGCGGAGCGGGACGGCGGCGAGCTGCTCGAGCCAGCGGCTGCCGGCGGGCGAGGCACCCGGGCCATGGCGCGGCGGGACGGCGGCGGCGGCGGGACGGTGCCCCGCGCGCTGATCTGGCTGGCGCTGTGGGGGCTGTGGCGCGGTGGCGGCGAGGCTGCCGCCCTGCCCGGCCGGGGGGCAGCCCTGCCCTTCGCCGCGGGCCCGCCGGCGGCCTGCAGCCCGCGCTGCCAGCACGGCGGGCTCTGCCTCGGCAACGGCACCTGCCTCTGCTCCAAGGGCTACGAGGGCGAGCTCTGCCAGCACGGTAAAGGCCCGGCCTCGCACCGCGGGAGGGGCACTCGGGGGTGCCGTGGGGGGTGAAAGGCGGCGGGTCGCGGAGGGGTCCCTCGGCAGGGAGCCGCCGTGGGGTGGGCGCCGCTGTGGGGCGGCCGCGGGGCGATGGCGGGAGGGGAGAGGCCACTCCGCGCTTCGCGTCGCCGCGGGGAAAGGTGAGAAGCGTCGCGGGCAGGACCGCGCACGTCGCCCGGCCCCAGACCGCCCCGAAGGCCCGGCGGCGGGGCGCCCCGCCGTGCGTCGTCTGCCCGCGGCTGTGGGGACCTCGTGGTCCCTGGGGACGCATCTCAGCCTGAACAGGGCCAGGTGTGCGCGAGCTCTCGGAGCTGTCGGCCTTCCTGCAGGTAATCCCTCCGGGAAGGTCTGACGAGCTGAGGTGTGAATCGGGTACGAGACAGTGGTGGTTAGATGCCAGGGAGGGCGCAGATAAGGTGGGGTGGAAGAAGAGGGGTAGAGACACCTCTATGGCAATGATAGCAAGCTGGTAGAGCACAACCAAGAGCTGGCTCCTTTATGAAGACACTGACGTTAGGTGAGTAGACCCAGACATCAGAAATGGCCGTATTGTCAGTAGGTAGCGTTTTACCATTTGAACGTTGCGGAAATGTCCACTTACTGGGTAGGCTTCTGCATTGGCTTCCTTTTATCATTTTCTCTGTGCATGTTTAAATACTTGCCTGAGTAAGGAATGCTACTTTTGGAGGCTTGACAGCATTCTGAGCCTGACCCACAGAATCATTCATACATCCCATTTCCATGGTGGGAGGCATAAAGCTAGGGCGAGCTGAAGTCTGTTCCTGTTGGTTTCCCAGGGGAGACCAAGTGGTTTTGAAAATGTCGCCCAGTATGCAGAGGTAAGCACTGGCGAGAAGAGTTTCGGTTTAAACCCTGTTTAATGTAACGTGCCCAATTTCTAATTCCTTTCTGCAAAAGTTTAACTACAAGGCATTGTGGCTAATAATTGCTAAAAGCCACTCCATATCAGGGGAAGTTCTTTTGCCTTACATCTTGTCCTTTGTGAAGAGGTAATGTAATTTGTTCAGTATTTGTTTTAGTTCTCAATGCCCTTCATCTAAAACATGATTTTTTTTAAACTCTGAAGTAGGATGCTGAAAATTTCATTCAGCACCGTCATCATTCATGGGGTGTTGTTTTATTTAGAAGCTAAGGCTAGCAGGTGGTGACAAATGTTTTATAGCTAGTGCGCTGCGTAGTGACGATGAATAGCTATGCAGTATGTACTGTTCCAAACAACTGTTGGGTCTTAGACATTTTTGGTTTTAGAGGAGTTGAGAAAGATCATCGGAGATGCAGATCCAATTTTGAACTAGAGAGGTGAACTGTCTGGCATTGTTAAGGGAACCACTGAATGCTTGCTCTGATAAGGTCACTAATGCAGAAAAAAAATTGGATAAATGAAATTGCATCCCTTATTCTGTCAAGAAAACTCACTGAGATGAGTTAACTTTTTTCCTCCTCCCTCTCACCAAAAACATACAAATGAAGGGTGGGACATATCTGTCTGACTGGGGGGTGCGGCAGGGGTGTGTGTGTTTTTCACTTTTGCACCCTGCTTTTTACTTGAAGTGTCATGCTCTTAAAATAGTGGAGTAAAAGAAGTATTTGTGATGCATCTAGCCTTTTCTGGCTATTGAGGTGGTTCAGAGGGGAAGGAGAAAAATTGTTCTGTAATTAACAAAAGGTGAAGTGAATTTCATTCCAGTTGAAGGCAGTTTGGAAAAAGTTATATTTGCTCTTGTTTTAAGTAGGTGATCTTCAAACTTATTTGAATTTGTGGTTAGAAGCTAAATGGATCTAATTATATACACAGATGCTATGTTTATTATAGGTTTTGGAATACCCTAACCTGTGGGATTGCAAAACATGGATATAACACGGAGGGAAAAAGTCAGGCAAGACTTTTTCTAGGACTGGTTCTCTCTAGTTGAGTGGATTGCTTAGAAAAACAGTTTTTCCTGCTTAGCCTTCTTGTTCAAAGTGGGATAGCAATAACACACGAGTCAAGCATAGAGTAGTTGTGGTGGACTCAACTCTAATACCTGTGAGCAATCCTAAGAGGTCTCTGAACACAGGTGTATTGTAAAATACTTCAGGGTGATGTCAGCATAACCTTTATTCTGCCGAGACCCCAGGTAGCATGTTGTGATGTGAAGCTGCAGGTCAGATCCCTCCTATTCACTGGAGATAACAGTCTTGCTGCTTATTAGAAGTCTGAGAGGAGTTGCAGATGTTTTGGCAAAGGGTAAAACACACATAAAGAAAAGAACTACAGTTCGGAGGCTGTTGATTTCAGGACAATATTTAATTCTTTCACACAGCCCCTGCCCTTTATTGAAATCCTTGCTTTATAAAAGGTGTGTGCCTGATGGAGAGTCTTTCTTCAGCTTATGTTTTGCATGGGAAAGTATCCAGCAGTCCAAATGATAGAAGTTAGCAGATGAGAACAGTGGAATAGATCACAGTACCGCGTAACTCATGCAGCTAATCTTTTTGGGATCTCATTGCTATTCTCTTGTTTTGATTTGGGTTTTTTTCCTGTTTCATGCCAGTGCTTCCCATTTGCGATGCTTTCTTCATGCAAGTGGTATCAAATTTAAGTATTAGATCTTCATGGCAGGGCTGCTGTCTTACTCTGAGTATGGGACTTCTCAGTGACATTCAGATAACGCTGCCATATTAATATCGTTTAGCATAAAGTAAACTTTCTAAAACTATGTGAAATAACACAGAAATAGAGTTTTTCTTAAATTGAGAGCTCTTGTATGGCATTTCCAATGAACTGAAGGCATCTGGTAAAACAGTTATGCAGAGCTGAGTGCTGAATGGTTCTTTCATACATGTCTGTGTCCTTTATTTGGATGCAAATACTCATTCTGCAGAATACTTACGTGAAAAATCCTCTATTCTTCAGTTGCATTGCTTGAGAGTGCAGTAAGTATACAAGGGAAAAATCAGTGTGTTGTTGTTCACTGCTCATCTTTACACTTTTCTTCCCTCTGTTTCAGACTTCTCACACATCCAGTCAAAGGATAAATCAATGTGATATAGAGAACTCATCTCACACCTGCGGTTAATTCAGATGAGACTCTCGGAAACACATGGGTTCTAAAATCTGTGTGTGAATAAACAAATGTTTTCTCAGACACCAGGCTGATTCAGGAATGATTTATGGGTAGCGAGGAGGGCTATGTGATAGGTAATTCATTTTCAATCTGACTGGGTTTACCCAGAATTTTGCAAAATGAAGATTTTTATTTGCATCTTATCCAATTTGTCTAAGCTGTCAGCAATGAAAAAGTTGCAGAGTCTGTGATGATCATCAGAGATGCTTTTCTCCCAACAGATAATTACAGTTATGACAAAAGTTACATTTATCTCAGATGATTTCTAAACAAACACTGAACATTTCAGAAAGGTCTCTGAGAGGCCAACTGAGGCAAAAAAAAGAGGGTGAAGGAGAATGAAGTGCTGACTTGTTTCTGGAGACATTTTAGACAGTAGACATGATAAAATGAGCACATAGTTTTTCTGGAGAGGTATGTAGAACTGCAGTAAAGAGTTAAGTCTGGTATTACATGTTAAGAATCAGAAGGTGCCACTGAAGCTTCAGCATTTTTTATTAAATCATTTCTTCTCACCTCTTTTCACACCTGTCATTTCTTGCCTTCAGTTATCAAAAGCTTCTTTGGCAGTTCAGCTGTGTTCCTTTGTTCCTTTTCAACAGGTCTCTCTCTTCTGTCTGTTCTGTCTAGGGTCCAAAAGCTTCCTTTTAAAAGCTTAAAATGGTGGAGTGCTCTGTGCAGGGAACCTGTTTCACCTGATTGGCAACGTAGGACGGTAGGGCAAATGTATCTTAGGAAATATGAAGGCAAACTGAGTGCTCAGAGACTAAAATAATGCAAATTTCTTGTGTACTTAAGGAGTAATTTGGTAAGTTTCACCAATATTTATCCAAACTTTGTTTGTCGTCTGTCTTACAGCAACATGTTATCCAAAATGCAAAAATGGTGGGGCGTGCCTCAGACCAGGAAAATGCAGGTGTCCACCTGGCTATGGGGGTAGATACTGTCATAAAGGTGAGTAAACCCAAACAAGTGATAGCTTGGAAAGACAAGAAGTTTGAAAACAGACAAAATTAATTTGGGACTCCTCAAGTCAGGATCTAATGCTCTTTGAAATAATGACCATAATTCCTTAGACCTCTGACCTTACTGTCAAAAAATGCATGGCCTAGAAGATCTGCCTGCTTGCAGGAGAATGGGGTGGAGTATATGTATTGAAACTTGTGAGAATCTGAGAGTATTTTGTCCCTTGGAAAATACCTTCTTTATGTGTTATGTAAATATTCTGTTTAGCTCTATAACAGACTCTTTCTAAATACTTTAATGAGATGACTTTTATAGATACATATTTCTGCATTAGATGTGTGAAACTTTTGTGTAGTATCTGCAAGATGGTAATATTGAGGGCAAGTTGCTGAAGATCTGCATGGCGATGTATTGCTGATAGGTAATGGGAGATGACAGAGATGAGAAGTAGCACAGACCAATTTTTACGGTTTTGTGAATTCTATCAAATATATGCATGGATTGGAAAAGGCAATCCAAGAAGACATTGTTACGTTGTTATGAACTGATCAGACTACTGATCATAACCTGAGTTCTGGGATAAAAGGGGAAGCAAACTTGAAATAGTTTCAGGAGAAAATGATGTAGTAGGCAAGAAATACCCAGAGAGTGAAGCAAAAGAAAGCATTGTTTTCTTTTCAGAAGAAAAGTCTCAACCTGGCACTTAAAAAATTTCTAGAATTTCCTTTTGAACAGATGCTGGTAAATGAGTTGGGCAGTCATCCCTGGGCTGAGAACTTAATAAGCATTCTGTCTGACTGTGGTCACAGCAGCTAGCAACACCTCACAGGATTCTCTATTTATGCTTGATGTTTATTCTGCAGGCATTTTCTTTATGTCCTTCAAAAGTGAAACAGCTACAAGAGTTTACTTGAAGTGTAACCTGATGGGTACTCGGGGAAGGAACTCGGCTAGCTTCTGCAGCTCTCTGGAGTCTTGTTGTTGGGTTGTCTGGGGTGGGGCTTTTTTTGTTTTATTTTTTAATAAAGCTGTATTTGGTTTTTTATGAAGAAAGCATGACCTGAGTGTACCTAACACGTTAACATCTGTCTAAGTTTGCAGAAGCTTAAACTGTAGCTCTGGGATGTTAACTAGACTGAATAGGAATTCAGCTGCCAGTGATAATAATTTGATATCACAATTGTTAACATTATAGAGGAATAAGAAAGATGAGGAAGTGCCTTCTAATGAAGGTCTGTATAACATAGAACTATTGTGTAATGCATTGAGAAATAACTGTTCATTTTGAGTAGACATAACAGTGTTGACAGCAGTGAGGTAAACTGGGGCATGGTCAGCTTCATTTTCCAGCAAAAGGATTTTTTTTTTTTTAATTTCTTAAAAGCCAACTGAAAGTGTAGGTTTGTGGGGTCTTGGCAGGGACCCCACAAGAAGGGGGAACTTGACCTTCCTAGAAGATCCTAAATCAGAAACAAGGTGAGAAGTACTACTTAAATAGAAAAAGCAGAGTGAGGCTTCAGTTTATGCTAATACTACAGTCTAGACTTGGATTTATATCTGAATAGAAGTCCTACTTGTATTTGTTATCAAGTTATCCCTGTAAGGCAATGGATGTGCTTGTGCTTACCTTTAAGGTGGAGTACTGTGGCATATGGCGCCTGGATGTACAAACTTGTAGTGCGGCGCAACGTGCTATTACAGAATCACAGAATCTCACAGAATCACAGAGTGGTTGAGGTTGGAAGGGACCTCTGGAGGTCCCTGCTCAAGCAGAGCCAACTAGAGCCAGTTGCCAAGGACCATGTCCAGAGAGCTTTGACTGTCTCCAAGGATGGAGACTCCACAACCTCACTGGGCAACCTGTGCCAGTGCTCTGTCACCCTCACAATATCCACTGCTCTCCCCTCATCTATCAGGCCAGTCATCTCATCACAGAAGTGTATCAAGTTGGTCAAGTACAACTTCCCTTTGGTGAAGCCATGTTGACTATTCCTGATGATTTTCTTGTCCTTTATGTGCCTGGAAATGGTTTCCAGGATCAGCTGTTCCATTACTTTCCCAGGGATTGAGGTAAGGCTGACCAGCCTGTAGTTCCCTGGTTCCTCCTTGCCCTTCTTGAAGATTGGAGTGACATTTGCTTTCCTTCAGTTTTCAGGCACTTCTCCCAGTCACCACGATCGATCAAATACAATCAATATTAAACACATTAACTTATACTGTGTGACAAAGAAGTATGCAAACAAGCTTTGAAGAGCTTTTCTAGCTGTGATGGAGTTGACTTGCGTGTCCTTGCATCTTCAGCATTTGTGCCAAAAATCTGTTAGCTGAAATCATGCTCAAAACTTGTGGTAGAACAGAGATTTGAACTTTTTTCTACCAAGTATCAAGCAGACATCCCAACTGTCCATCATTATAATGAAGGATAGTTGTTTCTCTTCAATACAGTGAAAGTGGTGCATACATTTACATTCATGCTTGTGAAAGGATGCATTTGATTGTACATTAGAGTGGTTATGCTATATTTCAAAGATGGTGCATGCCACAGTTGATACAAATAATATGTCTGGCATAAATAATGCTTCATTAATGAGGCCTTCAGGCCTTTGACGTGTAGAACGATTCTGGAATGAGGAGGCTGACTTAGATAGTTGGCCTTTGGGAAGGCACCACTCAGTCATAGGTTCAGTTGTCAAAGTAATATCCCCTTCTCTTCTTCCTCTTGTTATGTGTAGGTCCTGTCAGGTAAGGAAATGTGTGAATCCTTGACTACATGTTACTAGCTTGCCAGCTGTGATTTGGCAAGATTGATAAGAATATGCATGTTAGTAGTTACTGGGGTGTAGTTGATGAACAGTTGCTTTGCAGTTGGGGAGGGAGGAGCTGTGCCATAGTGATAATCATGTTTGTTTTTTGGTACTCTTCAGGCTAAATGCTCAAAAACCTTTTAAGCATATGCTTAATTTTAAGTGCATTTTGAGTTGGCATTTGCCCGCGTGGTTCTGTCATCCTCACTCACTCCTTATAGAACTGTACCTTGCTCTGAATAGTTGAAATTTTAGCCTTTGCAGGTGTGATAAAACAAGTAGTTGATGGTAGACCAGCTGTTTAAAGATAATTACGCTGCTTCTGAAATGCATTGCATATGCTGTTCTTCCACAGTAAGCTGTGAAGGAGGCTGTCAAAATGGTGGGGAATGCATCTCTGTCAATGGAGTTGTGAAGTGCCTTTGTGCTTCTGGCTGGACAGGATCAAGATGCCAAGAAGGTGGGTATCGACATTCATGAAAATATTTGTACTGAGTAAAAATATAACTGCAGTAACAAAAACATTTTAAAAGTATTAAGAGGCTAATAACTATGGAAATGTCACTGCATTACTACAGAAATGAAGGACCTACATTATTGGAACATTCCGAGATAAAATAGTGTGAAATTATTTTGCATTAAAGTGTACATTTGTTAACATTTATACCACAATTCTTAACACAGTACCTAAGTATTTTTTTCCATTTCCATGGTCCTGGAAATGCCTGTAGAGTTATACCAGCTGAGTATGTGCCCTGGAAGAAAATGTGTTTTGCCATTTTGATTTGTATCATCCTGAATCTTTCATTCTGTCAGGATTCTTTTGTATCAGTTTTATAAATCCTGGTGACTTACCCATTCTTTTCTTCTAGCAATTTGTCCTCAAGGTTGTCGGAATAATGGAGCTTGTGTGGCTCCTGGGATTTGTAGCTGTCCAGCTGGATGGGTCGGTGGAGCATGTCACTTAGGTAAATGACTTCTGACGGTTTTCGTTCATCCTTTCCTCTACTTGTTTGATTTACCAATATAGTGTTTAAATCTTCAGTGCCTAACAAAGCTGCTAGGAAAGTATCTTAGAATAGTAAATGAGAGCTGCTTCTGCATACTGGGGATCTTACACGTATGCATAAGCAATAGATGGCTTTTCAATTTGGTCAGAAAGACAGAACTTTTCCACTTCAAGTAAATTCAGATTCAGATTTTGGTTGTCACCAAATTCATTACTTGGTATGTCTTGTCAGTATTTCTGAAATATTTTCTATAAACCGAGACCTCAGTATAAAGAACTGAAAATGGCTATTACAGAAACACTGTCACTACTGATGTGGGTTAGAAGCTTCATTAAATTTTATGGACATGGAAAGTTGAAACTTGCTACTCATTTTGAGGATAAGCCAGCAGAATCAACTCCAGGTGCTCTTAAAAGAGTAAGAGGAAGCTGGCTGTAATCTGACTGAAACTCTTGCTGAACAACCACTTGCATTTTCTGAAATTTTGATTCACAAAAGCCGGTGATGATTATAAAAACTTTAATTTACCTTTCTCTGGTAGGGCCTTCTGTGCTCATAACAGCACTGCCCTGATGCTAAAGGTGATAATCCTGAGACTGTAATAAGGAAAGTGGTTTTGTTTGCTCTCTGGGAGACTGAGAGAAAGTTCATTTAAACATTGCTTTTTAACTGGATATCGTGGGTGCAAGGTCTCTATATTAAGTCCTCTGCATTTGAAATTTTTGTGTGGCTGTGGGAATTCAAATCATCTAGTGGTAGTTCTTCTGCAATATATAGTCAAGGAAGCATTAACAAATAATACTTTAACATTCCCATTTGACCAGCAAAATGCTTATCCTTTGTATTCATCAGTGTATCGAGATAGAGGGTGATATTAAAAGATAAGTATAGGAGATGCAGAGAACTTACTTACAAAATGCTTCGCTCCATTTCCTGCACCAGCAATAATGGTGGAAGTGTTCAGGTTCTTAATGTCAAAATAATCACTGTTCCCGAACTAACCAGATCTGCATCCAGTTTGACTTCTGTTTGTGCAGATGCTCATAAGCGAATTGCAGCCCCTGGCTTGTTACCTGAACTGGTGTGTAGCTAGGGGACAACTAAAGCTGTGCCCTCTCAGTCCTCCTCTGCCCTTCTTTTGGGGGAGTGGGGGAACAGAAGGGCAGTGTGTGAGCAACAGCTAGTATGTGGCAACTCTTTCCTCATGGATGTGGATCCAAGAAGCGGCTTGAATAAGTTTCAGCAGGAATTTTTATTGTCCCCTCCCTTTCATGGAAGCATCCATCTCAAAAATAGCCTGTGCCTTAAAGAACAACAGAAATTATAGTCTTTTAAAAGGGGAATGGAGCATGAATAAGACTAGACGTACTGTGGCTGTATTCTAGAGAAGGCCACGATGCCATAAATTGAGAGGCATTGCTTTTCAGTTCTTCCATTACACTTTTATTTATACTGTCCCAGTGTGGTCACCAGGGAACAATTGTGCTAGCACAGTGAGACAAAGAAGAAAAATGATCCTGTGTTTTGCTGAAGACATACTATGTATCTGGTGTCTCATTTCAGCTGTATGTAAACTACCTTGTCAACATGGAGGAAAATGTATAGCTCCAAATGTGTGCAGATGTCGACTGCCATACTCTGGTCTACAGTGTACAAAGAAAAGGAAGGAATAAAGCAACTTCAGCAAAGATAAGCTGCATTTTCTTCATGTAACTCTTCATACAGAGATGAATTCTGCAGCAGTGGGAGACCTTAAAACAAACATGGTAACTAATTGATTTCGGATAGCTTTTTGTCATCAGTATATTAAATAAATGCTTTTCTGTATGAAAGAAAAGTCTTGCTGATTGAAAGAAAGCTGTTATAAGTATCCAAGTGTGTGTAGTGTATGGCACATGTTTTCTTCTCATTTTTCTACACAAGCAGAAGTATTCTGTCTTGGTTGATACAGCTGACCTTGAAATACAATTTACTCTTCAAATAAAATACTTCGGAATAGATCTATGCTCTTCTTTTTGATTTTTTTCCCCTTTGACTAGAATTATTGCATTGTATTAATGGTGTGTTTTTAAAAAGCACATGAAACAAAACGTCCTTAATTCAGATCATCAGAAGTGGATGTTAGTTCAAGTATAATTTACCTTCAATAAGATTACACAGTTGCAAGAGGAAACTTGCAGAGTTTGCATCTTTCTGGAACATCAGTGAACTGCAAAGCATCTTATTAAAATCCTTGTTATAGCTTTATGTATGCTTCCTGCCCCTCCCCCCCCAATCAGATTTGGATCTTGATCCGTTAAGCAGTATTAAAAAAAAAATAAAACACAGTACTTGTTCAGACAGTACCACTGTTACTTTCTAAAAGCTTAATCCGTACTGATGTTCTAAAAGAGTCCTTATCTTGACTACTTCTACAATCATATTATCTGATCATCTCTCAACTTCCCAGTTATTTATTTTCCTTATCTCATTAAGATAGGAAAATGTGTTTATCTTCCTTCTGGAGATGTAGACATTGATGATTCATTCCTATTCAAGACTGTGTCATTGCAGGAGCAATATAATGGGAGGCAACAGACTGGTAGCAAAGAAAAGCCATGTCTGTCAACAAATCAGCTGTGTGGAGGATGCTGAGGCTTGTCTTCTGGACATGTTCCAGTTTGGCCTCATTTAGGTTTTGCAGCCTTTTGAGCGGGCTGTAGATCGGACTGAGACTCCCACGTTCATTGTTCCATGTCTCATTTGTGCTGTTTTGCGAAGGCGACAGTTGAGGAAGGTTTTGCCAAAACATGCAAGCTGAGTCAGTCAACTTTCTGAATAAATCAATTTTTTTTGAGAGATAGATTGATTTTCATTGTCTTCTAGGTAAAACTGGAGTTTCTGGTGGGAGAATTTTAACTATGCATTACTTTAATCCATTTGCCTATGCATTATTTTAATCCATTTGATGGAATAACATGGTATCTGTGTATAAGATCCCTTACCAGAACATACAGCTTTCATAGGCAGTCACTTATATGGACATGTTTTTTCCAGGGATTACAAGCCACTGAGCACTGACAAGAAGCAAAAGAAATGGGGTCTTCTCAGTTACCAACCTTTTCTAAAATTTAGAGAGAACCTGCATACGGAGGGCAAATGAAAGACAATGGCATAGTTCACGTGACTCCTGTTTTCTGTTACGAGCAATTCCTGTGTTGTGTAGTTGAGAAGCCTACCTCTGCCTTTGCTTTGGAGGCTGTTGCATTTAGTTCAGATGAAACCTGCTACGGACATGTGTTGTGCAGGTTTTGTTGCCGGGGCAGAGGCCAGTGTAAGAGGAGTGTATGTTTTTTGTGCTGCTTTTGCTGTGATACACTGGGTATTTCAGACAAGCTGGTGAAAAATGTGGTTTTCACGCATGGAACAAGGTAATTTCATCGATGGTTCTGGAGTAGGCTTTATGATGATGAAATTCTGTGTCTGTGTCACAGTTGGCTATAATAATCATGCCATAATTTAGAAATTCAGGAGTTAAATTGAATACCTTAGATGACATACCTTAGGTTGCAAGGACGTGAATGGAAACAAATTAATTGCCTCAGGCCCAAGATTTCAGAGTAAATGAGCAGAAGAATCTAAATGCAAAAAGAGGTGGAATATCTCAGTATTGTTCCTGAAAAGACTGACTTCTACTAATAAAGCCAAAAGTGACAATAATGGTGATGAGAAGCCAAAAGAGATATTAGCATCGTTAGGAGCGTGAGACCAGGAGCAATCAGTGAGAGACACCTGTAATTGGTATTTCTGAACAGGCCAGTACAAATGTTAATTTAAATAGTTCCCTGTTTAGAAATGATTGAAGTAAGCAAGCGGTAATTTCAAGGCACACAGAATGGGATGGCATATTTCAGAAATACTGCTTGAAGGTAGCACCATCTACTGGCTACAGGGTTTTTCGTTGGGTTTTTTGGGTTTTTTTTAAAGAAATATAATTTAAATCTGTATTATTTTAAGTGAGTTTAAAAGTGAATTTTCTAGTAGTTATTTTAAAGTAGAACAGTCTCAGAATGTATTATTAATGACAGTCCAGGTCCCCAAATTATTATTTCCACCATTCCACATATATTTACTAAAAGAGCTGTCAGTATTCCTTGTCTTTTGTTTGTTTCCCACTCACTGGAGGATTGAACATACTAGCTACAGCATGTAATTTTTGGAGCTAGAGGTGTCTTCCTGTGAAAAGCTAGTTATGCATGCAGCTCAACGGTCAAGAAAAGTATACAGAACAGGTTACCTCCCTTATTTATTAGAGCTAACTGTAACACCTTATACAGATGCTCTGGTTTTCCCTAAAAACAACTGGAAAAATTGTAGGGGTAGTGCACTGGCTGTGTTTTTGATACTCTTGTCTTTTTAGAGCATGCGTGGAAAGGTGAGAAGTGTTTCTTCTTTTTAATTTACTTACATGCACATTTTACCATTTATATTTTCTCCTCTACTGTAAGTGGTTGTAGCAAGAATAGAGTTACTTTGTTTATCTGTAAAATATCTTTTATTGGCTAAACTGAGCTGTGGGTGGAAGTTCAGTAAAATGACCCAACATTGCCATGCAATACCTTTATACAAGAGAACCAGTGTAAACATCTTTAGTCATTAGTAACACTTTCTAACGTCCATGTTTGGCCAGGTGTTATGTTTTACTGAGAATTTAAACTTTGGATTTTCCCATTTGGGCAAGTAATGGAGTGGATATAGCCAATTTGTCAAGTAACTTAAGCTTTTATACTGATTTACTTTAGGGTTTGTGCTGATTCTTCACAGGTTTGCTTTTGGTAGATGGAAATGTTAACTCACTTTCTATCAGCAGCTATGAGAATATAAAACTAACTTTTGTAAAAAGAAAGAGTCTTTCACATGGGGCCCACATTTTTGGGGTTTTTTAAATCACAGCCAACATGGATACAAATGTAGGAAACTGAGTCCTTGCTAAGATCCGTGGTATCTTCTGTGATATGAGTCCTTTCTTCAGAAAACATTCATTATACTGCATTTTAAAGATCTTTTGAAGATTATGGGCAAAAGTCAATCTGCACTTGGGAGAATTTCTGCTGGCCTGCAGAGCAACTTTAGTGCAAGCAGATAATAAATGGATGATGTACATACGTACCTTCCAGCACTGTTTATTATTTAAAGAAATCATGCAAGACAATTCAGTGAAGATACCCGTATTCTGTATAATGTGCTAAGAATCACTGTAAGAAAGATCTTCAGTTTGGCACAAGTTGCCCTTCGTTCCATCAGACTGGAACCGTGGCAGCTCCTGAAAGTATGCAACCCTTCTCCCCCTTCCAAATCCCCAAACTCTTCTGGGCCTAATTTCAGATTGCATTTTAGAACAATTTTGTTAACATGTATTCACAAGCCCTCTATATGCTTCTGCCTTTTGTTAAACAGCAATTTTACTGCATCGTTGCAATGTGCTTTCTAATTACAGTGAATTCTGTTTCATTTGGTCAAAACAACCCCGTCCAATGCCACAGGCTTGGGTATGAGTGGCTGGAAAGCTGCCTGGCAGAAAAGAACCTGGGGGTGTTGATTGACAGCCGGCTGAATATGAGCCAGCAGTGTGCCCAGGTGGCCAAGAAGGCCAACGACATCCTGGCCTGTATCAGAAACAGTGTGGCCAGCAGGAGTAGGGAGGTGATCGTGCCTCTGTACTCAGCACTGGTGAGGGCGCACCTCGAATCCTGTGTTCAGTTTTGGGCCCCTCACTACAAGAAGGACATTGAGGTGCTGGAGCTTTGCACTGAGCATTTTTAACTAACTACTGTACAAAACTCTGGCTGTGCTTTTGTTCGCACAGCTTGCATTTGGAAAAATGTAAAAGAAATAATTTCTGCCTTTGGAAACACTGAAAATAAATGGGAAATACTAAAAGTTATGATTAAAAAAAACCCCTTCATTCAGCCTGAAATCCTAGAAAGGCATATATACATATACATTCAGTTTTGTGAATGAAGGGTTGCACAAACTGGTTAACCAAAGCACTATTAACATTGTTCCTGGCAGGTGTTACCTCTCTCTTTAGCACACCACCTCTGTAACTGACATGTGGAATGGGAGTTATTACAATATGGGATTATGTGATATTGGTGCATTTGCATTTCAAAAACATTTTCAGAACCTTGTATATTCAGAGCATCATCCTGAGCTAGTCAGGTTTTGTTCATAGAGATCTTTGTGAGATGTGAGAAAGGAAACCATTCAGTTGGAATAGGTTTTAAATAATACAATAGTTTCCAGCAGATCAGGTTACCAGCCACTTGGATGCTTGATTAAAAGAAACTATGGAAACACTGAAACTTAAAGTGCAAGTGGGAAATTGAAAACATTTTTTAAATACACCAGTGAGGGACTTGGAAATCCATCAGGTATCATTCTGGAATGACACTGAGCTCTCAAAATGCCAGCTTACTTTGCAAAATTGCTTAAGAGGACTATCAAAAGCTGAGGAGAAATCTAGGCACGTAGCTGCTAACAGCTATGATTTGGCAATCAGCATCCCACACTGGCAGTAACTGGCAAAACGAGCGCCATTTTCTTCCCATTCAGAATTAGTGTATTTTATTGTATGTATATTTATTGTATGTATATTTTAGTGTATGAATATTGCTCAGGAGAACAGAAGTCATGATGTTTATTTTTGGTTTTAAAAAAACCCAAAACAAAACAGTAAACTTCAATGACTTAGCTAAAGGGACGTTTGTATCTATTACCAGAGCTCAGTTTGTTGGGGCAGGAACTGAAATGTCTTTCACAGCTCTAGGGGAAGATGACGGTGGTCCTCTGTAGGAAACTTCAGAAAAACTGGTATTCTATTTGTTCAAAAACTATCTGGCCGCTGGTAGTTCATTGGAGCAATAGGTAATAGAAAAAACTCCTCTATGAAGTTTTTACAAATACTTTCTGATTTGATATATACATATGGCATGATGTACAGCAAATTCCTTCTCGTATTAGTTTCTGTTTTAAGATTCAGCATGGCTAAAAGCATTGTCAAGTTTCTGTAAGAGACTCAGGGACAAAATTTTCTCATATTACTGAATGCCATCTCAAAACAGGGCATAAAAGAGTCTTACAGACA
Source organism: Gavia stellata (assembly GCF_030936135.1). Classification (NCBI taxonomy): domain Eukaryota; kingdom Metazoa; phylum Chordata; class Aves; order Gaviiformes; family Gaviidae; genus Gavia; species Gavia stellata. Next base: position 31,013,567 of record NC_082599.1, read on the forward strand.
CCAAAATCATTCAGCAGCTGGGTATTCAACTGCCTGAGCATAAGTAATGGAGAAGTGGGGGGTAGGGGAAGTCAGTATCTGGCTCCTGACTACAAAGGTTTGCCATAGATGATAAACCAGAATTACTCTGCAGCTGGTTGACTGTTAACAAGACACATGGCCTTGCCTCTATTGTTCGTAGCCAAGTCTTGTCTTGGGTTCCCCTTCTTTCCTCACTACTAGCTAGTCATTATAACAGATGACACAAATACAAGACAAAGAAGAAAAAAAATAGTTCTGCTTTTCCATCTGTATGCAGCCAAATATGTACGTAAACAATGTTTGAAAACAGAAGGTACCATTCACAAGTGAAGAAGTGCTGCCTTCTTTCCTAGAGACACTTAGGAGCTATTACAATCTTGTTCCCACAAAGGAAATCTCATAGTCCAGTTGACTGCATCAACAAACTGCAGAATTTTGGGTTTGCCTCACTCATCAAATCTGTGAGCCCAGTGGGGTTTGTGCATGAGGTAGCAAAAAAAATTATAAAAATATACATGTTTTAATAACTACAGGATTGTTGTATCAAAGCTCACCAAAACTCATGATTGTAATATGAATCTTTTAAAATAATGCTGGATATTCCTTTCATTTAAATAAACTCTATAACTGCCTTCAGCCCTCTCGCTATTTTCAAGTCTCATACATCCGTGCAGCATTGCAATTTAATTGATACACTTCTTTTCTTCAACCATGATGCCTTTGTACCTTGGAGAGAAATAAATAAATAAATAAATGCATGTAAAAAGAAACCTTAATGACACAACCCATTTTTATGATAAAGTTTAAGAAACATTTTTAATGAATCTCTGCTTTCCTAATATGCAGAAACACAACATACTAATTTAAATTTGTGCACATAGCTTGTTAATTTGTTTAAGAAAATGTGCCATTTTGGTCAGTGTATGATACAGCACTGTCTGACTGATCAGCGATGTATTTTCTAGATTAAAAATATACTAAGGCTTTGCAGGTTATATTTATGTAAACATTTAAATCAAAATTGTTTTTTAGGTCACATTTTGGAAATCCATATTGCAAACGTTATAGTCTTATTGTCATAGGATGTGTAGTTTTATATTTTCAAAATGTGTATAAGCATTTATTAATTGTTTCACTTTGTTAAACCTATTTATTTGCCCCATCTCTAGCAAGTTATCTCTTATCTGACCACAAGTGGTATTGGCATTGTATATTGGACTTGATAAAGTAGAAAAAAGGTCTGAACTCCCTGTAGTTTCAACTGGGAGAAACTGAGGTTGGATAAAAGTTAAACCATTGCTGTCTTCCCTGTTTTTTACCCATTTCTCACTAAAAATGTCTGCACATCTAGCAGTCACATTATAGGTTTTATATTAAAAGACATAATGTGGCAAGGTACTAAAAAGAAAGAAAAGATGGGAAGGATAGAATATGCTAGTTTGATGCAGCAGGAGACCAAAGAACTAAATTGTTTTTAAAATAAAACACAGTACAGGTGTGAACGGTGGCATGTAATTAAAGATTAATGTAAAGGAACAGCACCAGCATGCAGTGCTAAAATCAGCTAGGCTGTGTCCCAGCTCCACTAAATGAATTCTGCTGGACCAGAAAAGTGTCTAAACATGATGCAATTAAAAGAAGAGAAACACCACAGATGATGCAAGAAGAGTAGAATGCCTTCTACTTCAGAAGTCACAAAAAAGTTAGTTGTAATGAAATGTTTAGTTAAATTACTTCAGTGAGTGACTGTCAGTACTCAAGGAAAGGAATACAACAGAAGATTACGTGACAAAAACAGAGAAATGGTCATCATTCACTATAATGCAAAAAAGTAAAGCTATTCCCAAAGTTACACTTGGGGATAAAGAGTGTTTGTATAAAACAGGGATGAACCAAGTATCATTGTAATTGGTTAGCTGAAAAAGATCAGGGCTTGACTTGATGCAAGCTAAGAAAGTCAGCAGTGGGATACACTTCCCCAAAACAGGGCCAGATGCTGGAAAAGGGAATAGTGGTTGTTACGAAGAGGACAGTTACCAATTCCTGCTGCAGCCACTTAGGGAATGACATGAGATAATCAGTTTAAATTTGAAACGAAATTTACTTCAGGTGTTGAGAACAATTCTGTAAGTATTACAGCCTATAAATTACTGGAATAGCTCTTAGGAATTTTATGGATTTTTCCTCACTGGAGACTGAAAGGAAGAAATTAGACAAACACATTTAGTGTATTTCGTGCTGCTTCATTGGATGAGGGTGGACTAGATAATGACTTCCAAATTGCTGTATCTGTGATGGTGTCTTGACTCTACACGTACCTGAATTTTCTTCCCACAGAGGACTCCAGTATAACCAGGACGACAAGAGCATACGTTAGGCAATACACACTTGCCTCCAAACAGACACTTCTGGTTGCACACAGCTAAAACAAGTACATATGTGGCTTTATTCATGAAAACAACTTGGTGAAGGAAAAAGCAACTACTATCTCTTTATACTTATTCTGCCTGCTTATAGGAGCTGAGAACTTGGTAGGTATTTTCCCAGGGAAACACCCCTCAGTGTAAGGACACTTCAGAGTCATGTGGAGCCAGTGATGCTTTTACACCTATCCCATCCTCCTTATGCAAAGTTGCAGATTTAATATAGGAACATGCTGAGGACAAGAATGAAACTGAGACAGGGACATGAGTAAGGTGTTTTTTTAAACACATCCTACTATTTCAAGTTATGACAATGGCCTCTCAGGGCTGTTGCAGCAACCTACAGTGTCAGAGCAAGCCACTGCATACTGCCATGGTCCCAGGCTACCATCACATTCTGGAGGGCTTCAGAACGGGCAGAGGAATCTCTACTCTTTATCCTGCCTTTGACACAGATTTGTGTTAAAGTACAACCAAGGCACAGGACTTCTAGGCATTGCTGAAGCATTCTTAACTGTGCTGGAGCAAGAGGTTTCAGGTCACATCATTCTTACGTGTTTGACACTGGATTCCTTCCCACTGTGGAGGACAATGACACGTACTCGGTCCAATACACTCCCCACCGTTCTTACATTCCTGAAGACAGATGGCTGCACAGACATCATCACAAAGTTTGGTTATATCCCAAGTGATTACTTTTACTTATTATTTACATATCAGGATGCCCACGAGATGTCAAGTGCTTTCCCTACACAAGAGTCACATCATCTTCACTGAAAATCCATTTAAGATCAACAGGGTATTAAAGACGACAGGCAACTAGAAGCAAAACACCCTAAAGCCAAAACATGCATTGAGATGTTCTGATGCATCACAGAATTCAGTATTTCAGGCTTTTGTAGCAGTAAGTCAGCACCACTAAATAGCTTTGTTTTTTTCCAAATTTAGCTTTCTAAAACCCACACCTTAGTGAGGATCTTTTGTCTATCACTCAGTTTAACATATGGTGAATCAACTCATGAACATTTGATCCGAAGTTATTTTCTATGATGACCCATTTTTCTGCACATTCATCCCTGCTTCTTAAGCCATAATCTAAACCACTATTATTTCTCATTGGTTAACTGACTAGTTGATAATCAAACGTCTCTTCCACAGCGTCCAAGAATATCTCACCCCTGTCAATACTGGTAATATTTTTTTCAATAAAACTTTCCAATAATTACAGAAAGTAATACAAGGAAAATTGTTTTTCCTCCATGCCATTAGGGAGCTCATTGGCCATATCAATATCTGAGCCTGGGGTGGGTATTATGACAGACACTAACACTTCATCTATTGGATTCCTACCACCCATCCTCATGATGATTTTCATGCAGGCTGCGCTTTTATCCATGCTGCCTCAGTTTATTTATGCGCCATCAATATCTTCATTAAGATACAATGTGACCCATAGCTGTGCTACCATCACAGTCCTATTTCTATCTTTCCTAAAGAGCTTGTGCCCTTTGCATCTTCTATTCTAATCATTGCCCACTATGTTTTCAGAGTTTTCCAATCTTTCACTGTACTACTTTTTCTATTATATCTGCTTTTATGTCCTAAAACAAAAATTGAAATTCTTTCACTTCATTGACTCAGCTCTTTGCAGAAATACAGATGTTTCTTATTTAGACAAGAATTAAGAAAGAAACAAATATTATTTGCTATACAAGAATTTAAAAGATAGGTTAAATCATGAGACCAGAATAAGAACTGCATGGTATTAGTTTTCCATCCTAAGTTTTGCTGCAAAGTTATAGCCCATTATTTTTTTCAATGTGTGCATATTCTTGAGTTCTTTGGCACTAACTTCATATTACTTGTGTGGACAGAGTTGTCGTTTAGTCATCTATTACTTTTAAGGTATGGTTCTCCTGTTAACTACAAGATACTTACGAGTGTTACATCTTTTTCCTCTCCATCCTGAAGGACAAGAGCAAATGTTTGGCCCTACGCACCTTCCTCCATTCATGCACCTTGGCTCACAGACACCTTAAAATCAAAACCATCTGCTGTTTAATACATTTAACTGATCACAGAATAATTTATTGGTTACTTTCAGATCCTGGAAGGATTTTAACACTGGCTTACTTTTTTCACATCTTCTGCCTGTGTACCCATCAGGACAAGTACAGACATTATTTCTCAAGCAATGACCACCATTCTTACAAGGCGGGCTGCAGACAGCTAAAAGATACAAACAGGAGGAAAAGGCAGTAGTTTGCATTTTGTTTTACTTACTTAGCGATATACTTTTGGAAAACAAGAGTGCAACACTAAAATTCTGACAGCTTATATAGATATGCAGCACTATCAGGCCTGTCTCGTAAAAGTCATGTTAATGTGGATTGGTTCCTACGTCAATAGTAAAGACAAAATCGGGTAAGAAGGGGTCAAGGTTGGCAACTCTATGTGTACACGAGTAACCAGACTACATAACATACAATGGAACTGGTTGAACACTGCTTAAAAGTTGAATGGAAGACAAGGCAACTTTTGAGTCTCCTTTCTCCTTGGACATTCACTGAATCAACCATAAAATCTAAAAAATAATGTAGTCTCTGTTCTGCACCACTTCTCAGGTAAGTGACTTGATTGTGAATTTTGTGTCTTAAGGATAACCATGTTTTCTCACAGATTTCCTCATAATGGCAGCTAAGAGGGGAGGGGGGAAAGAGAAAAAAAAAGATTACCATTCTGACACTGGGCACCAAAGAATCCATGTGGACAGAGGCAAACATCTGGCTTAGTACAGGAACCACCATTGAGGCACACAGGGTCACACATGGCTGCAGAAACAGGGTCAGGAAGAGTGGGAAGCATGACATCCAAATAAAGCCTATAAAATATGTGCTTCTGTTGCAAGGACAGGAATTAAACACCTAAGATTACTGCAGGTAACGCCATTCACACAGAATCTTTACCCAAAATTTTAGGATCAGTATTAGACTTTCTAGAGGTGCTGCCAGCAGCAGAACTAACACGCAGAGACGAGAGGGAGTGCAGAGGCTCTGCAGCAGTAAGCAGCTGCCCATTGCTGCTGTCTGAGCCATGTGGTTCCAAATTTCAAACTATGGGAGGTCCTATGGACACAGGAACATGGAAGTTGTAAGAGTGTTACCTGTACTGCATGTAGGTCCGTACCACCCAGGTTTACACTGGCAGATGTCTGGAGTAAGACATTCCCCGCCATTTTCACAGTGTCTGTTGCAAACCACTACCATCCAAGAAGTTGGGCAAAAACAAAGGAGAATAGGGGGGGAGGAGCCGGGGGGTTGGAGGGGGTGAAGAGCGAGAAAGAGATACGTTATTATGCTTGATTCAGTTTTCAGTTCTTTCCCAAATATTAACACTGGAAATAACATACAGTTTGACTAGTTGAAGAGGAATTGCTGAATAGATTAATCTAGTCTCAAAGCCGTAACTGCTATCACCAGACTGTAAAGGTAAATAAAATGTCTTTCCATGTAATTATCCATGGTCTGGTTATATTGGGTGTTAAGAAATCTAGAAAATTTCAAATAAATTAAAAAAATAAATGGTAAATTCAATACTAAGAGATAAATGGACCACGTTACATGATGGATTTGATGGACTCTCAAGTGTCCTCCATCACTTTAGCAAGTGCAGCTGCATGCACAGAGTGACACGAGACTAACAAGCAAAAGACATTAAAATATCATGGCTGTGTAAAACCATGAATCACTTCTTCAGGACATCTCGTTCTCTTTAACAAAAAGCAGCATTTTTTTGTGTGTCACGATTGAAGCTAGAACAAGAAAAAATGAGAATGAAGAGTCCTGGGATTCAAGGAAGAGATGAACAAAGAATTTTCTCAATTCGGGGTCAATAATGCACTGGCATATTCAGGTGAATGATATACAAACAGCATGTCTAAACTTGGACTCTCTGAATGATAAAAATTACAAGTATGAAACCTACCCCAAATTCGGAGTTGCCAAACTGCAGCATGTAGAATTCAATATGTAAAAGACAATTTATGTGAGACTAACTAATTCCAATTTTTTAGCTATGATCACAGCAAATTTTCCAAAAAAGCCCCACAATGTGGTTCTGAATTCAGTTTTCCTGTATCCCAGTTTTTCTGACCCACCATTCACTGATATAAACTTCTGAATGTACCCCAGCGCCTAACCAATTTATGATGACAGAAGTTAAAAAGCTGTAAGGACATACTGAACATCTGTGTTTGTTCTGAAGGTAGTATCACACACACAATGTGCTCAATGTTGCCATGTTCGTGAATCATAAATAATAAACTACTTGCAATTTTTATAGTACATTATGTTTGCAAAGTTACGTGCAAATGCTGTCTAAAACTAATGTTCGAAAAGCCCAAGTATGGGAGCCTTCAAAGAGACACAGGTATTATGTCATTTGCTAGCATTAGACAGAGTGCATCAAAAATTTAAACCATAATTTGCTTTGTTGCTCCTGAAGAACAGGAGGAATGGTCTGTATTCTTCCTTTATGCTTTTTTGCTTACTTGTGTCACATCTTGGTCCCACAAAACCATATGGGCAGGTGCAGAGATTTCTGGCCAAACACGTGCCTCCATTTTGACAGGGTGGTTTACAATGTGCTGCAGATATAGAATCATGTTGTTCAAGAAATCACCTCTAAAAATATGCATGGATTCATTACGCTTTAAAAAAGGGAAATGTTGATAATTGTCAGTGAGCAAAGAACTGGAAATAAAATAACACGTGTGCAATGCCTTTTTACAAGAATAACAAGAAGAACTTAATTCCAACAGAGTACACAGAGTCCCAACAGTGGTGGTCACCCTGATGAGAAGAAATCTGAGAAAATTTCCAGATGGGACTTCCCACTGTTTGGGATTCTTTAGCTTAGAGGCATCTACATTCACTGGTGAACTCCTCTACTTACCGTGAAAGCTAAATTTAGGAATACCCAATCACAAGCAACATTTACAGTATATATCAAAAAGTAAGAGTATATACCAACATGTTACTCAAAGAGTTCTGTTAAAGTAAAATGAACACACCTCTTTGCTGTCAGAATGAACAGTTATGGAAGTTATTATTCACAGCATCCTTTGGATGTTTATAGATGCAAAAGCAAAAAATAGCCTATTTACCTTCCTCACAAGCAGAGCCACTGTATCCTGGTAGACATTCACAGACATTGGGCTTAATGCACTTCCCATGGTTTTTGCAATCAGGTCTGCATAGAGCTGTGCAAAAAAACCAACAGTGATCTTCAAATCGTTGATTTGTAGATATGAGTTACCACAGGCTAAATCAAAATGCCATACTCACCGACTTGACAATTATAACCAGCATAACCAGGCTTGCATTTGCAAATATTAGGTGACACACACTCCATATTTTTGCCACATGTTTGTCTACATCTTGCTGAAACGCAATGAAGAAAACAAGGAAAAGAATAAGGAAAATGGAAGTGGCATTTCAGCACAACTGTGTCTTGCCTAACATAATGAACAGATCACATAAAATCCATTAGGTCCCTGTCTGTAAGTGGGGAGCCTGAGATACATCAAAAAAATATTTTGAAGTGCATCCATACAACTAAAAGCCTGTAGGCTCTGCCACTATTAATAACGAAAATGAAAAATTCAGTACTTTATGCATTTCACTGATCAAACAGTAACAATGTACTTTCAAGTTATAAAGATGTCACAAGATTCTTTTCTGCAAAGATTTAGTGCAGTTATTTGCAATACCTTTGCAAGTGAAGCCATCTCCATAATAACCATAAGGACAACGACCGCACTTGATGCTTCCATCCTGACTTGGCTCACACGGTACGCCAGGAAAACAGGGTAAATTGGTACAGGTTACTGCTTTAGGAATCACTATTTCAGTCAATTCTTCAGGAAGCATTTTTGGTGGGACAGTGACCTCAACAAGGACAAAAGGCAAAGGACTTGCTTTATGCTTGGCTAATAGGTGCTGAACTCTGTGAGCATTTCTACCTTTGAGTACTTTGCTTGGCAAAGAAAGCCCTTTACTTATATTTGTTCTACTGCCAGAAGTCTTCCTGCTGGTCTCAAAATAGCTGTAGGCCTCAACTTGCGCCCTTGTTTTCTTCTCAGGTGATACAGCATGGCTCCTTGGAGATGCTGTCATCACAGCATGTACTGAAGAACTCTCTTCCATGTTAGCAAGGTGACCACTGATGGTGCTGAGAGCATGAGCAATGTTTCCAGTAACAGCAGGTTGTACAGAAGCACTTCTCTGAGAATTAAGTGGCTTCCAAGCAGTGATTGTTTTTACTGTGGAGGCTGGTGGAGTGCTGCTACTGACCATTTCTGTAGAAATAAATCTCTCTGGGACATCTGTAGAATGGGGAATATAGCTTGAGATGCTTAAAACATTCTCAGAGGATGACTGTTGAAAACCTACAGCATGTTAGGAAGAAAGGGGGGAAAAAGGAGTATTATGAGACTTTTTTTTCCTTCTGGGGGTGAGGAATGTCTACTGAACGGAAGAAGGTACAGCACATCCCGTGCTTCAGGAAGTCTCTCCATGTGCTACATCAGAATATACGTATGCAGTAGAATCTAACTCCTAACGAGCAGAATTGGAGAAGATCAAGGTATTCTGGCTATGTCCTTTCCCACCCACACCCTGGCCTTTTCTTGGCTGGAAGATAAGGAGAAAGCACCATATATACATGAGGCAGACAGCAGAGATTTTTCCCATACTGGGTCAATAAACAGCTTTACTGTCAGAGCAGATTACCAGCTCCATATACTGCTTCCAACTAGATAACTGAAGCAGAGTTTAAAGAAAAGATACTGCTTATTACTAGCACTTAGACATACTGGTGGACCATAAGCCTAGAGTCTGTAAGCAGATATTTAATCACAAGTATGTTCATGCTTCGACTTGCCGATGCACCATGGGCAGTATTTTAGGTGAATAATCCACGACCGTGTAGCAAAAGTATTACCATGTTTTACTCTCCAAACTTTTTTTATCAACCTTCTCAAAGTTTCTGCATGGGTTCTATCAGAGGGATGCTTCATGTGTTTTATAAACAACCAAGACTGACTCAGCCTCCTCGTTGAAAGGAGTGCAAAGTGAATGGAAAGTTCTTCGTATTCTGCCCAGGAAAGGCAGGTGGTCTGGTGGGTTGTGGAAAGGAGTATGGCATTGTAATCCCAGAATGGCAGAATGCCGTATATGGGCTTTTAGCATTACGGGGCAGAGAAGGAATGAAACTGGATATTACCCAACCTAACTTAAACTCTGTCCCTAACACCATTTAGAATGGTACTAGAAAATGGTCTACAAAAGGTTAAACTTTACTGAATCTTATTACAGAGTGCTGTCTCCCACTGCTGAGAAGCAAACTATTTTGCAGCCAGTGAAGAAATATGCAGCACTGGCAGTGGAGTGAGAGAGTTTCCCACTAACAATTCAGAGATAAAGGGAAAAAACACATGAGAATTTCCTGAAAAGAAAGCCCCAGCAGGCACAGAGCTGGAAAGGCCAGCAACAACATTTATGGAGTTTTGGAATTAAGACATTCACTTGCCATATCCTTCACCTTTCCTTTGTGCTAACATAGGGAAAAGGCATTCAACATAATGCCATAAATTTTTGCTTATCTCATATAACAGATGTCCCTATCCCCCTGTTACCTATTTTGTGTCAGTGGTTAGTCACAAAAACAAAAGACAATGGTAAGAATGTCGTACATCACACTGTCAATAAAATCACTTGACTGATCTAAGGGATTTGTTGATATTGATATTTCAGTTTCATTTTTCAGATCAGAATACAACTCCAGTAATGAATTAAATTGAGTCAAACTGAAAAATTGAAGTGAGTAACATAAAACTGACTAGAACCTTTATTTGCTAGTTATATTCTTATCAGGATGTGAATCAGAAATTCAATTTTCTTCATTAAAAAAAAAAAAAATCACCTTTATTCCCTCCAATTTCTTCTGTGGGATTCTTTCTTTCAACATTAGTGTCTTCAAAGCTTTCTAAAAACAAAAGATGTGAAAGCACATTAGTAGTTACTTTTGTTTCAACTGCAAATAAATTACAGTTAAAGTTTTAGTACATAAAAATAACTCAAAATTCAGAAAGCAGATAAAGAGTAAAAATGTTTCTTAAAAGTTTTCAATAGAGTATTTTAAAAATACAAGTTATTCAGTAACTGCATTGTAAATAAATGTTTGGGCACCTTATTTGGCAAGTGCCTTGATTTGGGTAAATAGACATCTAATAGAAAAACATTTTATCAATAATTGCTCATATTATGAAAATAATGCCAAAAAAAATACATTTCATTTTATTCTAATTTGATATAAAAGAATTGGGGTATTTTGTATCTATTTTTTCTAGTCACCTGAAAAATTGTTTTACAACTATGTGACCCAGGGCAGTTTGATGTTGTCATCAACTGAGATTCTGTCCCAGCCATCAACAATCAGAGACACAGTCCTGTTTTGCTGACTACTGAAAAGAGTTCTAAGTTACTGTTAGAAACATGAAGCACAACCAAAAGATATTTTATCTGAATGACAATAAGATAATAGCATTCTTCTAAAAAACAAGTAATTTTACCATAACACGACTTCCCATCTCCTTGCAGATTATTTGGGCATGGACCACAATAGTAAGAACCAAAAGTATTGAAGCAAAATACTCCAGGGAAGCAAGGGCTGGAGACACATTCGTCTACATCATCTTGACAATTTTTACCTGCATTGAAATACAGATTTTTTTTTTTTTTGTAATATTGTGTTACTAGTCTTTGACAGTGTGTTTATAAAAAGACAAAAGTAGAATGTATGCAGGTGCTGAAATACAAAAAGAGCATCTATCAAGTGCAACAAAGTATTTCAGTACATTTCAGCACAGCTGACTAGGTTTGCTATTCACATTTTTTCATCTTATATCAAGTGTCTTGCTTATTGTGGAATATGGAGAAGATGGGCTGTGGGGACTACATGTTTATCTGCAGGCATAGTAGGAATCTCACTGTAACCAAACTCATCACTCCTATGTTTCACCATGTTGCCGAGTTACCTCGGCGGAGGAAAACAATGGAAATTTGCTCTCATAATAGAAATGACCACTGTATTCATGCAAGAAAAATCTTGGAGTATATCATATAACCTTATCACAAGACCATAAAATTTCTTCATACTCTAACAGTAAGCTATTTACAGTAAAAAAAATTTTTTAAAAAATTAGTACGCATAAAATTAGAAACTCCTATTTATCACTAAACGTGATAAATGTGTGTAAATAAAGTAGCAATTTACCTTGAAGTTCAGGCGGACATTCACAGTAATAGCTGTTTATTCCATCCACACATCTGCCAATACCACACTGGTTAAGTTTACAGTCATCAGTATTCACTTGACAGAGATCACCTTCAAATCCAGCTACACACACACAAAGATATCTTCCACTTCCAGGTGGGAAATTAATGTTTGTCACACATGAGCCATTATTTAGGCAATCACACGATTTTACACTGACCTACAAGACATGCCCAATAAGACTTTTTTTTTAATGAACTAGCAATGAGTTTTGTAATTAGATACCTTAAACATCTTACGACTAGGTGTCATTTTATTGTAATTAATTACCTCTATTTCTACCTTAGTCTTTGCATTGCAGTCATCTGTCAAAGAAAATGTTAATTTATGGAGATTCATTGACACAGCTTTCCACAAAAGGAGGCCTGATGGGGAAAGACTGGCACCTTCTGGACCAGAATCCAATGTGAAATGAATAGCAGAGCCCTCTGGATCTGAAGCCAAAAACTGATACACAAAATCTTCTCCATAAAAAGTCTGTAGCATACCCTGAAAAGTTTCAAGCACTGGAGGCTGGTTGTCTGTAACAAAGGAGATATTTTCCTCTTTTAAGCAAAAGTTGCAATATACTTATAAAAATTAAAAGGACCATATGTTTCTATTAAGGAAGTCACATGTAATTATTTCTCTTAAATTCTAATGTCATTTGAATGGCACCAGAAAAACACTAGATATTTTCATTATAACTGTAACATAACCAAGAAATTACTTATAGTACGCAAGAGCTTGTAAAGATGCAGTGCATCTAATACATAGAAAGAACCCAGAATTTATTTAATTTAACCACTGTATTTTAACTACACAGAGATAGTTTGCAGATGAAGGTACAGGAAGCCATAAAACTCAGAGGTGATTGGTGTTTCCTTTAACAAATGAATAGACATTATTAAGCAATACTTGGGAATGGGCTGCAGTGACTATCTTGGCAAAACTGAGCATGAGGTGATGGAATAAGTTATTCACTCATTGTTCCTAGGAAGGATTTCAACCACACAACAGCTTACTCACTGGTAAGTCTTAGTCTATTTAGATGCCTGCACTGTTGAGCTTTAACCTAATTGGCAGGAATAACTAGATTTCTAGAGACACCAGGTGAAAACAAACAAAACCCCAGCACCAGGACAGGTTCTGTGAAAGAGAGAAGCAGAAGCCCTGGGGAGAGTGTAGGTTTTGAAGTAGGGACATAAGAAGGTGATTAAGATTGCTAAGTTTTGGGTTACAGTAAAGTGACCACTCCAAGCAGGAACGCACACACTGTGGCAGAAACCGTGAAAAGAGAAGCAGCTTTAATCAGTGTCTCAGCAGTTAGATTCTGACACCCTGTTCCTAATGTCATCCACTCTGGAGAAGACGTTGTGCTCCTTGGTTTCGGGGAATTGCCTCTGGTTTACATTATTCTCCCATTTCTGACTTTGGCAATATCGAATTCTAGTCCTGTAACATGGAAATCCCTTGACTCCCTGACTGGTGGATGAGTTTCCCTTCATTCATTCCATTCACATTTCATTCTTTTGGAATAGGTATAGCTACCTTGGCTTTCAGGACAAGTTTGAACTAGGAAAAGATTCAGCAAGACAGGCACCAGAAGTCCCACTCATACAGGACCCTTCCCAACCCAGGCAAAGTCTTGCCGGCATATTCACCCATCAAAACACTGATGGAATGCTTGTATTTGAGATGTTATGGACTTGGGTTGATGGGACAGGCTGGGTGGCTGCTAGTAAAGCCCCAAGAGACATCCCATTTGGTGAAGGGACCAATATGATTTGTATATCCAAAGACTAATATCTGAGCCACAAGAGCTGCAACTTCTAGACTAGAACTTTGTACTATGGAGAAGGAAAATGAAGAATCTAGACTTGAGTCTTCTTTCATAGTGTGGTTTCTAATTGGACTGAAGTTTGACAGCCTTGGATATACTTTCAAGTATTTGTTTAGGCCATGTATTTATGCCATCCATGTGGATTATATCCAAATATTAAGTGGCTAATAAATATGACATGCCATTTAATTCAGTTTGTGTCCTCTTGTTTGGTATCAGTCATCTGTTGGAAAATATCTTTTATTCCTAAATGGTGAAGACAAACGTTTGTGGATGTAGCTGTGCCAAATATCAAAAGACTTCAAAGTGCCAATTAGACTGAGAGCTGTTAATTTTCATTAGTTATTTGTAATGGCTACTGGGGGAGCCATGGCAAGAAAAAAAAAAAAAGCCTGACTTTTGTATGTATGGTCTGGAAAACAAAGTATCATTTTCAGAAATTAGGAGAAATGTCAGATGAAAACCAAGATCAAATTACAAGCTAAAGTAATGGGTACTAAGCTTAAATGAAACACTTAACTCTTTAAACTTAAAACTTCACTATTTCCATAACTTTAAAAACTTAGTAGATTTTCAAATTCTTGCTATTAAAAAAACCAACAAACTATTTAGAACTTACTTTCAACAACTGACCAAGTTAACTTTGATATGTCAGGTCTGCAGAGTAAGCAAGGGCTGGTTGGATTTGTGTCACCTTCACCGTAACAGAGTCCATCTATGTTGCATGTTTTCTCCTTTTAGAGAAATGACAATGTGATTCATAAATTTTTGGTTATCAAACAGTAAATGTGGATGAATTTGTAAAGTGTCAAATAAAATCTAATCTATTCTGCACTTCCAGTAAACAACTAAGGTTGTTTTTAAATCTAAACAACTAACAGCATGTTTGGTTTTATTTGGTAATTATATGATGTACTTTTGGTTTGATTTTTTTAATTCAAAGTTGTCTCATCCCAGCTTCTCTTTCCATGTTTATCATTTCCGTGCATGGAAAATCCCTGTTGGAAACGAGAACAGGGTATGTTCTGCTGATTCTTCTAGATTTTTTTCTGCCTGAAAAGATGCGTATTTTCATAATAAACATAGAGAGTAATGAAATACATACCTTTAACGTACATAACCCAGATTCTTCTGGTTCACATGTCTGACAGGCTCCATCATATAATATCATTGTTTTAGAGTTGCTATAAATGAATCCATCATTAGAAATCTGCAAGATGTACAGTAAAAATGGATTAACCTAATCAGGTATCAACGTATCACCAGCATGCACTGCTAGCATGAGCTTCAACTCATTGATAGACACCTACATTTAGCTGTTTAAACTCTCATAATAGTAATCAGAAATCTAATCAATCCTGCCGATAAATCTAGACAGATATTTGACCAACCACATGTAGGTGTCTACTTCAGGGTAAATTGAATAGTGTGTAGTCTTTATTGACCTTATTGACTCAATCTGTATGAGAGCTCAGATTATCTACCTCACACAGGGATTCGTACACGTAGACTGGGCTCAACTCAATTTCCCCGTAAGTGTGTCTAATGTCACTTGAAATGCTCTAGGGTAACTATCTAGCCTTTAACTTCTACTCTTGAAGAACATGTGTCTCTATAGGTCCTAGGTTGTATCTACCAGTCCCCTTGCAGGAGAACACTCTCAAATGGCACTCAACACTTAAACTTAGGTAATGAAACCAAGACCCCAAGTTAAGCAAGCTGAGTTCCACTTTTAGTACCATTAAAAAAAAGCATAATATCTATGTAATGTATTTTCATCTTAATAGGAATATCTGTAAGCGAATATTTGAGATTTCTGTGAGTACCTTTATTTGCCACCTGGCAATGGGTTTATCATCAACCAGATCCATGACATCAGACTGCTGGCCATCATTTGGTAACTGGCAGTCGACAGTCCTGGCATTTTGGAAGGCAGCTGGCATAGTTAGAGGTTCTCCGGGAATCCATTGTCTACCACTATACTAAATATTAACACAGAAAATCTGTTTTTCAGTGAAATACATTATGAAAATATTTTATCAGAGAAAAACAACATGTATTGCACAGTGTTTGAACAAGTCTAATGTCTCTGGATTAGAATGCAGTGGGAAATATTAAATGCCGTTATTTGCACACATAGATTGCTACCTAAGCCTGCTACTCCAGAAGAAAAGGCAGAAGTCTTTCCTGCTGCATGGCCCTTTGGCACTGCATTGCCAAGGACAAACAGTTCTTCCAGCTGGAGAGTAATGGGAGGGTTAAGCAGTGGGTGATCCTCTAACAGCACTGATCTGATATATAAATGCCTCTATCCCCCTCCATCTCCGCTCCCATGAGAGGACAAGCATTAGTTGAAGGAACAGATGAGGTTTCTGGCAGGGCTCAGGTATCATTCTGGGTGCTGGGGGAATACTGGCAGTTAGCCATTAAGCCCTTGCACAAGCCAACAGATTACACCATTAACCCTGTAGACTTTTCTTCTAGAAGGCAGTGTGGACAAGTCATCCAAGGATCTATCTTGAGAGTTCAAGGTAACAGAATAGGGATGATAATACTGTTTGGCTGAAGTATTGATGTGGAAGCAGGGATAAGCATACTGAAAATAAAAAGTTAGATGGAAGTTAAGAATCCAGACAGACTAAGAATGAAAAGAACAGCAAGACCAAAATAATTTTGAGCTTGACTGGGTTTTACTGAGCTGGCACATTTTTTCAGTTACTGGAGCCAATTGAGAAATTTGTTCAATTCCAATCCTGACATGGGGAGTCTGATAAGGCCTTGCTTTTTTTTTTTTTTCAAACAGAAAAATAACAGAAAAACAAAAACTTATGCTGAAAAGACATATGAGCTATTTTTGTTCCAACCAAATGTTTTGCTTTTCTTTCACCCTATACTCAGAGAATTCACAGCAAGGGTGAGTAAAAGTGTAACAGCTAAATATTTCTAAATATGTCATTTTGAGTGCATTTAGTACCATAACCTTTGAAATGTGATGCAGTCTATTTCTCCAGAAACTTTTTGTTATTAGCTGGAGGCAAGTTCAGATAATTTTTTCAGAAACATATTAACCTTTCAAAAACCAATTAAAAATCTTCAGATTAACTAGCATTCTAACTCATTAGGTTCATAGAAAAATTTACTTCTGCAGTCCAACATAAATAAGAAGGAACTAAATGGTATTTTCATTTTGGGGAGGTTAAACACACCCTCATCCTTTCCAAAAAAGTCTTAGTAAATTTTGGATCTGTGATAGGTTCCTTGGCCACATCCTACCCAAACCTCTATCAAGATCTGTGCAGTAGTCGTGCATCTGTGAGGTACTTCAATACAGAATACTCTGAATCACCTCTTTTAGCATCATGCACGAGACCTACATCTTTCCTAACATGGTAGGACAGCCCACAGACAATGGATTTGATTTAACCTTTCAAAAGTGAAAATGTAAAAAATAAGAAATTCAGTGTGTATTAGCTCTAAATTCTGCCAAAATGCCTCTTCTATGAAAATTTGAACATTTACGTTTAATCTCAAAATACGTGGAGCTCTATACTGTTGCAAGTCCATTGACATTTGCATAAAGTCACTATTACTCTGGCCTGAAAATTAAACAAACAAAACTAAGCAAAACAAAAAACCCCCAAACATCCTTTCTTTTGTATTTTCAAGGAAAAAATTCTCAGCTTCCTCCTCAACTGCAGATAACAGCAGTAGTGTTCATTTTCTAACTTGGCTCTTGTCAGTGAGAAGATCATCAATAAAAGTGATTAAATAGAAAGGTTTTGTAGTTGGGAGCCAAATACACCACCACAAAGAGTGTTATATCACAATATCTTGCCATGAGTTAAAACTGAGACATTTCAAACTGTGGTAAGTGAACTCCCAATAATTGTCTCCCTGTGAGCTTGGTCTAAAAGTCTTTTAACCTAATGGAGTGTAAACTTACTCTTGACTTTACCATTTCAAGCCAAGTTGCAGATGAATGGATACATGTTGTGTGTAAGAGAAATCTATACCCAGCATTGCTTAGTCTGTCAAAATAATTTTAACATCTGCTGGAACTAGCTAAGGAAAGGTTTGTCCCAAGAACAAAATTTTCCTGTTGAATGGTTCCCCTTTCACCATCTCCCCACCACCACCATCATCACATCAATGAAACCCAATTTTACTTTGAAGATTTTTTTATTTTCGTGTCTAACATGACATAAAAACTTGTAATTGCCGATGTTTATTCCAGGCTAACACTTGTAAACTGCTTGTAAATTTGCCTTGAGCAAATTCTAGGTCTGAGTAACAATAGTCTCTCTATACAGTTTCCTCTTAGTTTACAGTGCAACATTTTTAATCTCCTGTTCAAACCTGCAGTATAGAGCTGACATATATCATTAAATAGCCATGGTATTCTACCCCAGGGAAATGGACAAGACATCAAAAATGCCTTTCTCTTTTCATAACAGATTTATTATGTTTATAATAGTGCTATTTCAAGCATTAGATTTGAGACAGAAATCTAGTAGTGTCTTTAACCTCGCCTTCCTTTTTCAAAAAAGTGATACTTCAATTCCTCTCCATAAGCACTTAAAAAACCCAAACAACGATGTACTGGTCGTTACTAATAGGGCTGCCCTTGCCCTTTTCTGATGGATCACTGCCGTATGCTATTATCTCCCTCTCGGCTGCTGAACATTCCCATTAAGTTTTGTATTTCTCTTATCATGGAGGAAATGGCAATCTTGCAAAGACTTGAGTGTCTGCTGCAAAGTGCTGAGTGCCTTTGCTTTTAGCTTCTACTAAAGCATTGGGTTGTACCCACATCAATGAATAATATGTTAGACATTTTTTCCCTTGTTCTCCGAGAAGTTTAAAATGTAATTGTTACTATTCAGGGAGACCTACCTGTAATTTGATAATTTCACATTTCATATTCAATGACTCCCTGAAGCCGTGTCCAAAAGCTCTCACTGATGTGCAGTCATACTGTCGAATATCACACAGCCCAGCATTCTCCAGCTCTGTAATTTCTGGAGCCTGGTCTTCAAAGTAGAGATTAGACAATAAATGTCAGTATATTAACTCATTCATGTGCATTTACATTAAGCAATATGTTTATTTCTCTATCCATCTAAGAAAATGATGTAAACAATGAAATCTGGACCCAGCTGAAGAAAGGCATAAACAGAAATATTTTTTATTGTTAAAATGAATCTTAACTTTAAAGCTAGGCTTTTGCCTTCTCTTGGAACTTGCATATTTTGAAACAGAGAAAATATTCATCCGATAACAAACACTTGTGAATATGTGCTTTGCTTTCTTATCTATGGCTCTTTACATCACACTTGCAGAATAAAATCTAAATGAAACTCAGGCCCTAGAAATAGGAACTGAGAAGGTTACAGTTATGCAATTTATAATGGCAATTTTTTGTTTAAAGACTAAACAAAAACATCTCAGGGGGAAGTTATTTCAGGAAATAAACTGACAAAGATTAGCACACTCAAAAATAGTTTTTATGAAGCAAACCCACTTTATTTGACTTCAAGAGGAATAAAATATTTCTTTTTATTATTTTCTTACCTCTTTCTCTATTTGCTTTTAAATAGGTCACTAAAACAAAACCACCATTGCAAAACAAAATATTAACAGGTTTTGTTTTGAAAAGGTTTTGACTTTTGCAGTACTTTTCGCATTTTTCCAGTGTACCTGCCTAACTGAATTTTTAGTGAGTATCTTATTTACTGAAAAAAAAAAAAAAACCAAAAACCTGCCCAGCAATATTTGCTGTACCTCTTTATTCTTCACTATCAATTCTGGTCCCACCACATCTAAGTTAGCTTACAAAGTTGTAACGTCACCAAAGAAAAAACCATCCCACTTAGAGTTAATAAACAGGATCACATAGAACATAAAAAATTATGGAATGGATGGATGTGGCAGATCTTCCCTGAAGAAGACAGCATGTGGAAACATTGCTAATCTCTTTGGGCAATACTCTGGATTGCAAACACACGGAGTGGTAAAGTTTTAAAATCTGCATACCAGAAACTAAGCCCATGTTTTGCCCTTCGGAAACAAGAAGGCTGAACCGAAAACAATTATGGCTGTATTAAACTGGAACTAAATTGCTGGATAATGAACAGGGCCACTGTAGGGAACTCGTCAGCATACAAAAATTGGAGAGAAAGACAGCAAAATAAATGTATGTTGCACAAACATTGCGAACATTATTTAAGTAAATCTCATTTTTTTCCCCCCACTTACCAGACAGTATGCTGCAGTCATATGAGCTGTAGCCTTGGAAACATGCACAGCCCCATTCTGTACATTCCCCATTACCACTGCAGAGGCTGGGACACCTTAATGCAATAAGTAGGTTCTCAACCAACCCTTCAAGTTCCTGTTGGTTGTAATTTATTTCTTCTAAAACTCTTTTCTCACATTCATTTTCTAGAAGAGCTAAGGAAGCTTCTGCCCAACTGAGGTCATCTTTCAGCAGCAAATCTTTAACACACATATTGATCGCATCCTCTATTCGCCGGCCAAGAAGGCCACCACAAGATCTTCCTATACTGGAATTAGCTATTGCCAGCTGGCATAGTAACAAAGTGCTAGACTCAGTGAGGCCAGAAGGTGTGGGCCAAGAAGGAAGAAACTTTTGGTCTGTGTCAGTGGCATGGTCCTCTGGGAAAAAATAACTGTATCCCTCTAAGTCTGTTTGGCTAAGACTTTGGAACAGAAATGCTGGATAGTATTCATAATAATTTTGGCGCTTCCCCCTACTTGTAACAGATTGACTTTTGTGAAAATGACTACTGTAACGGTGAGAATTTCTTCTAATGCCTGAGCTTGAAGTTCCTTCTCTTTCTACACTAGTATTTCCCACTGAGGTTGCAGAGACACGTGTGTTTACTAGTGATGTTTTGTGAGGTTTGGTTTGATTATCGACCCTCTGCAGAAGTAGAGATGAATCCATTTCATGTGCAGATGAACGTTTCTTTAAGCTTCTGACAAGATCAACGGGACCGAGATACTCAGCAGTGACATCCAGTCCTGGTATCAAAGAAAGAAATCTACCATTTTCAGTTTCTTTACAAGACAGAGGAAGTTCTGACTGAGAAACTGTCTCTAGTTTATTCACTGATTGATATAATCCAGCATCTTCAAGTGCACAGTCACAGAAGACTATTTTTCTAGAAGATGTTGAAGAAGCAGGTGTCTTGTCAAACAAGCTATCTCCTGGTGAAATTCTGGAGAAAAAAGAAAAAGATGAAACATATCTGAACTATTTTCATTGTTTTAGTAAAGCATTAACGTTTGTTTTGCTTTTTGTTGTTTCATACTTCTACAGCATAGACCACCGAATCTGCAGCATACAGCTATATTTAAAGACCAGTTAAATCACAAAATCATTAGAGTAACTTACAATAGAAGAATTAAAAAGAGTGGATATTTTCTGTATGCCTTGATACTTTGTTCAAAACCTACTCAAACTAATCTTACATCGTACTACTTAAATACTAATTTGGCACTTCAGTTTCAATTTTCTCTGAAATGAATTATGGAATGTAATGATGGCATTCTAACATTAACTTAAAAACTCAGGAAGATTTTTTTTATTATTTTGACAATTTTTTAAGAATGTGAAGGAAAGGTTGAACCAAAAATTATGACATTTGATTGAAACAGAAGTATTTTGTTACCTCCATTCCTTAATAAAAGAAAAAGGAACATTAGCATGGTTTGAGATTTCCGCCCCACTTGCAGTGTGATAGTCATTCTCTGCACTTCCGTCAAAGGTGCCACAGAGTCCCATTGTATGTCTGTAATCTGAACTGGGTGCCCTAAGTGTTATACTCATTCCCCATTCACTCACATCAGCACGAACAAAAGCTCCAGAAGAAAACAAAATCTAAAAAGAGATTGATGATACCATCATGAGAAACATGATTTTTATTTTACCTAATAAAACCAGGTATGTTTGTTGGCAAGGAACAATTGGAAAAGGCCAGGCATATAAGGACATCACATTAAAGTCTTGCTCTAATTATTCTGGATCAGACAAATTTCATTATTTATTCTAGTGAAGCCCTGTAAATAAATCCCCTATACATCTCAACCTTAGCAGGCAGCTAGATGGTGCACTGTATGTCCATAAACTTCATCCATCATTAGCAGGTATATTGTAGAAGGTCAATGACTGCAAAACCACAGAGAATCCAAGATCACCTGGGCTGCTCACTCTTCACATGCTACCATATGGAAAGGGAAGACTCTGGTAATATGAATAGACTCTTTGGCAGCACCAGTGACACGATTCTCTGTGTTAGTAGCTTAATATAGAGTCACTTTCTACCTGCAAAGATGATCCTAAATGTTCTAGATAGCTCAGAATAGTCTCAAATATTTACTATTTAATTTTAAGCAACTTTACAATCTCTTGAAAGAAATACTAGAGGTCTCAAGAACAAAACCCACTGCAAGTTTAAATGCTGTTTCTATTATTAACTTGCTGTACAAATCTGAGCAAGTGACTTAATTTTTCTGGTTCCTCAGTATCCCTTTCTCTATTGCCTAATGTCTTAATATTTCATATCTGAGGTCTGCAGATGAAATATTTCAAACAAAAGTTAAATATTTAAAATAGTCTTATACCAATAGCCAAACCCAAGTTGAAAACACATATCTGTTCTTAGGGCTTGCCTTCCAGACCAACAGAGTGATTAAAGAGCCATTGAGGGCTTCATTTTTACATTCGGCTTCATTTGAAGTTCAGTGGAGTACTACAGCAATTCTATCTACAAAAGAAAAGCTACAGGAAATTATAAAAGCAAACACGAATGTTTTATCTGAGGGCCACATTCTCTAGAGAAACCATCTACACTTCTAATTCTGTGGATGTCATTTGGCATACTTAATACACTTCCTATATGACGCTGGCAAAACAGAGCACACAGAGATCTTATTTTGGAACATCAGGGCTGCTAATAAGTGCATATTGAATCTGAAAACTGCCCCTTTCACACAAGGGTTGCATACTGTGATTGACAACATGGTTCCAGAAAGGTATGCATGTTGGCACATCCTTGTTTTTGAGGACAACATCCTTCACTTACAAGCAGAACACTGGCCAAAGGACTACAATTGTAAAATAAACATTATGCTATTGCTTAATTGCAGAAAATAAAGCACGTTTTAGTTCTGAAGTTGGTGTGAATTGGTAAAAACAATTGCCAATAACCATGACATCTGCAAACAATTATTTACTACTTACTGTTACTTTTCTTCCTAGGTAGGATTCAGTGATTCGGACATTGCTTCCTGTTGTGTCTCTATTTATCACAGATAAGCGTGGCTGTGACTCATGTAGCTGACCACTGCACATGTCAAATGCAATTATGTCACTTCCTTCTTTGGCAACAAAGCCACAGTTACAGGATGCTCGGTAGTGAAGACTTCCACAGTCCCACTGGCGAACATGAACTTCAAAATCTCGAGATGTACTCTTATAGAGAACAAATGTTCCTGTTTTAAAATTGTCATAGAGTCTGGAATCAAAAGAATAGCATGTGATATAGCTATTTTACAACCAAAGTGATATCACCATATATCAGCAACTTTATCTTAAAACAGATTTCTAATATTTGGTGAACTTTGATACTGCAACTCATTCTCCTGCATCAGAAAAACCAAACAGTGCAGCCCACAAAGCAACACACAACTTTGTTCAGAACAAACACCATCATTTCTTCCTCTGTGCAGCTCTAAATCAAAAAAATTAAACCTGTTTTACAGCAGAAAAATAGGGAATAAAAGAAGGATCATGTGTGGAGTATATGTAGACAATGATTGTGAATGGAAATGTAACCATGAAGCCACTGCCATTCTTTGGTTTTTGGGGTTTTTTTAACTGCTTATGACAGGGAACTGGAGGGTACTTCTCAACCTTTGTGTTTCTACAGCAGTACACCTACGCAGCGTGCATGTGGGGGGCAGCTGCTGAAAACTGCATAAGTACCCTTGAGAAAATGATTTAGAAAGTCATATACTTTTAAATAGGTCCGCTTTATTAAGATGGAGATGGGGACTGCTTATTCCCAAAGATTTGAAAATTATTTAAGATGAAAACCATAAATAGCGACTTCCTTTTTTTTTTTTTTTACTTAGGGTTAGCCATCTGTTCCCTGAAGAAAGGTTAAAATAGCCAAGTTAATGATTCAGCAGTGACAAGGCAGAAAAAAAAAAAAAAAAGGCAAAAAACCCCACCAAACTTCTGCTGCAAGTTTAACAGCCTCTTGGCTGTAAGTGGCATTTGACAGTTAATTGCAGAATGGTGATTTGCCTTGTGTGTAATGGGCCAGCAGACAAACTGCAGATGGCTACCCTGCTGGGACTGCACAGGATTACCCACGATTCCATAAGGACAGTTCCTTTTCTATTTGTTTCCTCAATTTGTAAAATGAAGTAGCAACAGACTTTATCCTTAAAAAGAAAGTTCTTTCCCCACAGCGTCATGCTTCCAGCCAGACCATATTACAGTAAATCCTTGCTTCATAAGGAAGCTTGATCACAATGCTTCGATGGTCAAAATGCCCAGTGAAGCCATCCCTATAATTTCCATTGAAGGAAGAATTGCAAGATCAGGATAACCCCAGTGACTTTATTATTAGTCACAGTGCTATCAGAGAAGTAATTACAACTTGCCTTTTCCCTTCCATTATCAAGTTCACAGGAAGAGTGGGGTTGTGGGCTGAACATCCTTATTTGGAGGCAACATATCCTCTTCCTCTCACCCTGCCACTTGAAGAAATGTGCTTCTGCTTAGCAGAGAATATAAAAGTCCCAGGTGTGGAACCTGTGTTTGTTTTGACACCTTCCATGAATTAGAAACACTTTGAAAAGACAGAAGCATACCAAAAACATGCCAGCTGTGGCCAAGGAAGCTATCTTCACTTTAGAAAGAAGGTCAGTGATATGCAAGTGACAGCAGTGAGTAAGTCACTTTCAATGCCATTAATGAACTCAGCAGAATGTTACACAGACAGCTTCTAGCAACTTGATCCTTACAAGGATTCAGATACTGACACCCAGAAATAGGGAAACTACTCTGTAGATCGGGAACACCTTTGCATTAAAATAGTTTTGCCTAATCAATCATTTTACCATTGTTTATATTTAATAACATTTCTGTCTTTCATTGACCACAGCAACCACGCCTCTCCTGGCATACTCCTCTAAAAAAGAAAATAGTCCATTTGCTTCACTCTTTTGCCACAACCCCAAAACTTGCATTTAGAAATACAAATATTAAAATATCATCATGGCTGGCAAGTTCTTACTAACCAAAGCACATTTATCCTTATTGTCCAAGAAAGAATGTAAAATTTGTTGTTGTTGTTGTTGGTTTGTTTTTTTATGGTTGGACTTGACGATCTTACAGGTCTTTTCCAACCTTAGTGATTCTGTGATACACAGTGCAGCTGAAGAAAACCACAGCTAACTTATATCACCAGCACAGATTTAAAATACATAAATAAATAAATAAAATAACTCCCCAAAAAACACCCACAAAAAATCCCAACACACTTAAAATTAAGAGCAGCAATCCAGTGATTACCTTCCATCAAATGTAATTATATGAGGGTCAGTAAACGAGTAGCAGTAGGCAGTGGGTAGATCCTTTACTGTAATCTTCAAAACAAAGAAGCACATAGTAAGGCATGTCAGATTAGGAAATAAACACTCAGGCACATTATTTATCTCATGATACTAGTTTACATTCTAATAAATATTTTTATTCAATCTGAGTAGTTATATCAATATTAAAATGTAAAAAAAAAAATTCAAATGAAAATGCAGCATTTCAAGGAAAATAAAACAATGGAAAATTGACCACTTAGAAATCTTGGTGTGAGTCAGCAAGTCACAACTGAAATAGAAGCTTCATTAACATCAGCCACATTTCAGGCCAGTTTACAGAGCTTAACATGAAGATTTTCAACCTGTGTGCTTTCTGGAACATAGCCATTCCACAGAAAATTCTCACTGGATATAGGTTCGACTGCAATTCTGGTAATTCTGTCTCCATCCTGCATAAAGTCTGTCACAGCAGTGAAATAAATTACAGCTTGACTACAGATTCCGTTATTGCAGGGTTTCTGGAGAAGATCCACACGACAAGAAGAAAGAGCCAAGTTTAAACCTAACTGCTCTTTACCTGTTTTAATGAAAACACATCATTAGTGAGTTTTCCTCTAAATAAGTCACATTTTGTATACTACCGTTAATACAGATATTAATTTATTTACAAACCTTTTCATAAATTAAAATACTCATGCATTTTTCTTGGGTTTGGTCATGCAAAACCCCCTCTCTACATCTTCATACACACACCCAAGAAAATGGTTTTGAATTTTCCAGTTTGAGAGACAAATGGAAATCACGATAGGCTTGCTAATGCAACATAAAAATTGTTGTCTGCATAGGCAAAGCTCCTCCTGGCATTCACAGGACTTGTGCTTGAGAAAGTCAAAAAAATGAGGGCTTCACAACTGCATATACAATACTTGCAACACAACAGGTCAACAAAATGAACTGAATTATAAACTTTGAACAATTACAGTATTCTGTCCATTCAAGTTAAAGAATATGGCTCCAATAGCCATAGCTGCAAAAAAAACCTGCTAACTGCAACAATTAGTGGGTTATGGACACATTCTTCCATACTTTCAGCAGCAGTATATACAGCCTGTGAATATTTTTGTTTTAACATTTTAGAAAGTATTTCACAATGGAACAGCTTCTCCAAAGAAGGAGACCAATGGGAATATTTAGAAAAACACATTAAACATACAAAACACAACAAAAATCAGGATAACACTTACCTTCATCAACAGTATTTAATGTTAGTGAGATTTTGCAGTCACTTTCAAGCTGGCTAAACTCAGGACAAGGAATAGGAATGCTACTTTCTATTACCAGTTCATATTCCTTCCCATCTTCTGATATATCATATGTTTCTGGATGTATCTAGCACAGAAGAAATTGTACTTAAAATGCAAGCTTTGTGAGTAAACAACAGGACTGATCACTAACCAGCTAGGAGTACTGTATAAAAAACTAAAGCGGTGGAATGGCACAGTGCATGGCCTGCTCCACTTCATCAGGCTTATTTAGATGGTCTGAAGAACAGTGGCATACTGGGATGAAGATGAGGACACAGCAGCAAGAGTCTTGAAGAGGTGGGAATAAGGGTCAAGGACAAGGAAAAGGCAAGAGTAAAGGCTGGCTAGAAAGGTAAGAAATTAGCAAACCACATTAACACCACAAAAATGTATCCTTTGGGTAACTTCTGGAAGCTAAAATACAAACAGTTTGGTGTATTGTCTGGGGGGGAAGGGAGGGGGAAGCTACCTACAGGCAACAATGTCCCAAAAGAATTTGGAAGCACCGTATTTCTTCTGGGATTCCTCTCTGTAAACTTACAACACAGCTCACTATAGATGCATAATCAAAAATACAACTAGAGATCAGTAACAGAGGCCTACAACTGAGCATTGCACATTGGGTGAAATCCTGAACGCAGCCTCACAGGAGAACAAAAATAATGCATTCACACTTTGCAGTGCGCATTACAGACTTGCACTTTCATGAGATAAATCAGGGCCCTGATCCTGCAGAAACATAAGCTCAGGCTTAACTTTATGAAGGGCAAATCCTTAAGTCAACACGACTATTCCCAACATGTAATGACATGCAGTATGTCCTTCTGGGATTGGGGTCCCATTCCTGGCCAGCAGATGGGTCCCTATAGCTATATCCACAGTAGGAATCAAAATGAGTTTGGAGCTTGGCCTCTGACACAGCTCATGTCCCAGTTTCCCTCTCTAAGCCCAGACCAGGTTGGCCTCACCCTTCCCTTACCCCTATGGCCAGCTGGGAAGAGGCCCTGGCCTAGGCTACCCTGTGAGCCGCGTGCTAGGACAGCCTGTTGACGTAGGCCAAAATCATGCCAGTAAAGGCAGCAGCAGTTAAACGTAGCGGACAACAGTGTGCCAGGGCTGAGATCTGAGCCATGGCGCTCCTAGTTTACAAATACAGCTTCAGAGTCGACTCTAGCTGCTGGAAATCACGGCTTCCACTACGTGTGCGAGTTGCCGATTCAGCTTTCCTGCCCCTTGAGTACATGGGGAGCAGAGACAACTTTGACTCTTCTGTTTTTTGACAAATTTAAGTTCACTACAGCCAACAACATGCTCTATTAATTCACAATTAATACATTCTGAGTGCCTTCTAGTCAGAAGACTGACTGCTGTAGCAATACTCCCTACTACGATAAGTAAAACATTATTTTCTTCAAAATTACCTTAATGCCAGCAAAAAATTCCTTGCTCTCAACAGAAGGGCTTTGTATATCCGGCTTCTCCATGAAAAAAGCAGAACTGCTACAGTAGACCTGTAGGGTAAAACCAGCACAACAGAATACAGTTTCAGTATGAAGTGGTCACATGAAGACAAAACCCAACCATCACGGGTCAGTTTGATGGATTCATCACACCCAGTCTTCTGTTTGCACCAGAACTTCCCAACTGCCAGTGGTGCTGCTTAAGGAAAACATCTGTTGACCAAGCATTCTAAGACCTTTTCCTGGCATACTCCACCAGCGGTGCCGAGACTTCTTGGCATAGGCCGCATGCAAACCATTGTCTTCAACAAGCACCTATGTCTCCACGGATTTAACAAACCCCTTCTGAAGCATTTCTGCACCCCATGACATCTTGTGGAAATGCATTCTATACTTTAATATATGTTATTTACTTCTTTTTGTCCGTTTCACATTTGTTGCCTTTTGAGTGCCCATTAGATCTTAAATTATGCAAAAGAACCATCCCCTCCTCCTCCTCTTACTATACTTTTTTCCTGGTGCTATGGGCCTGGATAATCTTTTTCAAGCTGAAGAATTTACTGTGATTTCCCTCCACTGAACCAGTTCCATGCTACTAGACACGGTGGTTTTGCTTTGGTTTTGTATTTTTTCTTTGTTTATTTTGCTGTATCCCTTTTGAGATGTGTTGACCACACATGCAATATT
This sequence comes from Gavia stellata, assembly GCF_030936135.1. Classification (NCBI taxonomy): domain Eukaryota; kingdom Metazoa; phylum Chordata; class Aves; order Gaviiformes; family Gaviidae; genus Gavia; species Gavia stellata. The sequence continues at coordinate 31,042,311 of NC_082599.1, forward strand.
TCAGATCCTGAGAAAACTAAGGATTCATAGCAGCAGCAAGTAGTTTATGACTGTGCCTTTCCTTTTGACTGTCACTGAGCTAACAGTGTCAGGCAACTATTCACAAAGTCCCCAAAGGATTTTTGAGGATTAGCAACTGCTATTGCTGTCCATAACCCATCCAAGCATCCTGGCTTTGACCTGAACACACATGCACACGCACACCAACCACGTGCTTTTTTGTTTTTTATTTTGGCCAGGAAAAATTAACCTGTATTTTGGTATATACAGGTAGAAACCTTACTGATTCTCCAGTGCGTAAACTTCTCAAAGTTACTATGAAAGCCTAGGCCTTGATTCTGCTACCACAGAAGGTAATGCAGGTACTCCTACTGCTTTTGATGGCAGAGATTAAACCATTTAAATCCGATCCTAGAGACAAAACCATCAAGTAGCAGCTCACTACTGATTCAAAGAAATCTATCTAATGAATCAACAACACAGCTTCTCACAACCTCTGGCTCTTACAGCCTCTCACTTAGATGCAGCTGCATCCAGAAGCACTCTTAATTTACAGTATCAAACAAAATCACAGTAGAGGGTGAAGAAGATGCAACTTGGATAAACATTTATCTCCTGGAGGCACATTATACCATACTGAGACAGACAGTTTCAAAACCTTAATGGCAGTGATAATTACTGATATATCCTGTGGTATTTCCACAATCATACGGGCACTGTTGGTGTAAACAACAACGAGAGGCAGTATGCTTCTGCTAAGAAAAATTATACAGCAAAGTGCTAGAACTCTGTCTCTAACAACTGTTAGTGTCTACTAAGCCATATTTACAAAGATGCAAAGAGATTATAATTATGTTTGAACATACTCTGTCTCCAAGTCTGATGTTTATCCCATCTAGTTCTAGAAGTGAGAACGTATGAACTGCTGTTTCATGTTTCAGTTCTTCTTTGATACCTTCAGGAGAAAGTCTTGACCAAGTTACAATGAATCCAACTGAGCTGTTTGCAAAAGGAACGCCAAAGGTACACCTTAGGTAAATGCTGCCTCTGATCAATCCTGCTGCAACTTCAGGAATGGCTGGTAGTGGTGGTGACACAGATGGAGATGATGAAGGAGCCAGGTTACCTAGTCAAACACAAGTGTGGTTTGTGCTTTTTACTCTGTGCAAAACCAATATCGGATGAAATTATATTGGCATATATTTTGCCAATTAATAGACTAGTAATATTTACCTTTTTTCATATGTGAAAATATTACATAATTGCTTTGAGAATCAGAGAAAATGTGCATGTTCCTTTTATTAATTACTAAAAGGAGAAAAAACTCTTTATCAGCCTTTGAGTATATTCTAGCAAATAGGAAGGTGCTGAAGAGGGGGGGGGGAAAAAAAACCAAACCAAAAAAACCCCAAGGGAATAAAATACAATTAATTATTTTACTAGACAGGAGAGAGCAACATGCAAATGAATTTGCCAGATGGAAGAATATTTTCTCTACTTATGAGGAAAGGGGGAGAAAAAAAAAGAAAAAATGGTCTATGTAAAAAGGAGCAGAATGAGAAACAGTATGATTTGTAGCTTCATCTTATATTTGGCTCCCAAAGAATCAAACTGATCTGTAAATCAGCATTATTAAAATTACTTCTTAACATTTTGGTACTTATTCTGAACATTATGCTGAGAAAGTACTTTTGTAATCTAAGGTCTGAAATTACCTCCAAACTGCTCATTTTGCAACAGACTGAGCAATACTGTTGATAACATGAACATTTTTTTTATTCAAGACAGAATATGACTAAATATTGACATTATTGGGTCACAGATGCACAGAAAATCTTGAAAACAATCAAAACAAAATACTCACTGCTACAGACACCTTGAATTTACATTCCCTCAGGATCACAGGTCTGTGGTTTTACATCTGAAACAACTATAAGTTGTTCCTAAATTGTATATTCACATACATACAGAGTATGTACACCAATGCTCTTAAATTATTGCCCTATGTTAAAAATAGACCAACTATCACACTAATTGAAGTGTAAATTAGCAGAACGGAAGCAATCTTGTAATCCGATCCATAGACAATCATGGCAGCAGTCAGTACAAAGCCTTGTGTTGGAAAGCACAAGAAAATTGGCTACACCTAGGAGGAAGGGTAGAAAACATTCTACCACCTCTACATCTTTTACTGCAGATGTATCCAGCCAATACTTACAGACGCTGTTAGTGAATAAAAAGGAATTAAACTATTCTCTTGAATATACATTTTGTCTCCCCAAATCCATATCTGAATGCTTATTCATTAACTGTAACCCTGGACAGTCAAATTCAGTGCAGACCTGCTTTGAAAAAAATCATCTTTCCTACAGGGGCCTGTAGGAAGAAAAATTGCTTGTGCACTGCTATTGTTTGGTACTTTGAGTGTTATAAGAGAAAAAGTGAAACTTTGATTAAACATGAAAATACCAGTGCATTTGTAACAGGAGTAGAAAGTAGTTAGTCACTCCACCCAAACTAAGTCCAAAGGGCAGCAGCAACGCTGAAAACCCCATTCATCAAAAAGAATGAAGAGCAGATTTTGATATTCCACGCTTCAGCGATACAACGTTTGAATTCCTTAACATGTAGAGGAGACACTTTGAAAATTTGCATCAAGTGTTTACAGCTATCAGGTGTTAAAAAGAAAACACAATACACATGGTAATCTAGATACAAAAAGCAGCACATGAGTACAATGTACTTCACATGAAAACATCACCTTAAAAGAGGGCTTTTAAACTCAACATGTGTTTCAGATTTACAGTATTCAGCAGAGCCAAACCAGGGTTATGTTTCCTGCCTACTTTGTTCTGAGGCAGTAAAAATTTGCTAGCTCGCTGCCTATGGTTTTTATATCCTCTTCCCTCTTCTTGAGCCATCATCCAATGTAAATGTCCTATAGTGCAGGAGCTCTTCATTGCTTCAGTCACTTGCATGCTGAAATGTCCCATTTCTGGCATTTTTCTTCTGTCAATAAACCCTTGGAGAATGCCCTAACAATTGGACATAAAAGTATAATGATGGGCCAATAAAGCACCAGAAAACCCACTGATAGTTTTGCTATTAAGCTTTTGAAAGCAGTCAGTAATAGAGAACATGAGTTGGAGTAATACAGTATACGATGCATAAAAACATTACTAGTATTTTCACAATGGTGTGTTATACGAACTAATAATTTCCTACTACGCTAATTTGTCACTATTTCACAGTATTTATAACTGTAAGAATTTAACTGTGCCTTCCTTAAGTTATCTAAAACATCTGGCATGAATAATGAAATACTGAAGTTTTGAGCTGTGAACACCAACACACTTTTGCAGCGCAAGAGTCCAAGACAACACGAGACATTGCAAAAGGACTCCAGTTCTTTCTCACAGTATTAATAAAGTGGGTATCAATAGAGCATTTCTGTGTTGAATTTTCTTTCAGCAACAATGCATACACTCCCCAGACTGATGACAAAAAGAGTTTCAGTAAAAAAAATATTCCTAACAACGCCAAACAATAATTGATACAAATTCAGTTTGGTCAAGTTCTTAAACAAAATTTATTCTGACACACAATTCTATGCATATTCATAGAATATGGGTATTTGCAGAGTATGAGTGCCGTTGTAGGTACTCTGAATTTTGACTTCTAGATGTGTCTTATATCCTCATTATATGGAAAATTTCAATTCTTAAGCTTGTGGGCTTTGAACAATACTTGAGTGCTAAATGTGAGTTAAAAAGGGGTGGTGTGAACCCACCTTACCATACCAAATCATATTTTTATCCTATCAATACTAAAATTAAGGATTGAAAGAAATTTTAGCATGTATAACTATTTCCAGACATTTCCGCTCAGCCAAATATCAGAGAAACACACTTACTCATAAACATACACACTTCATTGATTTATAGCATGCGTTTTCTCACCTTCTGCACAATACCCCATGCATCCTTGGGTGGGCTGCAGAAAGTAAACAAAGAAATCTCCGCAGTTCCTCACACTGACAGGGATTTGGAAAAGACAGCAGTCTTTTGAAGTGCTGAAGAAAAACTGCCATGTAGCACAAGCTGTTAACTGTTTGATCTCACCAGGTTGAGGCATGGATTCTGACTCCCTCAGAGACAACCAGACAGGGGCTTGAGTACCACAGTGATTCATCTTCAGCACCAGAGAAAAACATCAGAAAATGGTTAATGCTATATCAAACTGTTGCTGTGCTTTAATGAGGTACATATGTATTCAATTAATTTCCTGCATGAGCTTTTAGCAAAGTTTAGACAGTATAATTGAGGGCTTGCTTACTTTCCTCCTCAAGTTTGAATACAAATACACACAAAAGGGACTTAAGTCCTTCTTTGAGTCTAATGAATTTGTGTTTCTAAAGACAGGCTATAATTTAGTGCCTGAAAAACTTAACCAGGCATCACACCTGAGTGTTTTGCCCAAAAAAGCTAACAGTTGTGTTATGTCTTCATGAGTTACTCTACACCCTTTAACCTACAGTAACGGTCTGTGTGAATGCTATCAGAGCACAGCAAATACAGGGTAGAACATACATACACTGAATATCAACTAAAGGTGCTAAAGTTGACACGTTTTATCTGCCCTTTGCCATGGACTGAAGGCTCAACTAACCTCCTGGATTTCATCTAAGAGACGTGGCCAGCTCATGCAAGGTTACTGACTTGCAGGCCCAGCCAAAAATGCAAGACACCTGATAAGCCCTGTCTGTCTTTCAATTCCCCACTTTTAGAAATAGGTATGCTTGTAGCACGCCCTGTAACAACCACAGTGACTTTGTAGCAACCCTAAATCCTTTGGCGTTTACAAAGCAGTGGGCTTCACAAGGTCTGTGGTTCAGATGCCGATTCAACAGGTGATTTAAGAGGGCTGTTGTTCCCTCTCTCGCAAACAAAAGCTTTGTTCAGTGTTTTTCCTCAAAGAGTGAGAATTGTGCTGTGGAATAGTCCCTCCCCTTTACCCCCCAGCACTGTGGCTGTGTGAGGTCTTCAGGTCAAGGAAGCTGCCATGCAGGTCACAACTTAACAGTAGTACCAATCACAGTAACCGAAGCCTAAGTCTGATTTAGCAGACACCAGAGTTTACCAGTGGAATACAGAAAAATGAATCCTGAGAAAAGGAGACAGAGAAGAAATCTGGTTCATGGGTTACCAGAATGAGTTAAAGATTACCCATCTTTCATGTGCTGCAGAAAGCAAACTGAAGAGAAACACCTAGAAGGACACAGTGTGTTAAAGCCAGCCTTACATGAAAACTATAAATCTGAAATTGTGTGATTTTGAGAACCTCTTCTCCTTCATGTATTGCCTCAAGTATTCCTTTCTTTGACCTGATAGTGAAACAAGGTCTCAGATCATCTTGTCTTTAGACATCTTGGTCTAAAGTCTAAAGACCACTGCAGACTCATTGAGCAATTACTCATCTCAAAAGTATACCTTTTTTTTCTTAACCTAGAATATCTGAGCCCACCATCAATCCATCAGACAGACAGAATTAATGAGATGTAGACAGAAATGGGATGGATTGTTCAACAGAGTCTGAATCTTTGACAAGGATTAAATATAACTATAATAAAAGTTCTCCTAAAGGGAAAGACAGGAGGAAACTTCTCAAACGAGACATCCATTTTAGTTTGGTTTTAATGTTTTGACTTTGAGATTTCAAAATAAATATCTCGGTTTTGTCAACAGATGCAAAGAAGCAGATGTCAGTGCATAAATTTCATTTGCTCAGTAAGTTTTTGGGAATCAGTCTCTTTCCAACTGTAGTTATCTGGACTCCTCTGTATTAGAATGGTAGCCTATTTTTACCAAATACTTACTAAGCACTGAGAACTTTGGTCAGATTTCTAAACTTTCCTAGATGATCTGAGCAGGTATCTTGTTAGTCTAAACTCTGTTCTGAAAAACACATTGTTTTTTCCTCTGGTTTATCATGCTGGTCCTTTGCGTAAAAGTATCCATTTTCAGAAAATACAACTAGTTAATTAATTTGTTTGTATTAAATCTAACTGAAAGAAAGTCCTTCAGGAATCGTACTTTTTGCTAGTTTTTTGCAGTATAAAAGCCTGGATAACAGTAGCCTCTGCAACACAGCCCTCTGAGTCCTTGAGTCAGGTGCACATTAAAGGTACTTCAGTGGCTTTATACTGCTGTAAATATTTAATAAAAAATAAACTAAATAAATAAATAAAAATAAGAGGGGCTGCTATAAACTCAGTTTAATTTTATTAGTACGTTTTGCCTGTTTTGTATTCCTTTAAAAGCATTTCGTTGTTGGGCTTTTCTTTTCTTTTTTTTAAGAGACTGTGACCAGGCAATTTCAATTCCTTAGAAAAATCACGGGTAAAATATTCTAATGACATTTTTATTTTTTTTAAACAAGGAACTGTTTTAAAATAGGAAACTACAAAGATATATCTCCTTAGAACATAACAATTACAGAGATGTTGGTACACTCCAAAATAAAGCATTACAAGTCTGAAGTATTAAATATTCCAAGTAATTCTTGAGTCTTAGGGAACTTGCAGATGACAAGGCAACTAATCTTCAGTTAGCTCTGTTAGTTCAAGTAATTTTAGGAGTAATCTAACAAGATCACTTTAAAAGCTCCACAATTATTGGATTCATGTGGCTGTATGTCTTTATACCGCTTTCACATGGCTTTCCTAACAGACTGACCATCACACAGTTGCAGCTTTACAACATGATATCCCTGCTTCGCTGCCACTGAGAAAATCTTCTTTAGCAGTGACTACAAATGACGGTTTTTGAGTGCTCTAAAAGGCATGTTATTTATTCATCCTCTGCTATTGCCCATTCGGTATAAAATTTTCAATGTTTAAGACTTAATTGTCCAGTTAACACATTTTAATATACTCAAGTATTTAGAGAGAATAGGTACTCTGTGTTCCTCCACATCAGTCTCCATAACCATATTCTTTTTTTCTACCTATCCTACTGAAAAATTCTTAAGAAAAAATACGTATTTCTCATAATCAAATGAGTTGTAACAATACCTCCACACACTTGGTCGGCATCTCAGCAGGCTTATCAAAAATCATAAAGCGATACCATCCTGGTGTTAGGGAATGGTCACATATTACATCCTGAATAGCTGATTGCTGGAGGTGGGATGAATCAAAATCAATGCTTCGGTAAGGGCTCTGCAGGATCTGATGTCCACCAGGAGAGCATTCAAGAACTGTGGAGTAAGAGTATTTTGACTATCAAGATGGAATGCATAACACGTATGTTAGAAATTATGTTTAGTATTTTTAAGGGGAAAATACGGATATATCATAATATGATGTGAAGCTACTTTTACTGAAAAACGTTGAACAACAAATGGGTATGTTAGCACTCTAAAATTTAATAGAATTCACCATGTGGCAACCTTCCCTTCTTTAAGTGGACAATAAATGCAAATTAATAACCACATTAGGCATTTACCCTAGATATAGAAACAGTGGAAAGGAATATGTTTATATTTTCTCTCTGGATTTTGACTCTCTAATTACACTGATGTTTAAGAAACCTAACAATCTGAATAAAAATGGGGTGCCAGACATATGAGAGGATCAAAATCTTACCTCAAGAGGAGTAAGGATTATCGAACAGTCTTTTGTCAATAGGCTACCACTTTACAGGGTTCCTATGCATGAAATGAAGAATTCCCTCAAATGGATGAGAGGTAGTGCATACAGTTTGCATGTATACATGCAGATCATAGCAGAAGTATGTATGGAAATGGGTAGATACTTAGTTACACCTTTTAAGTCAATTTGCATGACTGACATGCTAAATTTTAATAAAGTAAATACAACTGACAAACATAATTTTGGACATCTAAGTGACCTTGTGGCCTCAAAAAAACCTCAAAATTGCTGGGAGGTAAAATAAAGGATCAGAATCTGAAGAAGTCTTTACAACAGTTTTTTTAAAATGCAGACTCATTCAGAAATAAAGCAGAATGCCAGAATTTCTGAGTCTGATCTGGCAGCTGAGTTGACTCCTGTCAAAGACAGTGACAATAGTTCTGTCTGATGGCATATTTGCATGCAATGTACTGAACAGCCATTCTTGCTCAGGAATGTGCTTCAGAAGTGAAAGTAGGGGAAGATAAAAGTAAGAGAATGTTTATAAAGATAACATTTAAAATATACATATCTATTTACCTTGCTTTTAAAAATGGATACCAACTGATGCTGACTGTGAATGGAATTTCAGGTGATATTGAATGACACAGTTAATCTTAATTCTTGCCTCTACTATGCTACTAATGAATAAAAAAATGCAGCTGTAAGCAAAGCTCTGCATTTTAAATATTAATAGTCTGATCTCCAGTTTTCGCTACCAGTTGGTTTTTTTTATTTGTTCCATATTTTGCATGGTATAATTGTGTCGCTGGTTACAAACATATTTTGGTTCAAATTGTGCAATAATGTACTGTCTACCACATTCTTTCATATCACTGTCATACTACAATTATAAAACTGTTTCAAAATCAGGTAATTCCCCTCCTTTAAATGGAGGGGATGCCCCAATGAAAGAACAGACTTCATCTCTTTCAGGCACAGTATGAGAAGCCTACAGTCTTTCAAAGACTGAAGATTTAATCTGATATGGCTTTAGGCTACCCAAGCAGGTAACAATAGCTTTATCTTCTGTCCTCTAAGGGCAGATGGAAGTCAATGCGATTGACTGTGCCACCACTGTGCTTCTGAGTTGCTTGCAGTAGCCTGTAGGCTATTCCTGTCCATACAAGTTGACCTTACTAAGAATTTATCCCTCATTGGAATTTGAAGAGAAGCCTTTGAAGAATCACAGGTCAGTCATGTGTGTTATTGAAATGTTTTCCAAGCAAGCTTCAGGACAAGCAGTTTACGAACCATGGTGAAAGTTTCTTCCTGTCTTCTACTTTTTATTGGAATTCTCCCTTTCATACAGCACCCTCATTAGTTTTCTTTCTTGTAACTGAATCAGTCCTGAAACAATTAATGTGTGTTACCTTTTTCATTAATAAATCAAGCTAGACATGAGACAAGTCTTTATTTTCTTTTCCTCTGCAGTTTAATTAGATCATCGTTTGATAGATCTTCAAAACAGCTGACTGTACTCACTTGTAATAGGGTTATAAATCCTACTAAAGATCAAATTACACCTTTCTTATTATTATGCACATCACTTTAAAATGTCACCCAGCTCTTTGTGTATTCTTTCTTCCTTTTTAGAAGTATGCTAGTATTTCCATAGCTATTGCTTGGAAATCTCATGTTGCGTAACACTGGTTGATTTTTTCTTTTCTTTCTTTTATTTTCCTTACCCATTCTGCAAAACAAGTGAAAATAACTGTCATCATCAATAATACAAATAAAAATATTTTATTACACATCTGAGTGTCTAACTGATGTGCTGTCTAACTCTAGCAACAGCAGAAACAAGTAAAACTATCATATTTATGGACACATACACAACACTGAACATTGTGTTCTCTGTGAAAAAGTTACCTCTGCAGACCAGACCCGCTCAAATCACAGGCTTTTAAGACGGGACTTGGCTAAATTTTCCACTGAAATAATGATTTCCGTACTCTGGATTTATTAAAAAACCAAAATTTGATACAAGCATTCTTTCAAACCTCATTCTAAGAATGACAAATACCTATTTTGCTGTAATGCTGCAGAAAAGCTTTGCCTATGTCTTACACACAGCAATTTGCAACCCAGTGAGTGAAGTCTGAGAAAATAATAAGGAGCCAAAACCAGGGACTGATACTTGAAAGTGCTAAGGAAGCTCACCTAAAAGACAAGCTTACCTACCAGCTCTGCCTAGTATGGGAGGAACATTAAAGTATGGGAAGGCCTATATGCTACTGTTGACTTACAGCATCTTCATCAACAGTCACAAAATATTCTGACATGTTCTGACACAAAACGGAAAACTCATGTTAGTTTTAACAGAATTTATCATTTAAGAATTACTATTCTTGATGGAAATCTTTCCATATATACGGTAATATTATTTTTGTTTTTTTCTTTCAGGACCTTTAAATGTATTGATTTAGTAACTTAAAGTATTTGCTTTAGAACAATGAAATCAAACTTCTAATTACAAAATACACTAATGAATACTTAAGACTGAAATTCAGCCTCCTTTGTCGATTGCGCACCATTGGTTTAACTTAACCTAGTGGAAACACATGCGACAGGCTATGAGGAGAGACTTATTTCTAGGAAGTCAAACTCTCCCATTTTGTTTGGAGGTCCCAAATACTACATACTGTCTGCTAGAAAAGCAATCTGTCTTGGGAAAATATGCAGCTGTTTCCCCAGAATTTGAGTTTGTTTATCATATTCAATGCTTTTTTCCACAAACACTCTATATACTGTCTTACGGCTCTCTACTATTCTTTAACTGAGATCTCTGCAAGCCAGGAAGAATTTGATTCCATATCTACTTTTTCCTGACTGTCTTCAGGATTAATATAGTGAGCTTTGGCTGGATCCATCCCAGACCTACTTGGTCCTGCCAGATACGGAGAAATGTGACCCTAAGCCGGAAAAGAATTCAACTTTTGCAACATCTTAAGCACAAGGATAGCATTGTGCCGGAGGATGAGCAATAAGCAGCGCTTCACTGGATCACAGCTACTGCTCGCAATTGAAAGGCTGAGGCCCCATTATTAAATCCAGTCCTGAGTTTATATGATGAAAACTTCCTTGTTCAGTAAAAATGGCTCTTCTCAGGATTAATGCAGCATTTTGGATACCGTATATCTGGTCTGTTTGCTACCCAAACTTCACTGTAGGTATTGGTTACATTGGGTTATTCTGAGACCTAGTTTTTTTCCTGGCTGCTTTCTATATTGGGAAGATTTTTTTCAGTTGTCTATCTGAACAGATTAAGATGCAAAAATATATAAACTAGTACATATACATCAGGCCTTTTTGGGAGACATACAGATGAAATCTCTGAAGTGAAAATGGTACCTGTTCCTCGAGGATTGTCTTCTGAGAGGCACGGTTACTTAAGCTCTGTTTGGACTGTTTTGGGCAGACCATTGGGCCAAGTGTGAGCCAACTGCACTCTTGCACTTGGTGGCACTTACTGCCAACACACTGGGGTTTGCACCACAACTGACACAGACAGGGTCAGGTAATAGGTACTCTGAACACCAAACCGTAACCAAAAGTCAAAGAGGGTCTTGAAAGACTCAGGAGCCCGGATTCCACAAAGAGATATTTAAGTGGCTCCTGATGACTGCCTCTGAGGCAGTGGCAAATGAGTTCCACAAAGGAAGGACTTTTCAATTCCCTGTTCACATCTCTTTTCCCATCTATTTGCAGGGAGAGGCCAACACATGATTTTCCACCTGTTCTTGGGCAGGACCAGCATTACGGAGCAGTCAGGGACTGGGGATTGCTGGGTGTGAACCAGAGTAGAGACGGGAAAAGGAGCCACCCATGGTGTACAAGCAGGCAACTTGGACTGGCAACTCAGTTCCTCAGGTACAGAAAGATTATCAGTTCATATCTCCTACTGTCCAAAGGCCCGGATCTGGCAAATGACTACAGATAGACAAATACTGCCATTAGTAAGTGCCCACTCTGATCCTGAATGTTTTTTCTTGCATGTACTGACTGCAAAGGATGCAGCACATCAACGTCCCAAGGCAGAAATTAGAACTAGGACTGCATTTAACAAAAGTGCTCAGATGTATTTGTGGATTTAAACTCTTTCAAAATACTAAAATAGAAAGAAATTAAATTTTTTGAAGAAGTTTATGGTAACACTTTTAAAGTAAAATATAAAAGTGAAGGTAACTATTTACTTAAAAGATACAATTGGTTGGATGAGACATATTCAAGAACATGATCACAAATGTTGAAGCAATGACAGTATCACAATACTATGGAACAGGAATATGAATACTCCTATATGCGGAACCACGAAGAAAATAGAATCAACATGAGCACATTGGTACGTCTGTATAAATAGCACTACTTGAACGGGTGTTAAAACACTTCTCAACCACTTATGTCCACACCCTAAAGGGTGCTTTGTAAAGGAAGTAAATAGTTGCATACCCTTTAAAAAAGATGTAAAATATATGCTTATAGATTATTTTCTAGTAGTTCTCAATATAATATGCTATTGTATCTACACTTTATGTGGATTTTCTCTCATAAATTTGAAACAATACAGATACGGGTTTTGCAAAGCATTTTGCAGAGGTCCCAGGTAAGGGCGTGCCAACGCACCGCATGTGCTGCAGCACTCAGGGAAAAGAGAGCAAGGAAAAGAGAACGGGAGAATTAACATTCCTGGTCTTCGATTTTCACTTGGCAGGTTTTTCTTGCAGGTGCCCTGTGACAATGACGATTCCTATTTTGTCATTTCATAAAGTTAAGCCTCTTCCAGTGAAACTAGTTACACCTAACTACGGGGCTGGAAACCAAGCGATGTGCGGGCACAGGGGAAGGACCTGACCCCAGCCGCTCCCCGGCGCCGGGCCAGGAGAAGGCTCCCTGCCAGCGGGCAACTGCAAAACCTGCCGGGGCTGAGGGCAAGCGCTGCCCTCCCTGCGCCACCGCCCCCGGGGCAGCCGCCCGCCTCTGCGCCCTCCCGTTCACCTGCTGGCGGCGATGCCCCCGCCTGTAGCCGCTCGCCCCCTCTCGGTGCCCGGCTCGGCGCCGCTTACCTCGCCGGCGGGGCCTCGCCGCTGCCAGGCACCCCAGCACGGCCGCGCAGAGCCAGAGGCGGTGGGCTGCGGGCACGGCCCCCGGCATGGCCCCGCCGTGCCGGCCGCTCCGCTCCGCTCCCCTCCTCTCCGCCGCCCCGCTCGCCCCGCGGCCGGGAGGCTCCGCCGCCGTGCTCCCGGGCCGGGCGGTGTCTCCACGCTCTTCTGGCGGCTACGTGCGCCCACCCCGCGCCTTAGCGCGGCCCCTCCCTCGGGGGGTCCTCGGCGGGGCCCGGCCCTCCGCCCGCCTCCCTGCCGGCCCCCGGCCCGGCCCCGCCGGGGGTCGCTGTGGGGGTGTCCGCGCCCGGTGCTTGGGCGGCGGCGGGCGGCTACGGCTTGTGCCCGGGCACGGCGGGTGGGGCTTGGGCGCTGGGCGCCAGCGGTTGCCCTGTGCGCCTGGGCATGCCCTGCCGGGGTGCTCCATGGGGGGCAAGCGAGCAAACGAAACACTCAGTGATTCTTGTCAGGGGCTTTAGGAAGATGCTTTTTTGAATCCTAGAGAGACCCAAAGCTCGTTGGCGTCATGAAAAATCAATGTCCAACTGTCCTCTGAGCCATAATTGTATTTATTTTCTAATGTGCAGTAAAACGCTGAAAAGGAGCCAGTTTCAAATTGTTTGTCATGAACGCTTCGGTCATTTCCTTAGATCACCAAGAGCGGTTTATACTTCTGCTTTAGTAATAATTGCAACCTGCTGTGTTTGATACCATTAATGCAGAATGAGTTTAGCAAATATTTAACAGTTTCAAGCACCCAAGTTTCAAGGCTTGCTGGGAGACGCTCCTCTTTGGAAATGTCTAGCAGAGGACAAAGAAGAGGACAAATCTCAGTGTTTAAGTTTTGGTAATGCTGATATTTTTCTTTGTAGGCCTGAGGCTGTGCAGGTACTGAACTACTTCACACACACAAGGGTGTACAGCAGTCCACAGAAATGTTTCACGTTCTCTGTAGGATGTGTAGACCTAAATCAAACAAATGAATGTTGCTGACACTAAAACACAGCTTACAGCCATCCACTGAACATCTGCAAGGGTAAAATGTTTGGTGAGGACTTCTTCCAGGAGGAACTGACCTGGGTGGCTCTTTGCAGAGCAGGTTTCCCTGCAGAAAGAGGTATCAGGGCTTAGAGTCGAGGGGTAGATGCAGCATCGTTGTGTGGGTAACCTCAGTCTGCTTTCATACACACACCTTGAGCCTCTTCACTGGAAGAAGCAGATCAGCTCCATGACAGCAGTGAGTTTGTCAAAGCAATCACTTTATTTTTCCCAAAGTGTGTGTTTATAAAGAAGACAAAAAGAAAGAGGTATTTTACAGAACAAGTTACAAAATAAGGACCTAGAAAGAGAGACATAAGAAGCTTTCACAAAATTCAAACATTAAACTACTACTTTGACCCCTGTTAATCATGATGGAGTGGTATTTACAGAAGGAGTAACACCTTTCAACATGGATCATGCAGGAGACCAAAAGAGGTGTCAGTAACGGCTGTTGGAGTAAAGATACCTTTCATCTTTTCCGCACTGGTCTTCCTCTACCAGCTCCCTCTGCTATTATCAGCCTTGTAGCCTCTTTCAGTGACAGCAGAGCATGAACATATTGTGGTTAAAAGAGCTGACAACTTGCCAAAAGTAGTACTCAGTGCTCACAGTGACAGAGGTGTGTCAGTGACAGTGAATTTATGAAAAATGAAAGTAAATATAGGGCAGCCTCATGCCTGTAATAGGAGTATAGGTCTTTCCAGCAGGTTGCAATTTCAGAAAGTTTTAGACAGTAATTTACATAGTTTTAATTAAGTTAATCATAGGCTATGTAAAACCAGTTTGCACTACTGAAAACACCTCTTTCACTTACAATGGAACATGAAGTCAAACTACAATTTTGTATGTGCATATTGTTAAGTAGCAGGATGTTTGGGAGGAAAACCCAGGAATGTCGAAAGGAGGAGGAATTTAAGACATTATAAATGATTATGTAGTCCAAGTCATTACTGTTGTTCACAGTTTAAAGTTCGACTAAAAACACGACCCATGGAGCAATGGTATCAATGCTAGGGAGCACAGAGCAACATTACCCAGAGTGGATTTTATGAATAACAATGAAGAAAGAGAGATATAAGGTTGGTTTTGAAAATTGTTACAAGGCTAACTTCCAGTTTAGGAATCTCAGTCTGTTCAGTAAAGCTTTTCAATATATATTTAATTTAAGGTGGATTCTTAAGTTTTGTCTATAAATGAACTAAATTATTTTTCTGAAAGAAGCCTGAGTAGAAGTGCTTTTGCTGACTCAGGACTGACTTATTAGTGAGGGAAGTGCACAGTGATACATCAGAGAAGACAGACGTGTTGGATGACAAGGAGCAGGGACTTGGACAGTGCTGAAAATAGAGTCATTGCAGAAGTTTAAAAATTCAGATGAAAAAGAAGGTGGCTCTGCTGATGTTAAGTCCTTGCTGCTGCAACTAGATTGTTCTGGTTTAATGGTTATCTGCATAAGTTTCTGACTGTGCTGCTTCAGCGGTTCTTAGTTCATCTGTCACTTCTATTGCCAACATGCTTGTGTGATCTCTGTAACAGTGCACCTTAGATCATGAACTTATTATATATGAAATATGTGTCTTATATAGTATTTAACAAGATGGTGTTATCTCAAATTGCATTTGGGAGAACAGTCCAGAGTGGGCAGCAGGCCAGTGGATAGCAGGCTGATTAAAGATAAGGAGTAATATAGCCTTAAGTATTCTGGGTAACTAAGTCAGGAAGGACAATCATCAGTATTTGCCAAAATGTGTACATTCACAAATATGTGTGCATAGCTGTTCAGGTGTGAACTGGAAAGGAGAAATCACCTTTGAGTTTTAAAAGTATTTGGCTCCAGACAAAGCCACGAATGTTTTCTTGTATCTAAGCCCTAAACCCAAAGGTAAATAAGGGGATCACCTAGAACAAAGGCAGTGCTTGTGGTAGGCTACTTGGAATAAGAAGTAATTAGTGTGAATGCTGGTGCACAACAGAGGGGAAGCAGAGGTTGAGAGCTGGGGGCAGCAGCTGGGTGGGTCCTGAACAATGAATCCCCAGCTCTGACACTTAGAGGTTCTTAGTGGTATTTTGTAAACTAAGGTAAACAAGAGAAGAATCTGATTAAGTCTAAGCTAAAATTGCCCACTATATCTGATTTATTATAAGCCTTTTCTTTCAAACTGTGTAGCTAAGAGTACGGATGGAAGTCTTTCTTAAATGAATCCTTTGTGCTGCACCATTAAGCCCGTCTGTGTTGTAGGCAAGGTAAATCTGAGTAAGCCCTTTAAACCTATGTTGCTGTATTTGTTATCTGTGCAGAGACAGAACATGGATGATAACACCAAATAAAGCTGTGAGCAGAACTTGGAAGCTGGGAGAAATATCCCTGCAAAGCTTCATTGTGGTAATGCCAAGTGCTGAATGTTTGGGAAGAGCTACCTTCAGCAGATAAAACCCCTCCTGTATAGGAGCAGATGGCTGAGAGGTAGCCCACAGTTCTGGGCAGATCCAAAAGCATTGGAGAGGGATGAGTTCTCTTGCAATTGCCATTTAATGTTTTTAGTTCTTTCTGTTTGTTAAAATAATTTCTTTTCAATTGTGCCAGTTCATGTATGTGCATGGTAAGTGAAGTTGTCCTTTCTGAAACAATAAATTGTTAACACTCTTTGTCTAATCTAATCAATTCTGTCCTTAAAGTCAAACTCCAATCTTCCCTTGAAATTGTGGGTTGTGTGATTTTTAACTTAGCTAAGGTTCATTTGATTTAAAAGCATGGTTTAACAGCTCTGAAACTAATGTCCTGAAACATCACTAGGACATAGGAAGACACACTAAGACATTGCCAGTTCCAGTTCAGAATGAGGTATTTGATTCTATCCCCCATCCCTATCTTTGACATCAAATAAATAGAAACGGAGAATCAGTAATGGTCATATGCATTTATTTATTTTGGTCATTCTGTGGCTAACATTACAGCATTACAAGAGGTTGAATTTGCTCATGTTTATTTTGCTGGCGGCTTTTTCTGAAAACTGCATGGCTTTTGAGTGGCATTTGTTTTTCAAAATGCTTTTAAAATTTGTAGAGGGTATTTTTTAAACTGCCGTGTAAATGTACTCAGCGTTGACAACTTGTTTAGCTTTCAGAAGTAATGACATTTTTAGTATGTTTTAGCTCCTAATTCTCTTTCATATTTGACCTCTTGTATATACTATATTTGGCTTATGTAGTAAAGGACTTCAGTATAAAAATCTAACGTAATTTGGCTTGGATAAGCAGTACGAGGTTTAATAGAAATCATAGGAAATCTATCTCCAGGGGTTATTAAGAGCCAAATAAAATCAGTGGTAGGCTTTCCATTAACTTCAATTGTCTTTGGATCAGCACCTTACTCTTCTATGGTTCTCAAGTATTTTTATATTCTTTATTATATAGTGGCTTGAAACTTAACTCAAAGGTCTATCAGCTGTATTTACTCAGAATGTGCCAGAATATTTCGAAGTCTGGGAAGTCCCTTGGCTGGTGGAATATTAATGGAATAATCTTTGTTTTACCTGTACTGAACTGTGGCACTGACATGTAATTACATTGATCACTTGCACGTGATACAACTGTCAAGCATTATTTCTTCTCCTTCTGTCTCACATGGTTTGTTTTTGTATGTGTACAGCTTAGTAAGTTGTAATTTTAAAAAAGTAGAAAAAACATGGAATTCATTCTTTAGCCTATATAGAATAAAGATTACTTGAGTAAGGTCCAAAGCATTGATCTTGTAGGTAACCATGTACTTCACACTCTTAGTCTTACTGACTTTTGCCTGTTTGTGTTTGCACTACTATTTTTGATATTTGTCAAATAAAAATTAACACTACTGGGTAAAAGTCTTCACTAAATTATGTGCTCTACTAAAATGCAGGTGAGAAAAAATATTCTTAAAATATATAACCTATTCAGATGGTGAACAAATAATTAAATACTTTTCTCAAATTCTCGGTTACCTTTGTTAGTATCAAGGACTTTGGTTCTGTAAAGACTAAAACGTGTTTTAGTGAAATCTCTCAAGAAGAAGGGTGATTTAAAATCAAACCTCCCACATCCTAGTGCTAAGAGCTATGTTCTTTCTTTCTGGGCCTATCATTTCTCCTCCTCGCTTTTACCTTATACGTGGGACCAGCTTACCAGGTTGTGAGTCGGTAAGATCACTGAGCAGCCAAATCTGGCTGTGTCCAAATACAGACATGGCACCCCTGATAAGAGGTACATCCCATCCACACCCAGTGATTGTCTGATAACACTGAATATGCAAATAAATAAACTGTGGCTGGCTCAGCAAGGAAAAGATACATTCACCAAAGCAGAAAAAGCATGTTCTTTGGCTTTGTTTTATGAAAAGATCTGGTCCCTGACTCAAGGAGAGAGTTCACAGCTGAGGTTCATAAAAGTAAGGAAGCACATGAGTACAGTTTCCTCAGCTTTGACTACTGTGCTAAGTCAGTCTGTGTCTTTCCTTAAGCCTTTGCCTGCATTCTAGAGAAAGGCAATATTTATTTATTTAATAGAGTGGAATGGTAAGAACAGATGCGCTCTAAAGGAGCAGAAGCATAGATCATCAATTAGCTTTAGCTGGGCAGAGTTGCACTGATTTTTGCACCCAGAATTCCTGTTTTCATGTATATCTTTACACAGTAAGAGGAAACTGAGAAATAAGTCCTCACAGAGAGAAGCAGATGTGAGATTTTTTTTCCCCCTCCCAAATTTCCTCTGGGCTCTGTGAGGCTTTAAGCAAGTATTTAGAGGAATACAGATTCCCCCTGCCTCACACTAATGGAAAATATGTTTTGTGTCTGTTCCCCAGATAAAATTATGTATTCTTCTTGGATAGGAGTAAGATAATGTCAGTGCAGATAGCACTTTCTTGGCACAGCAAATTACGAAAATGTTTTTTATCATCTGTAGTTTGAAGAAACTGAAAGGACGGTCTCTGTCTGGTGCCCTGTTAACTTCCCTCTCTGATGGTTTGACCATCTGAATTTTTAGGTTAACGCCACTGGTTTTTTAAATGCTTAAAAGAACAGAGCATGACTTGATCTGACATCTATTGACACAGGAATAAAGCACAGACCTCGTTTTGAAGTAGTAATAAAAAAAATGTTCAAAAACTTTTTTACAAAATTGTGCAAGGTAGTGCTGCTAGTTGGATTTCTAAAAAATCAAACAATGTGAAAATCCACTACAATATTATTTCAGTAGTACACCAGATTTAAAAGCCTGGTGCTAAATTAATTACACTGAACTATTTTGAAGTCTATTACTTTCAAGAAGTGTTAAAAATGATACAGCTACAGTGTGTCACTCAGGAAGCCCTAAGCATCAAACTGGAGAAAATTAAGGACAGGACAAGGAATTATTTAATTTGTGTGTTCTGTTTTCTCTAAGCAATATGGTATTGGTCACTCTCTGATACTGACCTATATAGTTTGACTTTTCTTATGTTCTTAATCTTTAGCAAGGGGTGCATCTATAGAAAAAAGGGATACGCAAAATAACAAGGCAGCAACATCTGCTTAACCATTGCCAAATTTACTTGGGAAACCCTAGATGGATTGTGAATGTACCTTTTCTCTCTCTTATTGCCCCTATCTTGTAAACAAATTAATGGTTTAGTTGACAGATAAATAATTTAATTGACTTCTGGCAGACATTGAATTTAAGATTAAACATGAGTATGGATTTCCAGGACTGGACCCTTACTACTTTGGAGTTGTAAAAACGTGTCTTAAAATGGAAAGGGGGTGTAAGTGCAAGGTTGGAGAAGCTGTGATCTAAATGGGATGGGAAGAGAAGTCTGCCCAGGTAATACTAGGAAGTATTACAGGGAGAAAATGGAGAGAAGAAATTGTAAGCCAACCTCAGCTAAAGTGAGGATCAGCCTGAAATTTTCAAATTAATATTTCTGAGTCAGATCAGTCATGGGCATCTGAATGGAGAAAAAGAAAAACAAAGCCAAGCTACTAACAAAATCCCCAATCAAACGAATACAGGTTGGGATTAACATTTGTAGTTCCTAGGGCTTGTTTCAGTGCTCCTGGGAGAGGTGACAGTCTTTGCATAGGGTTTGCCCAAAACTGAAATTGATGCTAACATCCAGATCTTTCCACAGCATATACATGTGTAGATTCACACTTTTGTATCCAAGGGAGGGAGGACCATTCAATGGCTAGGCACTGAAGACACAGCAAAGCCTCCAGCATCAGGTCTGTTTATCATTTTACAAGTTTGTCAGATTTATATTTTATTTACTTGCCCACATGTTCTGACTAAACTGGATAAGTTTCCCAGTGCAAAGTGTTTCCTACCTAATTAAAAAAAAAGTTACAAGATGTAGATTCCATAAACACTCTGCACAGAAAATTTATTCACTAGAATCTCTGTTGAAACTGATGATAAAGAGGCAATATGGTACTAATGTCTCTGAGATCTGGCTTGGGGTGTTTTGCTCATACTTTCAATATTAAACAAATCACAATATTTGAGGTTAGGAAAGATTTTTCTTTGAGTCACATTGTTAATGAGCTACCGTAGGGTATAGTCATGACCCACACAGTAGAGAAATAGAGAGCAATGGTCTCAACCAATTCCCTATTGTAAGGAATCATTAACAATGCTCTTTGGTTTGGTTTGGTTTGGTTTAGTTTGGTTTAGTTTAGTTTGGTTTGGTTTGGTTTGGTTTGGTTTAGTTTGCTTTAGTTTAGTTTGGTTTGGTTTGGTTTGGTTTAGTTTGGTTTGGTTTAGTTTGGTTTGGTTTGTCTCTGTCTCTCATGCTCTCCTCTTCCCTTCCTGTGGAACATTATAGTTTTGGCTATCACTACAGATCGCAACTTTTTCAGCGAGGGTTGGAAAGCATCCCTTGAGTGTTCAATGGATCCCTCTGGACTAAAACTCTCTTACATGGATGCCCGATCTTCCTGTTGGCAGGTTTGTTCAGGGCAGTGGCTTTATTCTTTGCACACCTCTTTCAACAACTGAAGTGAGTAGATCTGAATTGTCAATGTGCATTTAACATTATGTTTCAAAAGAACCTCAAGTTTTGAAGCTAACAGTAAAAAGAAACAGAAATGTTGAGGAAGGAAAGCTCTATGGAGAAGTTCTGAAAGGGAGAGCAAAAAAAACCTAGAAAAATCTGAGGATAGAAGTGCAAAAGCCTCATTTAAGTCATTTAAATAGAGGTCTGAAACTGCAGTCAGGAATCTGGCAAAAAAGGAGACGATTATGTGGTTTCCCTCTATGAGGTAATTATTGTTAAATTTTATAACTAAAATTTTAAAAGGTAGCTTTTCTTAATGACGTGTC
Organism: Gavia stellata; assembly: GCF_030936135.1. Taxonomy (NCBI): domain Eukaryota; kingdom Metazoa; phylum Chordata; class Aves; order Gaviiformes; family Gaviidae; genus Gavia; species Gavia stellata. The sequence continues at coordinate 31,063,473 of NC_082599.1, forward strand.
AACATTTGTATGGATTAACTGCCAGAAGGCAATCTGCTTTATGGGTAATGGATCAAATCTTAAACCTATGCACAATAGCACAGGTGTATTGATGAAAATATAGATATGTAAGCTTTAATTACCTACAGATGACAATTGGAAATGGAAGGGAGAAACTATTCTAATTTAATTAGATTAATTTAAAAGATTAATTCTCATTTTATTGGTAGTATAAGAAACTGTGGTAAATGCTGTACTATTTTTTTTTATTTAATGTCTTCCTGGCATAATGTTGATTTAAGTACTCTCTTCAGTTTTACTGTAATTTGAAGCTTCTTTTCCATTATCGTTCTTCATCTATGGTTAGGAATTTTGATATGAACTGTGTGAGATAATGAGATGGCTTATGGAGACAGAGATTTGAGAAAGGATAAATAAAATGTAAGTGCTGTATTCTGATGTTTAATATTGTTAATAATCTCAGTTTTGTCATTTTAGAAGTAGATTGTAAGTAGATCTGAGAATGAAAGCCAGATGGTCAGTGGGGAAAAAATAAATCCTTGTGGCATCTCTGTTTATCATACAAGTTTTGTTCCAATGATTACGTAGGTCAAGAATGAATAAAATGATAACTTCAGCAATAAAATTTAGACAGAGATAGTACTACTTAAACAACAAACCAGCTACTTCATTTCTCCAACTAAAACAAGACTAGTGTATCGGCTTCCCCTAAATTGCCTCTCCTACACGGACTATCTGTAGACGTTTGTCTCTACCTTCCCTAAAACCCATGATTATAACATAATTTCTCATTTTTTCCAGTTAAAAATGCACCCTTTCTGTATCATAGCTGTCTGGCTTCAGAGCTGCTGTGTTTACTTCGATAGTCCTGACAAAGGGAAATCATTATTGACTTGTTACATTTGGTAGGGTATTGTCTGTGTTTGAGAAAACATGTAAGCCAGTGAGTTAAGGGTGAACTCCTTCTTCACATTCCTTAAGGAAAGACTCATTATTCCATCCTGTTGGGACAACTTACCTCCTTTGCAGTAAAGAAGATATTATCTTTAATCTAACTTCATAGGTGTTATTTTTATAGTGCTCTTAATATTTTATAAAGATATATAAAACTGATTTCTATCTAGAATTAACAAAGTATTAGTTAAATAAAGCTAATTATTAAATAAATGGCTTTATTAAACAATGTACATGTGTGGTTATATAACTGATAAAGACATTGAGTGCTATTGCTAGAATTGTAATACTTTATTTTATATTATGGATGTCCTTGACATAATTACTAATGTCAAGTCCTCATCTGCTTTGTACCATATGACACTCCTTCAAACTTGAAAATGTTTAGAAGACATGTCGGCAGCTCATGCTCTTTTTGATGAAGAAATGTAGTTTTGACAAATGCCTGAAGGTTTTGATAGGTGAACAGAGCAAAGCCATGAACCTCTGTGTCTTTTCCATCAGCAGTAGAAAAGCTAGTGCTGGTAAAACACAGTCCTATTTCCTGCTGTATCTCAATTTTCAATTAAGTGAAATTCATCAGCTGGAAGAGCTTTGAGCTGCTGTGCCTTAAGGAGCTATGGAAATACTGTGTTACTGTCAGTAGTAAAGCATCCTACTGCTATTGGTATTCTAAGTGTTCTTTATGAGCCTGAGCTATGAAAATATAAAATTATATGAATGTATCTTATTATTATTAATCTCCTGTTAGGCCTATTGGTCTGTAATACTGTTCAGTTTTCAACTCAACTTTGCTGTATGGTTCAGAGACCACCCATGGGCTTGGAGAATGCTTTCAGCAGGTCATTGCTGAAACTGTCAGAGGAAATCAACATAAAAGATGCCAGAAAAAAATATAAAAAGCAGAGCCAAATTGTATTGTTATACTACAGCAATGTCTGAATGTAAGTTGAGGGAGAAAGGTTGAAAAGAATGGAAAATGTTGGGTGTTGTAATAGTCCCCGGTGTGCGACACCTAGTTACACTAGTGTGGCACCACTGAGCTACATGACTTTCTGCTGGTAAAAGTTGGTCATAGGATTTATATGATTTTAATACAGTTCCAGTAATTAGGGAGAGAAGGTTTTACATTTAAGTGAGTTTTCTTTTGGTTCTGCCTGTGTGGTTTTAGTTTTCCATTGCATATAATACTTTCCTTTTGCAGAATCTACTGTAATAAATTAAAAATACAGTCCTCAAGTATAAAATCAAAACATGAGCTGATGAAAAAACTTCTCATATCTTTAACAGTCCTCAAATACCTGTTAGAAAATTGTTTTGTAACCTACCCTGAAATGTGATGGAGATTAATGCTTATGAGTCCCTTGTGAAAATGTAAAATAACACAGTTTAAAGCTTCGTGTACATGTCAATAGATAACACGTATCTCAAACACATCTACTGTGTCCTACCAGCAATATTCCAAGCTGATGTCCCCCGCATTCGGATGAAAAGAATAATTATCCTGGCCAATGCTGTTCTTTAACTATCTGAAAGCAAATGTCATCTGATTAGTTACCAGCCTAAAGTGACTATTGCTCAGAAGTGAAGATATTTAAAAGTAAAATGATCAATACAATGAAACGTTTCCTTTCTTTCAGTCTGCTGTATTTAGACTGATCTGAGCTTACATATATTACAAAGGAAAAGGCTGTTTAATATCTGTACGTTTTTGTTTACATAGTGATATAGACTTGTTCATAGGGGAATGAAGGAATTTTCAATCAAGAAGGAAGATAATGTAGTGGGGGTAAAAAAATATTAGTCTTGTGTATAATGACAGTCTTAGAACTAAACCCATCTTTTTAAGCAAGAGATAGCCTCTGTAACGTTTTTTTCCCACTCAGTCCTTGATAACCTCCTTGGCTTCTCTTTTCAAAGTACCCCTGCATATGTAGAAGCCAGCTCATCTGTATTTTGAGGATGAACGGTCATTTTAAACTTCACAACCCATTAACAGCAGGTTTACTGAAGTTAAAACATTCAGTCTCTAAGCCCTCTGCAAAGGCAATATTATCAGTCAAACCTTATTTCACATCTTTCCTCTTTGATGAAACAGATTTAATCTAGAGATATTGCATTTGCTGATTTGTAAAACTAGGAATTCCCTTTCTATAGATCTATGACTCTCTGTGATGCTCTTACCTCTCTGTTTCCAGACTTGCTGCTCCACTAAGAACAGACATCCTGCTGTTTGTCTGGAGCCTTAGCATTGTGTATTCGAAGATAATCCCTAGACCACCAGTATTTTTTTGGCATCTGTGAACATAAAGGTTATGACAGTTGCACCTTCTGAGTGTAATCTTTGGTTTTAGAAGAATTCTGCTAAAAGATTTTCAAGCTGTGTTTATCTCTTCCTGCTTTCTGTGGTATTACTAAGGAAAAAAAAATAGTGGAGTTTTTAAAAGCAATACATTCTGCAGTGTTTTAAGACCTTCAATTTGCAACTAAATGATGTACTTAGCTTTACACACTTGACTTTGTTGGACTATTTAGCAGCTTACACTGCGGCACATGTTTAAGTGTTTGCAGGATCAAGATCCACATCCTCTCTGCACCATTAAATATTTTGCAATTGAAGAGTGGTTAGATTCCCCAAGGGGTTGTCTTTTATGTATAAATGGAGAACATCCATGGCTTGCATCTGGGATTTCTCATCTTGTTTGAATGATCTCATCTCCTTAGTGTGTATGTGTGTACTCATGCACTTAAATATGTAGACATAGTAATGACCAGAATAAGCTTGCTGGGGGGAAGAAGCAAGCAGGAAAAGTAATTGCCAAATATTCTTTAAAACATTTCCCTCCATTTTGTGGAAATTTTAAAACATTTTGTTTTCTGGCCAGCTCTATAAATTACCCGCTGCTTCTCTGTATTCTGTCTGCCTAGCAAAGCTTAGGGCAATTTTCAATATTCCAAACCATTGACTAGCATTTAGTGTTCTAACTAGAAAACAGTTAAACTCCCCAAATTTTCCTTTTGCTTTTTTTCTTCTCATATTAAATTTCATCCCACTTCTCTGGGCTTCCCTCCAATGCTGGTCTGGAGCAGCTTGTCATAACTTATATGTGTGTTTATATATATGTTTATATATGCATATGAAGAATATACATGTGTGTCTGTATATGTGTAAATACAGACACATGTGCCTTTTATGTGTAAAGGATATATAATGATATTGGTGGATATAGGAGGTATATTGTTTTGTCCTGTGGTATAAACTGTAAATCTGCCTAAAGCATCTAAGCAGAATTTTTACTGCATGATGACATGCAATTTTATGTTCAGTGTAAGTCACATTACAGATACCAAATTTTAATATATAGGGGGTTTTTTTGTGTTCATGACCTATATCACCTGATACTATGAACTCTCTGCAAAGATCTTTTAAGCCCTCCATAAGAAAATTGTAGTTCTTTCTTTGTGTGGCTTTTGTGAATCACAAAAAAATTACACTGATAGCTCTGGAAGTCTTGTCCAGCATTTCAGTCCTTGGCCTTATTGCAGAACATAGCTAACACCATGGAACGAGTTCATAAAATCATAGAATCATTTAGGTTGGAAAAGACTCTTAAGATCATCGAGTCCAACTATAAACCTAACACGTCCACCACTAAACCATGTCCCTAAGCGCCTCATCTACATGGCTTTTAAATACCTCCAGGGATGGTCACTCAACCGCTTCCCTGGGCAGCCTATTACAATGCTTGATAACCCCTTTGGTGAACAAATTTTTCCTAATATCCAATCTAAACCTCCCCTGGTGCAACTTGAGATCGTTTCCTCTCATCCTATCGTTTGTTACTTGGGAAAAGAGACTGACACCCACCTTGTTACAACCTTTTTTCAGGTAGTTGTAGAGAGCATTCAGTCTTCCTCTCCTTGTTACCTGCAATCCTGCAGGTTGCGTGCTCTGGAAAGATACCCAGATCTGTGGGAGCAAAGGAGAGAAATAGGCCTTTTAGTACTGTTTGACGACTGTCATAGTAAGATTTTTCTTACGTTTAAACAGAACTTCCTGTGTTTCAGTTTGTGCCCATTACTTCTTGTCTTTCACATGACCACCACTGAAAAGGATCAGGATCTGTCTTCTTTACTCCCCCTGCATCAGACATCTCTTCACATGGAGATCCCCCCTGAGCCTTCCCTTCTCCAGACTGAGCTGTCCCAGCCCTCTCAGCCTCTCCTCATATGTCAGATGCACCAATCCCTTAATCATCTTCCTGTCCTTTCACTGGACGCAACCCAGTATGTCCATGTCTCTGTTGCACCAGCGAGCCCAGAAATGGACCTAGCATTCTACATGAGTCTCACCAGTGCTAAGTAGCAGGAAAGGATCACCTCCCTTGACTTGCTGGTGACACGTTGCCTAATGCAGCCCAGGGGCTGTTGGCTGCCTTTGCCACAAGGGCACATTGTTGGCTCATGTCCAACTTTTTGTCCACCAGGACCCTCCAGGTCCTTTCTGCAAAGCTGCTTTTCAGCCAATTGGTCCCCACCCTGCGCCCCCTGCATGGAATTATTCTTCCCAGGGGCAGGACTTTTGCATTTCCTTTTGTTGAACACAAGATTCCTGTTTGCCCATTTTTTCCAGCCTGTTGAGGTCTCTCTGAATGGCAGCACAAATATCAAGAACCCTCCCCTGTTGCAAAGTTGCTGACAGTGCACTCTGTCCCATCATCCAGGTTAGGAATGAAGGTATTAAACAGTATTGGCCCCAGTATTGACACCCGGGATACACCACAAATCTCTGGCATCCAGCTGGACTTTGTGCCACTGATCACAACCCTTAAGCCTGGCAACCCCAACAGTTTTAAGGCCACATCACTGTCTGTTTATCTAGCTCGTACTTCATCAGTTTGTCTATGAGGAGGTAGAGGGAGACAGTGTTGAAAGCTTTGCTAAAGTTGAGATAAACAAAATTCACTGCTCTCCCTTTGTCCACTGAATTAGGCTTTTTGCTGTCCAAGGCCATCAGATTGGTCAGGGATGATTTCCCCTTCATATATCCCTGCTGACTATGCCCAACCATCTTCTTGTCCTTACTGTGTTTGGAAATGGTTTCCAGGATGGTTGGCTTCATCACCTTCCCGTGGTTTAAGGTAAGGCTGACCTGCCTGTAGTTCCTGGATTGTCCTTTTTGCACTTCTTGAAAACAGTGGCGACATTTGCTTTCTTCCCAGCCTCAGGAACTGAGGCCATCCCCTGATGGCCATGACATTTCAAAGAGAATTGAGACATTGGCCAGCTCCCTCAGCACATGTGGCTGCATCCCTCCCAGTCCCATAGATTTGTTTATGTCCAGTTTGTTTAAATGTTCCCTAACCTGATCTTCCTCTACCAAATGATTTAATTGGCTTTATTTGGTAGATTTTGAAAATTCAATGTCTTTAGTACTTTCTACAATTATTTCTGGACTTTTCAGTAGGTGAGTAAAGCACTATCAGTTATTGCAAAGCAATCTAACTAATGTTCTATGAAAATCTTCAAGTTCCTACAAAAATCTTCAAAGTTTCAAACACTGCAGTTGCATTGTCCACTGGAATAAAAACATTAAACCTGTCAATCCAGAGGCCTTTTCTTTCAACTGTAATTTCACTCTGGAGCTATTCTTTGTCCAGTAAATATTAAGGCTGCTTTTCCAATCTGTGGAAATTTGTCTAAGTAAAAATAAAATGTAGCTAAAAAGATATTGTCAGTCCAATAGGGCATATTAGTAACTTAAAATGGTGAAAAACATTGTTATGTGTAAATACAATAATCAAGCTTCATATGTGAGATCTTGTGTCTTGTTCCATGGCAAAATTCACATCTTTCAATGAACACAAGAAATTGCTTACAGTTTACTGTGAGTATAAGTGCAAATTCATTAGTTTTAACAGTATTTATACATTTGATTGATTGATTTTTCTTAAAGCTTCCAGAATAGCAATAACTGTCTAGGCATATCTCCATGAATGAAGACAAAGTACTGGAATATACCTGCAAAGTGCTTGGTTTTTAATAATCTGATCATAAATCAATAGATAGGTTTTGTAGATTTTCACTAATATAGGCACAAAGAATATACTGTTTTACTTTCTCATGAAGTTTTTGTAACTGTAATTCATGGGCTCTAGAGGAGTCAACTGATTAATAGAAATCATCAAAACTATTTAGAAAAACAGTTCCCAGCTTCTTGGGAACAGCATGTTTTGTCAGCAGTTCAGTACGAAGACATACTCTCCGACCTTGGTTCTGCATTAACCTTACGCTCTGTAGCACAACCATTTGGCACTGTGGACATGATTGAAGACGTCCCACACTGTAACTCTGCATGACTGAGAGGGCTGCATGTGTGTGTGTGTGTGTGTGTGCATGTTTGTGGTTATTTCAGTGGTAGTTCTAGAGGAAGTTTCCAGTAAAAAGAGTTCCATAAAAACTTACTGAATAAACATTAAAGCCATTTTAAAAAACCCTAGATGAGATACCTGTAAGCCACTGAGACTCATTTGCACTAGAAAATAAAAACATCTGTTTATTTTTTTAAAAGCTCTGCTATCATAGGTTTTTCAAACATACACTCCAGAAAATCAAAGCAAAACAACAGAAACCAAAAAACTGGATGTATGCCATTGCTCATAGCAGTATGGTAATGAAATAAAACCTACATTTTCGTCATTGGTAGGATAGGATTTTCCTCATATTAAAATGTTGGTCTCTTGTGTATATTCCTCTGTAAAAATGTGGAAGATATGAGAGCCTTTCAGACAGAAAGGTTAGTTGCCTGTAGAAGTAGTTGCAAACAAAATATCTTAAGGACAAATTCTGTCATGTTTTCTCAAGTAGAGAGAATGCTTTAGGCTCAAATTCTACAAAAATGTAAGAACAAACATTTTGCTTACAAACTTTCCAGTTCACGTAAATCATGTGTACAGAGCTGCAGCAGCATCCTGCCATGAAATAATTCCTCCTCCCTTCTAAACACCTTCTTCTGGAGGATCCTCAGGCTCTTTAAAGAGCTGCCACAAACCTGAAACAGTATCAACATGTTCCCCCTCTCACACCTTGGTATTTAGAGTATTTCAGGATAAGCGATTTATAAAGTATTACAATCATTTAAAGAAAGGGATATTTGGAAGAATCTTGAAGACTACAAATCCCATTAAATAAAAATCCCACATGAAATATGAGATATGAGACAACACAGTATTTTTTAAAATTTTACGGCTCAGTTTAAAGATAGTTTTTTTAAAGTCAGTTAGACAAGATCTCTTTTACTGTACGTATAGGAATAGCTCTGATTTTCTGACTTTCTAAACTGGATGTAGGTGAAAGCAATGACTGGACATGGAAGTCACCCCATACAGTGATTTCATTTTCCTAGAAAGCAAAAACATACTGTGCTGAATTGCTATTAATTGGAATGGACTTCAGTAAAAGTCTGAATACTTGGTAGATGTGAAAACCATTCCTTACATTTTACAGCATTCTTTTACTTAGGTGTCAGTATTTAACTAATTGAGGACCTTATACTTAAACAAACAAAAAAAAAATCAAAGTTCTATGACAACTTTTCACGTATGTCAAAAGTTCTTTCTAAATAGGACTAAGCAGAAATGCAGAAAGCATGAAGAATGTTGTAAGGGTTTGGAGCACAAGTAGCTTCTTGTGAAGGATGGAATTTAAAAAACAGCTTTAATGATGATCTTTCGACAATAATGATGGCTTTGAAACTGGCTTGTTTCCTTGACCAAGTCAAATGCAAAATGTTGCTCCAGGGTACATGTTTTCCTGATCCTCTTTTCTTTCGGCCGTGAGCACCAGTGGACTGAGTGGTGGTTTGCTTCCACTTTGCTTATAAACTATTACTTCTTTTCGTAATTGATTATTCTTGTAGTGTCTTGGTTGAGCCATACTGTGAATATACCACTGACTTCTCCATTACTTAAAATATACTTGTCTATGCTAAAATTAACAATAATTTTGATATTACCTTTGATGAGAGCAAGAATAGATTTTTGCCTTTTGAAAAGTATTAGTACTAAACCACACTGTTATGACTTTTTCACAAACATTATCACAAGAATTTATCTCCCCAGCAAACCCTGAGGTCATGGTCCCCTGGTTATTGTCTATAAGTCATGGCTGTCATCCCCCCATGGTTATTGTCTCTAAGTATTGTACCTATGAGATAGCACCTCTAGCAGATCCAAGAACAAAGCTCAAATCTTCTGGTGAGTATTACTGCATCTAAAGTGCAACTAGGGGCTAAAAGTGCTTCTAGGGGCTAGAAACGCTTCTAGGGGCTAGAAGAAACTGTCAGGTTTTCTGTTGTCTTTACTCAGTCAAAACTCTGATTTTGATTTGTGTGATAAAATAAAATATCTTTGTTGAAACCTGTTTGTACCTTTGTTTTGTAGATAGCTATATACTTCTCTGCCTATGGAATCTTTTGGTTATATCCCTGATTTCAACTTTGGATACACATATTTTAATTCCACTTGATCATCTTAAACATGCATCTGTTGCCATGTTCATTAGTAATGAATGCATAGTCTCATGTGCATTTCTGTTTGAAAAGGAACTTAATTGTTTCTGTATGTGATTCATGAGGAGATGCATAATGTGTAGTGACTCCTTTGATAGAACTGTTACTGCCTTTCATATCCAGAAATGTATGGAAGGGGAAAAATCAGACCACAGGACATCACTGTGTGCTCCTTCATACCTGGTGTGGGCGGGATAGCAGTGGGTTCAGGATTTTATTGGCCAAAAACCCAAACGAAATATTCTGAGGGGATGACATAAAACTCCAGTGATGTACAGATAACTATGCTGTATTCGTTCTAAGGCTCCCCAAAATATCAACATTGACAGGTCGGCAATTACGCTGTAATTAGGTCCCCAACTGTGCCTATTTTCAGCTCCTTCCTTTTCCTACCAGGAGGTCTGTGAATGCATGGCACAAGAAAAATCTAGTCCAAATTAGAGCAGGTTGGCAAAACTTCTGACAAAACAGTTTGTCCTGATGAAAAATACCTTAATTCCTGTGGAATTTCAGTGAAGCAATAATCTGTTTCTTTGCCTGGCAGGCTGCTTAGGAGACCAGGTTTCCTAAGTCCATGGTCCCTGACAGCTTCATCATGACTTCTTCTGGAGCTGAGAATCTCGAACAATAAAACAGGGAAGCTAGAAGTACAGACTTTTAGATAGGTGTGGTGGGTTGACCCCAGTTAGTAGCTAAGCCCCACCCAGTTGCTCACTCAGTCCTCCCCCAGTGGGGTGGGGGACAGATCAGAAGAGCAAAAACGAGAAAACTCATGGGTTGAGATAAAGACAGTTTAATAAGCGAAGGGAAAAAAGAGAAAAAAAGCAAGTGTGGTGCAAAAGCAACCACTCACCACCAGGGGACCAACGCCCAGCCAGTCTCTGAGCAAAGGCTACTTTGGAAAAACTCTCCCGCAAGTTTTATTGCTGAATATGACATTATATGGACCCTATGGTCAGTTGGGGTCAGCTGTCCCAGCTGTGTCCCCTCCCAACCTCTTGCCTACCCTCAGCCTACTGGCCTTTGGTGGAGCGTTTGGAGAGACAGCCTTGACACTAGGCAAGCACCGTTCAGCATTAGCCAAAACATTGGTGTGTTAACACTGTTTTGGTCACAAATCTAAAACACAGCACAATACGGGCTGCTATGAAGAAAATGGACTCCTTTCCAACAAGCCCCTGTACAATAAGATTTTTAATAAGTGTTTGGCCCTGCATTCCACAAAAAACCACTGTATCAGTTGTAACTGTTTTCTGGGGGAGACACAGTACTTCTGCTCTGTACTAACATCCTAACTCCCTAGGAAAATGCTAGGATATTAGATCAAAACTCTTTTGCCAATTTGCCCAGTTTTCACTAGGAAGTGGTGATTGCTCGCAAACAGTAAAGGCTTCATATTTGCAAATAACGTGTTTGGCAGTCATAACTTCTCCTTCTCATGCATGTTTCCTAAAGAAGGGAGAAGTTAGGAAAAGGATCCTATATTTACATCTTTTAGATTTGGAGATTGTATGCTATTCACTATTTTTCCCCTGCCTGAGTATCCAAACCCCTTTTTTGCATCTATGATGTGTACATGCATAACTTGGTAGTGTAGAAATGGAAGGAATGCAGCATGAGAGTAATTTCTGTAGAAGTCGGCATGAGGCTTGTGTATCATTAAAGTTACAGATGGATGGTTTAATAGGACTTAAGTGATGCACTAGCTTTGTACTGACTCTCACACTGTGTGGACTGTGGGCCAGACTCTTAAAATTTTGAATCTCTAGATAAATATAAATACCTAGCTGCTCACTGGAAGTTAAACAGCTTTTGGGGATGTTAGCATCTTATTTATTTTTGTACGACTTAAACATCTGGTACTGTGTGGCTGAAAGCCACCCACAAAGAACTGGGATGTTAAGATCATTGTATTCTTATCTTAAAGCAGAGTCAATCCCACTTGAAATCTGCTGAAGGCAGTGGTGGCTATCTAACTTGTAGTTAGTTGTCCTGTAGGGTCAGCCCTTAAAGATTCTTTTAGTTTCCTGAATTAGGGGTTATTGCACCCTTTTTAGGTATGTACTAATAACATCTTCTATTAGGAACAAATTCATGGATTTTTTTTAAAGATTTTTTTGTCAAAGAAATGAAGTTCATAAATGCGTCATAATACAGGTTGCAGGTGAAAAACTCTATCAGCCACAGATGCATTGCCAATTGCCCAGGTGAGCAGCCAACAACATGGGAAGAGCTGGTGGGTGGTGAAGTTAGTTTGCTTCCTCACACACCATCTTGGCTTTTCATTCTTTTTATAATTATATATGAGAACACATTATACAAGCAATCAGGCTCAGGGGAACTCCTCTTATTTATTATCTGAATAAAGTACATTGACATTAAATACCTATCATGAAGAAGTAAGTCATTGTCTCCCACAGGGAAGCTGTTCTTTTATCTTGTCTTGGAGATTGATAATTTCAGAACCCACAGACAGGTCTCATCTTCTTTTCCACGTTTTTCCATTTACATATGCTAATGGCTATTCTGTCTGTAGATGGTACCAGTTTCCTAAAGCCATTGTTACAGAAAATTAAATTTCTCAGAGTTGATTGATGACACAGTTAAAAATTTAGCTTAATTAAAAAGTATAATTAGTAGCATGTGAGCTAACTTGACAGAAAAAATACAGCATGAGGAGTAGAGTTGAACAAGTACTAGCACAAAAATAAGCTAATATAATACATAGAAAGACATTTATTATGATCCCTCACATCCTATACTGGATGATCAGAACAGCTATTTTATCAGTATAAATGGTATCAGTTGTTTTCCTCAAGGAAAATAAAATTACTTCTTGATTCTCCTGAGTGGAAACATAACTGTCTACCTCAAGTTTTGCAAGAGTATTTTAAGTCTTCTAGTGTATTAGTCACAGATGCCAGTACAGTTCATGTTGTTGAATGAGGAGGAAAGAAACATACCATGCAGAAATACCTCCTTCACTACTGTGTAATTTAATGTTACATCTATTTTCTGTAGAAAGTGCCATGCGTTAGTGTTTCACCTTCTCACATACACATCAAAGAGGGGGGAAAGAGGAAAGCAGGGCTTCAGTTTTGCAAGGAATTGCCTGTGTGTACAGTTGAATCTTCTACTGAAACTTGTATTGCACATACCTGAACTCCTAGAGTCCCAGGGAGGTGCTGGCATAGAGAAGACAAAGTGTTTCCATGGCCCCACAACTCTTCAATCTGTGATGGTTTGCTCTTTACAGTTATTATATTCAAAGCTTTCAAGTTGCCCAGCTCTACAGTTGAGCAGAACAAGGGTTCAATAAAAGATTCAGCAAAGTTTCCCTGTTGACTTTGCCCTGAGTGCCAGCTCAGTGGCAAACCACAATCTTAATTTATTTATGTACGAAAGCTGAGACTGCATTTAGAAACAAGCTACCAAATCACAAGACACAGGGAAGAAGAGACGTTCTTGGAACAACTAGATAGCACTGTGTATGATGTCTGCAGTGTGGCTAGGAGAAAGAGGGGACAGGTTTTAACTTATGCCTAGGGCTTTTACCAATCTAACATTACATCTCCATGTAAATGGCATAAACACATTTGAATTAATCAGCCCTGAAATGGAGTCTCCCAGACAAGGTTCTTAACAGGCCAGTCTTCATGTTCCAAAGGAGGATGTCTGCAGATTTTAATAAAATATCCCATATCCTCTCTTCAACTACATACATAATAGATATGACTTTATCAATTCTGGGTGTTTGAAGAAATATGAAAACATTTTTTATAGACATTAAATCTGATATGAGGATATCATTGCTTCAGCTCATGCCTCAGCCAAATACTTTTGAGTTCTTTTTGGTTGTGATTTACTGACTTGCAGTATTTAGACCATGTAGGTTTTAGTGCACAGAGAGTGGGCTCCTTTCCTTAGGGCAGAGTTCCCTTACAGTTCTAATTGCTGCAGGGAAAGTGTGGCTTAAATACTTCATTAGATTGCTAAACTAGAGATTGAAAAAATCCTTATTTAAATCGAAAACTTAGCATAATCTCTGTAATCTCCCTAGGGATTACAGTCTTGGACTTTTTATTCATTGCTGATTTATCCTAGCTCTTCAGGAGGAAAGTGAGTTCCCAGATCTTAAGGTCACCTTCCACATCTTATTAAAGACAACATTTCTAACATTTCTCCTCTGTGTCTAGGTCTGCAAGTGTATTGTGTATCTTGCTAAAAAAAGTCTGTACTTTCATTTCCTGCAGGAAGAAACTAGAGACAAAAAAGTTAACCTTCAGGAGCTGAGGTTTAGGGTTCTATCTACAAATGATGTAGAAAAGCTGTTAAATGGGACATTTGGAGGGGCCAAATTCCAATAGTACTTCTAGAGAACCTGATTTTTCTCAGCAGCTTTGCTTATGCAACCTGAGGCAATTAAAGCTCCAACACCAGTGCATGACAAATTTCCTTTTGTCTATAGTGAAGTATGGACATATCTAAGAGTGTTTTATGGTTGCTGTGTTTTTTGCCTTGATTCAGCTGTTTGGATTTCAATAATGTAGTGTTCACTCAAGCTTTCATCACTGCTGTGATTTCCTTCAAAGCAAACCTAACAAAGCAATGAATATAAAACTGTTCCTATCTAGTCTGGATCTAATTTGAGAGTAAATGCTAGACTACAGTGTCTGTTAAAGGAAAAAAGAAACTCGGGCAGGGCCCACTGAGTTACTGTTATTCCCAGATGCTGCATGTTGACAGGTAAAATTTGTCTTAGGAGCTTAAGCCACTTTTTTTCTTGGTTATGCCTTTATCTTTCTTACTGACCTATCAGCAGTTGCAGTAGGGACATTAAGGAACACTAGCTTTTAAAATAGCTTTTCACAGAGGTATTTTTGTATTGTTTTCTTTAAAACTTTTCAAAAATGTGTGTCAAAAGCCCTAAGGTTTGACAATGCAGGAATACAAGTGACATTGTTCAAAGAGATTGAGCCAAAGCACTTGACAAAATGAGTTAAAGTTGTTCATCTGCACCCTAATATACCCTGTCCTAGGACAAAAAGCGCATTGCAGGTGAAAGTATGTAAGACATAGTTTTACATCAGCATGCTAGTGTGCATATTCAAAAGTTTATACTCTTTTACAGTCTGAATTCTGCCATACTCATACCAATTGGATAACCATCTTGATATGCAACAAATAATTTCCCAGACATAAAAACTCAAAATGGCCAAGAACTTGGTTATGCCAGCTTGGGGTGACATATTTGGTAGCCACATTGAAAACTGTGTGAAATCTATGGCTCTTTTCACTGTTCAGCAGTCTTTCCCCCTTCTGGTGATGTTGGTACAACTAAAATTGAGTGCTGTTACTAAAAGAAGTTTAATCCTTTTGCTGCATTGTAGTCATACGGTAAATTTTTACAGCTATAACTACTCCTACTTTATTTGTTATCCCAGCAGGGCATGGCTGAGATATAACAATATTGCACAGCAGGGCTGTCTCTTTTCACAAAACATTTCATTGAGGCTTTTGAGCTATCTCCTACTAATCAGATTTCTCACTGAGATGCCCACCCATGCAAATCAAGTGTGGTCAGCGGACCTGGCAGGTTACCACGTTCCAAACAGTTTAATGACTATCTACCCATTTAATTTTGCTTAAGAAGAACAAGCAGGGTGGTTCATAGGGTGGGATCATTGTCTCTGCATCCTGTTGTTCTTGACTGCGGATTTAATTCCTGCTTCTGCAATATGAGTTGGTAATTGTAATCCGAGACAGTACGTTTGATCTTGCTGCTCCTGGCAATGGAATCCCATTGAGCCACCTATTCCAAAACAATGTGTGGAGGTTTCTTATAAACCTAAATATTGCCTGACATAAAGTAGCATATCTAACTGTAGAGCAACAGCTGGCATGCTGAGGATATATTCATTTGCACCCTTCTGCTCTGCCTCAAGCAGATATTGCTCTACATAAAAGAATTAGAAGATGACATTAAAAGTATTATTTGTAGATAGTATTTGTTTCCACAGCTGTTTTCAGTCCTCTTTTCTTGTTGCTAATATTTTGTAGTTTCCCTCTTACTCTTGTTTTTCCGGTGGTACCTGTGATGCAATTTTGAAACTTTAATAAAAATTCTTTGCAGAATCTTCCATGTAGAATTGTAATTTGTTTTATAACTGTTACAATATAGATCATTATTTACGTCCTAGGCATATTATCAGACAGCTTTCTGGTCCAAAGGATTAAGAAATTAAACCAAAAGCAGATGAAACCCAAATAGTAGATAACTTGGATAGGTTCTGAAATATCCATTATTTTGCTGTCTGGTTTATGCCTTACACACTACAAAGCAGCCCAGAATTCCATCTCAGCTCTGTATATAATTGCATTTTTTTTGATAGCTGTGTTTCAACTTTATCTTTAGGGACTTAATTCTGCAATTGCTTATGAACAGAATTCCCATTTAAGTCCCTGAACATGCATTCAGATTACAGAAGGGAAAAAATGGTCTGTAGAAATATGATTACAAATGCAGCTATAAACAAGTGGGTTGCTAAAAGTGTCATAAAAAAAAAGACACTTAGCCTACAGTTTTTCATCTGATCACAGATTCCTGTAATACAGTAAGAAAGATATAACTGTCTGGAAGACAGTTATGTTTTCTCTAAAATGAAGTGAGGCTCTAAGACAGAAAATGAAAGCTTAACCAGTTTCTTTGTTTCTTTCTTTCTTTCTTTTTTTCCCCAGTCTATATGGTTCAATTACATTTCTCTCCACTCTACCTCTTATTGTGGGATTTGCAGGACGTTACTTTGCAAGCACAGCTCAAAAGGCATTTCTTAACACATTGCCTTATGGAGACAGAGTTTGCTTTGTTTGTGGCTAAATGATTATATTAAATTTTTCAGTGGGACTATCCTGACCCAGGGTCTTGGACTTTTTGGAATGGAAGAGTGGCTTAAACACAGAGCAGTCAAAAAATAGAAGAAGATGTTGATGGCATACTATTTTAGAAAGTTCAGAGCTGCACTAAACATTTACCTTTTAACTGCCACAAGCAGCCCTGAAGCCCTGATGCAAGAAACATTGAAACTGCATGGAGAACAAATCTATCATCTACACACTGATAAGATCTGCCTGAGCTCCTTCTCCAGGCTAAACAGTCCCAGCTCTCAGCCTTTTCTCATATCAAGGGTGCTCCAGTCCCTTAATCATCTTCATGGCCCTTCACTGGGCTTGCTCCACTGTGTCCATATCTCTCCCGTATTGCTGAGCTCAGAAGTGGACACTGGACACTGTGTAATGTTATATCACTAATAACTAGAATGCAGATAGGAAGGATACCATAGCAGAAGCTCCAAAGCAACATTTCAAAATGATCACATGTGACCACCGGAATTAATGTACCAGAGCTGTGGGTTTCAAGGGCTGCAAAACTTAGACAAAAGTGACTGTTAGAAAACGTGAAATAACTGCTTTCTTTAAGGGAAATCAATGCAAACAAGAAATCAGCATTGGACATTTTGGATCATCTTTGCAACAGAAAGGCTTAGAAATTACACTACACTGTTGTGGTGCTGCAAAAAAATATTTTAATCAATCTTTTTACTCAGTATTTTCCCTTTTCCAGATGCAGTGGCTGGGGGGAGAAGACAATGGCTAACCTACTGTACTCCAGGAAGCAAAACCTGAGAGAGCAATAAAATGGAGTTATTGAACTAGTTAATGAGTATGCTGAAAGCATCTGTCTTTTCATTATGTTTATAATTTTTAAAAAGAATGCTAATATATTTTGACATGACAGAACGAATGAATAGGAAAAACAACAACATTAGTGCGTTGGAAAAGAGGAAACTAAAATCTCAGGAGGAATGGGAAATGAGAAATTTTCATGTTCTTCCATAAAGAGAATCACTCTTTATCTAAATTCCTAAATCCCAGGTTGAAAAGCATATAGTAATGCATTCAATTTCCTGGCTCTAGGTAGTTGCTTATGAAAGACCATTGTGGGGTATGTTTCCTGTTCATGTAAATGCTGAGCTTCTGGAATAAATCAATAATATTTTGTCCCCCCTCCCAGGACCATTTTCAAAGGACACTATTGAGAGATGCTGTCAAATTTGAATGTTTGGTTTCTCAGAACTTAAAAATGAAACTCTTTATAACCACTTATATCATCAGGGGGTTAAAAATAATGAATACCAAATTTTTTTTCTTACTTTACTTAAGAAGTAAGATTGAATCTTTCCAGTGTCTGGAAGCTTTATAGCTATACGCTGAATGTTCTGTTCAGCATCAAGGCAAATCCCAAGTTAAGCTATCAGAGACGAAGAACAACAACAATACCATTGCCTTATCTAAAGCTTTCCTTCAGAGTATTCAAAAGCATTCAGTAAACACTAAAGAATTTAAGTAATTCTCTGTGAAGCAGATAGTCAGAATTTTCAAAAGCCTGTAAGTGCCAGGAAATCCATTAACTCTCTGTTATCAAAGGGCATCCCAGAGTAAGCCAATGAAAAATAGAGTATGTTAGAAGAAAGTCAGTCACAGATTACACAGACTCTTACTGTCAAAAGAGTATAACTTGAGAAAGAGCTGATGTATGCAGTTAGTTTCCTTTCCTTTTATGCTCTGATTAAATGCTCATTAGTGTTGATAGCAATTCTCTCATTCATTTTCAGGGGACTTGGCTCTTACATTCAGAAAGTGTTCTGAAATTTGGTCTGACCATTAAATAAAAGCATCTGAAATCATGGTGTTTTTCTCAGTCTGGAACTGGAATCTCACCCTTGGCCATGTACAGTGGAGTAGTGACTGTGCGGTAGGAGCCTTCCAAAATTTTGAGGTCTCTGGGTCATGTGCCAAACCCCTGCTGAATTCTAGTCTTTACACCTTGATTAGATACTGGTTAAGAGAGAAACTCAAAGATCAAAAGTCCATTAAATCTCACTGTTTATATAAAATCAATAAACATATTTTTAGTGGCAATAAGCCTGGAAACTATACTAAGTCTCAAGTTTTATAACTTACTGTTCTTACTCCACACTTCCTTGGTGTGTGGCTGTTTAAATTCAGCATCTGAAATCTTTTGGCACAGCATAAACAACCTCTCTAGTGAGCTGTCATTAGACATATTGGTTTTACTCCCCCTCTATACCTGGTTGGTATAAAATAACACCATCAATCTTGTAAAAAGGACCCCTTGTTTTCCTCCTCCAGCCTGGTTACCACCACTGTCTCTCCATAAGTTATGAATACTCCTAGCACAGCAGGAACACATTAATGATTTATTTTTTCTAGAGAATACCCTTATTACAAATGATTTTGTTACCTTGCTGGGTACTCTCACTGCAGGACATTGTTGCTAATAGATCCCCTCGAGCATTTGCAGTCTACATTCCTCATTTAACTGGATCCCAGGTGTTATGCATGTTAAATACCTCATCTATAATCTCTTTAAGCATGAGATTTCTGTCACAAACTCTTTTGTTGGCTAGGCAATTTCTTGCAGCAACAATAAAAACAGTGCAAGGCTTTTCTAAAATTCATGGGAGAAGTTGCTAGTTGCAGTTATTCGTAGTTGCATGCAGCGATGGGATCATATTTAGGGAGAACATTAGTTCCACTAGCCCTTAAAATCCTGGATCACTCCAGACCCTCCTATTATTTTCTTATACACCTTTCAAGCTGTGGCAAAAGAAATTTTACCATAGACTGCAGCAGGGACAGGACTGAGTACCAAGACTGAATGCTTTTAAAAACCCTAATTTTCATGCCTTCTGCAAGATTTTATTAATAGATACCTGCTAACAGAGGAGGTTCTTAGTTAGCTGAGGGAAAAGTTTCAGAGATAAAAGAGCATAGAAAAGGGCTGAATGGATGGTAGGTCTTGCACTGACACAGTCCCGCAAGCGTGGGGTGTGCTGGACTATGCAAGATGGAGACTGACTCTGTGGTGTTGAGAGGAAAGACTGAAAAATAGTGAGATGTATTTGGGTTGGGAAAGAAGAATGGATCTGCCAGGAAGAGTGGCTCTGTGTCGTAGGAGGAGAGGCCAATGCCTGTCTAGTGGGCTTGGAAGTTGTTATATCTTTTGTTGGTTATATAGCTCATATGAAGAGAGTATCTAACCAGTGGTGAAGTGGTATGGAGCAAGTATATGGACCATGAAAGCCTCTTGGATTGCATCTTATATGGATTGAAAACCTAAAGGACAGCAATGTTGTGAAAGGCCTGTGCTTCATGTCATCATCTTTTAATAAATACATACAGAGCAAAGTTTATTTGGAGATGCTTGAGGACTTACTTTATCATTTTTCCTGGAGTATTTCTTTATTGTCCATTTTTTCATGCTTTTGCACGTACTCTTTTGTAACTAATTGTAGCTGATGCTTGTGTGTGATTAGTTTGCCATGAAGAGCCAAGTTCTACTAAATCTAAGAAAAAGTCTTTGAACATGACTCTATATTGTTCGATATGTGCAATGCTTTGCACTTTTTATTCCTCTTTACAAAGAATCAGAAAATATAAGATTAATTCAAAACACTTATGGGAGAGGGGTACCTGGAAACAAAGAAATACAGATTGATGCTATTTTGGCACTATTTAGAAACAGAAACTGAATGATAGGCCTTCTGTTTTTCCAAGTAAATGTTAATTCATCTAAGTGACCTATTGTAGTTTTTAAACTATGGTAACACATCTGTTCATATATGGAGAATAAAACATAAAGTACCATATTTCATTTACAGTATAAACATGAAAAGTTATAAAGAAGTCTCCTCAGCTTTGCAGTTCCCACTGAGACATTGCTTGCAAAATTGTATGGACATTTTAGTCTATTTCTGAAGTCCTTACACTCTTAGAAGTTTTGCCTTGCAAAGGGACAGGAGAAAACATCAAAAATCGAATGGATTGTGGAACTATGGAAAGCTGCCTAGGAGGAATTCTTTTTGGTTTTTTATCGTTTTTACACATTCCTTTAGAACGTATCTATAGGGTATACAGCAGATGGGCCTCATGTCCTGCTGAGCATTTTCTCTCACTTACCACTCTGAGCAGATAACGTAGGCAGGAATGGCCAGCAAGAGAATGCACTGCTGCTCAGCCTGGCAGCTTGCAACTGGGCAGCCACAGCTGATAGCAGAGCAGCTGAGAGTCAGCCACAGCTGTCTCTGCATGCTGCATGACCCGCAGACTTCAGGGCTAGGTGGCCTCCATAGATGAAGAGGTAATGAGCAGACAGGTTGCTGCTGCAGGGAAGGGAGGTAGGGGCCGTTTATTTTGTTGAAAAGAAAGGTAGGTGACAAGGTGGCAAGCAGGCACTGCAGTAAGGATGGTAGCTAGAGACATGGGAAAGAAACCCCACCAAATTACCACATCAGGTCGCTGCTGATCTGTGGACTTTTCTGACTCCAGAATAGCAGCTGATTAGGGCCTGTTACTCAATAATTGCTTGTCTGAGTCAGGAACATCTAAGCTAGAAAAATTTCCTTTATGGTTGGATTTCTGTAGCATTAATTGTTCAGCTTTCTTTTCCAACAGACAATATTTTCCTATAGTT
Source organism: Gavia stellata (assembly GCF_030936135.1). Taxonomy (NCBI): domain Eukaryota; kingdom Metazoa; phylum Chordata; class Aves; order Gaviiformes; family Gaviidae; genus Gavia; species Gavia stellata. The sequence goes on from NC_082599.1 coordinate 31,084,550, forward strand.
AATTAATGTGTAATATATTTACTTGATACATGCTAATATGCAGTTTCTGAAATGCAACATAATCACATGACATCACAAGCTGTAACCACAGAGAAGCTATCATGTCATTTATGCACCATCTTTACAAACAATGAGCTACATTGTGGAGCAAGGTGTGTCACCGACTGCAGCAGCAGTGGGAATCACAGTCACTCAGAAGCAGTAGTAAGTCATGAGAGACATTTGCAGTCTTCCCCCTCCAGAGGTAAATAATATACCACTGGTCTCTTCTCAAGTGTGTTTGTCAGCAAGAATGGAGCAGCACCTGCCTCTGCACCTTCTCTGTCATTACTGAGGAAAGAAAATACAGATTTTTTTTCTTCTCACTGGGACACAAGGTCTTGGTAGGTCGAACAGATATACTGGTTTCCTCCTAGACTCACAGCATCTAATCTTTAAATCTTTTTTGCTTTGGTACTGATCTGTAAATTCTCTAAAGCTTCTGCAATATTTGTCAGTTCTCCCATATTTAAGAAAAGCCGATCTACAAATTGCATATATTACATACGAATTGCATATACTACATAAAAATTGAAGAGTTTTGATAGTGCCTCAGGTGTATAGCACAGCTTGGCTCCCCAGCTCCAACAGTTTAGTTGGAAGAGTTGTACTGAAATAAGATGCAGAATAAGTTTATTTTCTGAAATGTCAAATACACTGGCTTTATTGAAAACACTTCTGCAATTCTGCACTTACCTTACATAAGTAATATCTAATCTTTATTTAGTGAAAATAGCCATTGACACCAATGACAGGAAGGAACTTGATAGAGTAAGAATGTTTGGTTTGGATTAAGATGTTTTTTTCCTTTTGTACAACCTCTCTCCCAGAAAAAAGGCTCACTGAATGAATAGTGTTTGCTGGGACAAAATAATTCTCTTTGGTTGAAGGCGAAAGAATGAGGGATTAGCAAACTAGATGGACCCTGTGGTTCTCAGATAACGGGTCTGTTTTACCAGAACACTTTGCAAGAGGAGTCTACATCCTGTTAGACAGACTGTTTGTTCCACTGAACCAGGCTCATCCAATGCAAAATGTAAACGTTTGAAATGGAAATGTGATTTTTTTAACATTTTTTTGAACATTTAATAAAAAACAGCCCCTTGAAACTCTGACAATCTTTATTCCTCATCACTTGAGTATTGGTTTCACGTTTCAGTTAGTGTGATGCTAGCAGGAGAGCAAACTTTTGGCTGGGAATATCTCTACTTCCATCAAAACCATTTCCCTTTCTTAATGGAATACAGGTAGAAAGTATAGGCTAAACTGCTGGAAATCAACAGAGTCACATAGAGGTAACCCTGGAATACCACTGAATACTGTTACAGTGTGGACTGTGGAGCTGTGCCTGAAGTGCCTAAAAGCAAAAAAGACATGTTGACTCTTCTGCATGGGAGAAATGCATTGAGCTTAGAGACACTGAGAAACACTGAAAATGGGACTTTGTCTGAAAAATCTTATGATTCTAGGGATTAGGTCCAAGCCCGGGTTTACTGCCAATGCTTATGTGAACACTCACTTGAAAGCACCTGGTCCTTGCCCTGGACCTTGCACTATTTTTTGTCCAGTGACATACGTATAATCCACGTATTCATCAAATAAAAATAAAAGTGCGAGAATATCTTCGTCTCTTCCTTTGGCCACATGCTAAAGGGAAGTGGAAGCTGCTACTGCATTTTAAAGGGAACCATGTCATAGAAGATTATTAGGCACATGCAAGAATATCCAGCAGATAAAGCCTACCAATATCTTAGGTGTAATGGTTCTGTTGTTTCGGGACTCTGATGACATGATTTGGATGCCCAACTGTTCACTTCCAAAAGGACTGGGAAAATGCTGACATAAGTTTGTAGGCTTATAGCTGTTTGAAGTTTCTTGGGCACCTAGGAGTACGTGGCACTTGAAGCTGAGCACAGGGTTTTTGTGATTGATGTTCTGATCTTAACTCCAGATGTTCCTGAAGGAATGGAGTTTTTATGGGATAACAACTGTTTAAAAAATTTGAAAAAAAATGGGGCAGAAATTAGTAGTTATTATAAGAGGGAGAGGTTATCGGTAAGAAACACAGAAATCTGCACCTGTAGCACAGGTTTCAATATAGGCATAAATGAGCTGGGGAAAAAAGTGAATAGGAAGATGAAAATTTGCTGATGATCCAAATAATTCAGGGTAGTCAAAATGAAATGGACCATGAAGAAGTATAGGGAATGGCTGGGTGGTAAACTGGCGGATGAAATTTTGCTTTGATAAATGCAAATAATAAACATGGGAAAAAGCAATAATCTTAAGTGTACATGAAGGGCTCTTATTAATTATTGCCACTCAGAAAAGAGAACATGTTATTGCAGATGGTTCTCTGAAAACATACGTTTAATGCTCAGCTGTAGTCACAAAGCAGCAAGCAGAATGGTTAGCTTTATTGGGAAAAGAACAGAAAACATTGCTATGAGCCTGCATGAGTCTGTGGGGTGCCCACATTTCAGAGTCTATGTCCATTCATATACAGTGAAGGGTGGTAAAGACACTTATGGTAAGGAATGGCTTCCAGGTCAGGGGAGAGTCCCTGTGAAGCTAGGACTCCTCTGCTTGGAGAAAAAGTGACTCAGGTGAGGAATATGATAGGGATTTATCAAACTTGAGTGGGATGAAGAAAGCAAATAGAAAAAAAATATTTCTCAGAAAACAAGGATTAGAGAGCATTTGGTCAAATAATCAAGTTTTGAGTTTAAAAAAAGTATTTTTTCAAACTGCATAATTAAAATGAATGGTTCGCATCCCAAATATTTAAATAGTTCAAAAAATGAAGTTTAGAAATTCATCAAAGAAAGAGCTATCTGAGGCCCATTAAAGATAGAGATTTGAAAGACATCTGCAGCGCCCAATGTTAAGAATGCCAAAACTAGGAGGATATATCAAGGAAGGTGCCAGTTTAGACTCATCCCATTCTTTCACTTTTTTTTTAATACAACTTATTATTCGTGATAGAAACAAGACTTTTCTGCCTATATCCCTAATTTTGCTGAAAACTCACTTTAGATTTAACCACAATGTATGCTTCTAATTACATTGTCTCACCAAGATTCTGTGTCTCAAGTGCTTTTTTGTAAAATGTAGGCAGTTATATCCTGACTTTGGGGCACCTTATGACAATAAGGTGTAAGACAGTCAGACACTACAGATGGAAATACCGAAGAGTGAATGAGCAACCCCATATGGCTGCTGTTATGGTTTTATGCTGATAGGGATCCAGGCTTTCCTTGAGATGAGCTTTGGTGAGAAAGTGCGGATTTTAATCTCAACGACATTTGATAGTAGATGTCTTACTGAAGCATTAGAAATGTCCATGTGTTGAATATCAGAGAGAACTGAAAATGAGTGAGTCTAGTTCTGGAAACCCTGCAGTGGCATTAGCGTGATGCTCTGCTCAATCTAGTTATTTGTGCTGATAAGTCAGGCACCTGTGCTCTCTCTACAATGTGACATTTACTCTTAAAAGCCAGCAGCTGCTTTCATCTTGAAAACTAAATCTAAAATTCTCAGTTCTTTCTCAGCCTTGCTACACGAATTTGTGTTAGTCTGATCTGTATTTTTTTTACTTTACCTCCATTTATAAAGGAGGATACTAAATTTTTTAAGGCAGCTCACCTTGTAGCAAACACCAAAATTCTCTAACAGAAAATTACAAGTAGTCTAAAATAATTTTATTAACCCTTTGCTTTAATAGGTGACAAGAAAACAAGGAAGTTCTTGAAAGCTATTTATGTAACAGGTCAAATCAGAGTGGCTTCTCCTTGTGTTAAAATATATACATAGATAAATTTTGTAAACAAAGCTGGAAAAATAGCCATTAGAAAAAGCAAAGCATATTGCTACACTACATAATTAGAATAGAATTAGGGATATATCAAAGGCTATTTTTCAGTAAATTACAAATACTTTTATACAAAACTAAATATGACTATTTTATATCTGAAACCATATTTTTCTTGACATACTATTTGTCTCCAACTTTGTTAACAAATCAAAAAGTGGCCTCAGGTAGTTGAAAAAGCAAATCACAGATATATCGTTATCATCACAAACTAAGTTCATTTTCACAGGTGTTCCAGGTCAGAACAGGCAGGGGTGTTAGTTACCAAGAACTAATTTTTAAAGTGCCCTTTGCCATGGAGCTGTAAAAAGCTTTCTGATGTTCACAGGGCTTAGTTACGTGGATTTCAGCTATGTACACATATATGCAAGAACAGGAACTATTCAGCTGTGAACTGAAGTCAGTTGTAAACCAGTGCCCTGTCATAAATCTTTTAAGAAAATTAATTAATTTTAAGGGAAGCTTTGACTATTTCAGTGATCATGATACACCTAGAAAATTTCTAACTTTGAAAGGGGGATGGAGAGTTGATCTATTTCAAAATTTTCAATTAAATTCATATAGTGTAAAGCCTGTAGTGAATTTAAAAGGAACATAAAGATTGCATTGTGATTCTCAGCTTGATTAGTATATCTTTCAGGACTTGGGTTTTGCCACAGAACAATCCTACCCATCTGTATGCATGTAACTTGTCCCTATGAGTATTCAGCTGAAATACATTCTATGTGAAATTCTGGATTTTTTAGTCAATAGAATGGAAGCTGCAAGACCTGTGTGACAGGAAACAAGTTGTGCTCTTTTTTAGAGTAATTCTATTAATTCCTGACATGGTAAACTGTAATTTCATGATATGTTGACTGAAGAATTTCCTGTCTGTTCAGTTTTGTCAAGACAGCTGTTTGTAGGATCTGTTAGACTATCTTGTTTGATTCCTGTCTATCACTGAGTAATCATATGGGAAGCACATTTGACTTAGATGTAACACAAAGTCTTAAGCCTTGGGCCAGAAATAAACTGGTTTTACTTAAGCACAAATCTGTAAAGAGCTTCAGTTACCTATCCCATGTTCCTTTTACTGCACTTGCATGCCTGGTTGGGACAGACACAACAGGAAGAGCATAGGGCAAGTTGTGCCCTCTAGTGAGACTGAGTAATAGGCACAGGAAAAAGATGACTCCAATGACTCATATGGGGAAATGGTCTCTGTAAGAGGACCCACAACTCCGCCACCCAGGACAGTGACCTTCACTGAGTGATGGAGTCAGCCCGCTACTTTTTCATTCTCTGATTCCTGGTTCTTCCATTCCTGATTTGTCAGTGTCCCAGCTTCACTAGGAGAAGTAACAAAGAGCTTTCATGCTGCCTTCCCATGAAGCACTTCTGTAAGAATTAGGAACTATGGCTTCAGCTCTGCCCTTCTTCCCTCTCTTTCAAATGAAGAGGGTGCATAACAAGTTCTTTGGTGGATGCTGCATTTGCTTTTTATATGCAAGTCGGCATCATATCTGCAATTGCACTTGTGTCTTGAGCTGAACCTGGCAGAGAGCCAGGTGTGAATGAAATTAATTAAACAAGCTAAAGGGCTCTGACCTTTCCAGAGACTTAAGCAGAATTTTACAATCCTCTTCGCATATCTCAGCATCCCAATAAAATTTGTCTCCAGACCTGGGCATTCTGCAGCATACATGGAGTGGGGAAGTGAGAGAATACTCTTACCCCAAAGTGAAGTAACATTTGTTTTAATCTGTCAGTTTTGTTAGAGGTCAGAATTATGTTCTGAGACTTAGACATCAAAGCTGGAATTGGGGCAGAAAGCAGATATTTTGACTATCAACAAACAAACTGAGAAAAGAAGTGATTACAAGGCCTTTTTGGTGCCTCTCTTGAAATGGTAGCAGCTGATTTGGAAAGTCAGTCCATCTGTAGTTTGTTTTTCAGTATCTACAGATGAGGAAAAACATCTCTGTTGTTCCACATAAGGAAAATGCCAGCAGTAACTCTAGGTGACAGCTGGAGGCAGAGTGGTACCATGCAGAGCAAAGTCTCTTTTGGCCAGGCTGTCTGAAGTAGATCCTCAGGAATACTGCATTGACCAAACAGTAAAAGGAATTTTCTGAGGTGGACATGTAATCTATCTATCTGACCATAAATTAAACCAATATCAGTCATGTCAGCAAATTAATTTATTGTCACTATGAGTTATGCGGATTAAGAGACAAAAAAGATTTTCCTGTGACTTTATCCTGGCTATTCTGGGGGATCTGAATTTTTCCAGGATGGCGTCATGATGGCAGCCAATTTAGGCAGCACATTTCTTATGAATATTTATAATATTTCTATGTCCTCCAAAGTTACCATCCAAAAGAAATCTGGACCGTTCTGTATCCTTCAGATCTGTGATATATAACCTACCTCTGTACTGTCTTCCATAAAGACTGCTAATTTCTAACTTTCTGGTGCCTCTACTGTTCTTCAGTGTCAGTGCAATGCATTTTTCCTCTCAAAAAGTAAACACCATTATTCTTGGGAAAGTGAACTAAAAATAAAAATGAGGCTTTCAGGTATTAATACTCATTCTGTCAACACTTACCCACATGGCCATATTCACAGCTTTTTTTAGCCAGCTCTGTCCGCAGGCATACCGTGCAGATGAAGATTAGTTCATCCAGTTGAAGAAACACCAGCACAGAAGCCCATAAAAGAGGACTTTAATCTTTGCTAGCCTCCACTCTCTCTTTTACTTTATGAGTGATAGTGAGTGTTTCCACTCCATTTCAAGAAGGAAGCATCTATCTCTTTTTCTTCAAAGCTCTGACAATAGCTTATCCTTCTATACATGCAACTGTACTGATTCAAAGCAATTTGAACTCAGACAGGCTTTGGGCAGCATTCTCTGACATACCAATTACTGTTACAGGAGTTCTGTATAAAGCCTGTCACGAATTTCCAGATGGTTATTGATATGTAGTGACTTCATTCTTTGCTAGTTTTACTACCTATTTTTTCAAGATGCAGCACTGGGGAATATTCCAGAATATCTGCTAACTGGGGAACATAATTTGAAGCCTCCCAGAATAAGAATTGTTTGTCTTTTAAAGGGAGGGATATTTCTAGTTGATCTCTTGCTTAAAGAACCAGCAGCTCAAATTATGTCTAGTGAGGGGTATACACCGGATAAGCCTTGCCTGCCAGATGACACATCCCAGTCTGGATTTAGTGGTTTCACTCCTAAGCTTTCATTGAACACTGCTGCACTGCCCTGGCTTTTGACATCTAACCCTCTGCATCAGCTCTTATTAAAAGGAGTTTGTCTGTCAGTCAACAGTATAAGATCTCAACATTCTTGCTACAAAAGGATCTTTATTTTTATTTGATCTCCATTAGCATGAGCATGTATCACCACTTAGTTTGCAGTGGAAGATATTAACTTTACTTTTTGGACTATAAATAAGCAGTATTGTGAGTGCCAAAGATGATGGCCTGTTTTATTTGTTTTTAAAGAGCTTTCATAAAATTGTAGAAATAAAGATGCTCACTGGTTAGCTCTTCCATATGAATTTTTCACTACCTTTTGGCCAAGACAACTAAGAGTCAAGCCCTGATGCCTGTTGTTGCACTTGCATTTGAAGAGTGACATTTGGAACCAGAGCATGTGCACAGATACCATGTACAGAATGCTGTTTTCAGATTGGGCACACCACATACTGGGCACTGTTAGGTTTTAATCATGTACCACGCAGGTTCATGTTTTAGGGCAAGCAACTTGATTCAGTAAGGCTCTTGCCTGTGTAATTAAACTTACATTTATTCAGAGAATAAATGTCTTAAAAACGTGCTTACATTTCACCAAGCAACGGGGTTGACATCTCCTTTTTCAAATTAGTGACTAATTGCTGAATGAGCCTTCGATAAAACAGTGGGTAGTAACAAAGTCTTTTTGAGTGTGTTGCTGTTATAATCAAATTACAGATCACTCTAACAAGTGGTACCTCCTTTCAATGAGAACTGTGTAGCTAACATGAGGCATTTGAAAGAGCAAAGTCAGGAAGACAGAAATACAACATGAAGGTGTAGTAGATGCACAGTTTTGTGTAGAACGCAGTATGTACCAGCTCCATGTGACATCAACATCTTTGAGATGATACAAGAAAGGATCAGAATTGAACAGTTTCAGACAAAGAAAAAAGTTCACTTGGGACAATTGTAGAATCTGGGATTTTCTTTGAAAAAACGTTGTTGAATAGGAGAAAGTACAAATGTGTTATAAAGAACAGCTTTCTGAAACTCACTTTCCCTTCCTGCATCTGCAACAGTCCCTGTACAGTGGGGCATAAAGACATGCACTTGGGAGCAGTTCACTAAATAAAGCTGTACATCTAATTCCTCAACATTCAGCTCAGCCGAGAAAAAAAGTCCCCAACCACTGCAGAACCACCAACAGGTGCTACACCATCCTACCAGGCCTGTGGTGGGAGAGAATAAAGTAAAAGAAGAAAAAACCAAGGGCCTAAAACTAAGACAGAAGGAGAAAGAAAAACATAAAGAATTAATAGAGAAACATGGTATTTCAGGAAAGGATGGTAGAGGCTATCTGTTTTCACGGTTCTATCACAAGGGAACTCCAATACAAAGGTCTAGTTGGTGAGTGTGAAGGTGCTTTCACCAAACACTCTTTTCACAAGAAAGAAGACTGTGAATGTAAGGCAGAGAGATATTTAAGAGAACAGAAAGAACATCTGAGTGTTGTTAGATAAGTATTTTCTTCTAAAACTTATTTTATTGCTAAATAAATAAAGGCCAGGCTTCTTCATGCACTGATCTACCTACATCAAACTGACTCATTATTGTTTTCCATTTATTTTTTGGGGGTAAGCGTATTGAATAATGAAAGCAAACTCCATCCACCTTCATGTGAATATATTGTAAGTCCTACAATGTGACACATTATTGTAATATAGTGGTTGAATTAATTATTTCCATTTATAAATGAATCAGTGATTTAGAGCTGTACATATACACAATCTATTTGAGTTGATATTAAGCCTTTGGAAGCAATGTGTATTTATTAGGACCTTTGTAGTAATGCAAATTATACTTGATTTGGCTTCTGAAACACTGAAAAAAGAACCTTGGGTATTCAGAACTTTTAACTCCTTATTGTACAGTTTACAATTGAGTGTGTTAGAAAATGATTAGCCAATTTACCTGAAAGAGTCCCGGCTGATTGAAATAATATCCAGCTCTAATGGTAGAATTTTTTATTTAGACTATAAAGCATTCAGGATTGCAGATCTCCATTACAAAGGCAATGTTCATTTGGCTGTTTCATAAAACTATGCTTAACTAGAGGAATGTAATGGCTTAAGGTTATTCAGCAGAGCCAATATAATTATTCTCATCTGTTAGAGAAATATGGGGATTAATGGAAAATTAATTTGAAAGAGGAAAGCACTTGTTATATAATTAAAGAATTGTCTTTATTAAGCAGTTATTGAATTCTAGTAAATTTTGTCCGCTGTTTAAGAAATGAGTTTCCTACCAGGAAAAACATTTACTTACATCTGTATTTAGCAAATGAAGACAAGGTAATGATTTGAAAATGTCTTTCAAAGACAATTTGCAGAGAACATTTATTAGATCCCTACTTATTCACAGTGGACAGAACCAGTAAGTTTTCTCTTGTTCACCATGTGCAAGAAGTCTGAATGCAATGCTAATCAAGACTGGTCTCAGTTCCTCCTTCCATACCATACATCTATGCCTATGATGCTCTCTGGGACTAGCCCATTCCCTCTCCCTTCTCTTGCAACTCACTCTTTCCTCTCCCCAGTTTTACAGCCTGTTAAAGGTACTGGTAAGGACATCATTGTGTGTCCCTGTCATAGGACTTGGTATTCAGATACCCCTCCATCAAAACTGCATACCTTTGTGGATGTAGGAAAATACTATTATATATGTTTTATGAACATATTGAAGAGTCACCAGGATGGATGCAAAATAATGTTTTAGGAACCGTATCGCATACCGCACTAATGCCTCCAGGTTAGGTACCTGGCTATGAAAGTAATTCACAAGGCTGAGATAGACATATTGAATGAGGAGAGTTAGATACCCAGGATTCAATTTGCAACGATCCAGTGGGTTGCATAAACACCTAATTCAGGAAACAGGATTACCCATTTCTTCTGGTGTGTTGTTTCTTCTTATTAAAGAAATACCATCCTTGGATATATTTCCATGAGATAATGAAATTGTTCTGCATTGCTCTTGATTTGTAGATGTTGGCCTGAATCATAAAGCTCTGATACAGATATATATAACTTTACACTTCTGCAAAGTTTAAAGAAACCAAGGCCTGTAAGGAGAGGTTAGACCCTTGTATTCCTATTTACTTAAGGATATTATTTCCCACTCCTCCCCTACTTAGTTTGGGGGGGCAGGAATGGCATTATAATTTGCACTAATATACAACCCTCATAGAATAGCAGGTTTTCACAACATTTATTATGTTTTACACACAGTTCATACATTGTGCTTGAACTCGTTAAACTATTTGGTGCGTGTGAATGTTGCAATGAAGCGTGAATCCTCACCTCTCATCCATCAAGCAGTCAACTATGAACAGAAATGTGGACTTTGCAGGACCCCAAATTTATGGTACTGATTAATCTATGGCAGATATTTTCCAGTGTACAACTGAGACAGAGCATACACTTTCTATGGCTGTCTTAATGAAAAAAATTATCTGCCTGAGCTCAGTTTATGGCTTGCTAGCATTAGGCTACAAGGAAGTCTTTTGGTGTATTTTGGTGTACTGGATTACATTGTGCGTTTTACAGTTAGGCCCAAGATCATTAGACCGTGTGAGTTTTTATGTCGACAGCTGTACTGGGTGTTGGTGGCAAGGCGCTGGCAGCAGCGGGCTGCAGGGCGGCCTCTGTGAGGAGAGGCCAGGGCTGCCTGGTACTGGACACAGCCGGTTTCAGCCGGTTCCGCAACAGACCCACCTGAGCCCCTCAGCCAAGATGGTGGTGCCTCTGGGAAAACATATTTAAAAAAGGGCAGAAAAACCAGACAGGCAAAGGAGTGAGGGGAAAAAAGTGAGAAACAGCAGTATAGATTTTCCTAGGACACACTGTTAAGAACAAATTGCAATATTCTACCTCTAGTCCTCTTCTTTTCCCGAAAGAAACCATTTCCAGGGGTTTTTCCTCCTATATGTCTGTGAAACCTTCCTCAGTCAAGACCTTTTCCTAAGTGAACTCTTCCAGCACTTCTTTGATGAGAAACATAGCTTTTCTCCAGATGGTTTCCACTGATCAAGTGATTTGACTTGTTAACTTCAGATAGGTAACTTCAAATGTTTCCATTTCCTACTTCTCTGCTAGTGTGAAGTAGGTATTTGCCTATGATGTAGTAGAGCATATAAGCTGCAGTCCTGAAGCAGGATTTTGTTGGCAGGAACTGTACAAGTACAGAATAAAAAGTCATGTCCTTGTTGGGAGAATTTACGTACCCCAGCTGGAAGACTGAAATGCTTTAAAAAAGACAGCAGTAAGGAGCTAATGGTAAATGTTTATTTTTAGGTATTATTTATATGACTTTTTGACTCCAAACTACATTATCAGTGTGATAAAATGGAATTACAGCCACTCAAAATTGTCATTCATGACAGAAACAGTCTTGTACAAGTTACTTAGAAAACAATTTCTGAATCTCCTTTTTTTCCCTAGCAGACATTGGATGAGTCAGTGCCTTCAACTGAGATATTTTATTCCTCTTATATCACCTACACAGATACAAAGACCCTAGTTCTGGTGGTTATTTTCCAGTCTCTTAGGTGGATGGTTTCCAGCCTTATGTAGATCACAGAAATTTCTGAAAAAAGCTGATTTCAGAACAAGCAGGACTAAAACTAAAAAACTTAAAGAGTGGGACCAGTCAAATAAAAGCCAAATGTATGATGATAAAGTTAGCTAGCTCATAAGAAAAATGTTGAATTATTTAACCAAATAAATGTAACCTATCATAGAATCACAGAATCACAGAATCACAAAATCACTAAAGTTGGAAAAGACCTGTAAGATCATCATCAAATCCAACCATCAACCTAACACCACCATGCCCACTAAACCATGTCCTACAATGCCTCGTCCACACGTTCCTTGAATACCTCCAGTGAGGGTGACTCCACCACTTCCCTGGGCAGCTTATTCCAGTGTCTCACCACTCTCTCAGTAAAGAAATTTCTCCTAATATTTGGCCTAAACCTCCCCTGGCACAACTTGAGGCCATTTTCTCTTGTCCTGTCACTTGTCACTTGGGAGAAGAGACCAACACCCACCTCTCCGCAACCCCCTTTCAGGTAGCTGTAGAGAGCGATAAGGGATTGAGAAAAAACCTAAATATGTTAAGCCACTGTGCCTATGTGTTATAGTTTCTATATTTTGATTAATTCAAAATTCAGGGAATGCAATCCCACTGTACTCAAACTCAGAAAAGGGAACATCATTCTTTCAGTAGCAACTAACGTAATGATTCAAATCCACAGTAATGTAGGTTCCCTGTTTTAGTTTTGTCAGCAATTTGAGTAAATTAAATCCTGCTAGTGAGGGATTTAGAACTTGGTGATAAAGGCTAAAGCCATAATTTGGCTTAGACTGAGACTATGGGATGATAATTGTTTTAAGGTGTAGGAATACCAAATAATTACAAGCTGATTTTATATACATACACACACTTACATTTGTGGTTCTTACAGGAAAAGGAGACATATGAGGGGGACAAAATTGCTGTCTGGCTTAATGTTGCTTTAGAAGGTCATTGCAAATCATAAGAGAGCTTTGTGCTGTCATTTCTACTGCTGACTCCTCTTTGTTGTGTGTTTATCTTCTCTTGAGTTCTATGTGGTTTGGAAACAGCAGAATGAAAGACTGCTCTCAGAATGGATTAGAAAAGACAAAATACATTTTCGTATGATTTTAAATCATATTCAATGATTATATTAAATCAATTTCTAAATTTTCCATTAAAAAATGATTTTGTGGTAATTGTCACAGCAAAAATAGGTGAGAATTTTAGTTTTGTGTCATACAATGCCTTAAGGTAAACTATAATGGAGATGTTTGAAGGCTTAACCAGATAAAAGGAGAAATTTATAAGGACTCAGATTTGACAAGTGTGGGAGCTAGTTTTCAGGTTTGGGTTTTGGGTTTTGTTTGTTTTCTTCTTCTCAGTACCCCAGCTGTTTTTTCAGTCTATTGCATTTTTTAAAAATAGGAATTGCCCCTACCCAGCCTTTCAGACTGTTCTCTTTTTCCTTCATCTCTGTGGAATGAAAGATGATCAGGAATTATCTTCACAACCTTCACTTCCTTGTGTAGTGCAGAGAAGCCTAAAACAGCTCTGAGCTGGCTTGCATTTCTGAACTCCAGCACTTGAATGCAATAGAGTTATATTTGCATGACGCTGAATACAAAGACTAATGCGCAGCAATGGATGGGTCACCTTGATCTGGACCTGTAGGCATTGGTCCTGGAGTTAGCTGGGATATTTCAGAGTTGCACTGCGTTGGGTAGACATGCCTCTAATTCCTGGGCTTGATGAACAACTACTCAGAATAAGGGAAATGAAACAGTTATTTTAGTGTAAACCAGGATTTATTCTACTCAGTCGCTAATAAGATTTCAGAAGTAAGAAGTGGATTTATGAAATCTGTAGGCTCGTTCCTTACTTATATGAGTTATAGCAAGGGAACACTAAGCTACCATTTGCCCTCAAACACCACTCTATATCCTAGTTGAGGAAAAATGAAATATTACCCTGTTGTCACACAATGATCAGCATTTTACACAGTAATGCAAGCTTCTGTAATTTAATCTTTCTGTTGCTCCAGCAGTGGTTTAAATAGTTAATTCTGATCCACACTGCTTTTACACAGACTTCAGTGGACATACTCAGATTCTGCATGTGTGTAAGAACTAAATCAGAACTACAAACACCTAGTGACATGTTCCTGATTTTCTTGAGTTATCACTGGAGCATTGCTACAATATAACCTAAATAAGGGCCCTGAACCTTTTTGGCTTGGCTACTACAGAAGTACAGGAAAAAAGTAGGTCACTATCCCAAAAAGCTGAGAGCCTAAGGAAAGGAAAGAGTCTATTTCTAACATAGGCTGGAAACTGGTGATAAGAATTGTCTGTCTGTTTTCAAAATAAAAAGTAAATCTTTTTTCTTTTTTCTTTTTTTTTTCCCTTGACTCTTCAGAATCAATACAGCAGAGAACAATTCAAGTTTAAAAAAATCCTAAAAAACATTGAAGAACAAAACATGCTCAAAAGATCATGCTAATGGTCCTGTCAAATGATGTGTTTTTCTTATAGTCTGGGTTTTGACTGATAATGCTTTTGTATGATATGGTGATTGAAGAAAATAGTTTTCATCCCATTTTCTTTTACCACTTATAAATAGTTGATGGGCAGGTTTACTTTCTCTTTTTTTCCCTCTTTTTTTTTTTTTTCCTGAAATATCTTCTTTCAAGGTAGAAAGTATAGATACTGTTGGTTACGGTTGTCAAGGTTAAATCTGGGTATCATATTCCATCTGTGCTTGCTTGTCCCTAAGAAGATTCTGTAGCTCTGACTAGGATCCTGACTAGCTTTACTGCTTTTTCCAGCTTGTACTCTTAAGGTCTCCTTAATCTTATTTAAGTTTACAAAGGGCTTATATTTAGCTGAAAACATGAGGTGGTTTTGTGTAGGAAAATTTCAAGCCCTCTTGCTATGCTGCGGTAGAGCAAAAAGATTTACTACTTCGCTTTCCTAGGTTTTAAAGCTCCTTTACCTTGTAAAACAAGTAACATGCTGCCATCTACTGGCAATGGGGCATGATTTTAGTTCTTCAAGTGATTTTAAGGCATTTGGTTTGATGATATTTTCTCTTCAGCGAAACTGTATGTATCTCAGCAGCACAAACTTGCAAAGGATCATCCAATTATATCTTATCACTTACTTTAGGATCACTGTGAGATCTTTCTGTATTTGAACTAATACAAAGTCCTATCACAAATTTCAGCTACAATCTCCAACTTCCCTTCAGCTGAAAGCCTGAAGAAATGTTAATTGCTTAAAAATACAGAAAAATGTATTGTATCAGTGTACAGTGTACCCTCTCAAAGGGTTCTGAATGTTGTTCAAAACCAAACAAACAAAAAGCAAAGGTTTTTTTCCCAGATACTCTTTTGGCCCTGACTCTGAGCAATCGCAACAATATAAATGTTGAAGGAACTGCATGGAAGTGCTGCAAACTTGGAAAGATTTAAGTAAGAAAGTTTTTTTTCTTTTCTTTTGGAAATATCATACTGAAGAAAAAAAAAGGAGTAATGAATGTGAAAATTGTTCAGGTGGTTCTAGGTGATTTGTCGCTACTGAATTTTTCTTCCTGTTTCATCTCCAGTTAAATCCACTATGTACGCGGTCATGTCACATAGCTGTTTATAGCTCTTTATGATTTTATGATGAAACATCAAAAAAGAAAAACAAACAACTGAGCCCTGTTTACTCAGCTGAGAACTATAACTGTTGAAACTTGGCCTACTCTGCTGGAGTGCTGGCCAAAGTTTCAGCTGTGTAATGAAGTTCTGCAACCAGAGGGAACAGATTTTACAATGAAACAGCTGATTGAACCAATCAGTTGGTAGTTTCCAACAGCACATAATGACCGTTTGTTAAGGTGAAAGGGTGCTATAACATATTTATAATTTTATACATGTGCTGTGTTCTTATTTATACTTCACTTGCACATAAGCAAATACAGAAAACAGTCTGTGTGTATAGGTTAAGTAGTTGCTCCCAGTTACACAATCCATGCCATTTTAAGAGTGATCATTTCAAGGTATGTGTAGCAACTATTAAATTATTCCTTTGGCAGAGTGCTTGAAAACCTAAATACAAACTGGAAATTAATTCTGCTGTCCTGACTCTTGTGTTGTCACTTTTACTGTACAAGCGGAATATTCAGGAAATACTGGTGTAAATACTGAGGCTGCTTTGTATTCACTTGTTATAGTAAATATGAACCTGCTCAAAGCACAGGGTAGCAAAGCATCAGAGCTTACAGGTCATAAAAGTATGTTTAGTAAAAGATAGTTCCATCCCTTCGGATAATTGGTGATACAACAGCTCTGTTTTGTTTTCAAATTACTGTTTTCTTTTCCTCAGTCATATTTTCCTTCTAATACCCTTGTTTTCTAACATGTGAGAGAATCACATTGAACTTGTGGCCTTGTTGCTAGGTTTCAAGCTGCATTTATGCAGTCTACTGAGACACTATTTTCATTTTTGAATTCTGAATCAAGTCCCAAGGCAACAGGGCCCTGTTTCTTAGCAACACAGATGGGTAGACTGTATATTCCAGCTCTTTTGTACAATGGAAGAATAAACAATTCTCTGAATAAGGGTGTGCTGCAAGTTCACCCCTTTGCTTAACTTCCCCTAGAAGAGAGGAAAGAGAAGCCTGCTGTGATATGGCATATGAAGATTGTCAGGAAGTCCCTGTTTTTGCAGAGTGGTGAGTGGTATCTCTGTCTTGTCTGTTCACTGCATCTCTTTGGGGTCCTTACTCATCACTGTGCATATGGATCTGTAGGTACTTTGGATCAGTGAGTTTCAGTTTCTAGGATACAAACATATGCATGGAAAATCAACGGTAACAAAGCTGGTAGCAGTGAGATGTGTGAAAATACAGATTTTTTGCTTTGGTGAAATTAATGCAGAATCAGAATTGCATCACGTTAGAAACTTCCTCTGGATGCAAAACCTTGGTTTTATGAAAAAAAACTGGGGCTAGAGAAAACAGGTGGAGGATTAAGAGGTAAGGTGGAAGGGGGTATTCACATGATTAATAAATTAGTGGTGTGTGTTATCTAGTGTGTGAAAAGGAGAAGAGTTGCCCTTTCAACACTGTCTCTGCAAAGGGTTGCACGGCTTTGAGACTTCTTGGCAATATAGGCAAAAATCTGAATTTTGCTGTGTCCAGGCTGTGGGGCTGACACTGCCATGAGGAGGGAGGAGTGCTAGGAAGAGGAAGGGGGCAGAGAAGGACACGCAGCTCTGCAGGACTGAACATTTCTGCTCCTGACACCTGTGGAGGGGTAAGTGCATACACACCCTTTTCATGATGGCAGCAGCAACAGCAATGCAAAGCCTAGGTTATTACAGTTTTGGGACAGACTAGAAAAGCAGAAGCACCTTTGCTATTCATTCTGCTGAACTGGGCATGTCCCTGCTTTACCTGTACCTAAAGCTGGCCTGGTGACTCTGCCAGTATCTGTTTAGTTGCAAAACAAGAAAAGGCTGCTTTAAATGTATAAATTATGAGCTGTCAAATTTTCTCCCCAATTTATTAAATGATCAGATAAACACAGCAGATGTTCTTCGTGGGACAGCTGGCTTGCCTGTAGACTGCCCCACACTCATACTTGATGGGAAGCCTGGGCCACCTTAGAGGACAAAAGCAGAGTGCCCACCGAAGTCCACCCAAGCCTGCTCACCTCCTCCCAAGCAGGAACAAGGCCAGGCTGTGCTTCAGTGTTTGGATAGCCTGAGAATAATTTGTGCAGTAGGGACTGTGAATTTTGGCCCCTTCCCAGAGGCCATCCTGCAGCAGGGCTCTGCTGCAGCTGGAGCGCTCCAGCCAGTGAAGTCCTGGACTGGAAGGAGCCTGGCTTGACAACACAGCACAGCACACCACAGCGCAGCTAAGCATGGCTTGGGAACAAAAGTCATCTGAAAAGGACAGCACAGAAATATAACCTTCCGAAACCAGTTTGTGGGAACATACTTTATCTCCAGCAAGCTACCTACCCAAATCCTCGTTCAGAAACACAGTTTTGTTGGTAAGAACACATTTCCATTTGCCCTTATTCTTCAATGGACCACCATCTTCTCTTAGAAAAAAAAACATTCTGTCATCAGAACAAATAAGCATAAAGAAGAGAAAGTTGTAAGGTTATAACTTTGCTTCAGGTTTCCTAAGCATTGCATATTAAAGGAAGTGGGAAAATTAGTTTGTATTGTCTTGAGGCCTGCTGCAATATCTTTACAATCTATGTGTTTCTTCCGGACTTTGCAGGACATCCAAGAAGCTCTTTAAGGCTTCTATTACAGATATAGTGTAAGAAAGGTAACAGTGTCTGGGAGTGTCTTTAAGATCAGCAAAAGACAGAACAGAGATAACGTAGTATCCTGCTCATGCACAAAGCTAAATACTTTACTGCCTATTAGGGCCTCAATGCTGCTCCACTGGACTTTCCCTCTGCCCAGAGGCATCCTTGGGTATATGAAAGGGCCACCCTCTCCCCCTGGAGGAAAAGGTGAAGCTCGGGTGGCACCTACTGATGAGAGCCCACAGCAGGACTTAACACCTGGGCACATATTAGGATAGCAATGGGGCAGCTCTAACTGATGTGGGCCCAGGCCAACAGAGAAACAAGAAAATGCATCAGGAAGGAGGGAGACTGGAATTTCGATTCCTTAATTTGAGGTTCATTTTATCACTCCAGCTTGTGCAAAGTGAGGCTACTCTGTATCCTGCTCTGCCCAGCTAACACCAAATCCCTGCTGTGCTGCGCTGCATGTGCACAGGTTCAGTCTCCCCTCAGGGATGTACTGTTTAATAAGACAAGAATAAAAACTTGAAGGAGATGATGTATTTGTGTTGTGACCGTTATTTCAGACAAAATAAAAATCAGAGCTCCTGTTGCTACAAGCTGGTATGAACATGTAGATTCCTGAACATCCATGGTTTTGGTTTCAGATGGGCTTTCTCTAGGGTTATGAGTTTGCTTCTTCAGGTTACTTTGCAGAACTGAGAGAAAGAGGGAATCAAGCAGTAATAGTTCTTCACCTAAGCACAGGTACAAAATAATATTACAGTACAAGTACACATTCATCTTCAATGAAGGTACTAGGTTATATAGACAGGGCTAGTCAGACTGCAAGTAACAATAATAAAAGTTCTGTTGTATATGTGTGAGTGTTGGAGTTTTTTCTTTTTCTTTTTGCCAGGGATTACAATATCTGAGAAGAAAAAAATCCATCATGAGGCCATTATGTTCACCCTCTACCAAGATGAGCAATGATTTTTATTTGAAAGAAACAAAATTTTCTGCCAGCCTTGATTGACCTTTCTCCCAGCAACAAACTGCAGTGCAGCAACCCAAAGCCAATACAGATGTATGGCTAAAGCAGGGTCCTGATTTTAGCTACCGGCTCTATAGATCATCCAACCCTTCTCAGAAGCCACGAGGAAAAGGAAAAGCAGAACTGCAGACAAAAATGACCTCTGAGTCCATAGTCATTGCA
Source organism: Gavia stellata (assembly GCF_030936135.1). Taxonomy (NCBI): domain Eukaryota; kingdom Metazoa; phylum Chordata; class Aves; order Gaviiformes; family Gaviidae; genus Gavia; species Gavia stellata. The sequence continues at coordinate 31,103,825 of NC_082599.1, forward strand.
ACAGCTTTCCAGGCTTAGGTCCAGGATGCTCCTTCCTCTCTCAGAAAAGGGACTTGCCTTAGCTTGTCACTCGCTTTCCACGGATCAGCTCTTATGAGGCCAAAATACTGTTTGTGAAGAATGGCAAATGTAAGACTGGTGTGTATGAAGACCCCAAACTGCATGATTGCAAGCAGATAAAGTGTCTGGCTTCCACACTTTTATAAAGCAAACAGACTGAAATAGAGGATGCTTGGGGATCAGCAAATGAAGCCGCTAGATGTCAGTCTCACTAGCCAAAATAAAGAAAACCCAGCAGTTAGTACCGCAGTTGGGATCTAATTTCAACAGATAACTCTTGTAGTCAGGAGTTATTTGCCAAAAAAAGCTTCCACAAGGAAAACTGATTAATCCAGGTTTGGAGCTCTATGTTTTAATGTGCCTTGTAGCTGGCAAGAGGGTTTTCATTTTGGCAGAGCAGATTGAAATTGTGACACATCTGCCTGTACTTTCTGCTTTCCCCAGATTAATAGGTAGCCATTAAATTGCTTGACATGCTGGATGGAAGTATTTTATGGTAAATTTTCGATTTAGCAGCCTTCACTGAGACCAGCATCTCATTGTGCTAGCTGTTGTTCATAACATATAGCAAGAAACTGTCCTTTTTTCACAACAGCTGAAAATCGAATTATGTACAAAAAAGTTGCAAGGAAAACTAAAAAATCTAAGATACAACTTGGATCAGTGCATTCCCCCAAAATCAGTGCGTTTAACATTAAAACTGCTAAGGAAGAGAAATCTTCCATCTAAATGGGTTTTGTTCAGGTTTTTTTTTTTGTTGTTCTTTTGGGGACTCATTCTTTGGTGATTTGGGTTTGGTTTTTTGTTTTTTTTTTGGTAATATCTTTTAAAATCAGATGCCATAAAAACAGAGAGAAGAAGAATCTTTTATTAAGGTTCAGTATTATAACCATATTCAATTAACTTTGAACTACAAACTTTCCTAACTCCTCTCCTCTGAGCCCTTCAAAGAATCTTGCCCAAAGAGCAATTCAGCAAACTTACTATTTCTAAAATAAGAAACAAAACTGAGACAGTAAACAAAACCCCTTCTGTTCTCCAAATCAAACATTTATGCCTGGACATGTAGTTTATTGAAGAACCCCATAAATGGCATATAGCCAGTTACATTTCCATGGAAAACAGTATTTTTTTCCTCCTTCCGCCTTCATGAGAGTGTAGATCATGTCTTCATTTCTTTGCTGAGCTCCTATAGCAGGAATTTAACTTTCGTTTTTGAGTTTACCTAAGGTAATTAAAAGCAAACTTCTAGTTAGCTATTATGGCCAAAAGAAATTTGTCCAATAATACTCTGTCTCAAGGAAAATTTGCTTTATTTCAAGATGATCAAGTTTCCATAATAGTCATTAAATGCTAATTTGTCTTAAAACCTGCTAAACAAAACCTTTCTCTTTAAGTAAATGTGTCTTATTTTTTCTCAAGTCTTGACCAGTAATGTAAATTTGTAAAACCAGTGGAACAGAAAAGAAAGCATGCTTGTCCCGCAACTCTAACGTTGTGCTTTCTAAGGTCAGCACTTCAGAGTGCCTAACTATAGCAAGATAATCTATAGCATCCGTATCTTAGGAAATGTTATCAAGGTTTCAGAACCTTCCCTGTTCCGTATCAGGAGAAAACTAATGCTTTAATAATTTGAATGGCTCCAAAAGCTGATTCCAGAAAGTCCAATAACTACATGACCAAAGTATTTAGCTGTGAGTGTGAAATCAAATTTCACGTCCTTGTTACAAATCAGGTGCTTTGTTTGGGGATTCCAGTATCACCAGTCTCTAATCTCAGGAACAATGGTTTTCTTTGGTGAAATTCTACCAGAGTGAAACAAGTAATTATAAGTCAGCATGTCTGAAAAGAAATAAGGAAAAAGCAAAAAAGCAAGTTGCAACCAAAAATTCCCAATTAAGTTCCTGAAAACAACAAAACATTCTCACACTCTCTTCAGGACTTGGTCCAGAGGTAGAGGGGATCTCCACTCTGAGGTCTGGAGGAAAATAGTGCATATTGTCTAATTGCTTTGACATATCATTAACTTTTCAGCCAGCTGGAACTTCAAGCTACTTAGTTCTATAAGGCTGTAGACTGTACCGTGATGCAAATTCAGTAGCACTAAGGACTTGCCTCTACAGGGAATTTTACTCTTTCTTTTTCTCCACTGAAGTATCCCCTGGGGAGAACCCTTAATGATATATTGTCAGGAGTTTAAAAGGGAATGAGCAACCTCAGTGCAAGATCTCCAAATAAAAAATGTACCTAAGGACTAGCTGCACTGGCCCAAAATTCTTAAGTATAGACTCTATCTTACACACAAAAAAAGAAGCAATTCTGGGTTCACTTAGATGGGGAGTCCCTTTTTCACCATTCCGGGCAACGGGAAATGCTTCACTAAACAGAAATCAGAACTCAGTCAGAAAAAAAATAGAAAAAGGGGTGTATTAAGAGAAAGGCAACAAGTACGAAATGTAAATTACTAGTGTAGAGTGTTTCCTTCTCCTTGTGGAATTCTCTCCTGAGATATACTTCTGATGTGCCTCACACCCATCAATCCACAGTTAAACATTCATTACCATCAAGTTTTCAACATGTAACTTCATGCACCATTTCTGTTCCCCCCCTGATTTCACAGGGTACTCATCCTGCTCCCTAACCCCACCATTTTGATTTTATCTTGTTCAGCTAATCAAAGAAACATATCTTCCTATTCATGCAGATGATACTGATACATCCAGAACATCATGGTTATTGATTTTCTGTCTTGTAACTCACAAGAAATCAACTGTTTTATGAGATCCATTTCAACCTGTGAAGATCAGGGAAAATTGTCAGTCAAATCTGTGTACCTAGTGATGTAGTCTAATGTAAGTGATCTACACGAAGAAGCTAATTGCTTTTCAAGAATGGGCTGATAGGGTAAACTCACCCTTTTAAGATACCTTGTCTTGGAAAGATTTTAAGACCAATGTGCTGGTGTCATATCTTGTCCTACACTTATCTGACTCTGCAAAATGTGGTTTGGTGAAAAGCAACACTGCCAGCACCCAAACTCACAATTTCCTCTTGCAACTGGCAGAAAACTTCACCAGTTATTTAAAATCCTATCCATTTTGAATGCAAAATCACTTTTGTTTCTAAACAATGAGAATACATATCTAAAAATGATATGTCATTGATGTTAAATGACTCCTTGTTTCAGCCTTGCTTTTAGCTCTCTTATAAGTTCTCCAGCAACAGAAAGGTCTTAAGCTCATTGTAATGTAGATGACCACAGGGTATGTTAATGATTAATTTAATTCACTGGAAAGGTTTGAAAAATAATGCAAATAACTCCAAAGCATGCAACATATTTATTCCAATAAATTGCATCCCCTGTGGTTTTAGTATCACAGCTCCTTCCTATGGAAGGGTGTTCTGCTTCTGTTATTATTCCTCATCTGTATTGTAATAGGAGGCCACTGGCCTCATTTCAGATCGGGCCCGTGGTGATAGGAGTTGTGTAAATAAAGAACTTTAGGATAATGGAAAACCATAACTCTTGTCAGCTCAACAGCTTGACTTGTTAACAAGTTAATTAACAGTTAATTAAATCTCCTAAATCTTGCATTTTTTGAACAGAAATGTCACCAGTATGTTTTTTACCTTACCTAAATCCGACATAGAAAGTTTACTCTTCAGTTAACTTCAATGTTCCTCGTTCTAGGCATGATGGCTTATTTGATGTTACAATGTATTTTCCTCTTCAAGTGCAGTATGAAGCTTATTTCCCAAATCTTGTGACAAGTTATTCCAGAGATCCTTTAAATCTGAAGTTAAAATCACAGCCTTTGAACACAGGTAAGTCTTTGTCAACATGCACATTCATTGTGTTAAAGAAATTAGGAATCACTCTGTGTACAGTAGGGAGCAGGAGTAAGAGCGTGGAATCCCTCTACTGCCATGTAGCTGGCTGAAGTGGCCTCAGATGAAGCTTGACAACCAAACAGCAATGTTTTCCCCTAAGTTTCAGTAACAGAGAAAGTCTGCTTCCTAGCTCTAAATAAGAGACTCAGATCACAGAAAATACACTAGTTCACTCATGCAAAGACACTCACTTTTAAGGATACCTGATATAAGCAGGATTATTAGCTCAAAAATATGCTTGCCAATGTAGGTTTGCTGGTAAGACTGCAATTTCAGCCTTGTAATGGTGGTTTATTTCCAGGCAACTGAATCAAGTCCAATGTCTGCTGTCATCATGGTAGATACAGTAGTCCATATCAGCATTCCTACTGTGGTGGGTAGTCCATAATGGGATGTCTGCCCTTTAGTGTAGTTTCTATAGCTTCACCTCTTATAATGATAACTTAGTTGAAAATAATTAACTACACATTAATTAAAGTACATACATATTATGTATGTGTAGCATACATATGTAGCATAAAACTACTTTATTTTTACATTCACAGCAAGGCCATGGACAGAATATTTTTTTGCTTATAATCTTTACCATAGATGTCTGGGTGCTCCTTTTTTGGAATCCTATCTGATTAACAATAAACATAGCTTTTCAAATCCTAGAGTCCAGGCAGTTTGTTCTATAGCTTATAAATACTGTTTACTTAATATTTTCAGATCCTGGACTTGAACCACTGAAAGGAAAGCAAAAGGACTCTGATAGGAGCTTTCTCACACACAAGCCTTGTGAAAGCAAATGGGATCCATGGCTGCTACTACCAAAGAATCCCTGGCCACCTAAATATGATTCATTTACGGTTATGGTTAGTCAGATTAAAAGACAGCTTCCTGCTTTTCTCTGCATCAAAACTTTAAAAGATATTTGTATTGGGTTTGCATGGAAAGGTTTTGGTAGCAGGGGAGCTACAGGGGTGGCTTCTGTGAGAAGCTGCTAGAAGCTTCCCCTGTGTCCAATGGAGATAATGCCAGCCAGCTCCAAGACAGACCCGCCACTGGCCAAGGCCAGGCCAAGGCCAAGCCCATCAGCGACAGTGGTAGTGCCTCTGGGATAATATATTTAAGAAGGGGGAAAAAAACAAATGTGCAATGGCAGCCAGAGAAGAGAGGAGTGAGAATATGTGACTGAAACAACTCTGCAGACACCAAGGTCACAGAATAACAGAATCACAGAATCACAAAGGTTGGAAAAGACCTGTAAGATCATCAAGTCCAACCATCAACCAAAAAAACCCACCACCATGCCCATTAAGCCATGTCCCACAATGCCACGTCCACACATTCCGTGAATACCTCAATGAGAAAGGAGGGGGAGGAGGTGGCCCAGGTGCCAGAGATTCCCCTGCAGCCTGTGGTGAAGACCATGGTGAGGCAGGCTGTCCCCCTACAGCCCATGGAGGTCCATGGTGGAGCGGGTATCCACCTGCAGCCCATGGAGGACCCCACGCTGGAGCAGCTGGATGCCCAAAGAAGGCTGTGACCCTGTGGGAAGCCCATGCTGGAGCAGGCTTCTGGCAGGACCTGTGGACCCATGGAGAGAGGAGCCCACGCTGGAGCAGGTTTGCTGGCAGGACTTGTGACCCCGTGGGGGACCCATGCTGGAGCAGTCTGTTCGTGAAAGACTGCACCCTGGGGAAAGGACCCATGCTGGAGCAGGTTGTGGAGGACTGCAGCCCGTGGGAAGGACTCACATTGGAGAAGCTTGTGGAGGACTGTCTCCCATGGGAGGGACCCCACTCTGGAGCAGGGGAAGAGTGTGAGGAGTCCTCCCCCTGAGGAGGAAGGAGCAGCAGAAACAACATGTGATGAACTGACTGCAACCCCCATTCCCCGTCCCCCTGTGCCGCTGGAGGGGAGGAGGTAGAGAAAATCAGGAGTGAAGTTGAGCCTGGGAAGAAGGTAGGGGTGAGGGGAAAGTGTCTTAAGATTTCATTATTCATTATCCTACTTTGATTTGATTGGTAATAAATTAAATTGATTTTTTTCCCCAAGTCGAGTCTGTTTTGCCCATGATGGTAACTGGTGAGTGATCTCCCTGTCCTTATCTTGATGCACAAGCCTATCATTATATTTTTCTCTCCTCTGTCCAGCTGAGGAAGGGATGTGATAGACCAGCTTTGGTGGGCATCTGGCATCCAGCCAAGGTCAACCTACCACAATATTATTATTATTTTTTATTTATTATTAATGTTTTTTATTTTTAGTATTACTACTTCTGAATTACATTGATTTCCGATTGTTCTGGATCACGCAATAGCTGAACTTGAGGGGATAGCTGGCATGTCCTAAGGGAGGCATCACTGTACTGGAGATCTAGGGACATGGACCACCAATTTCCTTTAGCTTTTCAAGAATATAATTCTGTTTCCAGCTCTTGTTGACTTTGATGGAGTCTGGAAAGATAGATAATCTCTTGTGGAACATGTTCTTATTTCAGCCTTTAGGGGAAAATTATACAGCACTGCACGTAGCAATTGATTTGTAGGGATTAAGATGTCCGTATTAGACTGTTCAAAGACACAGACTGTTTCAGAATATGCAGGTACTGGGTGGATCCTTTGATGGTTTATAAATATACACCAAACACTCAAATGCAGAGATCTCCAAAAAGAGAATGTCTCTATTTTCATCATAAAATAGCTCTTATTAACATTACTGAAGATTGACAAATAGTGGGTTGAGGGCAATGTAAATTGTTTAGGGAACCAGTGTAGGTGATGATGGATTCCAAGTTGTGAACATAACTCTATTGAACAGTGGCAAGTCAATATGCACATTTGTAAAACATGTGAATTGGCTGAACACAAATGTCTCTAGGCATTTCGACATGTTGTGCTCTGATTCAAGTCTGAAACATGTTTGAGAGTGAGTTCTTTGATGAACCTGTCAAAGATTATTCTCATGATAGCCACTCCTGTTTCATTTTGTAGCTCTGATGTACTTCTGCTTCTCTGCTTACAGAGGCACAGATGGTGGCGTGGTGCTCACACTGCATTCTTGGATTTTGTGGAGGAAAAGCTGTGCCGGCTGCAGAAGGGAAAGGCAGGCAGAGATGTGAGTGTTCATTCTGCTAGCATAGGGACACTGCATCTAGTTTCATCCAGAGGGCAAACATGATTTTGCTCTCCTGTGGTCTTAGATGAGAAAGGATTGATGGGTGCTGGCAGAAGCCATAATTCCATTGGTTTGGGAGGGTCAGAAGGACACTGACACCCAATTACACTGAATAGACCCAAACCTTTCTTTGAGTCCAGAGCAAAAAATGCAGATAGCTTGGCTGGCCTTCCTCATCCTGGCTTGCACTAGTGAAAGGTTACTATTCAAGTGAGATCCTTGCAGCATCCAGGATGACCCCGGTTTACAGGGGCCCAGTGTATCCATACAGAAAATGCAGCATTGTCTCAGCATCTGTGCTACAGTGTTGATAATCTGAGTGAGATGAAGCAATGAAAGTGTGCTAGTCACAACACTGACTTTTGCTGGAATAGCTTGTGCTTCTTGGAAAAATACACTTGTCTGAGCAGTCCTCTGCTGCTATAGCCAGGATGCTCTGTATTTCCTCTTGTCAAATTTCTTGAATGAGATTATTCTTGGGGAGTAACCCCCACTCAAAGAAGGGCCATGTTGGGCGGCATCTAAGGCAGGTGGAAAGTAGGACTGCTTTTTAATGTGTTAGGAGACAATTTTTTAGCTTCCAACGCACCTCTCCTTCAATGTTCCCAGGCTGCTGACACTTTAAAGTGCCCTCCAACGCAGTCCCCACACTTAGCTGCAAGAGTCCTAGGAGGAAGAGAAAAATGTCCGTGAAATACACCATTTTCTGCTTCCTTCTTGTCTAGAACAAACTTCTCACGTCAGAAAATCTTGATCTTCTCACTGATTAAACCAGTTTGCTGTAAAACTGCATTTTCTCCCATCATGTTTGATACTAGCCCGATGTGACCTTATAGGGTGATGACTGTATTGAAATGACAATGTCTTTCCTCTCACAGAAACCCCAGCCTAAACAGCATGGTGCTGAGGAGAAAGCAATGTGATAGGGACTCCACACCATTATCCATGCTAACTTCTGTTCCCAAGAAATATGTTCACCTGCACATGTTATGGAAGACACCAGTGGTCCTGAGCTGTGTCTTGTGTATATTCTGTGAGGCCCTCTGTAAAAATGCAAGCCTAGATCCTTCAAAGAGTACAAAACCTGGCACAGAGAGCCCCCTTTATCAATGATGTTCAAATGTTTTAGCAAAATACCTGTTTTTTACTGTAAATACCAGCATGGAACAGAAACATACTAAATGCACTTTGTCTGGTTTATTAGTGAGTATTTGGCCTCTTTCCCTTAGGTCCTGATTTCTGAAATAACATGGAAGGCAGCATTATTATCTCCTTCTACTTAACAAATTCCTCTCTCTATATATATATCTCTGTATTGCTAAAACTTACTTACCGGCTCTTCCAAGTCATTAATTCTTTCCTCTAACCAGTCTCTCAGTCATCTGGAAGTAAAAGAAATGGCACAGCCCATCATACTCCTGAGACCTAGACAGGCTGAGTGCCATCATGAGCTTACTTTGGAAACTCCCTGTCCTCTCCACCCAAGAGCTAGTGATCATCAGACTGTGCCAAAATGAACTCTCCCATGCTTCCTCTTCCTTCAGTAGGAACAGCTGCTTTGCTCTTGACTCCAATTAGTACAGGATTGACTGCTGAAAGCTCAACACGGTCAGGTAGTTTCAATTCCTTTTATAAACAGTGTGTGTGGGTGTTGTTCACCTGCTTTGATGTAATTATTACATATACTACGTACATTTACCATATGCAATATATATAAGCAAGAAAAAAACAACTGTTCCATTTAAGAACACTGTGAAGAAGTATAAATTCTTCTTTTTCTCCAACACGACATCCTTGCTAGGAAGCTGCTTGAAGAGCTACTGACAGGACAGATATCTTGCTTCCAAATTCCCATAGGGGTGTGACACCCAGCTGTAGCTCTTGTGAAAGGCAGAAGTATTGCTGCCAGGCAGCTGTGCAGCTAGAAGCCCCTGTTACCCCGCCAGGCTTACCAGTACAATGCAGTGGCTTGTTCTGAAGGAGCTGGTGATGCTGCCATACAACATGGAGATTTAGGTGCTCTCCGGAGAGCAGTTCTGCCCCAGTTGCAATGTTGGCTTGGTGCACTCCAGCATTCAGCAGAGCCCAGCAGGAGTGCAGCGTCACTGGCCTTTTGCTGCGTCTCTGCACACCATTGCCCATTGCAATGGTTCATAGGTGCACAGGGAAGAAGCGCTCACCTGAGCAGAGTGCTGTGGCAGCTCTTCACGCCAGCCCCAGCTTAGCATCTCCTTGTCCCTCTGTTGCACGCTGAAGTTCTTTCAGAGCCCAAAGAGGACCTGAGATTCCCCCTCTGAGATATTTGCCATTCAGACTGATCTTCATCTCCCCTGGCATGCTTCACAAAGCTCTTAAACCTCAGAGCGGAGCATAGTTTTTGTACCAAGGACTGGCTAAAGTGGTGTTCTCATGCCTCAGCAGTTGGACATACATGCAAAATCTCTTCATCCTTTTAATTTTTGCATTCTCATTGTGGGGGTGCAAATGCACTGTAAATCTTGCTGACAGCTATGTCAGCCATTTGGGCACACACTCAACTGCAGCATGGACACCTCTTAGCCCAGTGTATGAGAAATTACCAACATCCATTACCAAAAACGTCGCTGATCTAAAATCTGTTCCAGCCAGTCAGTATTATTCCATTTACTTTGGTGTACTTTGGAACAGGCTTATTGAGGTGAATTCTTTTGTTTTAGGCAGCACGATTGGATTGTTCCTTTAGAATTGCTTTATAAAAATGTCTACAGCTTACATAAATGCAGAGAGTGAATCTGGATACTTTCTGAAGTACTAAAAGGAAGAAGCAGGCTTATAGGTTAACTGTAAATACCATGATCTCATAAATGACCAGAAAAAGCAAGTGTTACATGAAAGTATGTTCAGATCTGCCACCCCTGCATACTGACTCTATAAATACAAATCAGTAGATTCTGTAAGTTATTAATACTAATGTTTCGCGTATGTATAGAACTTACCCTACATATCTTTATTATAAAACAAACAGAAAGATTTCAAGGTCTCTGTTCAGGACATCATCTGTCCCACCAGCCCCTCCCATATACTTCAAATTCAATGTTGTTTCTAAAGCTGTTGTACTTTGGGATAGATTTAGCCATGTGTTCTGTGATTTCTTGAGCTGAGATCCTACTCATGTGCATGATTACCATGCAGATTAAAATCGGTGTTTGAATTATACACAGGACTCCTAATTCTAATCTAAGCTCTGTCAACATTTCCATAACTTCATTTATATTTTATTTGCCATGAATTTATGCCCAAGTTCAACTAAAGACACTATCTCCATATCCTCCTTCCATCACAAACCCATCACAAAAATTAAGCAGATACACATGGAGCACTCAGGTGGTCAGCAAATTTTAGGTACTGTAAATGGGCCCAGGATCACACTGGTCATGCTGAAAGTGTTAATATCCTTGTCACACTAAGCCTTTGAAATGCCAAATGTTATGCCTTTCCTGTGGAACAAAAACATAAAAAGACATGAAACAATCAACCTGACTAACAATAGACTAACAATCTAAAGTTTAAAGCATTATTATTAACTTACTAAGATCCTTCTGAGACCTGATTTACAAAAACTGTTAAACATAGCAGATTTGTTTGCAACAAAAAAATCTTGTATTGACCGCAATTAAAATTAACATACTGGAAAAAATGTAAAGAATAATTTTCTGCCAGATACCTCTCTGTCCCATTAAGCATTGCTTTGAGCATTGCATTATACCTTATCATGTTACAATGATAACAGTAGGGTGATTTTATTACCTTAATAACACAATTACAATTAGCTAACACTATACAGGCAGGTGCTGTTTAGTTCATATAAGGAAGAAAAATATTAATTTGTTTTAAATAAGGGACTTTTTAAAAAGGCACTAACTGCATCCAAAAAGACACATAGGAGAGCTGTGCAATACTAAATAAAAGAGTGAAGCCTAAATGAAAAATGTTCTGGAATGCCTCTTTTCTTTTCGATAAGAGTAATACCCTCTTTTACTTTGCCACCAACTGCTGTAACAGCTCAGGAAGTGCTGGGAATGTTCTGGCTGAATTTTGTGTGCATTGTGGCGAAGAGCAACAAGCAGAGAGGAGACTGGGGAGAAGGGAGTAGGGGGTCCATGGGGAGACGGCCTCAGAGGATGCAGCGGGGTGTACACAGCCGGAAAGAGCCAGTTTAGTTTTAGTACCATGGGATTTCCTCAAGTTACAAACCATCAGGCAGTGCGTGAAACACACAAGGTCTCTTCTGTAACTGTTTAAAACATAAAGCTTTATAAACATTGAAGTGCTACTTTTCCTCCACAGAGGCCTTTTCTTAGTTGGAAAAATAAAACAAGGAAGTGTGTGTCATGTAGGTTGTAAAAATTGTACTTAGCACAATAAACTTATCTGTAATAGCATGTTCTTTAGCTGGCTCTTTACCTATCACCTTTTATTTTGTAAAGAGAAAAAGTTTATTTTCACTTGCTTCCTACATAATTGAAGATAGTAACTGAGTAGTGGTGATATTCCTTGAATGTTCATCTCAAGAGATGGATAGGAAAACAGCAATCACCTGGCAGCCAGTGGAAAGTCAAAACACGAAGCCATAAACAGATGCGTTCCCGTATGTGTTTTCCTGAGAGAATAATCGTTCCTGTTGACGGTTTTTATGATACCTTTGAAACTAGATAACAAACAGTGTTATTAGTGAAAATAACTAGAAACAGAGAAAGTCCAAGGACAAGGATTTTTCTTTACCCAACAGAGGAAATTTTCTGGCCTTGTGCAAAAGGCAAGGAGGGAAAGGGAATATAATGGCCTGGTGTATTTTAAAATAATGTATCAATATGCACCCTTCCCTCTGGTCATGTGTCTAAAAGCTGGCTGGCATGCCCTGTGTGAAACATGAGCCCAAGCACACAGAGGCTGTGTAATAACATAATGTTGGCTACCGTGCATTGAGTAAGGAAAAAGTTTCTCTTGAATCCAGGAAGAGTTGGACAAAGCCTTAAGTGACTTTTAGATCTGGAATTTCAAGCTCACAGTCTATGCGCATAGTGCTGTGTAGCTGTGTTGCTGTGTCATTGAAGAAAAAAGAGCATGAAATTTACCAAATTTATTTATTGACTATATTGATCTTGGGGTTTTTTTTTATTATTTTATTTTTTGGTTTTTTCTAGCACCACACAGTTTATCACAGTTTCACAACATTGTAGGTCCCATAAGAGTGGGCATCCCCCGGTCTTTTGTGGTGCTATTCAGGATTTTATATTTAAAATAGAAATTTGAGACATGCATTCCCAGAACTCATATATATAAAGCAAGGAAGGGGGAATGGTTGGGATAGAGATTACATTTATGTTCATCTTCTAGACAGATCTAGTCAAGAAGGCTCAGGAGCAGAAACATGGGACAGGAGAGTGCCAGAGACCTCAGAGCATTGCACCGGGATGGTGGGAAGGGATTTACCTTAGCAGGATAAACTGGAGACCCAGAGAAAAGAGGTACCTAAACTACTGTTTTGGGGGAGAAGCTAAAGGGTGCTTTGTAGCTGTTCAACTGTTTTATTCTGGAAGGAGTGAATGTTGTAGTTCTGTTTGAGAGCACAAGTATATACAATATTATTGACATGAAGGAAATGAGGGATGATAAATACTGGAGACATCAGCTCTTTTTTTTTACAGTCAGAGGATTCATCTATTCTGGGAACTATGCCTAATGCTAGCTAGGATTGAGGGTGTGTAAATAATCTGCGCACTTCACCATCTCACATCAGTTATGCATTTTACATCACACTTTATTTTACCTGGTATCTGCTCTTTGTCAGTGGACAATCAAACTGGAAGACAATTGAGGAGAACAGGGTCTGCGAAGATAATACACTTGTGTATATGAGGATATGCCTTCTCCAGAATAATAGGCTCCTTAAAACAAGACATTAAGAAAATGTATTGATTCCTGTAAGATTAATTTTTGCCTTGGAGTCTAGGGCTGAGGGAGTTGCCTGATTTGCTAATCTGACTTGAGTGGATATGAAATGTGTGTTCTTCAGACTTTCTCATGAAAAAAACTTGTTCCTGATGAATGGCAAAAAACCCTAACAAAATATTGCTCTGTGTCTTTCTTTGTCACTTAGATTTATGAAATCAAATTTGCAATAAATGTTGTGTTGACAGTACTACTTTTAATGTTGAGGCATCTCCATGCTTTCTATGCATAGTGCTAATCAGAAAACAAAGAGAATGTGTCCTTTTCCAGTAAGTGTGTCTCAGACTCCTGAAACAGGAATCAGTCCCCAGCTTTGATTTAAAATAGAACTTTCTGTAGACCTCTTGAGCAACATCAAGACCCCATCTTGAACATGCGCTACCAAAAGATAACTATTTTAGAAGCCGCTTCCAGCAGGTTTGCAGATCTCAGCAGCTTTTTAGCAAATTAGTATACTTTCAGTATTTCAGAAAAAAGGAAGAACTTAATTTTACGTATCTGGTGACCCTGATGTAGGAACAAATTTATGGATGCCTTTGTTCTCCTTCAGGTAGCTTTGCTTTTAGATCTGATAAACTCAATGGGCAATTCCTGATAAATGTCAGTGATCTTAGAAACTACTCATGTAATTTGGGAAAGCTGATCAAGGAAACTTTCCTGCCCTCTTCAAACTGAAGCAATGCTGAGAGTATTAATTTTAAAATGCTGTGACAGGACTCTTGTTAGTGATCTTAGTGTTTTGTGCTGGTATAATTAAACTTGGCTAGCACATAAAAGCTGACACACAGTATCAAAATTCGTAATTCTCAAATGTGTTATTCTTGGAGAGTTTGAAACCGCTTTAGCCTTTCATTAGTTGAAGTATAACAATAGGCTTGTGCTTTAAGAAAACAAGTGGGAGGCATAAATACTCTCCTATATGAGCTTGGTAAGAACTGGATGTTTTGAACAAGCTAAAAAATGTTTATTTTTCCAGGTTGGGGTACCAAATTCCAGAAACCCTGAAACAGACTTTTTTCAGAAAGTCAGAAAACAGAAAGTCTTCCCCTTCTTTTCCACATTTCCCTCCCCTTCTTTTCGATTTCAGATATTTGAGTGATTTAAGTAAGTGTCCAGGGTCAGTGAATTAAAAACTGAAAAAATTGTTAGAATGTGTTTCAAATTTTATGTGAAGGTCAATGTATGTTTTGAAAAAAATAGTTTCAATACATGGTTTCCAAATCCAGAATAAGTTCATAGATGAGATTTGATGAAAAATGTAATTTTAAGTACTTAGCTCAATACTTCCAGGTATCTATTAATGAGGAGCTACTTTGTATTTAAAAAGCAGCCATACCACTACAGTGATCTGTGTTATTCTGAAAATGTAAAGAAGCTTAAATCTTATTTTTATTCGTATTTAAATTAATCTTACAACTGTTTTGCCTGGAATAGAGAATCTGGCCTATTTCATGGATATCCACCACTGAAATCAGCTACAATGAATGAGTTTATTTCTTCTCTGAGAATTCAGAGGCACTACTTGCTAAACGGGAGTAGGAGATACACATGCTTTGAGTACTCTGCTTTTCACACACACTGCCTTTAAGTGCATAAAGGCATTGACGTATTATCTTCATTCAAGAGAAAAAGCTATCTCAGAATAACTGTATTTCAAAATACACCTGCAATTAGAATCTTGGCAAAAATATCCTTTCCTTACAGTATTAGTTTGATGTCTCACAAAGATTGCTCCTTTTTATATTAAATTTGGTAACCCTTCCAGACGAATTACTGTTGAGGAATTAATGAACTAAACATTTACCATTTGAAGAATGCAATGGAATAAATTAAACTGAAATCCTACCTCAGTTTAGATAACTACCAGCAGTTTTGTTTTTTAGCACTTTTCTACAGATTTGATCGTTTCCTCTTTCCCCTTTGTGAGTAGATGTCTGAGGAGCCACTGGTTTATGCAGGTGGAGAAGGATGTTTTTCCTGGGTGCTCTCCACTCCCCTGCTTGCCATATCCAATACTTCAGGCACTCCTTCCACAGATTTAAGGATATCTTGTTGGAGACTTGATCTATGAGCTTAACAGATGTTGCATATTTAATTAATAGGTCCAGAAGATGATTGTGCTTTCTTCCAGTTGTTGATGCTTTCTTGTATTTGGGTAAACCTCTTTTTGTTGGTTTTACTTAGATGCTTTTAACTTTAATTATTGCACTGATGGTAAATGGGAATGTGGCAGTTTTCTTGTCCCTCTTTTCCAAGTATTGAAAAATAACTTAAACCATCATCAAAACCAGTATGCTGCAACATACAAATAAGAAACTTCATTTATCACTTCTTGACACTCAAAAGATCTTTCTGGTATTACAGTCAAACTAAAATTACAGTATTTTCGAATTCAAAATGGATAAACACCACTCTTTGACACTTACAGAATGTCAGTCTATGCAGACAAATTCTGTAACTACCTCATACATAGCCTTTTTAGGCTATGTATTTGAACTTTACACAAGAAAGAAAGAAATAAATCAGGGTTTAATTCCCTGCTGCCTTCCATCCTCTGTGATGTCACTTCATCTTTTGTAATGGAAAAAGCATCACCAATCTGACACATTGCCACTTCCACTTAAGCAAAACAAATGGACAAGCTGGAGCAATCAGCTGATACTGACTTGTGCCTTATGACAGGGTATAACCTTTAGTGCACCATGTGAATGACATTAACAGAAACAACCATTTTTCATGGGGCATCTTGTTTCACAAAGCAGTGCGCAGTTGAATCCCAGCAATACTGTGGAAATTGATAAAAGGGAGTGAAAAAGGTTTTGTAACAATAATCAAAGTTATCACCTGATATAAAGTAGCCTGGTTTTAATTAAACTTTCTGAGTGATAATTTTTGGCCAAAACCTCTGAATCTTTCTTAATAAAGAATGGCCTTTCCATTTTTCTATTTCCAACGAAAATACCCCGATTCACTGAAAACCTAAACTTGAACTCTTTGCAAAGAGCTGGAGATTTTCCCCATCAAACTTGAGACCACTATATCTAAATATAAGGAAGAAAACTTAAGGATCAGTGGGATGATTTTGGTGAAACTTACTGAGCCACGTATCCATACAGAACAGCATGATTTATTCCTATGGTAGACCAAATGAGCAAGAAACGTGGACAGGCTGATAAATCATTGATGTGAATAATGATGGTATTTCTCTGTCTAGATAGCCAAGGTGGGTAAAGTGATGAGTCTGAGAATGTTTTTTGGAATCTTGTCTACTCCCATGACAATGCAATGAAATGCCATGTCATATAAACATAAAGGACACCTTCTGCTCTTGGACGATAGGGAATGCCTGAAGGAGTGCTTCGATTCCCTCCCTCTGACTCCTTGAGATATAATATACTGTGCCTTGGGATGAACATATAATCATAATTTCTTGATTAAACTTTTATGCTGCTCATTGAATATTTCAGGGGAAGAGCATAAGAAAAATGCAGGGAGTTGTAACATACTTAATAATTAACACTTCACTTCTCACTAGCCCAGTGTCAAAAATGTTTTCCTAGATTCTTTGACTGAGGCCAACATTCAGATTGCTTCCTCTGCATGCCCTACTTAGGCAGCACCATTGCGGAAGAATGGCTTTGGAGAGTCAGAGTTCCTCAGCTGCTGGGCATGCGGTGTCGTTACCTGCACAGCTGAGTGGTGGGCGCCACTGAAGAATCCCTCATTGCTGTACAGGGAGCACAGACACTGCCATAGTGAGTGAGAGAGTGCTCATGCAAGCAGAGCAGGACTTAAGTAGGAGCTAGCCAGTTGCCAAGTGGAGCGTAGCTGTGATCCTACCCTCTCTATGCCTTAGATACCTGCCTCAAAGCTACACGCTAAGGCCCTTTATTTCCTCTGGACTTGGAGGATTAAAAACCAGACTCCTCTCTTGAAGGACTTACTACTTTTATGTCAGGGGACTGGTTGGGATTCTGCATACCTCTCATCTGGTAGCCTCATGACTCAAACTTTGCCAATAAGGAGGAAAGCTAGCTTTCAGTTTCTCTTCAGCATGTTCTGGCTTTGCTAAAGCCTCTCCTGTCAAAGCTGGGCTACTGAGCAGGATGGCTTGAGGGATGATGAGAGAATGGAGAGAATTAGCAAGTGGTAACATAATTCTATAGCCTGGTTTTGATAACTTGGCTTTTAAAGCTGTATGGTCTAATTCTTCTTCTGCTCATACAGTATCAGTGATTATAATTTTTTTAGAAGTATATTGGAAATAAGAATTCAGCTCAGATTTGTGAACTGACTTACTGTATTTGGGGTAAATCTGAAATAACTATTGATTCGTAATTCAGATGAGAACAGGGATTGACCTCTGTGACTGTTCGGACAAGAGTGTGCTTTTGACACACATACTCTGTGTACAGCAAACTTTGTAATATGAAACTGGAGGAAAAACTAAACATCTGAAATCCCATTGTTGAGGTAGGGTCATAGAGTTCAGGAGGGTATTTGGCATATGTGATGAAGAAGAAATAAGCTTTGTAGAAGGAAACACTCGTGACATTTGAAAATATTCTCTCCTCACATCACATTCCCTTTTTGTTCCTTCCATTGTTAGTTCCTGGAACTGTAATTCAACACAGGCCATCAGCCTTGTAGAAGGACTTAAACCTTAGACTTAATCAATCCATACTGAAAGTTATTCCTACTAGGAAAAATATTGGAGCTCAGCTTCTGGGAGTCCTTGCGTGCATCACCTGGAAACACCACCTTGTTTTGTTGCAGTCCTGATAGGTATAAAAATCAGAACTCAGTACATTGCATTCTGGTTTTTCATATGTGTATACACACTCACATCCTGCATGTATGCAGTGTATGACAACAATACTTTAAAGGAGAAAGATTCCTTAATCAATACAACAAAAAACTTTGGAAGTAAATTAGCAAAATTAAATGGCAAAGTTTTTCATAAATCCCCAAATTCTTTGAGTCATAGCAAAGCTTTAATCTCAATACAAGTTTGAATCTCTGCTGTTTTAAGGACTAGATGAGGAGCAGGAACACATTCTGACACCCCTGTGTGACTTATTAGAGAATTGTACTCAGGACTTGGAAAAAAATCAGGCATTTAAAGATGGCCATATCTCAAATGCTGCAGTCAAGCAGGTAGAAATCTGCGCATCTTTACTCCATGACTGTGCTCCTGGTCTGCAACAGCAGCCAATTGCTATATCCTCCCTCCCCCTGAGGAAAGGGTGTGAGGCAAAATTATTTCCCTTTTTTACTCCAAAGTTAAAACAGCATTAGGCCTTTGCCATCCTTCTGAGAAAGCCATAGTTTATGAGCCAAATATTATATTTAGGAAGTTAAAATGGAATTCTCTGAAATGTTAAGGTAGTTTAAAATTCCATTCTAGTGCAATTTTGAATTAGTGTAGTAATTAAAATTTGACCCTGGACTTCTGTGTCACAAAAATAATGTTGTTCTGTAGTCCTCTCCACTTCAATTACTACACCAAAAAACATGCAAAAGCACATAAAAAGTAATTTTAAATAGTCTTTTTGAATGTGCAAATCCTAGGATACTTCTCATTTTTTTCTTCAAAATTTCACTTTTGAATAATTGCATGTTAGAAAGCTTTTGATTACTTAAAATGTTATGAAAATCTGCATAATGCTGACAATGTCAGTGCTTATTTTTTCTACAAAAAATAGGTGGAAATGGATCAAGACAAAAAATATAACTTTCATAAGGAGTGAGATTGCAAAAGCAAGATTTGCAAACAGACAAAAAATTAATGGTCAAGAGTACAAACAAATATCCTGGCACTTATGATACAAACTTCAACCCCAGGTTTTCTTTGCTATCAGGCAGTAAGTGATTACTTATTATATAATCTTAGTAAGACAAACTTGGGCATGAGAAAACTCTGCCATCAGTACTAACATCCTCTGTGTCTGAGCAGTATCACGGACTCTGAGACAAAACAATCAAACTGCTCTTGTGTCTTTAACCTTTGTCCATTGGTCTGTGATACTGGGCACGGTCAATGCTGAACAAATAGCATTAGCATGCATCTCATGACGGCAAAAGGGATACAGCTGAGAGTAGTATTTGGTCTGTTGATTGAAAATTTAAACCTAGAATAAGGAGACGTAAATTTGACTCAACTGGCCTGTGCAATCTGTGCACAATCTTAGCTTGGCAGGACAGGCAGAACAGGTAGGAGACATGAGGCTGCCTAACACTGGGCTGGTTTGAGCTCATGTATGGGCAAAACCCAGCACACTTCCAAAGTGAGTGCAACTCACTGACTTTGGAAGAAATAGTAAACCCGTACAATTATAGAGTATGTGGTAAGTGATACACTGACTAAAGCTAACTAATGCACGAGAATGCAAAAAGGCATGCAATGAGAAGAAAAACTGCTTGGTGTAATTGAGTAAAAGTGAAAAGAAGAACAACTCGCATAGATGGAAGGGTAAATCTGAGAAACCACTTACGAATATTTTGAAACATCTGATACCATATTGAAACTGGAACTGCTGGAATTTTTTGGTTGTTCTTCCTAAAATTTCTTTTCTTCTTCACATGGTGAACAGTCTGGAGAAAAGTATTTCATCTGGGAGGCATAGTACTTTAACAAGCAGGCTCAGCCTCACCAAGTCCTCAGCCCTAGCAGAATGAGGGATAAAATGCTTGGCCGTGAACTGTTGAAGGTGAGCTGTAACATGTTCAGCTGGACCTTGGACAAAGCAGGTTCCTTTCTTAAACAGTGGGGGTAGAGCTTAGTGTGCCTGTATGCCTCTGTCTGGCAAGCTGATGACAGGATGCTTACCAAAATGGGAGGTAGCAGTAGGTACACATTGTGCAACAGCATCTTTTCTGTCAATAGCTAAACAGTACACCAGACAGTATGAAAAGAAGGCAGGGAAGGTAGTTTACAAGGATTTCTTAGATGTCGTGCTTTTTTTAACTTTTTGCTGGAGAAGATGCTCTCCAGCTGCTTTGTTGCGTTTAGCTGTGCCTCTCCCTCCTTATTGAGGTAGCCCTGATCCACCTGCAGGTGGATACTTGCACTCTGCTTGTATTAACTTGCTAAAGCAAACTAGCAGGGAAATCACGAGCCTCAAAATTATTCCAGATGTATAAGATGATGGACCTAAGCGAAACCCTCTCTGAAATGTATCTTTTGGTATACTGACAGCTTGAGCTGTACCTATCTGTATCCTATCCAGATTAATCTACCACCTATCAATATCAGATGAAAGCAGTGATTTGCTATAATTTTGATTTTGTCATGACCTGCCAGGATGACGTACCAACCATTTATAAAGGACAGGTAGGAAGTGGGTTTAACACTTTTGGGTTGTTGTTGCATGGTGTTGGAAAACACCAGTGCAATGTTTTTCATTTTCAGAGAAAGGGAAATTTATATAAATTCTGGACTTCGTCTGGAATCTTCAAAAAGGTACAAGATTTTTTCCCCCTACAAGAAAATTCCTGGCAATATTGAACAAATGAAATGAAATTACTGGATGGGGAATGACAGCTGTGCTCTGCCATTCCAATCTGGAGTAAAAAAAGAGTCCATCAGCAAGCACAAGCTATGAAAACTCTTTGTATTCTGATACGAGCAGCTTACAAAAACAAGGCAGATGTGATAATTATAGAAACAAAATGCACAGCACTATAACACCCGTAGCTACTCGGTTAGGCTAGTTGTGCATTGCTTTCTTGACTTTTTTTTTCTTCTCATTTTAGAATAGAGAAAAATTATCCGTTTGCAGCAAGGGATGCTGATTATTTATAAGACCTCTGCAACGGCTTTGGGGCACAGAAAGAAAAGGTATGCCGGGTGAGCTTTGCGGGCATGTTAAAAACTAATAAATAAACTCAGCCAGCCTGCACTGGGGCCGCCAGCGGGAGCCGCAGGGGCAAGGCGCGTCCCGCTGCCCCGCAGGGACCAGCCGTTCCCCTCACCGGGCTCCCCACCCCGGGCGGGGCTGGCCCCGCTCCGCCCGGGGGGCCGGGCCAAGCGCTATAAAGGCGGTGAGGTCGAGCAAGTCGTGCTGCTTCTCCGTTTCCCGCTCCTCGCCATGGCACCCGACCGGCCCCCGCCGGCCTTCGCTGAGGCCGGGCAGCAGAGCGGGCTGCAGGTGTGGCGCGTCGAGCGGCTGGAGCTGGTGCCGGTGCCCCCCAGCCGCCACGGCGACTTCTTCGTGGGGGACGCCTACCTGGTGCTGCACACCGTCCGCCGCGCCGCCGCCGCCGCCTACCGCCTCCACTACTGGCTCGGTAGGCAGCGGGGTGGCGCGGGGCTCTCGGGGCCGGGCGGCAGCGCAAGGGTGCGGTGCGTGCCCTGCCGTTGCTGAAGTTTCTTGAGGCTTTGCTGGGCTTCAGGGGATCGGGAGATTAATTTTTTCCCCCTCCCTTTTCAGAAGCCCTGCGTGTGTGAAGCTGCCGAGTTGAGGCACTTAAGTAACAGGAGTAGGGCTACAGCCCAGGATCTGGGCGATGCCAAGCCTCACCGCTTCTGGTGCGGCGGTGCTAAGGGGCTCCGGGGATGAGAAAGTGTGGTATGACAGAAAGGTGAATATTTGCTTGCTTTGTGATGTTAGTTTGGGAAAGTGCTGAAAGGTTGAAGTCAAGTCTTGGCTGCATCCAAGCAAGATTCACAAGTGAAATCCTGCCTTCATTCAGGTTAAGAGTTTTCTTGCCTTTGTTTCCACTAGGACGAAGATTTCATCTCAGCCATCTATCTCCCTGTGGCATTGTTGCACTGCTTTGTGTTCAGATGTTGCCTTTTTCACTAGACTAATTTTGCTTTCTGGTGATAGAGAGATTGGAGGCAAAGTCACCAGGTTTTCTGTAGAACCTCTTCTCTTTAATACCAGTCTGAAAGCCTAGTAAAGCTGCTCCTGAAGCAACTGAGAACCCTGGAACTGATGTCTTTTGCCTTCAACCTTGACTAGCACAGTGTTTACAGCAAAATAGAAGTCTGACATAAGGATGCATTTTAGGGGACTTCCTCATCTTTTGGAGGTTTCTTGAGACTTCCTTGTCTGGTCACGAAGTCATCTGACCAAAGTGGTTGCTGTGTAGCTGCCTGAGATCTGTTACTTTGTTCTTGTTTCACTGCCACACAGTTTGTTTTTGTAGGCAATCATCTTGGTGAATGCACATAGACAGGTGTGCTGTATTAACATTAATATGTTTGAGTTGCTGTGGTTCTCATTGTACTTTTGGATGCATTGAAACAGAATAGCAGATAAAGCTGGGATTTCTCTGCATAAATGTTTGAAGCTTGTTTAGTTTTGCATGTGTTATGAGTTATCCAGCTGGCATGTGGGATAGTGTCTGTCTCTAACAAGAGAATAACCATAGATGGCAGTGTAAATGAATTTCTGGCAGATGTTCTTATTTCAACAGCACTGCTAGTTAGTAGCAGGGTTTGGCTATTTAGACCTTTGTTAATGAAGTTAGAACTATTTATGTAGTAGTTACAGTATAGTAGACACTTGCCAGGGAAAGATGCAAGGACTTTTTGCAACTTCAAGTGAAGTCAAAACAGTGACTGACATTTGCAGTAATTAAAACCTCTTCATTGGCTAAAGACCTTTAGTTGTACACGCTGATGCACATCTCGTGCTGATGTGGTGATATCCAGATATTGTAAATAGCTTCAGGTAATCTGGGCACACATTGTTCTTATGCAGCTGGCAGGTTGGCAGCAGGTGACTAACTGCTGGGAAATCCCTTACTGCTTGCAAGATACTCCAGTAGTGGGGTGGAGATGCTCAAACACTGCTGCCAGCTTAATAGCAACAGGAGACCAGAACTTCATACAAGGTGTATGGGGAAGGGCAGTCACACTCAGGGCAAGAGTTTGAATCACTTTGGTATTTTTGCTGAGTGATTCTCACCATGGTTATGTACACCAAACTTTCCCTCATGAGCAAAGACTGTATAACCTGTGGGACAGACCTCAGTAGGGTCTTTCTGAAGACTTCCCATAAGCTGTCTCTGAACAGTTACAGCAGTCATTATCAGTCAGACTTTGGGATGGAAAGAACTCTGGTAAATTAGCTTGGTGGAAAGCCTACAGACTTTGGGCTTAGATACTTACAAGGGTCTTGTCATGTGGTGATATGGTCCTGCTCCTGCCTGTCATCTGTGGCATGTGTTATTGTGTGGGCTTCATACGGTGGCTTTGAATATGAACAGATTCTGACTTCACAAAAAATACCCCAAATTCAGAATAAAAGCAGAGCATTGAATTTTCGTATTACATAGTGGAAAACTTGCTCCTAATACCTTGCTTGGGCATACCCAAGGGGTTAGAAGGAGGTGTAGACCATGGGAGAATAGTCTGTGACCTTGATGTGCTGACAATCTTGTGCTGTGACTGGCATCCTAGGGTTAAAGTGACCAAACAGTTGCTCTATTGGCCTGAAGCTTCCTATGTGAAAGCCACTGTTTTACCAAGTATCTTACATATGGCGAAGTGCTGTCCAGGTCGGATAACTTCTGAACAAGTTAACTCAGGTGCTGCTATGATGTTGTCATGACTAAGCAATCAATGTGGATCTGTGTTGAGGTAGCTGTATCCATTTTGACTTTGCTCAGATCCTGAATCAGTTGTCAGCACTGGCACTTGAGGGATGTCTTAGTAGCTAAACTACTAATGCTAAGGGAGCTGTCTTGACTTGAAACTATCGCTAGTGAAAACAGCATGTACTATGCCAGTATGAGGCCACTTGCAGGAGCAAGACTGGCTATATACCACTTAGTATCTTTAATAAAATTATGCATGGTGGTTTTTTAAACTATTTTTAACCCTTGTCCCCAGAGATTAAGTAATAAGACCATGTGAACCAGTATCTAGTCTGGTAAAAAAAAATTGTTCTTTTTCCTGTATACTCTGCCTTATTTATACCTGTTTGTGCATCAGACTATAAGGTAAATTTGGTTTTCATACAAGCTTGAATAACCTACACTTGGATTGATGCTCACTAGCTTTTTTAAACAGGGTTTCACTGAGTATTTTATTGCATAGCAGGTCTGAGACCAAGTCTGGTAGTGGTTCTTGTCTCTAACACTGGTCCAAAGCTAGTTTTCTGTTGTGTAATTGCAAGCAAGAAATCTGAAGGATCTAGTCCTAATGGACATGAATAACCCTATTTAAAAAAAAAAACAAACCCCAAAACTTTACCACCAACTTTAATGTGGTACCCAGGTCTGAGAAAGCATGTTGCTACACAGCAAGTTCTTCTATCAGTAAGTGATGGGGAATTTTTTTAGAGATTTTTGTTATGTCCTGCTTTCAGTAATGTTTTTCACCTTTTTGAGGGAGGCCTCATGCTCTTGTTTTCCCCATGCCTCCATTATTCTTTGGATCCCTTCCCTGTTTCATCCTTGCTGCTTTCTGGGGGCTTTCATTGTACCTGTGTCCCCACAAAAGCTGTGATGGTGGCACTGGTGACACTCGTCCTGGGAGAAGCACAGTTGGTTGGCAGAGGGGAGTTGTTTTGTGGCATTTGCACTCCTGGGCCATGAATAGGGCACTCCTTCCTAAAAGGAGCTAGGTCAGTGATCCCCTTAGGGATTCCTGTCCCCCCTCTCCCATGCTTTATTCTTTCCTAACACCTTACTGACAGGGTTCCTGTGACAGCAATGACTCACTACACTGTGAGGTGACACCAAGACCTCACTACACACTTCCCCTTCTCCCACAGCCTGTGAAAGGTATTTCTGTCTGGACTGTCTGGAGCTCTATAGTATTTTTCAACTCAGTTACCTAGAAGCAAGGAAATAGTTAATGTAAGTGAGAAGCTGCTCTTGAGAACTACTGCTTGTATACCAGCATCTCCCTTTTACTTAGAAAAAATAAAAACTAAATGGAAAACCTCACTTTTCTTTACTCTTCAAAAGTTCTTGAGAAGCCTATTTTTTGAGACTTATTCCTACTTGTGCTCTTCTTGAAACAATCAAAACTGCTGAAGATGTTCACCAAAAATGTATGAGCCCATGCTAAAAGTTTTGTTTTAATATACAGCCTACTTCAACATCAACACATAGTTAAGGAGGCCATTTTCCCAAAGTCCTGAGAAGAGGCTAATCTCTGAAAGGTACAAAACAGTGTGACCTCATGAAGCATTAGTTGAGTCCCAAAGCTGCTTTTCTTTCTCCCAGCTGTACCAGGCAATCTAATAAAAGATATCTAAGCAAATACCCTTTGCTTGAATTATAGTGTCAATAGGACTGCTCTTGAGTTATTTTAACTTTATGGCTTGGCAAGTTGCTCTTAGCATAAATATATGGTTTACCATCTAATCAGTCCTTTGACATGAACTTCCTTGGTCTGTGCACTTCAACTCAAAGTCCAAAAATCATTACTGCACACACTTGTAATTCTAAACTCACTGAATTGAAATATTCTACTGTTCAAAGAGGCTGAGAGAAGACAAACTTGGCTATTTTTCACTTTTTCTTACGAATGCAGTTCTACAAGTAGTTAAGAAATGGTCTGGATGTTCATGCATTTGGTGGTGAAAAAGGTTATGATGTGCTTTGTTGCAACATATACATCGGCTGTACAACCTGCTGAAGCCAGTGCCTGATTGTCACAGAAACAATTTCACTAACAGAATTTAAAGTTATGTTAGTGCTTTATAGACATAATATTTCATCTCATTTAGGGAAAGAATGTACCCAGGACGAAAGCACAGCTGCAGCTATCTTCGCTGTTCAAATGGATGACTATTTAGGAGGAAAGCCTGTGCAGAGTAGAGAAATTCAAGGATATGAGTCTACTGAATTTGTGGCCTACTTCAAAGGAGGAATTAAATACAAGGTAAAGAGCCAGCTGTCAAAATATATTCTAAAATACATGCAACATTGTCCCCCAAGTAAAATAAAATATTTTGCTTTGTATCTGTTACTGAAAGTTTAAAAGTTGTTTTGTAATGTTTAGTGGTTTTAGATCTGAATTACCTATCCTAAACTATAGGAGTCCCAGTACTTGTACAGAAAGCAGCAGCTTGTTTACCAGTGTCTCTTCCAATAACTGAAAACTGTCCCAGTGATTTATTCTCCCCCCCACCTCCCCCAAATCAATATATCCTGAGATTTCATACTTGTGTGTCTGAGGGCACTCAAAGTAGGGACTGTGTTTGGCAGGCAGTAAATTTCAGAGAAACTATTTCTCTGTTGTAGACTGAATCATTTTGTTCAAATGCAGAACCCAATGTGCTTAAGTAGTTAAAAACATGAACAGAGTGAAAAAGACCAAAACCTCACTTTAGACTAAAAATGGTGCTTTTGCAGTCCTGCTGCAGTTTTTTCTCTGAGGCAGTTAAAAAAAAAAATCCCAAATACTTTTCATGAAAATTTTATATTTTAAAAAGCTGTAGTGTCAGCCTCCTTGTTGTGTCACTTCCAGAAGCATTATCTTTGGAAGGAAACTTTTTGAGACATCTGTGTTTTTTAAGAATAAAGTAATGTATCTCCTGAGAATTTCCTTGTAGTAGGAGCTCTGGGAGCCATTGCTCAGTCAGCCTTTTTCCCTTTATGGAGGTTTGTAACTTGTCACAGTCTACACAACCAGTTGGAAGCTTCTAATTCTGCTTGTGTAAGAGAGCTTGACAGTGACCTGCCCACTCTTTTACATTTTTTTTCTTTGTAATTTCAAGAGATACTTTCTATTCCAATGCAAGGTCTGGGTCTCCTGGAGGAGTGGAGAATGCTGCCTCACAGAGGCAGACAGCCTAGCCAGTTTACAGGTATAAGTTATGCTTAAACTTACAATTTACAGATTATAAACCAATAGTTTGGTCTTGCTTCCCCCAGTTTGGTGCTCTTTGCTAGGTTGCAAATATTCCTGTCAAAAAATTAGAGCTGCTGTGGAATGACTCCTGCCTCTACACATAACCAGGCACTAAAACCACCCAGACCTCTGAATTTAAGGAAGCTGTGAAAACTTGTACAAGAGCTGCGTATTCCTCTGCTTTCCCTCAGTCTCTATTTGATAACCTACTGATTTTTGTCCTAACAGTGTGGTTCAGCATTACCTTATCCTCTGGATGATGCAGGAAAGTGTGGTAAATCCTGTGCTCTCCCTTTCCCCATTCATCTGAAAACCCTTTGAAGCAGGGTGACATCTGCTCCCTCAGATAAAGGCTCACACCTGAGAGTTCAGCAGCAGTGCTCCCCAAGTCTGTCTGATCTGTGGTCAGCACTGGTAAACAGCATATTATTTTGGTTCATGTCTCGCTGCATAAACTATTTTTAACCCTGCTGGCTCATCAGCTGTAGCAAAAAGGTGAATTTGCAGAAATCAGACTGAAATAAAGCTTGCTGCTTTGTTGTTTTGTTTTATTCAGGCAGGTGGTATTGCCTCTGGATTTAATCATGTTGTTACTAATGATCTGAGTGCTCAGAGGCTTCTGCATATCAAGGGCCGGAGAGTTGTAAGAGCCACAGAAGTCCCCCTGGCTTGGACCAGCTTCAACAGAGGAGATTGTTTCATTATTGACCTCGGAACTGTAAGTCTTTCCTAGAGCAAAACATGCTGAACAGTGAGAGGTGCAGCATCCCTTCTCAGGCCTCAGTTATCCCCTACAATGCACAACTGATTTTGTCACTCACCCAAACTGACAGAAAGAATCTGCTTTAGAAAATCAGTTTTAGTGTCACAACACTTTGAAGGTTCAAAACTGCTCTAAATGTTTTCTGAAGTATGCACAGATTATCCTTCAGGAAACAGTTCTTTTCCACTCAAGGCATTGAGATTTTTTACTTTGGATGTTTGAACCTTAAGCTGTTCACAGTAAGTCCTGTCTGACACTGTCTACTAGCTGAATGGGATCAGTGCAGGGATTCAGAGCAGAACAGATTGGACCTTTCAAGAGCATTTCTTCATATTCATAAAACTTTGATTGTGACAATTCACCCTGAAGAAATAGCTGCAAAAGAAGTTGTCATAATAAACTTGTCATACAATGTGTTGTAAAACTACTTGAGTATTTCAAGAGATCACTTGAGAAGCAATCCCATACTTCAAGGCTTTCAGCAGAAAGCCTTGTAGAAAGACTTAGTGCAGAAGCGTATGGACAGATAAGATAATTTTGCTTCGGATGACTTAAAGTATAGTACTGTCACCTTAGTATCAAAAAGTCTTAAAATGAATTCAAAAAGTAGCAGCTGGGATGCATGCTAGTTAGATGCTAGTTATCAGTTTGAAATTATTCCCATGCCTGTTATACTGACCTGTATAAAATTAAGAGCATATGAAAGAAACTAATTATCTGCAAGGCAGCAACTGCAGTTGGTCTTAACTGTAGTGCTTCAAGGAAGTGGTCAGCTACTTCAGCAAGATTTCAGAGAAGAGTTCCCTGACACGTTTGAAAGAAGAGCTGTTCTGAACTTATGTGCTTGGGTGTTTCTTCTGAAAAGCATCGCCTGGTGCGGTAATTGAAGTTATTGGTATCAAGTAGCTATATTGATTGTGTCTGTTAGAATTTTATCATGCTTAGCAGCCTTCAGACAGAACAACAACTAGTGTTTTCCTAACATTATCCCATTCCTCTTAAAGCACTGTGGTCTAATCATCTGAAACAGCCAAGTGATCAGTATCCAAACAGCTATCTCTCAATGTCACTTTGTATTTAGGATGCATAGAAGACTCAAATCATCTATTCCCTTTCAGAGTTAACCTGTGGGAGATGGGAAAGTTGGAACTAAACATTGATAGAAAGTGCTGCTTTTGCAGTCAGGCTGTCACAGGGCTTGAGTTTTCTGGTTTGGGGTTAACTGCCTATGGACACCCTGTGGAACTGGATGTACTCCATGAATTTGACTTGTCCTGACCCTTACTGTGCCACAGTTACCCAGTTCACCTAAAGTAATTACTCAGGTCACACTGCAGATATGGCAATGACACTGATGAAACACACTATGAGTAATAGTGGTGTTAGATGTATAGCTTAGGGTTCATCCCTTTGAGATGTGTTGAGAGGAGAGCACTGTCGCTAAGCAATTTGAATGTAATACGGCTTGAGTCTTGATTTCTAATACTGAATGTACATTGTAAGCCTTTTTATTTTTTACTATAGCATCACTCTGGTTTCTGATTTCCTGTTTGACAAGACAGAGGTCAAGCAGCAACGCAACCCTGTGCGTTCGCAGGAAGAAAGATTAGATGTGAAAAACATCTAGAACTCTTCTTTACCACGCTATGGGAAATGTCAGTCAAATCACATGACTAATAACAGTTCTTGGTCTTGCCATGTCAGTGGTATACCAGGGATGCGTTTTCTTGGATGTATTAACAAGTTAAGGAAAAAAGTGTTTTGGCATCCAGACATTTGTAGTAATTTCACCATAGGTTGTTATGTAAACTGGCCCTTTCTTGTGGGAGATGAAAGGGCAATGTGTGACATACTTCAAGATGAAGATATGTAAGTCTAGTGAAGTGCTTACAGAGAAATAGGTGTGGTAGAAAATACACTGCCATAGTGGAAATCTTGAGCAAGTTTTATAAGAGCTATATTTCAAGCTGAAATAACTGTATTTCAGATTGAAATTTTCCATGACCTAAAGGTCTATTGTAAATGGGTGAGCTCTTAATTGAAGTTAGAGGTCCTTTAAAAAAAAATAAAAAAAAGGATTTTGGCTCAAGTAAATTACTTAATAATTGAAATAAAATGAATCTTAAATAGGGTTGCTCTTGAGTCTTGGGATTTATTGCAGGGCATTACTGAATCCTTGTCTGAGAATAATGGGCTGTAATTGCATAAAATAATGAGCTTATGGTCAGTGCTTTTAATATCAAATTATTGTAGCATGTCAAATAAGATGAATTTCCAAGACTTACTTTCTTCAATCTCTTAGCTAACCAGAAGGATGGTTTCCATGTCACTGCAAAACTCCTTGTGCAGTCCATTTCCTGTCACATTTTATCAAGCCACTTATTTAATATAATGAAAAAAAATTTTGGTTTTCCCACTGAGCTCAATTACAGCAGTATTTTAAACCTGTGGTTTGAACAGATAAGGGAAAATTAAGAAAGGTAGTAATTATCAGGAATAAAATCATTAAAGTCACTAAGGTTTCCCTCCTGGTGATAAAGCCTTAAGTAAAAAGCATTTGTGTGCATTTCCAGCTAGGTTCGCATATTTACAGTTCAGGTTCTGATGGTTACCTCATACCTAGATATGTTACTAAACCACATTTACAGCACTTCAAATATCCTGCCCAGGTCTTATCTTGCCTCCTTCAAACTCTCTAGGCTGGAACAGAAAATAGCTGCAGATGGCAGAGAAAACACTGTTTTTGATATGAGGGGAGTCATTAGCTGTGGGTAATGTGCAAAGACCTTTTATTCAAACAATCTTCTATAAGACTAGGACGTGAGCACTGTGGCCACCAGACTGATGTTCCAGTGCAGTGAGTGATCCAGGAGGGTGCCTGGGGTGCCAGACCCTGATTTATGATTTTTTTTTCTACAAGGGATTTCCATGACACCTCCTTGATGAACCTGGGAATCTCCCTGTAAGGGAGCCTGTGGGACAGGGCAGGCAAGACAAGTGCAAGGCAGTTGCTGATAAGGCTTTGTATGGACCTGGAGTAAAGCACACCTTATCTTGTCAGGTGCTGCTTAGCATGTCCTGTCCTGGCACAGCTCTGCTCAAGCCTTCCCAGAAGCCATGGACTTCTGCCACACTTCCCATCCTGTCCTTTTGGCTGGAGGGTGCTGAGCTTTTCTTGGTGTCCCACCTGAGAGGCACCAGGGTTGGGCTGTTCTTGGTGGCCCTAAACTGTCTGGCCTTGCTCTGTACTGTCCCTTTTACCTCCAGATGCAGCTCTCTGCATCACCCCATTCTCCAGCCATGCCCCCAGCCATATCACTCTTTCTTCCTCCATCACGAAGAAAAAAATCTCAGAACAGCAAGGAGCATGAGAGGGCATGGAAAATGACCACGGAAGGGAAGAAAAAGACTAATCATTGTGCTGTTCAGGGAATGACATACATGCTGTTTACCAGGCTATTTGAGTATTATCCATGCATATGTTAATATAGCTCATATATGTAGATTTCTGATAAAATGTGCTAAAGACTTTAATCTCTTTTGTCAGTTTTCTTAGTGATTGGTTTAAAGTGGGAAGGAAACTTACCAGTATTGTGAAGTTTGCCCTATGTACACTGGTGATGTACAAAATGTTGAGATGTGTTGATAATTTGGGTAGTTACCAAACTTGGAGCAGGAGTAATGGGAGTAGCAATACAATAAAACAACATGAAGTGATCAGCTGATTTTACTGAAAGCTCCTCAGCGCAGTTGGGGAAGTTCTGTGATATGAAGGCTGTCTGAAGTTGTATCCTTAGTGACCCGCAAAAATATTCTCTACACATTTGTTCAGATAGAGCTTTGTAAAATATAAGACTTTATTTTCTCTGACTTCCCTCTTGATGGGAGGCAGGATCAGTGCTATGAGCCAAGTGACTGCAGAGAGCAGGGATAGGGCTGCGTACCACTCAGCCTTCTGGAAGAAATTAGAAGACAGTTGTGTGATAAGTACCAGGCAGTTACGAGCTTGGGCCTGATAGAGGCTGGAAAGTTTTTTGTCAGTTCTGTTAATGGAACATTACCCTTCTTCCCAAAGGAAGAATGCAGGCAGTGAGGTGACAACTATATCTCAAGTTAAGTGAAGACTGAAGGTAAACCATACTCAGTTGTCCATCTTTTCTATTTCTATAGTGGTGCTTATAAACTGATTTATAAACAGCCAAGAGATTGCTGGTTTGAAATTTAAGAGTCTGCGGTGT
Source organism: Gavia stellata (assembly GCF_030936135.1). Taxonomy (NCBI): domain Eukaryota; kingdom Metazoa; phylum Chordata; class Aves; order Gaviiformes; family Gaviidae; genus Gavia; species Gavia stellata. The sequence continues at coordinate 31,135,752 of NC_082599.1, forward strand.
GCTTAAAAACAACTTGTTGTACCATCCAGCAATCAATGTATGTACTTTTCAAGGGCTCCATGAATCACAAGTGAAAATTGTGATGTTAGAACTCAAAAGTATGAGACTGAATAAAGCTGTTGTGATCATGTATCTGTGAGTATGCTCCTACTTGGACTCCTGACATAAGTATGTCAAAAGGAAAAAGATTGCTGTCTTGCAGAGACACTAGAAAAAATATATCAAGCTTTTTTGACAGCTGCTTTTCATAAAAACCGTTGACTTGCTATAGATTAAATTATGTTTACAAAAAGAAAATCAACTTCTGCTTTTTAACAGTAAAAGACCAAGAGGACTGATACTTGCTTTATGATTATGACTATGGGGTATGATTCAGCATCACATTGCAACCTCAAGCACAGTTGTAGTTTTGCTTGCTTCTGTAATCTCCTTGCCAGCACTATCTCTTCTTAGGTGGCTTTGCTTATCTTCCTTTAGAGAAACCAGTTCACATTCAGCATATTAATTGCTTTAAAGTCACTATTTGTGTATAAACAGGACTGGAAAAGCAGATTCTTGCATTTTGGAGTTCATCACTGTAAGTTTCTCTTTCTAGTTGCTTTCCCTGGCACTAACAACATTTTTCCATGTTTTTCATTCACATGTTTCTCCTACAACAAACCTCTTCCCTAGTTTCCCCCAGCTGAGAGTTAAACTGTTGCTTGTGCTGTGGCAGGGACTTGCCAAACAAGTAGCAGAGCTTGAACTAAACTGCTTTAGTTCTTCATTAACTTTATGGACTTACTAACAGCTTAAAAATGTGGTTAATCTATGCACAGTGTGTCTTAGTAAGCAAGCATCTATTTTTTCAGTAAATCTGAACCAATCATTTTTACAGCTCCAGTAGTATGAACATCAGCATTCTGGGAATTGTTAATAGTCCCAAAGTCATCAGATGGAGAAAAATAAATATTAGCCTTTTTTCCTGACACTTCAGTTAGAGTATTCAGGGTAGGTAGTTTTCCTTCATACTCTATGGACTGGAAAGCTCCCCCTTGCTCCCACTTGTATGCAGAAAAGTGGCTGAAACACAGACCATCATTAAAGCTTCAGGTGGACAGAACACATATGTATGCACAAGGATTCAGTTACTTTTCTTCCTGATGCTGTAGGAAATCCAGATGTTTTGCTGCTTGATCTGTTATTTAGAATGAATATCCTCCTGGTACTCACCCTTTAATGTGCTGTGGTATATTCTGGGAATAGCTGTTGCCATACTAGCAAAACAGGTGTGAGAAGAATAGTGAATGTAGTAAGTATATGACTGTGGTACATCTGACTTATTTTTATTCTGACAATTTGTTCCAGTTTAATCGAATGGGAGACTCCAAGACTGTTTACAAAGATACTATTGTAATTATACCAGGGCCAGGCTTGTGGTGGCCTCAGTAGTATTCTGGCTGAATGAATTCAGAGTTTGTTTTGGATTATCAAAACTCCACAACTTTCAATGGTTCACTGTATTAGATTCAACAAATGTAAAAGGCAGATTTGATGAATATGTGAAATGATTTTTTCTTTTCCCTGCCTGTATCAAGAATTCAACTGTCAAGACAGGAAAAACATTGACTAATTTAAGGAGAAAAATGTCTCCAGAAGCCCTTATTAACCTGGTTCAAGCCAAACATTCTTCTCAATATGTATGTCAGTTCCTAAAAAAACTGAATGTCAGTGAACTGACAAAGTGCTGTATCCTCATCACTTTTATTCAGTTTTATTGTCCTGTTATTTTCCCTACCTCTTGGACTTTGTTTTCTTGATTTAGCACTCTTTTTTTGCTTAAAAAAGCTCCACACTCTTGCTTTAGGGCTCTCCATTTAGTTTCCAAAAACTTGGTGTTTGAATTATAAACACCAAGGTAATGTGCATTTGTTTTACAAATACTTTTACGGAGAACTGAAGGCACTGGAAGTATTTCTGTTGTTTGCAGTTCATATAAAAACTTTTTCCCAAGTCTATTTGTATTTTGTATTGGCATTTTTCATTTAAATCTGTTAACTTTAAGAGACTAGACTTTAACAAAGAGCAGTTTCAGCTAAAATGAACTCTTGCCTTATCAGAACAGCTGTTTATTAATGACCATGAAGAGAATGAATGGAGTATCTGCTGAGTGCATCCCAGTTAATTTGATACTAACATAGGAGCATGATAAGATATGTATAAAAGCTTTGCCAATATTTGTGCATGTTCAGTCTCCCTCTAGCTTTGCTAGTTTTTTCTACTTCCCTCAGGAAGTGGTATCTTAGGTTCACTCACATGTGAGCATTAGGAGTGCAGACTCCTTTAGTCACTCCTGCACCACAGCTCCTCTCCTCCTGACCCACCTTTCCTTGCAAGCCTCATCAGCCTTTCTTCTACCTACCTACTATGAAACCACTACAGTGGCTTTGTGTGATGTGGTTATTTGCCTGGGCACTGATCTGATTCTATGTAATAAACAGAAGCAGCCCTTATGTATGAGTTGTGGGGGTAAAGAGAATGTGGTATGGTGTTTCACATGAGTGAGCGGGTTTAGCTGAAGGTCTTTGTGGTGCTAAGCCCCTCTGCTTCATAGCTATGCCTCTGTACCTAATGTTGTGCTTTAGAGGAACAGAAGACAACATCCTGACTGACATACATTAAGTCAGCATAAGGTATGTCATGTTGACATGACACTATCCACACTGTAGATTTAGCCGACTCTAAACTAAGAGTGGTAATTTTTTTAACTGAGGTGCAGTTACATTCTGGGAGTATGTTCTGGTATAGATACAGGCAAAGGTGGAACAGGCGTAGGGTTCATCAGGGCCTGCCAACAAAGAATAGAGGCACACCAGCTTGTGATACTTGGCTTAAAGTCTTTCCTTAATGAAAGCTTAAATTTTTATTTTAATATTTTAAGATTAGTGAGACTTAATCCCTTAAACATTTCACTGTTATTTTCTACCAAAATTGAAGTTTTGCAACAAATTTGCTTCAAATAAGCTTTGAAACCTATTTAATCTGTTTAGCTTTTTAATGTCTCTTCATGTAAGAGAATGTAAATCAGCAGTTACAGTATGGGCCTTGAAATTAATAGGTACTTCAACAAAGATAAGTGTTTTAATCCTATAGGTTCAGGACATGTTTGTAACTAAAACAAAATTGTGAGTTCTTCAGATTTAAGCTTCTTGGTTTTGCTTTCATAGTCCTGGCTAAAATTCATAGAAAAGACACCAGGACACAGTGTATTTCCATTTGCCTCCAAACTGAGCAGGCTGCCAGTTGAATACAGAGGTGGCTGTGTATTAGAAAGGAAAACCTGGTTTTATGACACTTCTGAAATAAGCACATTTTTTGTTTATTTTTCCTTCTCGTGCTCTACATGCCATTTGGGGCTGGAGCAGGAAGGCAGGAGGTGTACTTTCACAATCCTTCTCCATACAGGGAAAAGTGCCAAGGTACTCTTACTCAGAGATACACAAGCCATACATGATCATCCTGGTGCACGCTTCCATACAGAAGCTAAGTGTTGGGTTATTTTTAATGTGCTGTAGAAATTTCATGTGACTTTCACAAGGTTACTCTGGGCCAGAAACTATCAGGAATAAAAGCAGTGAATCCTGCTGCTCTGTAACTAGACCAAACCACATCCCTCAAAACATGCAGATGAGGAGAGACCTCTGTGACCATGGTGTGAATGGCACAGACCTGGTTTGCCTTCCCGACCTCCCTCAGGAGCTCTGGGGTGGTCATTGTGATTATTCATGATAACATGTTCTAACTCTCAGCTGCTAATTGTCCCACTGTGATCTGACAAGTATATTGATATCAACAACTGTTAATATCAGGTAGCAGAATAGCTCTCTTCTGTAGCATCTCTCTCTGTTAAACAGATTTAAAAATAAACAAACACTGCTAGTACAAACTTCTGAAAATAAACTGGTCTTGGCCCAGGAATTACTGGTGAATGAAGTTCTTTTTTTTTGAGGGGAGTGAACACTTGAAGTCTATTTTCATTTTAATGGAAACATTTTTTGGTCAGCCCACCAATTCAAAATGAGTTTAACAAAACAAGCCTAAAAATAGTGAAGGTGTAGTACAGCTAAGAAACTGTGAAAGCACTGAGTGAGCTAAATCTAAATACCATATTATGGCCCTAGTTAAGCCCTTTATATAGATATGTCTAAAAATAAATACATGAATAATAAAATACAAGCCAAAAGCTCAATGGTCTGTTGGACATAGTTAGATAACTGGATTTACCTGAAACACAGGCAGCTAGATCTAAATATTAGCCTTGTCAAGAAGTGGTTTTAACTCAAAAATCTTTTTTCTGGCTTTAAATTGTTAAAAACCCAATCTGCCTTGAGATTGAAATGGGTAAGTTATATCAGGAAGACAAACTTGTAAATATCCAGCTGAATGTCTACCATGAGGCCTCAAAATTAGATACATTTAAAAATAATTGAGAAGATGATTTTACTTCAGAAGAGAAAATTAACTGAATTTAACCTCCTGAAGGCTTGTAGCACTGAATGCTTAAGTTATTTGTTTAGTGCTCATAGTAAATACAGTAAAATATTGTACACTTTGGGACACTTTCATGACTTGTGGCTGCTCACTTCCTTCTATTAAATTACACAGTATGTGAAGTTTAGCTTTCAGCATTTTAGTAAAGAATACTGTCTTTATTCCCTAGTGCTGAAAAGAATCAGATTCTTGTTTCTCTAGCTTTTAATTACTATTTTCTTTAAATAACCAGCGAAGATGGAGTTTATTGGAATGCTATGGCTTGTCCATGTGAAGCGCAGATCAAGGATGTTTTCAGACACTGCTTGTTGATTCAAGTTTTTTTATGTGGCAGGAGAAAACCTTACTACATAAGGTTTCTCAAGGTTGCAGCTAACAAAATTTCATATTTATTTATTTTAGTTTAGGACAAAAGTATTTGGGCCACATTATTTTGTGGGAATGTTTCTGTTGTTTAGGAAGATGGACTCCATAAAGAAAATGAAGTCTGCAAATCAAAAAAAATATTAAATCCATTACTCTAGATTTTTAAAGGTCTGTCTCCTTCCTCAGGCTGATTTGAAGCCTTGAGCCAGTGGACTGTAGGAGAGCTCAGTTCAGTCACTTGCTGACTGAAGGCAAAGTGGGAGAATATGCTGTGAATGTGGGGTAGTCAGGGTGCGCTGTGCAGTGGGACCTTTAGGAGATGCTAAGAAAAGAAAATGTGAATTTATTGTCTGAGAAGTAAAGGTCTTTGCAATTTGCAGTGACAACTTAAGTCTCACAATATCCTTTGTGGTCAGTACAGTAAATACTATTAATTTTGTGGATGAGAGTGCTTGTTTGAGGTTGCATGGCCAGTTACCAAAAGACCAAGAGGAGGCTGACACATACAATTGAAACTGAACTTTTAACCTTTCTGAATGAGTGATGTCCATGAATTGCAGCATACACACTGAGATAAGGCAATAGCTGCCTAACCTCTTCTGCTAATTCTCTATGCATGTTGTCTTCCTTATTGCTTCTATAGACTGTGGGAAAATAAAGAATCCCTATTTATTGCTGCTATATCTAGTGACTCCTGTTTTCTCACATAATTTAAAATAAACACAATTAGTAGGAGGTAGGCCAAGATGAGAATGAGTAAGTTTGAGTGCTGAAATTCTCAGAAACTGAAGGAGTCTGTGTTTTGGCAAGTCTCCCAAATTTTGGGAGAAGATGGCTGAAGCAGTGCATGGCTATAACAACTATATTAAAATTGAAATGTTTGACTTTCTACACACTCAAGGTAGTCTTTCATTAATTTTTTAGATAATTCTGTTTCCCCAAGTATGCACAGATATCTTTTTTCCTGTGGAAATGTCAAAAGTCAGATTTAAGATAAGGTTCAGACCTGAAGACAAGTATGTCTCCAGATTCTGGATACTTAGTAAGCTGACAGTATTCAAACCAGAACTTGGAAGCAGATTTTTTTTCTTGTCTTAAGCCTACAGTCAAGTTGGTAAAGGCAAGCTGAAAACCTCCCAGCTTTCATTGCGTAACATCTGCAAGTTGAAAGGGATCCAGTTCCAGGAATCTGTAATCCTGACATAAGCTTAAAACTTCATTTTTGAAGGATGCTTCCAAAGGGAAGGGAACTTGGCTGTGAGATCACTGAGTTTGTTTCTTTTTTGTGTCCAAGCTGGTGAAAAGTAAATATCAGAAGTTACCAGTGCTGTTTCGCATGCAGATGGCATCGAGGTTAGCTGTCTTATAAAAGTTTGCACCTCCTAGTACTGAGAAGCTGTACTTCATCTCTCACTTGTCTCAAGCCACCATTTCAAGGACTGTTAAATAACAATAGTGGTCAGCAGAAATATCTTAAAAAGCTTTTTTTGAATGAAACAGGTTTTCAAACAAAACCTAAGTTTTATACAGTTGTATACATTGTAAAACTAAGACCCTAGTAATTTACTCAGTGAGGGCTCTGATTAAATCTTTATTTGCATTGTAGATGAACACAAACCAGTTCAACCTTTTTTTAAAGTTGAAAATGACTGTATACCTTTATCGCTGTATTATTTGGGCTATTTGATAGAATCATGTGAAGAAGAGTCAAATTACTTTCTTCCAGAAGAAGGGAGAGGGGGAAAAAAAGAAACCAGCCAGGCTGATTAATTTCCTTTGACTAGCTCCTTCTAGCTCAGCCTCTTGCAGCTCTGCAGCTTATGTTCTGCCTGTTCTTAGTAATTTTCGTCAAGACTGAAACCTAAATTCTATATTCTGAAAAGCTTTGCATTCAGGATGATTAATGGGACTTGCAAAAATGGGGTGTCCTTGGTCTGTGGTGTGACTGGATTAGGTGACCTGTCTTAGGCTGGTTATGGTGGCCCTCCTTCCTGAGAGGTGCCTTGGGAACATGCTTCATTCTGGTTGAATTGTGCTTTCCCTGTCATGTGCGGGGCATACCCATTCACTACCTATTCAGCCAGATGAAAGGAAGGCCTTGAAGGCCCGTAAGAGGATATCTAGGAGTGGGCTGCTGCCACCAGAGCACTTGCTCATCAACATGAAGAGCCACTGCTGTGGTGTCTGAGGAGCTCCTTGTAAAGGTGGCAACCACAATGGGGTGGATTGCCCCTGTGGCAGCAGCTTACTCCTATCTGCTGTGTTTCCTGAATGGAGGCATCTTTTACAGATATGTCTATTGTCTTTATTTTAGTTCCTGAGGCAGGAAGGGGGACCAGGTATATGTCCAGCATCTGTTGGGGAGGAGCTTGGTGATTTAACTGACCAGAAAAACTGCGTATTCCTGATCTGTAAATCTGTAGAAGTAATGAGCATTGGATCAACTGTACACTAAGGAAAAATCTTCCAGTGAAGAAGACTTTTTATTGAAAACACCTATGTCATCCGTTTGCACTTGAGCTGGTTTTGTGGTTTAATGCAGCAGAGTGCATGACAAGTATCATTATACACCAGAAAGTCACCAAAATAAAAACTGGATTGAAAGATCTAACTTTACGTTTGAGTAGCAGATACAGTCAGGGTTGAAATAACTTTGTTTCTTGTCACAGATGAGAACCAGCACTGCTGAAGTAGCATAGAAGAGGAACTGCCAGATATAAAATAAAAATAATTTGTAGTAGCAAATTTAGGAGTTTCAGGTTCTTTAGATAACTGAAGATATATCTGTACTTGGGATAAAACTCAGTCAAACCAAAACTCTGACTATTCTGAGATTGAGCGATCTCCTAATATGTAGATGCTAAATTACATTACATAAATATGTTGCATATTACGAATACAGGTGACTTAGCAAATCTCTTCTGGAAAGTATTTCTGAAAGATGTGGCTTCACTGATGTTCTAGTGGTTTAGATCCAGTAAGATAATTATAATAAAATATTAATTTCATAATTTTGCTTGGTGTTGAATCTTACTGCTAATGTGTGTGTTCTTTTAATTATTTTAGGAAATCTATCAATGGTGTGGCTCATCATGCAATAAATACGAGCGGCTGAAGGCTACTCAAGTTGCTGTTGGCATTCGGGACAATGAACGAAATGGAAGGTCTAAATTAATTACTGTGGAAGAAGGGAGTGAACCAGACCAGCTCATAGAGGTATTGTAATATGCATACCAGTTACTGACATAGCTGTGAATAAAATGTTTTTACACCTCAGGAACTAATTAGGATTGGGCTCAAACCTTATGTTCTTCAAGGACTCCAGGAAGTCAGATTTAGGTTACGGTAGGCCAGTTTATACTTCTTTTCTCTTCTTATCCAAGCAGTGTTAAGTTTATTGGGCAGTACAGTCTGAGATAATTAATCATTTGAGAGTACTTTTTCAAGAACTCAGTGTTTGCTTTTTCGAATTAGCGGTAGGGTGACTGAATTAACAGCACAGCTCATACCTGAACCATACTATCTGCTCCATATGAGGAAAGAGCAGCATCGAGGTAGGACAGCACCAAACAAGAGGAAAGACACAGAATTACTATGTCTAGGATGTCAACAAATATAGCAAATTGCATGGAGATGCATGGGGCCAAGCACACTGCTTTGCATAACCACTTCTATTACAAACTGTTCTGCACCTAGCCTCTAGTAACCCTACTGAGCCCCTTCCTTGCATGTTTAGAAAGTTTACTTAAAAACAGAATTTAGATTTCATAACTGAGTTGATCAAAGTAGATTGTAAAAGAAAAAAAAAAAAAATTTCCTCAATTTTTGGAGTTTTCAGATCTTGAAAAAATTAACGAGCACTGATGCATTGTTGCAGGTCACATACTAATAAAACCATTGTCACTTGGCATTTGTGTGCTAAATTAAGCTATTCCCATTCATTCTCTAAAAAGAAGGATGAGGGAAGCAGCGTCATAAAGCACTCCTTCAATAAAATAGAAAATGTACAGTTAGAATATTATCTTGTACTTCAAATTAACTTCAGGAAGTAATGCTAATGGTGCATGCAAGTATGCCATTATTTTTGATGGTGCTTACGTTCAGTTTTGTCACATGGGCTATAACTAGTTATTGCCTAAGCAGCAGAACATGCCAGGTGCTGAGCCACCAGCCCTTGACCATGCTAGCTGTGGTGACCACTTTGGATGATCTGTTGTGATGGGTTGACCGTGGCTGGATGCCAGGTGCTCACCAAAGCTGCTTTATCACTCCCCTTCCTCAGCTGCACAGGGGAGAGAAAATATAATGAAAGGCTCATGAGTCAAGATAAGGACAGGGAGAACCCTCACCAATTACTGTCACAGGCAAAACAGACTTGACTTGGGGAAATTATTTATTTTTTAAATAATAATTTAATTTATTTTATTACCAATAAAAATCAGAGTAGGATAATGAGAAATAAAACCAAATCTTAAAAACACCTTCTTCCCACCCCTCCCTTCTTCCCAGGCTCAACTTCACTCCCGATTTCTTCTACCTCTGCCCCCCAAGTGGCACAGGGGGATGGGGAATGGGGGTTGTGGTCAGTTCATCACACATCGTTTCTGCTGCTCCTTCCTCCTCACACTCTTCCCTTGATCCAGCATGGGTACCTCCCACGGGACACTGTTCTCCACGAACTTTTCCAGTGTGGGTTCTTCCCACAGGCTGCAGTTCGTCATGAACTCCAGCATGGGTCCTTTCCCCAGGGTGCAGTCTTTCAGGAACAGACTGCTCCGGCATGGGTCCCCCGCAGGGTCACAAGTCCTGCCAGCAAACCTGCTCCAGCGTGGGCTCCTCTCTCCATGGGTCCACAGGTCCTGCCAGAAGCCTGCTCCAGCATAGGCTTCCCACAGGGTCACAGCCTTCTTTGGGCATCCAGCTGCTCCAGCGTGGGATCCTCCATGGGCTGCAGGTGGATACCTGCTCCAGCATGGACCTCCATGGGCTGTAGGGGGACAGCCTGCCTCACCATGGTCTTCACCACAGGCTGCAGGGGAATCTCCGGCACCTGGGCCACCTCCTCCCCCTCCTTTCTCATTGATCTTGGTGTCTGCAGAGTTGTTTCAGTCTGATATTCTCACTCCTCTCTTCTCTGGCTGCCATTGCACAGTTGTTTTTTTCCCCCTTCTTAAATATGTTATCCCAGAGGCACTACCACTGTTGCTGATGGGCTTGGCCTTGGCCAGTGGCGAGTCTGTCTTGGAGCCGGCTGGCATTAGCTCCACTGGACATAGGGGCAGCTTCTAGCAGCTTCTCACAGAAGCCACCCCTGTAGCTGCACCACCACTGCCACCCCCCCTGCTACCAAAACCTTGCCATGCAAACCCAATACATCTGTCCATCTGCTTGCAAAGACTTTTTGGCTGTGGATTTGTGTACAGATGTGGCTGTGCTCAGAAGTAGGGGAGGTGGCACACAGTGCACTGGAGATTTTTGAAGGAAAAAAACCCCAAACAGTCCTCTCTCTGGCTTTTTACTTCCTTGTACAGACTTCTCACACCAGCTCTGGTGTGGCACATATTTTACACCTATAACTTTTATGAAAAGAGCACAGGTTGACAATTAGAGCCCAACCTCCTGCTCCTTATTTGAATCACAGTATTTGGTTGCAGCCCACTGTGGGCCACAGCTGCGTGGCACTGTGGGAGCCTGCTGGCACAGTCCCCTGGCAGGAGCCTCCTACTGCCAAGCCCATCCCGGGGTTACTGCTCAAGTGTCTGCACAGGGCTTCCGAGAAGCTCATGTGTGAATTGGGAGCACTGATCAGAACAGCTGCACTTTGCACCTCTTTTCTGACTAAGGTACAGATGCAAAGTCAGACTTCTGTGCTGGCACAGCAAGGACATGGGACCGCCGCAGGAATGGCTGTCAGGAGGCTGGCTGCCTCCTCCCACCAACAGGCTATGAGCAGCAGGGATATGCTGGCCTTGCCCCTGCATCTGTTTGCCAGACTTTTTCAGCTGGGTGCAACTGTTGTTTTGACACATGATTAAGAGCAGGAAGAAGGCCAAGGTTGCATTTTGATCCTGTAGTGCATTGTTACTGTATTAGGGAATAAATCTTTTTTTCATTTGTTCAGTAGTGTGTGAAGAAGTTTCTGCTTTTCCTTTTGGATTGTGAATATAGAGGGAAGAAAAATAGGTAGTTCAATGCAAGTAGGTTCATGGCTTTTATCGCCAGCACTGTAATGAGCCTGATTCAAGTGAGTTTGTCAGCAGCTAGGGCTTACCTTCTAGCCTGCATCATGCTGGGTAGCCTTGCTTTTGAAAGTGCTGCTCACATAATGGGGTTTGCAGCTCGGCCGTGGCTGTCCCAGTCCAAGCTCTGAAATGTGCTGCTAATAAGCCAGAAGAGTAGTTAACCTCACAAACATATAAAAACTATTAATCCCTATTCCTGCTCAAATTATATCCAGTTCCTGGTGTTCTTCATTTTGATTTCTCCTTGCTGCCATAAAATTGTTTCTAACTTGCTGTAGCACTTGCCCAGGCTGACTGCTCTGAAACTAGCATTATGCTTGTTTTTTCCCTCTGCATCAGGAAGGATGGATTTTTGCCATCTCCAGCGTTCTTAGAAAAAAGTTGAATTTTTTTCTAGGGAAAATAATTATATACTTTAAATATTCATTTTGTCATCCAGTATACCACTGAAATCATAATGAGAATTCCTAAAATTATCTCCTCTGATAAATGTCAGGAATGATTCCCCCTCCCATGAGCTGGATATCTGCTTCTGTATCAGTGGCTTAACTTGCTTGTGCAGCACTGCTAGAAAAGTGTTCACCAGGCAGGGGCTGACATACCTACAATAAGTACCAATGAGCCAACAGTGATCTTATCCTTACTCTCTAAGCACAGAGTTGTGTCTCCTGATCAGTAAACCAAGACTGCTGTGCCTATGCCCCACTACGGAGGCTTGACACATAGGCTGATTCAACACACCCCGCCAGACTTCTCTCCTGCTATGGGATTAGCAGAGGCATCAGCGGCTGTGCCAGGCTGGCATTTCCCAGCCTGCCTGCTTTCCCGTTGGGAGCTGGGGAGCTGTGGGTGAGGTGAATTAGTCTGACAAGGGCAGTTTTCTGCTCCCAAACACCATTTTTAGCAAGGACTTGGCAACAGGCTGGCACTGCTTGAACAATTTGCTCATGGGAGAAGAGCTGTCTGGAGCATGCTGTAGGGCTGGATGCGTTGCTGTGGCAAGCCAGCATGATATAGCTTGCTTGCCCTGGGAAAGGAGAGTGGCTAAAAGCTGGGTATGTGAGTAGTTCTGACAGCAGCAAGCCCTTTTATTATCTGCTGTAGTGACTAGGGGCCACTTGGGAACACACAGTGATTGTCCTGTGCTCGCACTCAGAAAACGCAGCATGTCTGGAAAGCTCAGACCTGCAGTGAGTGCACAGAAGGTCTCATCAGGTGCTGCAGGAATCACTAGAACTCTTTGACTGCAAAGACGAGGCAGAAACTTTCTGTGCAAGCACATCAAAGGTATTTAATCTACTTAGTTTCACCTCCGTGTTTGCACTTTAGGTGAGGTACTGGCTGGCAGGTTTAAATAAGCAGTGCTGTATAGGGTTGTTGCCTTGAAAATTTAAAAAATAAACTGACCACCTTGGACAAATTGCTGCTGTTACTGCTCAGTAACTGTGACTGGTGTCCACAGTCGCAGCTGCCCATAGTAAAATTCACCAGATGCTAACTCTGCTCTGATTTTCTCATGTAAACAGCTGAATAGAGTTACTCATTCTGCTGAATCTTAGGCCTGAATGTTCAAATTGTGTTACAGGAAATTTTTCATCTGCATGGGATCAATCAAAAAATAGGTCTTGAGTCAGTTTGGTCACTATAGAGTGACCATGTTAGGGTTAAAGCTAAATAAGGAACATTAAATATATGGTTTCAAAGCTAACCTAGGACCAAAATCTTCTAGGGTCAGTTTCTAGCCCTGCCGGAAACCCCCTTGGGCCAACTGCACTGACACTGATTCTTGTCCTTCTAACTGCTTGCAGTGGTAAGCAGAGATCTCACAGCATTGCTGTGATCACTGAGGTCACCGAGGTCTGAGAGAGCAGCCACCTTAACAGGTAGCCGTGGTCAGGACAATTTTCTAACTGTAGTTGGAATCTCTGCTCTAATTCTGAAGAGAGGACACAACTGGGGAAGCTAAATTTTAGAAAGAGTTTCCCATGATCTCATTATTTAGCATTATGGGAAATGGTGAGTGGCATGAGTGAATGACCGAGGTACCCTGTTTCCTTTCTCCAGTGAAGTTAATTGTCCACTGTTTGGCTAGTGAATGTGTAAGCGGTGCCTCTGCTTTCAGAGTAATGGCAAATTAGAGAAATAAGGAATCAGAAATGTCTGGTTTTGTTTTCTAGTTGGTCAGCAAGCTGAAGCTGCTTGCAGTAATGGAGGAAACACAGAAATTCAGTTCTGAGTTACCCAAGGGAAAGATGCAAAGCATCCAATACTCCATGCATAGCGCACCAGCACCTTGTTCTGGTATCATACCTCTGGAAATGACATAGGAGAGGCAGAGAAAGTCTTAGTATATTTGATTTAGTGTATTTATGTAATTTGAAATATGAGACACCCTAAGAGATTTTTAGATTGACAGTACTGTTCTGACTACATAGACTCATCTCCCCGTGATAGATTTTAAGTATCTCGGGCAGCTATGACAGTCTGTCTGCAGGGTATAATGAAAAAGTAAGATAATCTGAGTTTTAACTAAACCAAGTATTGAGCCTGCATCTGTCCCTTCTACTTAATCATGAAGTGTTCAGCTAACACTTTTCAGGATGGTTCTTGTTTTCTATGCAGTCAAAACTGTCTGATTCTTAGGACTGTTTTGCTGTTTCCCCATAAATGACTTCTCTAAAACTGCAGCTCTTGGTAGCCTGTGATTGCTGCAGTTTTTATTGCTGAGGCTTTTGGCTTTTGTTTTGTAAAGGTTTTTGATGTCATGGCTGAAACAATGAAACCTGAGAAATATGACTGCTGAGGTCTAAAACCACAAGAAAATGAAGGATCATGTTAGTACGTATTTTCGAAATCAGTCTTCTGCCTTTAAACAAAAAACAGCACAACTTTTGTTTACTCAGCATTTGCAGTTGTCGTGTGCCTGGTTTTCTTAGAGTTCTAGTGGCCTTACAACAGATGAGTGCAAATTCATTTCTCATAAGATACTTGTGTAAATATTCACCTAGTTTATATTTGTTTACATATTGAGCAAGAAAAGGAACCTCTTCCTCCTTTCTGATAACACAGCCTTTCTCTTCCCTCCTTTTTCTTTTAAGCTCCTAAGAAATGCATAATCCTGAGAATTCCTGAATGCCACTGTGTTCAGTGATGATTGTTTTTGCATGTGGTGTGAATAAATACTACACACGGAGGTATGGGAATGGCTTGATCATATTACAGCCAGTCACACCTTTCCACCTCAGTAACTGGAAAGGGACTGGTAGCACTATGCAGTGCTAACTCAGTCATGTGGATAAAATCTCAAGAGCGCAGAAACTAAGAAGCGCCCATTGCAAATGCAAGTTACAGAGGCCGCTTCTTTAGAGACCCAAATAATGCAAACATCACCACAACGTCAAGCTCCAGTAAACCTTACATTAGCTGGATAGGTGTCTGGGCATATGGACAGAAGAGCAGGACCACCCCCTCCTTTCTTGTTAAATTCAAGCCCCTAAAAAATATTTGCTACAGAACAAAGATAATTTCCAAGGGCAGCACAGAGTGCACTGAGGTAGCTGGGAAAAACCAAGGCTTGCCGTGACTTGTGACTAGCATAAATGGGTTTGACAGTGCAAGGGCATGCTTCTCTGAAGGAGCTAGACAGGTTCCTGTGGTCTCTGGTCCTGTCACATGGCTCATTGCATAAGGTTTGAAGAGCAGCACGTGCCCCGCCCCGCCAGTTTGGTACCTGCTCTTTTCCCACAGCCAGCAAGAGTAGGATCTGCCATCACAACCCAGTAAAAACAAAAATTGCTATTGCTGCTCACAGAACATTTGCATTTCTTCTTGTTCCCTTGCTTTTGGTTGTATTATGAGGTCAAGTCATGCTAAGGAGAGGTTTATTTGTTTTGTATACAGAGGAGTGGAGGAACAGTGGGGGTGAAGGCGACGCAGGAGGAAGAGGAGGAGGGGTAATCAAATTCCAGGCATTTGTTAGGGATTAAACAATTCTTTAATCATGTAGCTTGTACACAGTTTTACTCAAATGCTATGAATTCATATGCTATGAATTGCATGTAACTATTATGGTCCAGCCTGACCTGTTTGCTAGCAAGAAAATGCCCAATCTAAAAATACACTAATGAAGTCACATTAGGCCAAAACATGCGTGGCTTTGGGAACATGTAAGCCAAAGTAGTATCTCTTATTATCTAAATTGAGACAGTTGGAAAAAATGGAAAAGCTTCCAGGGAATTTTGTAAAATAAATACTAGAAATTAATTTCAGTCCCAGGGCAGAGGCAGTACTGAACAGTCATATACAAAGATAAATGAATGCATTGAGAGAGGGGTGAGGACAATGAAAATTGTACCAGTTCCCAGCGCAAAGACTCAGCTATGCAGTCAGACACACACACAGAGAAGTTAACTACATTTTCATGAGAATGCAAAGTCTTAAAACTAATGGGCAGAAAATAGCAAAACTAGTAGCTGTAGTTACTAGCTGCAGTTGCACAAGCTACTCAGATGAAAAGACAACTTTCTCAGGCTGCTTTGAAACTATGGGTCAAATTTAGCCCTCAGGAAAACAAATACACTTCCTCACTGGAATGGTTTTGGATATATGCAGGTGTCAGCAAGAACACAGTTTGGGTCTTCACATTTTGAACAGTGAGTAAGAGTTTGTAGGATACGAACTCAAAATAGTCCAGGGGAAAAATACTACACATGTTCGTGCGTGTATCACAGCAACAACTGTCCAGTCTGAGGAGTGGAAGTTTATTAATCATCACACTGTTTAATTAAAATTTTTGATGGGCTATGAATGTGGATACAAAGTACAAACCCCTTGCTCTGCAAGGAGCCAGTTTCAAGCTGTCAAAACCGGGCATCCTGTTTTCTTTCTAATTACTGAGCGTATCTCCTTCATTAAGGACGGTCCTTCTTCTTGATACAAATTTCCATTTAAAGGACTTAATTATGCAACCTGTACTCAGACAAACCACACATGGCTTGGATTTCAGTATAGCTTAGCTGCTTTGCACCAGCTGAGCGTTTGGCCCAGTGTCTTCCCCAGGCCCAAGTAGAAAATCAGCAGGGGTTTTTCCCAAGAATGGCAGAGGGTAGTAGGAGGACTCTTCAGCAACGTTGTGACTTACCCATAATGTTCTTCAAGCTGCAGTTTTCAATCTTGGCTGCCTGAAACCAGGTACTTAAATGACAGTGAACTGAATAGGAGCTGCAGGTGGCAAGTACATCTGAAAGTCAGGCTTTTAATTAAGTCTCTAAATACAAATTTCAGTGCCTGCATTAGAAATATACTTTGGAAAATGTTCATGCATATCGTACTGTATGGCATGAATGAAATAGTTTATGAACAGCTCTAATAATAGATGGTTGAAAACCTAATTTCTTATGCTAGGAAAGATGCTTCTATACTAGGTATTTTAGTGAATTTCTAAAATGATAATGAATTTCTGGAAGTGCTTGCAATTAAATTATAATGTATCTTGTTTGCATTCTTGTAGGTGAGAAAACCACTAATCTTTGTTATGGTTTTTCCTTCAGCAGCTGTAGCACTTGCAGGGTTACCACATTGGTCAATTGTAATCTTATAATTACGTTAGAACATTAATAGAGTTTGTAATGGCTTTTTTCCTTTCTATACTAGACTCTCAAGAAATCTATTGGTGAAAAACCACTATAATTTTCAATTATTAAATGAGCATAATTAAGAAGACAGGGCCAAAGAAAAGAGTTGTTAGCAGTTGCCTCCACAAGGAGTTGTTAGCAGTTATTTCCATGTACTTTCTAGCAATGGGGCAATTTCATGGAGAAGAACTGAAAGGGCAAAGTTTCCTTGCTCTTTAAAAAGCTCAGAGATATGCTGTTCCTGGAATCCCGCGTCTTCCCAAGACAAATACACCTTGAAAGGAATTCCCCCCCCCAGGTCTGCCTCATCCCAGCCCCTTTGCAGAGCAACTCTCAAGGGATCGGTGCTCAAGGTTGCCTTTGAATTTTCTTTAGTGAAGGTTCTGCAGTGCAGGAAGCGCTCAGGGAGGAAAACTTTGTAGGTTTTTTTCAGAGGCTTCTGCATATGCACAGATTGCTGTTCCCTATCCGGCCCCTATAACACTGGAGTAAAAGTCCTCTCACTTACGGGCAAGGGTGAAGAACAGCTGTATAGAAGAAACTGTTCCACGTGTTGTGGGATCAGTTCCGTATTTCCACCACCACCGAGTGTGTAATGCTGAAGAAATATGTAAATATAATTATTGTATTTACTGTAAAGCAGGTTATTAGGGCCTGGTCTTTTGCTTACATAACTGCCTATGACTTTGATACTATCTGGCTTTGCCTGTAAAAATAGGAGGTAGATAAAATCAGGTAAGATGGATTTAAATATTGCAGTAATCAATGCTGCAACTTCTAAGAGCTGTAATTCGTAGCCCCTTTGCTGAACATTTTGGCTCCTTTACATAAAATTTCACAGAATCACTAAGGTTGGAAAAGACCTGTAAGATCATCAAGTCCAACCATCAACCTAACACCACCATGCCCACTAAACCATGTCCCACAATGCCTCGTCCACATGTTCCTTGAACACCTCCAGTGAGGGTGACTCCACCACTTCCCTGGGCAGCTTATTGCAGTG
This sequence comes from Gavia stellata, assembly GCF_030936135.1. Taxonomy (NCBI): domain Eukaryota; kingdom Metazoa; phylum Chordata; class Aves; order Gaviiformes; family Gaviidae; genus Gavia; species Gavia stellata. The sequence goes on from NC_082599.1 coordinate 31,153,526, forward strand.
TCTCACCACTCTCCCAGTAAAGAAATTTTTCCTAATATTCAGCCTAAACCTCCCCTGGCACAACTTGAGGCCATTTTCTCTTGTCCTGTCGCTAGTCACTTGGGAGAAGAGACCAACACCCACCTCTCTGCAACCCCCTTTCGGGTAGTTGTAGAGAGCGATGAGGTCTCCCCTCAGCCTCCTCTTCTCCAGACTGAACAACCCCAGTTCCCTCAGATGCTCCTCATAAGACTTGTGCTCCAGACCCCTCACCAGCTTCGTCACCCTTCTCTGGACACACTCCAGCACCTCAATGTCCTTCTTGTAGTGAGGGGCCCAAAACTGAACACAGTATTCGAGGTGCGGCCTCACCAATGCTGAGTACAGGGGCACGATCACCTCCCTGCTCCTGCTGGCCACACTGTTTCTGATACAGGCCAGGATGCCGTTGGCCTTCTTGGCCACCTGGGCACACTGCTGGCTCATCTTCAGCCGGCTGTCGACCAACACCCCCAGGTCCTTTTCTGCCAGGCAGCTTTCCAGCCACTTGTCCCAAGCCTGTAGTGTTGCATAGGATTGTTGTGACCAAAGTGCAGAACCTGGCACTTGGCCTTGTTGAACCTCATACAATTGGCCTCAGCCCATCCATCCAGCCTGTCCAGATCCCTCTGCAGAGCCTTCTGACCCTCAAGCAGATCAACACTCCCACCCAACTTGGTGGCATCTGCAAACTTGCTGAGGGAGCACTCAATCCCCTCATCCAGATCATCGATAAATATATTAAACATGACCAGTCCCAAAACTGAGCCCTGGGGGACTCCGCTTGTGACCGGCCGCCAACTGGATTTAACTCCATTCACCGCAACTCTCTGGGCTCGGCCATCCAGCCAGTTTTTTACCCAGCGAAGAGTGCACCTGTCTAAGCCACGAGTCGTCAGCTTCTCCAGCAGAATACTATGGGAGACAGTGTCGAAGGCTTTACTAAAGTCCAAGTAGACAACATCCACAGCGTTTCCGTCATCCACTAGGCGGGTCACCTGATCATATACAATTTGAGGAGATGTAGGAACTTAAAAACAGAAATCATTAGTGGAAGGCACCTAAACCAGCAGGAGGAAATGATTTTCAAAGAGCTAAGCAGGATGTATCTCCTATACAACCAGGTGAAACAAACATTGTTGCTCTCTCTCTTTTTCTTTCCTAATAAATATTTAATTTATTTCAAGATTCAGCAAGAGGCATTAGGGAAAATCTATCAAAATACTATCTGATTTTCTTTCTTAAACATTAGAGTCCAAATCTGTGCTCTGCCTTGGATGCAAGAGTTTGGGTGTCATACCAGAGAGGATCCCCTAGCATACCTGATCTGTTGAGCTGTATGGGACTGGAAATTCTGAGCTTGTGAATACAGCCAGTGGTGCACTGGGAAAATATTTCAGTGCCCTGAGTAGCATACCCAATCTCAGTGTAAATAGCTAGCTTAGATACTGCCAGCTGTGCAGTCCCAGCAGGACAGAAGGTAAGCTTGTTTTACATCAGAGGCAAACTATTGAAAAACATCATATTCATACTCTCGGGACTGATCTAGATACTTTTTTTGTGAATATGTTATCTGTGGCCTGTTTCACAGAGTGTAAAATTAATGTTAGAATATAATTTTCATACTAGTAAAGGTTTTATATTCAAATTATCCCAGACAGATATGCAAAATTGCAAATATTGTATGAAAAACTGCCAAAGCCTAATGCCCTGTTTTTAGGAAGTTAAGCATAGAGCTATGAATAAAATGATGATTTGCATTTGAAATTCCTGAAACAACAGAAACTGGCTAAAAATGTAGGCCATAATTTATGCATCAAAAGTGCCATGAGCAACTGAAGCGTTTTGCTATTTTATAGCAAGCCGAATGCATGCAGATGAGGTTTAGACCTTAGTATCAGAAAGTCCTTTTGAGAAATTACACAGTAAAACCAAAAAAAAAAATTAACAGTGTGCCAGAACTGTTTGTTAGCATAAAACATCCTGTGTCCGCTTCTCAGTACATCATGGCTGTTTCCATCTTATTTTCAGTCTCTGTTCAAGCAGCTGGGAGGTATTCTGCTCAAGATGAGCGTGTAATGTCATCTGTTGTTGCTAGAGTTGCTAGTGAGAGGTAATTTCAGGCAGAAATCCTGCTAGCTACCTGGGAGCAGTTTAATGAAAGGATTTTTTCTTTTTCCTGTTGAGAGTATAATTTTTTGTAAGAGTATGAATTTTTGCTTAGGTTGATGGAAAGAGTTCCAGGTTACAATAACCAGTGAAATATGCATATTCAGCTATTCATAATCTGACCACTGTCAAAAGTGGTTTTTGTTTGGACCAGAATATCCTCTGCAGTTGTTGTGCTCTGGCAGGAGAACCAGTAAGCCAAAATGATTAGAAATAAAACTGTGGCCGGTTACTTTAGCAGCGAAGCCCTAAAGCTACCATTGCCTGATGGGCATATATGTCTGTGCTGGTACCCAGGGTCAGCCATGTGGTTACTAGCCTGCATCATGTTCATCCCTTCCTCTCTCTGCTGGATTTTTTCCTTTTACTGGCTACTGGAGTAGATATCTGAGGCAATATTTATTTCAGAGTGACATTCCTTGTAATATTCTTCTCTGCTTTGAAGATTAATAAAAATCTAAGCCTTTATCTACCAATGAGTTCACGACGTGCCTATAGTTCAGACCTATTGTCCTGCACAGAGCATTTATTCTCTGCCACAGCGTACATGTGTACCTTGAGTTTGCAGGAGCAGGATATACTTGCTTATGTCAGAGTGTGCAAGAAAGTAAAGTAAGCTACTAATCCTGATTGTTTTCCAAAAGTATTAAGTAATAAAATGTCAGGCCCACAAGACAGCTTTAAGCTATGTAAATGTCTTGCTTTTCTTTCTATTGCTCTTAGCATATAAAGAGGGGAATTTGAGTGTTTTTGAGATCTGACACTTGGGATCAGAGCCACAACAAATACTTCAGTTTCAGACCCAGAAACCTAATCCAAACTGTGTATGGTAAAAAGAAACACAAACACAGTGCTAGTGTACGCAAGTTAAACTGTACAAAACTGGTTTTCTCTCTTAATTAACCTTCACCTGACATGTTCTTCAAGTATTGTTTTCCTTGTTGGATTTTCAGCCTCATTGAACTCCTTAAACTTCCTGCTCCCATTAAATCAAAATCAACTATTTTATGATGCAGAGCTTCCAGTTATGAAGACAATGTTTGCTAAATTTCTTCTTTTGATAAGTTTATTTTAAATTATTTACCCTATCATATTCCTGCAGATTATAGAAATCTTTTGTCTGTGATTTCTTCTATTCTTTTTTAAAGGCAATGGAGTGGAATTTCATTTGTCAGTAAAAGCTTTGGTTCTGTAATTTGCACTTCTCTGAGGGGGTGCAGATATTTACAGAGAAGAGCTCGTGCACATAAGAATATGAAAGTGGATTATGGTTTTGCAGGCAGGATAAGCTACATTGCATTTACCACAAGATGAGAGGGAACTTGGGCAGTTATTGTAGAGGAACTGATGTTCTGTTGGTTTCCACTATGATACTCTTGTGCTACCCTAAGAGTGTCAACACAAAGGTTTAACAGAACTTAAAAACCCACAACTTCTAAAATTAATGCAGATTGACTTCCTGTTATGCTCCCCATAGACAAGATCTAAAGGTGTGGAGTTAATGAATACTTTTGCTAAAACAACGCTAACTCGACAGTCTGATGCTCTCATTGAGAGGTAAGCTGGCATTAGGCTATAGCCATGTAAAGCAAGGTAGGCTCTACTGTAGCCAGCTGCTGCACATCTTATTCTGAAATAGCTGTGAAGGAGATTAAGCCTTGAGTGGTTAAACAGCCTCACATATACTGTGAGGTGAGAGTGTGCACACCGGTGGTCACTGCAGAGTAGCGGCACTACACCTGTGTGCACCTTCGCCGAGGCCAGAGTTCCTCATGCTTTTCTCCAAGACTCTGATAAACATGCACACAGGAAGCAATGGTGGGGGCAGGATAAGCATCATTCTGTGGCAGAGCAACAGAGCGAGGGGTGGTTTGACACGTTCATCTGTCAATGGCAGATAAGGTGAAGTGATACGGAGAGTCTCTGGTTTGGAAATCGGGAGCTGCAAAGAAAGATGCTAAGCCCAAAGAAAGAAGAAGCTCGGGCATGGGTATGCATTCAGGACCCCTAAGTATTCTTTAGATTATTTCTACTGCAGTAAAGAATAATAATAATGATTTTAAAAGTGGTTTCAAAACCTGGGTGTGCACCTGTGTATTTATGAGAGGTATGGTTTGAAGTTGCCAACATGGTTGGATGTCCGGGGAAAAGTGTGGTTAGGCTGTTTTGTGTCCCCAAGAGAGCACTGCTATTTTCAGGTGTGTAGGGTGGATTTTTGGGTCTGAATTCTTGGCAGGTTTGCAAGTCAGGGTCTCGAACCTCAGAGCAGCACAGGAGAGCCAGCCTCCGGCTGTCAGTATGCTGGGTCGTAAGACATGAAGACGCAGTGGAGCAGCCTGACTGTCTGTTTAGGGAGAATTATATGAGCAAGGTCCTGTGTATATAGCTACCACAGGATTTGTGTGAAACTAAGCATATGTGTAGCTAAAAATCAGAAGATTCAATGTCCTTTAAACTGTGTTGGTTTAAGTCATGTTATTGGGTATCCCTGCTGAAAAGCTTTGGGAGCCTTTGACTATAGTCTCAGCTGGTATGATTTGTTTTCTTTTTAATGCATCACATGAGAATTATCTGTATAAAGGTGTGGTGCCCTGGCGAGCTGCAACTCAGCCAGCCATATGCTTATGTAACAATACAACCCAATTCCAGCATAGCAGTTAGCTGTTGTTCAATACACACTTCACAATCTTGTTGATGAAATTATCAGTTGTCATAACATCCAGGCATATGTGTGGCTGCATGTGGACTCAGCCATAGCACGGGAGTTTGCCTTAGAAGGAGGAAAGACAAATTCTCTGGAAGGAATTTCTTTGGGACAGAGCTTAACATTTTTTTCAGCATAAATTGCTTTCTGTTTAAGCACAGATTTTTTCCTTCTGTGATCTGTCTCATCCTCCAGTCTATAAGACCAACTGCTGAAATTAATGCATGTTGGGAATGACATAAGTTGTTCCGAGCAATACAAAAGTCTACCGACTGTATGTATTTCATACTTTATCACTTCATATATTGAGTATATATAGTGCACGCTGCATCTCTTCACAACTGGTGTCTTCACATGCCGTAGGTCATTTTAACCTTGTATCATCTTCTGATTTTGATACCAACACACACAGGTATACATACCCGTTAGTGATTCAGCTCAAGGTTTATTCTAATGGGTGTGTTAGCTGCACAGCCCTCCTCACATGTCCTGGATTTTCTCATCTGGTGGGAGAAGCACATCTTGTCTCTTCTTAACAAGGGTCACCAAAATCCCAGGATCTACAAGCAACTGTGAGTTCAAATGCAGGAGAAGGGGGCTCCCTCAAGACCCTTCTCCATTTATTTTTGGGCTCCTCTGAGAATCTGCAGAAGAATTACAAAAATGAGTAATGTTCCTTTTCTGCTTGCCTATGCTGAAGCACAGGGCTAGCTTTGACCAGAGAAGCTACCGTGCAAGCTGCTGTTTAGTGAATTGTGAATGGATTTCCCCAGAACCAGAATATCCCTGCCCTTCCCGGGGGAGTTCATCTCATACCTGTAACTACACCTGCACAAAGGAAGTTTTGACCCCTCTCTCTATGCCAGTACTGATGAACTGAGATTGCCTAAGATAAGACTTAAAGAGTCTGATAATAATGCTCTATCTATCTACCTCGTTGAGAAAAACATTTCTAAATGCAGGTTTAAGACACCAACAGATCAGGCCAGCAATCTAAACTGTGCTGGGACCAATTTTAAAGGCCAATTTTTGAATTACAGAGGCTGCTTGATTTAATTGCCACCAGAGTGGAGCACCTAGACTATGCTCTGAATAAAGAGGCTGCTTCTGTCAAGATGCTTTCACAAACACCAACAGGCACTATTTAGCCTTGTTTAAAAATATTCAGAGTGGCACTCGCATAGTTCTCAAAGACCCCTGGGCAAGCAGAAAATTTTAAGAGCAATTTATTTTATATCACTTTAAGTGACTTACAACAAAGCTGCAAAATAATTGTTGTGCCACAGGTATTCTATATGCACTGCAAGGGAAAATGCTGACTTAAAATGTATGAGGAATCACAATTTTTGTGTATTTTTGGGGTGTATTTTTTTGCTGGAAATACCTAATTAAGCAGAGAACTAGTGAGTATGGACTTCTGGAAGTTTTATTACCAGGACTCTTTTACCCTCTTAATTGTTACTGAAAGTCAGATGTTATGAAACCCTCAAACCTATTCAGTGCCTGTTCAGGTAGAGATGCATGCCTGTTATTTGGCAATTTTCTGACCCTTGCATTACAAAGACAACATTATTCTTGGTGCTCTATGGCTTGTGTGTAAGCTGCTGGTTAGAGTGAAATTCTAGGAAGGGAAACATTTCCAGAAACCTTGTGCTGATATGCCACATATGCCCACTGTTTTTAGCCATTCACCAGCATGGTGGCACTCTGCTACGAGCATGTAGCCCTACTTGACATATACATTAGTAAATCTGCAGCTATGTCGCATAAATTCAGGAAATGCTGACTGACAGCTACTGAAGAACTACTAGTAACATCTTTCTTAAACACTCAGGGCATTACTTTCTTGTCTTCAACAAGTCACAAGTAAAATATTTTAGCTTAATCTGCAGCAATCACACTTAACATGGCTTTTTGTTTTTTACTATTTTACTGGCTTTAGCAGGTCAGGAAACTCCACAGATGGCAGATTTATATTAAATATTTAGGCTATATTGGTTTTTTTCCAAATTCTTTGCAGCTGTATGCTTTGTCAGGCTTCCCTATTATCAAATATTTACAATGTTTTTGCATGTGACTCCATGTTATATGCAAATGCACTGTGTCAATAGGAGGGCTGGCACTGGTCTTGTACTTGATGTTAATATTTAGTTACTCAGATGTATCAATTACTACTACCTTCACTCTGGGACATAATTTCATAGAAATCCATAACATTCTGTATGTAACATTTGGATCTGGTCATACATGAATCATTAAGGAAAGATCATTAAGAAAGGGTAACTGGGATCTAATAATGACTACCTGACCATAACATATTCTTGATGAACCTCGGTAATTTTCTTGTGGTGATAGTTGTTATAACATTACCCATGGTGTAAAACTACTATGATGTAAAACAACCACAGTGTTAAAATTTGTATTCTGGTGGTGGAGCAAGAAAATGTTTTTCTCACCCCATAAATTTTTTTCGAGACCTTAGCTAATTTTTCCCCCTTAAAATGGGATTAAGAATCTGTAATTTTTAAGATTTTTGAACTCATAATCTGATATTTTATATTGTCAATAGAAATATTTTAAAAGATAATTTCAACTCATGTATTTCACTTTGTCTGCTTTAACTTTAGTATTGTTAAACATTTTAAGAGTAATGTCATTCCAAAAATTGTAAGATGTGCTTGCCAACACTTTAGAAGTTACTGGGAGGAAAAGGGGAATACAGACGTATAAACACACACATAGAGCAGGATCATGTAAACCTTTCTATTCTGTGTATTTCTGTGTGTATGTATCGTTTGAAGCTTTTCTCTATATATCGTTTCCTATCCTAGTCTATAGAATACCAGCAAGCTGGCCTGCAGGGAAGACAGCATGTAGATCTAAGGCTGCTGGAGATCTGACACAGTTATTTAAAATTACCCATATGTTTGTGAATGAGTCACCCATGAGTTTGGATTTAGATTGGATTATATGTAAAGTTGATCCTGATTAATCGATTACTGGGACAACACATTACAGTGTTTAGGTATTTATACTACAGAACCTGCTCTCTCTCTGCATTGAATTTGTTATTCTCTTCTTGTACAGGTTTTAGGGAGCAAGCCAGTGCTTCCCGAGTGTGATGATGATGATGATGAACTGGCTGATATTACAAACAGGAGAAGCGCTAAACTATATATGGTAAGTAATTTTTTTTTTTTTTTTAGTTAGTACACTCAATAGTATTCAAGCACGTAGTGCCTTCTATATGGAGTTGTGGCTTTAGTTACAGAACTGCAGTTGTGTTAGTTGATTTGCAGCCAATGGACAAGTTTCTTAAAGGATGTCAATCAAGACAGTCCAGGTAATTTGAGGGGAAAAAAAATGGACTACAGTCCTGCTTACTCAGGAAAAATGTTCAGTACAGGTCAAAGAAGAATTAACTGGTCTTAAATCAAACTATATTTCCTGTCTTCTTGATTTTAACAGTGAGAGCTTTAGTAGTCACATATGATTTAGTTATTCTTAGCAGAGTTTGAGAGATGGACAGTTACGTTATATTTTATATATAAATCCAAAAGAATTTGAATGCAAAACTCCTTTCTTTTGCAATGTCCTTTTCCTCCTTCCTCACCTGCAATGGCTTAAGACTGACTAGGACAGTGCCACTGCCAGAAAAATTGCCTATAAACAAAACAGATTAAATATTTACTCCATTTAAATCAGTAGGAGTTTTATGATTACATTGACTGAAGTTATGATTTTTCCTCATGTCATGCTAGGCATACTGCTCTTTCCTAAGAAAGGCATGGAATTTATTCTTTGAATTAACAATACAGTATCTTACCTAGGCAGTATCTTACCAAGGCTACACAACTATTTCTTTTACTTTTTCTGAAAAAAACGAAACTATTGCCAGGCCTGTATTTTCTCTCTCTCTTTTTTTTTTTTTCCTCCACGGCTCCCCTTTCTTTCATTCTCTCCCACACGAGAAAAGAAGTGAGAAAGTATTTGGAAAAGGAGGATGTTTTTAATGAAATCTAGAAAAGACTTTATCCTCCACCCTCACAATAAAAAAAGATTATTTTCTTCTGAAGACTGCAAGGAGAGTATTTTTTTTACAAGCTGTCATTAGCATTGAGAACTGGACTGTTGTCTTCAGGACTTTGCACTCTGGCTTATGCAATGAGGTTGCCTTGTGTGATAGAGAAGAATCTCCCTGGCATACCATGTACTTTCTTCCCTTCCCCGTAGTCACTTAACAAGAAGGGTTTGGTCAACAAGTGGCAACACTGACAGCACTAAGTGCTACTGGATCCCCATGTGTGTGATCTTTTAGGTGTCATCTCCAGTAGCTTTGAAGCTGCTGTGAAGAGTGAGAGAGGGTGAGTCACACCCTCCACAGCTCCTGCATCCCACAGACCACCGAAGGATGGAGCCACCTCCCTTTCTGCCTGTTAGGTGATACTTCCCCTACCCATGTGTGTGGCTGGGGTTTACAAGAAGCCTATATGAGGTGATCATTGTTATAAGGTCATTTTTAGTCCTTGTTGTCTATGTGCTGTGTTTAGTTGCCATTAATCATTCCATTCTTGCCAAAAAATCTGGCGCATATTTATCTTTATAGCAGGGGTTTAGAAGAAAAAAAAAAAAGACTAAGAAGGCCTGCATGTATGATCAGGACCATTGTAGTAAGACAATACTAGAGAAAAGTGCTTGCAGTGAATTTTGGAATCTTAAGAACGCTCAGAAAATTCTGTGGATATCTAGTAAATTCCTCTAAGTACATGGGTCCGGCTAAGAGAGCTCTGTTAGCTAAATTTAAATGTGCTGCAATATAACAGTGAGTGTAAAAGTCAGGACACAGATCTACAGTGAGCCCTCACAGTAGGTATAGTAGTTGATTTTTATTTGTTGTATGAAGTGGAAATTTCCATCTTGTGCTTCCATAATATACAATATAAGACATAATGGTGTATTTAAAATTAATATTTAATTATGAAAGGAAAGAAAGACTGCTAGAAAAGTTATTACAATAGTAATAGTAATTACTTTCAGTAGTAATAACTGGTCTTTTCAGCCATGCAGGAGTGAATTTTAAAAGGTTTTAAAGGTCTACATGAACTTACAGTGGTGGTAGAGGTTACAAAGCAGATTCTGCAATAGGTCTTATACTACAGTTTCCAATTAAATAACTGTAGGTTATACATGTAGGTATTTCAGTTGTTAATAGCAGTGTAGGACTTTTTTAATATAATTGCAAATGCTCTTGTTCAGCATGTACATGTACCTTTGGCTTCAGTGTGGGTTGCTTGGTAGCAGAAGATGACACCTAGGGACTCCACCAGTTCAGCTGAGCATGTAGAAGGGGCAGAAAATACAGTTTTTTAACTGTGAGATGTTCACTGAATGAGCAGTTGAATTGAAAGTGGAAGAGAAATAGATTTATTTTAAGAAGTTGTGAGACAGGGATCCAACAAACTCACTAAAACTAACACTACATCTCCCTCTATTGGATGTAAAATGAAATGAAACAAACAAAAAAATCATTACCTTACTTTCCAGCAGCACACAAATTTCATATATCCATTTATATAGGAATGGCAAGTGATTTTTATAGTAATTTTGGGAGCAGAAATTAATTTGGTTACAGAAGCCAGAGTTGATCTAAATTTGCAATGATCGCTTTCTTAGGTGTCAGATGCAAGTGGATCCATGAAGGTGTCTGTGGTAGCAGAGGAAAACCCCTTCTCCATGGCTATGCTTTTGTCTGAGGAGTGCTTCATTTTGGACAATGGTGCTGCAAGGAAGATCTTTGTATGGAAAGGTAAGAGATGACTTCTGTTGCAAATGCAGAAGCTACACAGACATATCTAAGGAGTCAACACAACATGTTTGAGACACTAGCAAGAATTTAATACTGGCTGGACACAGTACCCTGCACACAGTTCTTCCTTGGTGTGGTCAGTGGACAAGGATTGCTCACTTGGGTAAGGAGCTCAAGACCAAGTCTTGTCTAAGGATCCTGACTATTTTTGAGATATATGTAAGCTTGGGTGCTTAAATGCCTATCTAAGTGGCAATTACAAAGCAAACAATTCTGCAAGTTCTATATATTGTTATCAAATCCCTATCTTCTGGGACAAAATGTGGATACTGAAGGTTTGATAATGGGTAGATACTATATTTCCATACATTGCTCCACAGAGGTGTGAAACTGAAAGGTGAGTGTCCCAGGCGTCAACTAAAAGCATAAGCTTGCAAATACTTTGATGCTTCTTTTTTTCCTTGAATAATTTTCTGTGGTACCATCAATGCTTGCAGGAGTGTCTGCAATTGCTTTGATTGAACATTTCCTGGGAGAAGAATACTACTGGGGAATTAGGTCTGGACACCTTGTAGCTGGATTGTTGCGGTGCTGCCATTACATCCAGTGCTAAGTATCTCCCCTTTTTCATCTGAGGCAGTGTATTAATTATTTTGTGGCATTTGCATTTCTTTTTACCATGTGCAATAGCAAATAATTAATCGATGCAGTTGTCAAACTGCTAAAGTCAGTCCAGGAAGCATTGTAAGCATTTTGCTTGAAAACTTCATTTGCAGTTAGGGAAACATCCTTTAAAAGAGAGTCTTTTGGGAGCATTGTGCTCAGATGGCGTAAGGTCTATCTGACCCCCTGATTCCTGGTTTTCACTCTCAACCTGACAGCTCCTAGAAGAACCAAGCCAAGAGGATCAGGCATAAAATAAATAAAATACAATTTAGGCCCTTTGAATGTGGCCCTATGTGCTCCTCTGTGCATCCTCACTTTGCTACTGTTGGTAACAATAATGTGTGGAAAAACCCCATCAGTCTGTGTGTGAGTCTCACCCTCGCACTGGGAGGCTGCACTTATCATCTCTGCTGGAAATCTTCAGACTACTAAGCTGAGAAGTGTGAATTACTGCACTAATAGTCTCATTCAAAATGGAATACAATGAATAGCTTATCAGAGCATCTTATTAAACTAAGAGGTCCTTGGAGTATAGTCATTGACAGCCAGCTGGGACATAGACCTGATACACAGTATCGTCTCACAGAGACTTTCAGAGATGTCTAACACTGTGCAAGGCTGAACAAGGAGCAATGGATGGGGCACAGCCCAAACAGACGAAATGGGAGTTTCTTTTACTTGGACAGTGGCACTGCCTGAAGAAGTGAAGGTAGTTTTGGACAGCAGCTTTATTTACCACATTGCAGCCCAGCAAGGGAAGATTCAGAAAAAAAAGCCAGGGTGTTCTTGTACCTTGAACCAAGCAGATATTATGACAGCATTTTTTGATAAAACCACACACACTAAGCAAAAAACAATGCCCCCTTTTTTCTTTTTTTAATTTTATTTTAACTGTTTTCAAAGCCACTGAGGTACTGTTTTGGCCTTTCAACTTTGTGTGAATCTTACTGCTCATGCTGTGTCCAGCGTTTGTGTTTGTTCAAGACTGAGTCAAGAGCAATGTCAAAGACAACCTGGCTCAAGGACATCTTGTTTTTGCAGGATCTGTGAGCTCATTGCCCTTTCCCATGTATTGTTATCCTTCTGTTTTAACCAGGCAAAGATGCTAACCCACAAGAGAGAAAAGCTGCCATGAAGAATGCTGAACAATTTGTACAGCAGATGAATTATCCTGCCAACACACAGGTGCGATCTATTTATGAGATGATACCAGGAGAGCATGAGCTCTGTTAAAGACTTTGTTTTTAAATCAGAAAAAAAATATTTTTAAGGGCTTATAAGACATAAGGGCAATGTTTCACTAACAGTTAATTCAGAAAAGTTCCTGTTCGAGTAACTGTGTCAGTTTTGGTTTTCTTCCATTTCATGTGTCTTGCTTCATTTCAGATTCAAGTCCTTCCTGAAGGAGGTGAAACACCAATTTTCAAACAATTTTTCAAAGACTGGAAGGATAAAGATCAAAGTGATGGCTTTGGCAAAGTATATGTTACAGAGAGAGTGGCTAAAATTGAGCAGATTGAATTTGATGCTACCAAGTTACATGAGTCTCCACAAATGGCTGCCCAGCATAACATGGTAGATGATGGTTCAGGGAAAGTAGAGGTAATTTTTGCATTGTATTAAATTGTATTCTACCTACTTAGCTTATTCTGTTAGGGGATAAGCTGCTACTCTGTGTTTTGCCATTTACGCTGTTGTGTAAACAGTGTAACAGTGTAATGTAGTTACACTGTAGATAGTAGAAGTGTTACTTCTACTATCAGAAAAGGTACTTTGAAGTAGAAAGTGAACCTCCTTGTAAACTGTATGCTGGGTCATGTTTTTTTGGTGCTTATGAAAGATGTTGTACCAGTCATCAATAGAAATCAAACAGCAGAAACATTTCTCCTTCTACACAATACTTCTTAAAGATATACTTTAAATATGATCCTTAGCCTAAAGAAAAACTTCTAGCTTCCATCAGCTTGAAATCGGGAATGGGAAAGCTTGCCCTTGGAGTTCGAAATTCATTCTGTGTCTTTATGTATGCATCCAATCTGCTTTCTAGAGGAATCTTCTTTGTCCCTAGTGTGTCTCTCATGTAGCCTGGATTTGGAGAGAAAAAGATGACTGACTGTACAGTCTTTCTAGATCTATCCATATCCCAATGCAGGAATATCTTTGGACTACACAGGGCTGGTTTGGCTTTGCACCAACACAGCCTGTTGAATACAGGTCTGCATGCTGGGATTCTGGGAGAAAAAAGAGGGATAAATACCTACAGTCTCATTGGTATATTTTCAGGGTTTCCAACCTCATACTTGGGATGGTCTGTAGGCTTGAGCCAAAACAGCTTAGATCTGAAGCATTTTTTTGCTGTATAAGTTTAGCAGTATGTTTTTGGAGAGCAGCTGTTAACTGAACTGGGCTGTAATGAATCAAATAGGAAGAAATCTGCCTAACTGTGTTATCTGACTACAGTGTGCCTCTCCCAAATGATATGATAGTTCAATGATGAATCATAATACTGTGCCATTCATGTCATATTATCATCTTAAGATGTTAAGAAAGTTAGTTCAACAAAGCATTATGAGGTGATCATGTGGCATTAAAGCATCAAGACAAAGAAAAGTATACTGCAAAGGCTTGTTGATGGTCATTATTCATTCATTCAGTGGGCGCAGGTTGTATCTATCTACTTCATGAAGAATCCTTCCCGCTTTTATTCCGTAACACTTGGGAACAGAAACAAAGGTCACTCAAGGGATGACACAGTAAATTGCTTCTTTAAGAGTCTCTGGATGATGTTCAGCATTCTCCAGTGGTTTCTCTGCTTCCCCAGATCTGGCGTGTGGAAAGTAGTGGCAGAGTTCCCGTGGGACCCGAGACGTATGGACAGTTCTATGGTGGTGACTGCTACATTATCCTCTACACTTACCCTAAAGGGCAGATCATCTACACATGGTATGTTTGGTTGGCTTAGCACAGACCTCCAGCACATGGATATTATTTTATGCTGACTTTGTGTCCTGCTGAGTAGAACCACACATAAATGCAAGGTTGTTTGCTGTGCATTTGTCATGCAGTATAAGCTCTGGATCATTTTAAAACTGGACTTAACCATTATCTTTTTCCTTGTCTTCCTCAGGCAAGGAGCCCATACTACAAAAGATGAACTGACTGCGTCTGCATTTCTGACTGTTCAGCTGGATCGGTTATTGAACGGTCAGGCCGTGCAGGTTAGTGTCTTTTGGATAAAATTCAACAGAGCGTGCAATATATGCAAATGTCACTGAGAATTGAAAGGAGGAGGTAGCTTTGAAGACTGGGAATATCAGCTGCTCATGGTCTGTATCAAGCCAAGCACCATGGGCTCCTTTTAAAGTCACTGGAGATTTCCCATTTGAATCATCCTTTCTGAATGTAGATGTCCAAAAGAACACAGATACAATACATCCTAAAACTGCCTTTTCTTTCCTTCACCTTTCACTGTCTAAAAATTAGGTTTTAGTCCTGCCTAGCCTTACAGACTCTGTACTTAGTCAATGGAGACCACAGGATACGATCCTCCCAGGGCAACTCACTCTGAAGCACATGTCTGACAGGGCGATAGCCCTGTGTGAGCTCCCCTGTCTCCTTTTGATTATGTAGGAAGCTGTGATGTTTAGCCCAGACAAGATGCCTGACTTTTAGCGGGCCAAAACAGGGAGACATAAAAGCCACATGACAGCCAGAAGGGGACAGCCTGCAGGAACTGTGCTGCAGGGTCTGGCCTACCCCTGCCGTAGTGAGGAACATAACTTGGGCTTTCCCATTCCGTAGCGCTTGCAGCTCCGTGAAAGCAGGAGACGCATCCTCACTTGCAGAAATTGGGTGTGCAAGGCAAGCCGCAGGAAATTGGCAGCTAAAAGGTGTGAGGAGATAAGCTAGTCCTAGCATGACTAGGGTGTGTGCTCTCCATCACTAGTGAGGAGTGGTGGGTAGGTGGAGAGGTGAGAGATCTCTTTTCACAGAAAGGCTAAAGCTGGAAGATGACTAGGGACAGGCAGTGATTTTCTACGCAGCAGGAGATAATTCCGTGCTTTCCATTTCTTAACGACCAAACTAAAGGGCTTCCCCCACCCACCAAGGTACAGTTAATTTAAATAGCAGACCATACTTTTAGCTATTAATCAGTTATGATTTATGAGTCAAACTATATTAAGGAAGGATTAGAATACTTCTAGGTAATTATTCCTTGAAATATTCCTAACACATGTTCTGTATTTGGACAGAGTTCAGCACAATATGGTCCTGCCTTATAACTAAGGCCAATACTAATACTAAAGTAATAAAAATATTACTACTAATAGCTGCAATAATAATGCACTTAAAAAGCCTTTTTATTAAAGCTGAAGGACATCCATCTCACTGCAATGGACATGATACTTAAAAGTACTTTAGGCTGCAATGAATTTAGGAATATATATGTGTATATATATGTATGTGTATATATACACACACACGTATATATGCATGTTAGTATTTGTATGCGTGTACACGGCTACCTAGAATATATTCCCTGAGCTCAGCGTCTGTGTTAGTATTATTTGAAAGGTTTAAAAGTACTATTTTGTGGTCACTAGATGGCACTACAGTACAAATGACTATTGAAAAGTCGTTCCCTATTTGTTTTGTAGGACTAGCTTTCTCTCAGCATTTTTTTTTGTTGTTTTGGGTTTGTTTTCCCCCCCCCCGCCCCTTTGGGCTAAAGGGCTGGGGCTCTCCACTTCTCCTTTGCTGGCTATGCAGCATGCCTCATTCCCTTTTTTCCCCTTTCTTTCCGGGAGTGAAAGTTGCAGTCCTCCACCTTGGCGGGTGGTACTGTTATAAAGGAAGAACAAATGGTTGTATACAAATAACTTTTATCACCCATTAACCTAAAAATAGTCTTTCTTAATAGCTCAATGTTTTTCTGAGATTGCAATAATGTCTTTTGCATCTGTAAGGGAAGTTCATTTTTGTCAGCCATGTTATCCTCTGCAACATAGATTTATGCTCATTCTTTTTCATCCTCTTGCAGGTAAAATACACATAGAAATAAATGAATAGGATGAATAACCATTCTCTTCTGCTTAAATACAGGACACGTAAACTTCCAAGATAGTTTTTCAGGGGAATTAAGTCACTCTATAAAACTCTATGAAATGACAGTTCTTTTGAAAAAGAGTAATTTTCTTATTACAGTAGATAGCAGCCATTTTAATCAGCTAAACATTATGTTAGAAGTTTGAATCTTGTCTTTGTGTCAGCATGATTGACAAAAAATCTCACAAATGCTCTAACTTTAATGTGTCTGGAACTATATTTTTAGATCTTCTCAGCTTGCCACTTCTCATTCTTGCTAACATACTTAGCATTATTGGCTAACATCTCATATGCTATTCAACAAAGACCAAAAATAACTATTTGTGTCCTTTTGTTTCTTTTATTGCATTTCTTTACGTATATACAGATTCGAGTCAGCCAAGGCAAAGAGCCTGCACATTTACTGAGCTTGTTCAAAAACAAACCACTTATTGTCTACAAGGATGGGACATCCAAGAAGGAAGGTCAGAAACCTGCTCCTCCCACGCGACTCTTCCAAATCCGCAGGAACCTGGCAGCCATTACCAGGATTGCGGAGGTAAGGACACCTGCTAAGTAAACCAACTACTCCCCATGGAAAATGATATAGCTGCCACGAGCCTCTCCAACTAATCTTGTTGGGTAGTCACATCTGGTAGGAATGCAGAACTCCAAATCAAATCCACTGCTCTCTGTGACCAACCCATCTAATAAATGGCAGAGAATATGCTGTAACTGGCTGCAACCAATCTACATCATTCAAAGGATACTGTAAGAAAACATGTAGTGAACAGTCAGCTGACAAAGAATAGACAAGAAATCAGCAACCCTTATGAGATAGTCTTTCCTACTGCCAAATAGTCCTAACTTTTGCCCTTCAAGGCAGTTCCCTGTCTCAAGTTAAGTCCTTCTCTAATTTGTATCAGTGTAAATCCAGGGAAAAATTGAAGGAAAAAAGCATAGCTGATTAACATCTATCTACATGTTTTAGATAAACATGCAAAATAGCGATCACATTATTTGAAAAAATGAAGAATAAAACAATTTCTTTCTTGATCTAGGTTGATGTTGATGCAATGTCACTAAACTCTAATGATGTCTTTGTTCTGAAACTGCCAAACAACTCTGGCTACACCTGGGTAGGAAAAGGAGCAAAGAAAGAAGAGGAACAAGGAGCTCAATACATTGCCAGCATTCTTAAATGCCAGACAGCTAAGATTAATGAAGGCCAGGAACCAGGTTAGTAGGAGGCCACGTGGTTGCTAATAGGCAGCAGAGAATACACAGAACTGCATGGAAATGCAGTCTAAACGGTTTTTGCGATCATATATTTTGTAGGCAGAAGCATATACTCACTCTCTCCCTTTGAAAATCCAACCTGACATTTTATCATGGAGATCGATCCAGAACTGGCTGATGCACAGGCAGTGCGATGCCCTGGAATTCTGTAGGACAGTAGCAGGAGCTGCAGAAGAATGTGGTCCTTTCTTTATCCTGAGTGCCTAGGAGGGGAGAAAGACATAGTGCATTGCTCTTTCTAGATCTGCAAGTGGTATCTTTATTGTTATTCTGACAAACTTCAGGAAGAACTATAAGAAAATGCACCCATCTTTGAGACAGAAAAGAAGATACTGTTTGGGGATTCTTGAAACAGTATCTAACAAGCTAAAATATCAAATGTTAAATCCACTGCCAAATAAAATTTATATTGTTTATTTCAGAGGAATTCTGGAAAGCACTTGGAGGTAAAAAAAAATATCAAACTTCATCACAACTCTTGACAAAGGCTGAAGATCATCCCCCTCGCTTGTATGGTTGTTCTAATAAGACTGGCAGATTTATTGTGAGTATATGAGGGATACTTCCCTCTCCATTTAATTACATATTTTCTGGTATATTTTGACTTGGGAATCATCAGACATTAAATGAATTTAGGGATCTGGCTTAATGAGCTGTACTTGGCAAAAACGAGAGAGTTGAGGTTTGGTGCTTTAAATCAATCCAAATGCGAAGGACGGACAGAAGAATTAATACTGCAAACATCTGCATGCAGAGCCTGCTTCAGCCTGGGACTAGAGTCTTGCAGATGCAAAAAGATAAGGCATTTGCTGAGTCAAAAGCAATTGTATTCTTGCAGAGCATTGTGAGACTGCTATCATTTCGCTGACAAAGTGCAGGTCAGTGCCTTGCCCCTTACATGTCTGATAGTGGTGGTGAGGAAAAGAAATGTCCCTTGCCAAAAGTCCCTAGCAGTCTGAAATTTTCCATAGAGATTTAAGACATGTAATTATGCCTCTAAGGTATTGGCCTGTGCTCAAGGAGGTAGGAAGACCTATTTCCTTAGCAGAAATACCCACAGCTGTGTGCTGGGTATTAAGCCTGTGATTCAGGCTTAATTACTTACCGTATTCTGGGAGGGCAATGATGTGTCACAGTTTGGCAAGGATGCACTAATTTTTAGGTAGGGGACATAGTTGGCTACCATCTCTGCAGTCTCCTTAAGGCACAGCCCATTCATTTGGAGAGGGATAAAAAAAATAGTATCCTTTAATAAGGACTTCAAAATCTTATGATAGTAGTAAAGTCTATTCTTCTAACAAGCTTCTAAAACACTCCTGTGAAATACAGTAATAGGAACTAACCTCTCTATAATAGTCTGCTGGGAGCTATGCACTTGTTTAGGTTTTGTTTTAAATTCCCTCCAAATCCCCTCTTTCCTGTAGCATTTCTCTATTAACAGAATCACCACTGTTAGAGCTCACCAGAAGAGGTAGGTCAGATCACTCTGACCTTCTGGCCATCGTAACACAGGGTGGGGAAAGGAAATATCTTTTGCACTGTCTGCTTACCATCCCTTTAGCACTCCTACATGACCAAGCATAGCCAAACCCTTGACAGTCCTTTAAAAGTAGGGCTGACCACTAGCTACATTATTATCTCTCCTTCTCATACAGAATAACATTAGACTGCTTTCCTACCTGCTTGCACATCCTTGGAAGAAGCAAGCAGTCTGCCTTTCCTTTGGGGACTAATCCTCGATGGCTTAGTCAACTGTAATGTCCCATTGTCAAGTGACGGGAAAGCTTACTTGGGTGTGTATTTCATCACTGAGCTCACCCACTGCAAACCAAGGCAGTTTCTTTCCCTTATTAATGAATGTAAGCTGCATGAATATATCAGCTGTTATCAGCTGATTGATTTAGTTTGCTTGGCACAAGGTGCCAATGGAAATTTCCCTGTCCCTTTCTTCCGGCAGACCTCGGTCCCAACTTAATAACAGTCACAATTACAACGTAAACCTCTGCCTCTCCTGAGGATATCTTATCAATTCTGACAAACTGAGAGCTGATTTTATAGGACATGCAAATATGTGATTTGTTTCCTTTCAGTGAAACACCCTTGACACGTTCATCAATCAGTTTAGGGCTTGATACTTTAGGAGCAAAAAGAATTGCACACCAGCTTCTGGACTTACCCTTTTAAAAATGTCTTTGGTCTATGCAAAATCAGAATATCTTGATAAATCATTAAAAAACAAAACAAAAAAAAAAAAACATAATATCCTTTTTAGATTGAGGAGGTCCCAGGAGAATTCACTCAGGACGATTTGGCTGAAGATGATGTCATGTTGCTGGATGCTTGGGAGCAGGTAAGCTATGTACTTGACCACTGCTTTTTGTGGTAACAAGGATAATTTATTCTTAACCACTTAGATCATAAGACGGGAGGAAAAATCATCTTTGTGACAATGGAAGAGATTTTGAGTATTTTAAGTTATACCAGAAGGAGCTGTATTTTTTGAGCTATATGATGTGCTAGTGTGAACATACACGATTGAATTTCCAAGCATAATGTGAGACCACAGCAGGCACTTCCCATTAAAACCAATGGAGGCTGCAAGAGTTTAAGCCCCTGCAGTGTTCTGAAAGGCTCTCAGTAATGTTCTTGAATTTATCACTAGAATTTTTTAATTTTAAAAAAGAAAGTTATTGCATAAAAGGTATTCAGAAGCCACCAAATCCATGTAGCAGCAGCACCTACAAAAAGTCTTACCAGAGAAGGGGACAAACACTAGACCCTTATACAGATTTCTTCAGAAGAACTGGGTGGAGGGTGACAGAAACAATCTCCGTCATTCTCCCAGGTTCACTGACAACTGAAAATGTTGAGAGCTTTTTGGACGACAGGCAAACTCACTGCAGGTGTGGAGGGCACATCACAGTATATTCTCTCTACCCTTCCTCTCCCCTTGGAGGGGAAGAGGACATAGATCCCATGCTTTATTTGTCTTCTTCAGCCAAACCCTTAAGGAAAAAAAGGCTGAGGTTTTTGGAAATGAGAAGGAATGTCCAAGGTCCATGTGGGAAGGAGTGGTGGGGGAAGGTGGGTGGAAGGGCTGGATGGAAAGTAGTTGGGATATGCTGACTACAGTCTCTTGCAAGGGAAAAAAAAATCACCAATTGTGGTTTGTGACTGCTGTGTATCTCTGCAGTATTTTTGTAGTGTATATTCTTTCTCCTAGTGGAATCAATTATTTTGTACTTTACCTGCTGTACATAACATCCTTGTAACAACATGGGACCTATATCTTTCTCTCCTTTGTTTGCAGGTTTTTGTCTGGATTGGGAAGGATGCTAATGAAACTGAGCGACAGGAATCTGTTAAATCTGGTAAATCAAATAAATTTGGCAGAATTCTGAGTGAAGTAGCATCAATATTACTTAAAGAAGTGAAAAAGATGATGTAGAAGAAATTGTTACGTTTACAGTGTTTAAAAGGGTTACTGAGCTTATTAGGATTTAAACCTGGAGAAGACTATTTTCTCCTTTAAATGTGCTTTAAAACTCATGGTATTTTTCTTCTCTGTAAGTTTATGAAGGGTAAAATTAATCAAGATAGCATTGCTAGGCTGCAGAGTTTTTTAAAGAATATATCGGAGAGCTGCATGAAGAGAAACTGCACTGAAAAGAGAGCTTAAAAAGAGATACCTAGTGAGCTGCACTCTACACTACAGTCAAAGGAATGCCAAAAAATCCTCAAGTCCATACACTGCCATCCTTCACTGAGTTAAATTTGGAGAAGGAAGTTCCAATTGCAGAACAATTTCCTCTTATGAGGAAAGGCTGAGGGACTTGGGTCTTTTTAGTCTGGAGAAGAGAGGACTGAGGGGGGGATCTTACTAATGCTTATAAATATTTAAGGGGTGGGTGTCAGCAGAATGCGGCCAGTCTTTTTTCAGTGGTGCCCAGTGACAGGACAAGAGGGAACGGGCACAAACTTGGTCATAGGAAGTTCCATCTAAACATGCGAAGGAACTTCTTTCCTTTGAGGGTGGCAGAGCACTGGAACAGGCTGCCCAGAGAGGTTGTGGAGTCTCCTTCTCTGGAGATATTCAAAACTTGCCTGGACACATTCCTGTGCAATCTGCTCTAGGTGAGCCTGCTCTGGCAGGGGGGTTGGACTAGATGATCTCCAGAGGTCCCTTCCAACCCCTATCATTCTGTGATTCTGTAACAAATCAAGACAACTCACATGGAGTGCACCTCTTTGAAAAGTCATGTGTCATGTCTGGTGTGATTTCACATAGCTGAGCTGTTCTGACAAAGTTCATGCTAAAAACAGCTGCAGATATTTCCCTGGAGCAGCGAGGGTTACCTAGCTGTGTTTCTGATATGTACTGATGTCATGTTGAGACGTCAAGGGAAACTATACTGGCTTTTACATAGGAAAAATGGGAATGAAGCTTGTGCAACTGCACAGCACCAGCAAATTATTTCTCCTGTTCAAGAGCCAAAACCCAGCTGTATGGCAATGAACTGATCAGAGCAACAACCCCACTGTTTTAACCTTGTGGAAAATTCCTTCACTGGCAGCTGGAAGAAATCAGCAATTACCTGATCATTTCATTGCCTTTGAAATAATTGAATTGAATACTGTATTATAGTAGCCTTAGGTTCTTTCACTACGGCTTTTAATGTATTTTTTTATACCAGAGGAATGAACTAATATATTACATGTTTTATTTCCTCTCTGTTTTTAGCCAAACGCTATATTGAAACAGATCCTTCTGGCAGAGATAAGGGGACCCCCATTGTAATCGTGAAGCAGGGTCACGAACCCCCGACATTCACAGGCTGGTTCCTGGCTTGGGACTCCAACAAATGGAAGAACTGATCTACTCAAGGAGGCTTCAGCTTCAAGCCAAAGAATCATCAGAGCCCAGCTACTTTCTAGTATTTTTAAGCATAAGCTTATGCAACAATATGATGCATCTGTTGTTACACTTTCCTGAGCTTTGATATATTTCTGTGAATAACCTAGAAATTCTTAGGACTGGAAAGGATAAACGTTAATTGTAAACTGGTCAAATGGGGTGAGTAGGGCTTTTCATGTAGTAAACATGGCAAGTGCTACCAATACTTTATCTATTGATTCTTGAAACAAAAGCTGTGTTTATTTTAATGTGCTAAAATGGGCCAAATTCTGCCTTCACTTAAAAATCCAAACTAATGCCAAAGAAATTCCTTTAGATTAAGGTCAGCATCATATTGTGCAGAATTTGGCCTGATAAAGGACTAATTCTACATCTGTTGCAAGGGTAGGACTGGACACGATTTACTTGCTAAGCCAAAATATTGCCACACTAACTCACATAAAATTTCAAATGATGCCTGATCCAGAGTGGCGACTTTGTCTTGCAGGGGGCAAATAAGGGATGGGTATTTTGAAAAAGCTGTGCTTAACATATTTGTCTTGTTAGTACATGTATTTGGAGCTTTGGATAGAATGGTTGTAAGAATATAAATTTGACAAAGGTTTTTTTGAGAGACTGTCTAGCTCACTGTAATGGATTTCTTTAGATTTATCTCTGTGAACCACATCCAGCTCTACCAGGTCTTTTTAACCGAAGCTCTTAAACACATTCTAGTGCACTTGTGCTTTTAAGTGGAAGCAGAAGAAGTAACAGCTTCAAAAATACGTACTCTGCCTTAACCAGACTGCACTTAAGCCATACTTTGTCTTGGTTGCCTTACTCGGCAGTACGTAGTTCTTTTCCAGCATGCAGACTGCTCACCTTGTTAGGTACAGGACGTGTTTCCACTCATTTTC
This sequence comes from Gavia stellata, assembly GCF_030936135.1. NCBI lineage: Eukaryota > Metazoa > Chordata > Aves > Gaviiformes > Gaviidae > Gavia > Gavia stellata. The sequence continues at coordinate 31,177,084 of NC_082599.1, forward strand.
TATGTAGGTCTTAGTCAAATATCAAGTACATCAAGTGTAAAGAACCCCCTTGTTTCAGTAGTATTCCACATCCTGGGAATTTGAAGGGTGAGCAGACACCATAGATGACCTCTTTTCTCTCAGACACAGTTATTTTGGATTTCTTTTATTCTGGTGAATTTAAGAGTACATTTTCAAAGTGTGTTTTATTTTTAGTTTAGCCAGAAAAGGCTACGTAAGGGCAGTGGGAAAATCTGCTTCAAATCTTTAGTGCTGCTTTGAACACTTATCCTATAAAGCTTGTTTTAAACAACAATTTGTACAGCTGTAAATCATGTCAATGTGGCTTTTTAATGAAGGCATTTCAACAGTTTTATTAATCTTACAAGTTGAGTCAGAAAGTGAAATTTTAGACATTTTTGTATTTTTTTTAACATTGTGATTTTGAATCTGGGTAATGCAAAAGAGCGAATTTAGTCTGAGCTCATAATCAATATCAATGACAAAAGAATGGTAAAGCTAAGAGAGTCTGTTAGCTTTAAACATTTGTTTAAATCTTTGCTAATATAACTGGGCTGTATCTGAATGTAATTTCATTTAAAATAAAATTACAAAAACCAGTATTTTAAACGCAGCTGAACTTCCTCTCTCTAAAATATTGTTGCTCAGTACTTCCACTGATGTCTAGGAAAACTTACTAAAAACCCCAGTAGATACCTTCCTTTTTAGATGGACACTGCAATGAGAAGTTCTTGTTGTTTTTTTACTTTCATGCCACTTTACCCAATGGAAAGCTAATTCTTCCCAACAACTCACAAACCCAAGTGAAAATCAAAGAACTGGGTGCTTGCTAGCTTATGATTTCTCTTTAAGAAAAACTACCATTGTTGTTATCAAACTCTTTGGCTTTTCTGCTTGCAAAAATGATTTACTATAGAAATTACTATCTTATAAAATAAGAGGAAATAAGTGTATGTTTGTTTGTTTTTAAAGGATAGGTCTTGCTTTTTATTTATGGGATAAAAGGAGATAAGGAGATGTCCTTCTCCTGCTGGAAGGAGCACAAAGACCTTTACAGTTCCTCAGCCACTGCACTTCATACAGCTACTGAGCAGCCTGTAATTATCTGATGGTTGTCTTTGACACATACATATGACTCTTCTAATTTTTTAAAAATAAGAGTTATAGTAGCTTCTTAACCAAGGATTAGACAACATTTGCCCTCCTTGTACATAAACATCTTCCAGAACACTCCGGGCTCTGAACTGGCACAGTCTGCCAGCATATTCTGCAGCACTGTGAAAGCCTCTTTTCACTTCCCTCACACAAGACAGAGGAGCTTTTGTGGTCTCCTGGCCTGGGCATTTGGGTTTACAACACATTGTCCTGGCACATTGGTTACTGATGTTGAGAACAGCATTGAGAGTTCATAACGGAACAGTGTTCTCAACTGGGCTTTAAGCACAACAGCTGCTAGCAACATTGTTCTTGGTTTTACTTGCTAGCAAGGAAGTTTATTTTTTATACATATATGTGCAGTACACACACAGATGTATTTCTTTCTTTCTTTCTTTCTGAAGAAGAGAGCGATGGAGGACAGACAGGATGGACTATGAGTGCTTGGAAGTATTAAAGATTAAGAAAATATTTAAGCACATAACTTTATGAATACACATAGCAAACCTATCTGACTTGTTTTCAGAATAAATAGAAAAAAATGTGCAGATTTATACAGTACACTCAAGTTCAGTCAAGAATATTGCAATATTGCATTATTATCCCACAGTAATAGTATGACCACTCTATTTGTAATAGCAAAATTAGACCCTGAGTCAGCAGTTTCATTATGCTACCAAACAGCAAGTATTCATATGTTCTATTGGTTGTAAATACAGCTTCATTTTTCATCTTTGTTTTATAGAATTTCATTGCAACAGAAAGATGTTAGGAATCCTTAGAGCCAACAGGGCATCATAATAGTACATAGTATTGGTAGTTCACATAAAATAGCATAATCTTAGAATATAACTACAGATTGTACACAGGAGAGGAGCCAGCCTCTGGAATCACTGCTCTAAATATCCATTTTGACCACAGCACATAGTGCTATATAGCATCAGATCTGCTGTAAATGATTATGTTAAATGTGGCTAAAACCAATTGAACAGTTTGATCTCTTGCCAGTTCAGACTCACATAGGTTTCACCTGCAACAACAAGAAAATTATGAAGATGGTAGACAGTGGGATTGTGGTACTATCCCTCACAGGAGAACTAAGAAATCATACAGAAAATATTTTGCTCATGAGACTATAGCAGGAGGTGCTCTCATACATCTCTATAGGCTACAGGAACACTTCTTGTAGTCTTCATTTTTACTGAATCTAAAAAGGCTAAAAAAAAAAAGCCAAAACAAGCCTATTATTTTCCATGGACTGAAATTGCTCTTTAGAGCCCACTTCTCTATAGGAAAGCTTGAAAAACACCTTCAAACTTTGCTTTAGAATACAACTAAACACCCCACTGAAGTTGTGTTTTTATGGCTTAATTGAGCCAAATGTAAGTATGTAAAACAAAGAAATTATCTCATAAAACCACACTTAGATAATACTTTAATGTGCTGACTTTCCAAATCCTTGCTTTTTCTTTTTTAAAGACAATAATTTTGTCTTTAGATAAAGAAATAGTACACTTCTCCCTTCTTATGACTAGGACTTTTACTGCTAAAATCAAAGGAACTCCTGATTTCATTGAAAACACAGTCAGATCTTTACTCCACCACAGGTCCTTAATGTCTCATTACATCCTCTCTAGACTGGCCTAAAGTTACTTTGACCTCCTCTGACTATTAACACATTACCTTATGCTATAAATCAATAAACTACACTCAGTTCAATTAAAGCATCCAAGGTGCAAGAGGGAGAATGGCAGACCAATGGGAATTGGGAGGCCCACCATGCCATAAAATTAGTTGATGACTGTTCTGGCCCTTCTCCACCTCCATGTCATTAAGGCATATTTGCATTACAGGCAAAAAAAATAAATCTGTGCCTACAGAACACATAAGCTGATTTTTATTTTTCTTCTAAATAATAGCAAACTGAGTTACTCCAGGGGAGCAGATAGAAGGGGAATCAGCCTGTCCCAAGCTTCTTCCTAAATGCATCCCCACTTCCACCCTGCAAGTGCTCTCTGCTCAAAAGGATGCTATGAGTGTACTAAGATCCACAAGATTGTACCTTTTACCACCACATTTAATCAGTCAGCAGTGAAATGTGGGTCTCCCCACAAATGAAATGAAAGTATCAAGTGAAAACATTATTTTTTATTGTTTGGTAGACTACAGATCATTTGCTCAGAAAACTACCTGGATGGGGACAAGTAGGGCCAGTGAAGGTACGTGCAGTGCTTCTTTGGGAAAGCATCAGGAAACCAAGCAGAAAGGCTGGGATGATCTGAATGGTATCCCACCACAAGGCCCAGAGATAGGCACGTTTGCTTTAACAGCAGTAATGCTTTGATTATTCTAACAAAGCCTCTTGACCAGTGCTAGAAGAGCACTGCTCTCCCTGCTGCTCTTTAACATTAGATTTCACAGCAGTGACTTGGGGTGATTTCACAGCAGTTGGCAATATTAACATCAAGGCTGAATGCAATCAGGTGATTTTAACATCACTTACCTGACAGTTCACTGTGCTTTGTGTTGTCTGATGTCCTTCCTACAGAAGAGTCAGCAACAATCCTGATTAAAATAGACCATTGCTAAGAGGAACCGAAGACAAATTTCCCTCCAGGCTTAGATTTTTACAGAGGTGGGTCAGAAAGGTCACAGGTTTCCTGTAACAGGCATGGCAGCACAGCTGAGCCCCTGTTTAACCAGCTGAGTGGGGCTGTAGTTACCTCTGTTGGTGCCAAAGATTGCTGTCCTTCCCACCATTAACCAGCTGCTCTCCTACTGGACTTGGACGAGAAGTTAGTTGTTGCAGCAGGGAGAAGAAACAGGAGTTGCAGTGAAATGTCTTATCAGCAAGGACAACAGGCAAGAAGCCCACTCTAACAATCCCCTACTTTCTTGCTAGATAGTCCCAGTCAACAGTAGGTATCTCGCACACCTTCTGTGGCCAGACACTGTCCCATCCTAGCATTTGCAGATGCACTCCACTAACTACATATCACATGTGTGAATTCCCAAAGCTCCAAGTGATCTTTTCTAAGATTGTTGAGAAAAGGTGATGGAAATTTGTCCTGTATTTAAAGCAGCAAACAAGGATTCTGGTAATCTGCATTTCCTGTGGTCTGTGCATCCTTGTGTAACCTGAAGTAAATCACTGAATTTCAGTGCTTCTATTCTCCACCTATTAAATGAGGATTTCTTCCATCCTTTCCCTGTTTGTTTAAACTGCGCTGTCTTTTACCGTGTGTTTGTACAATGCTTGACCTAGGGAAGCAGCCACTTCTCAACACTGTCGTCTTGTAGGTACTGCTCATAATCCAGACAGCTGCCAGGGTTATTAGTGCCAAGCTGTCCAGACCTGCTCAGAGCAAGATTAGACAACAAGGCAAGTGCAATGTCTTGGAGACTTGCTGAAGCACGGGTGCAGCTTCACCAGCAGTGGCATTGGGGCAGCAGAGAAAGGGCAGGAGCCAGCTCAGCTGAGAAGGAAAGCTTTTACGATATAACACAGTATGAGCAAAAATAGTCCCCCACCCCAGCAGTACAGTTCAGGGTTGCTTTGTCAGAGCACTCTGTAAGCCATAACTATAGGTGCATCTGCATCAGGTTCATAGGAATTCCTCTCCAGATCAGGAGCAGCTGTTTTGGGGGTAGTTAAGTGTAAGGGGAAGACAAGGCTCTGCTGTGTTTACAAAGGAATAGCAAAATCCTCAGGTGCCTCTTTACTTTGACCTGGAGAGTGACAACATTCGCTTTCAAAAGGTATGTCCACTTGTCTGATCTCTCATGTCCTTAATTTTTTCTGCTGCTGTTGTTAGAGACACAAGGCCTCTCTGCAGTATAGCTCATTTTGTTTCTGGCAAGTGGTATTTTCTGGGTGACTCAGACTCAGGACTGTGGCTGTTGATAATTTATCGGTTCTTTCTCCTTTCATTACTGAATTATACTGCGTAACAGACATCCGCCGACATGGCTTCAAGCCAGAGGCTGTGTGTGAGGGGTCCTGTCCACAGTAAAGTATATGAACTGAGAGGACCGACAAGTGCCTGCTGACTACAGATGGAAGGATGAAGATAACTGCCAAATATCTTGTTCATTTTGAGGATTTGGTTTTGCATTTTAATGGTATCTCCACTCTTGAAATGTCTGCTGCCTGCTGCTATTGGTTCACATAAAAGGAAGAATTTCATAGTTCTGTAACAGTGAAAGCTTGGAGTTAGGGACTCCATGGTGACTGCTAATAGCTATCATTTCATCTCAACTCTGAATTATCACAGGTCTGAAAAACACAGAAAGATGTATATGCTTTATGTGCTAGACTGCTGGGCCTTCGATCAATCCTCAGCAAGGACTCAAAGATCAGTGATTTGAAGGGTGTGCAGTGGTGCTCACATAAAAAACCGTCTATCTGGAGGTTGTGCTAAGAAGAACGAGCGTGCAAATGTTGGTGTCCCTAAACAAAAGTGCTGGACTCTGAAGAGAGACTCAGCAGGTAGGATCTCCAAGACTTAGTAACAGGCTTTCGCAGAATGACCTACTGTTTCAGAGGCCTTCCATATTTAAAACAGGAGGAAGGGATGCAACCGTTTGTCCTCTTTAAAGCTTTCTGATGCTTGCTTTGAAGATTCAGATTGGGGTTGCATGCACTCACGGGCTGTATGAATCATGTATCTATCATATTACTCGCCACCTGAAATCCAAAGACTTCAAAGCATGAAGAATTCCCTAAATAGTCTCTTTCTGCTTACAGTATTTCTGTGCTTGTTTTTTTTCTTACATAAAGAGGTATTATTTATTTTATGTTCCTTTTATAGCCCAGTAGTAGAGAGGCCTTGAATGGAATAAGTAAATTGGAAAAAAATATTATGTTTATAGTATCCCGCTGCTGCTTCTGCTTCCTAGAGTCCTGCCTGGACTCTTCCTTAATCTTCTTTCTGTGTCCTGTGCTGGCAGAGGTGTAGAGGGCCTTTAGTCAGAAGGCCTTCAAAGACGAGATGAGAACTGCAGAGCTTACTCTTGCAGAATTACTGGCTCTTGCGGCATTGTCTCCATCCACTGGAATTAAGTGATGTGATTCAAATCTCAGCTAACCAATCTGTTCCTCCCAAAGTTTGTTTATCTGCCTTCCTTACTTTGTTCAAAGCCTGCTAAGTAGCGTGGCATGGCCATGAGAGCCAGAACAGGGGAAACCTATATTCTGATAAAAAGCTGTGATGTTAACTTAAGGCTTAAAGGTGTATGTATTTAAAAATTAATATTTTGGCAGGTTTTTACATAAGTAGAGTTTACAACTCTAGAGGCAACAGCTGTTAGGTGCCAGATTCTCTGAAAGACTTCTACTCTTTTTCAATATTATGAAACCGGAATGTATAATGTGGTTTGTTTGAATCATATTCTCTGTGAGATGAAAGCAAAAATGATTTTGCAAAGACAGCTTTTATAAGGTCTTCCAAGTGAGTTTACTGTTGTTTCCATCCAAGAATTGAAACCCAGAAGCGCAAAAGAAAGCCTTCTGCCTAGCACACTCGTGATCAGCTTTCAAATAAATTTTCAATTGACTTAGCTTTTAAACTTTAGCAAACAGTGGCCCAATCTTGCATTCATTGAAATAATTTTGAGATTTACTGTTAACTTAAAAAGAAGACATGGTGAGCCGGTAAGACTTAAAAAATTTTAGACTACAGCTGAGCAATGAGCTGAAATTACTGCTCCCCACCCACACAATGTTTGTCTTTCCTGAAACCTTGTTCTTTCATCCTCCTCTTTTCTCTTGTTTCTTCCTCCTTTTTTCACCGAACCATAATGCAAGCTTGTGAGTTCCCTAGGATAAGGGTTGGTTTTCCTTTTGCTATGTTCATATAGCACATAACAATAGGCTCGGATTTCTCACTGAAACTCTTAACTATTGTGACTGAGAAAAATAATTACATTTTTTTTCTGAAATTTTAGAAACTGCAACAAATATCCAGTACTACACAAGTATTAGATGCCCATTGTGTGTTCACGTAAGAGACTGAAACCTTCATGCAGCAATTAGGCTAGCTGGTGAAACTGCCCATGACCCTGGGGGAAAGAACTCCTCTGGTTGAGCTGAAACTTTGTACTTCTTATCACCTGCAGCCAAACAACTCTGTTTAGGCTTGAGAAAAATCCCATCTAGAATGCTTAGCTCTGGTTCATATCCTGCTGACTGAAGTCTACTTTCAGTGCTAGAAATCAAAGCAAGGGAATATTTGCTCTTTCCGCTCCCTCCTGTAAAGATGACTTTTTTTACTACCTTTCTGATCCAAAGCAGAATTTAATGTATTGGTCAAAATCCAAACATGTTCAGGGGCTGGATGCAGCTACCACACACCTGGAAAAGCTGCAGACCTGCACAGTTGCTACTACATCACGGTTTGTGCATGCTACACCTTCGAGTGCTGTTGGCTTGGAAGAAGGGAAAATGCAAATAAGTCTTAGCTCAAAACTCCTAGACCCCAGTAAATCTGTGAATGTCAGAAGTCTGTCCTTCCTTGCAAGCAATGAATTGGGCCATGTATCATTTGAGTGCAAATGTACGCTTTGTTTTGCTGGGCTAGATGAAGTGTTTTCCTCTGTGCACTTCAGACACCTATTGACCAAAAGACAGACTAAAAGATCTGTCCAGTGACACAGTTTTTGAAAACTCCTCACAAATGCCTCACAACTATACTGCTAAAATGAAGTGACTGGGGAAGACTTCTGGTAGGAAGTGAAGTAAGCACTACAGAGGATGAGACCACTGGACTGCACAAATGCTCAGTGAACTTTATGTGTTTTCTATGGTTTACAAAACACCAAGTTAATTTATCTGTTAAAGTATATATTGTGTTGTTTATCTTCAGGAACACTGTTAAGCTATTAATTACCTCGTTAAAGAAATTACAACTACACCTGAGCTCAGTTATCTGACTAAAATCCATAATAAATTGTTGCCTTCTTTAAAAAATAAAAATAACCTCCCCTGCCCCGTATCTAGGGCACAGCAGGTCCTTCTTTTTACTCATCTAAGAAACAGATGCTTTCGGAAAGCCAGATACTAACTATATTCCATACATATTTGTTCTGTAGGTGACCAAGAGTTATAAGGAGCACTCACAAGCTCCTATTATTAGGAGCACTGATAAATCACAGAACAGTGGTTGGAGAACATCAAACAAATTATTTGTGCTCTATTTCACTGTCTCAGGAGGGACTTAGATTAGCTGTTGCCTCCGAACACCAAGCTCAAGGAGCTGTGACACTATCACTGTACTACCTACAACATTATACACTGAAGCAGAGACTTTAGATTTTTCACAGTCCTCCTGGGAGTTTAGGCATATCTCCCATAAAATTTTATTTCCACACACTGTAATCTCTGTGAAATCTTTTTCTATTGCTGTTACGCCTTTTTTAGGAGAGATGAGCAACTGAATTTCCTCTTCAAGGTGTGCACTTGATTTACACAAAGCTATTACAGATCAACAGCCTGCTCGTTTTGACAGTGGACCCTGTATATTGGATGGGCATCTTCAGTCGGCCGTCGCCAAAAGGGTCAGAACACATCCAAGAGCTAGCTGTGCACACACCATAGAGGCACGTGCTCCCTGCCCCTGCCAGCCGCAGGGACAGGCTGGTCCCTGTACATTAGTGGAGCTGCAGCGCTGTGTCTTTTGTGACCATCTTTGAAATTCTCTCATAGCAGGTTTCAGCGCACTGTACTTGTCATTTAAGTATTTCATTAACTGTAGGGCAAGTCCTACTCGGTGAACAAAGTGCTACACACTTCTTCCGTCCTTGCACTTCTTTTTGGAGACATGCAGTACCTGAAGGACAAAGCCTAGCTTTTAAATAAGTAACTAACTGTTGCAAGTGGATGGATTATTATGAAATAACTATCTTAAATGAATGCTTCATCCCACAAACACTTAGTCAGAAGTCTCAGTCAGAACTTGCATTTCTTTTTCCACTACAGTCAACTGAGATACAAATTCACCAAAAATAAGCCTTCTTAGTTCTGATGTTCAAGGTCTGTTTATCCAATCCTTTCTAATTCCAGCAAATCTCAGCACCCTTATAAATGTTAAATACAATATTTAGAAAGTTCTTTAGAAAAGCAAAAATTTAATTGTATTTTTCTCTTTTCTTCACCATTACTCTGCTAGCAACATTGCAAAGCAAACAGCAGTATCTGATTTACTACTAATACTTCCATTATTACTCTGGAGTGGGGAAAATACTTTCACGTATTAAATCTAGCTATGCAGGAACAAAATACAACAGATACTGCCTTGTATTTGAAATTGTAGTACTTTTAATCTGCTTGCAAACTGCTTCCATTATATTAAAGTGATATAGTTAAAAATTATGCAACGCCCTTCAAAGGAAGCATTGTGAGGAGATGGTAGCTGATGTTGAAATCTCAACTTGACAGAATTTTAAACTATATAGAATAACTCTGGCATCCAAAAAAGCTCTGAAGTGCCCATGGCTTTTCTGAGGGTAAAAATATTGGGGAAAAAAAGCTCTTGGAACCAGTGCTGTAACTGGCAAGATTTTCGAACAGTAGCACTGAGCTGCCCAACATTCTCAGCAAAAGAGCGTGTTTGACTCGAGTCAGCAGTTCTAGGAAAAAAAAAAAAAAAAAGGTGTCACGAACTTAGGGGGTGGGGGGGAACCTGTGGCTGTGGTGAATGCAAGTACAGGTGTCTTTGATCAGTGTAAAACCATTGAAGAAAATATGCAAGCCAAGGCTGTAAAGCTCATACGTAGTATCACACGTACAGAAAGTGCTGACTGTTCCCTGTGCTCTGCAAACCTGGAGTCACTGCCGTTACAGCCATCCTACCAGAGGATGAAGCAACCAAAATTCACAGAACTTGAAAGGTGGAGATTAGAATTCTAGTCACCCTGAGACAACACTTGCTCAGTATGACCAGGAAAATTTATGCGCTAGTACCGCTTTTTTTCAGCTAACACACCTAACAGCATTCAAGATGCAACTCAGTGTGACTGTCAGTATCAAAGAACAAGGTTTTTTGTTTGTTAGCCTGCTATATGACATGTTTATTTATGAAAATGAAAGCAGTAAAATGTAAATGTTAGACTTCATGTGAAGGTATGTATGAAATGAAAACAGCTTTAATTAAGTGGTCTAAACAGAGTGGTAACTTAAATTGTAACACAGTGACTCCATCTCCTACTGCTCTAAGCTTTGTTATTTACTGTGAGGAAATAAATTAGATTTTCTACCACCAACTACTTTTTAATAATCAAAGCAAAATCATTCATGCAGCATGTAAGTTATCATAAAAGAATTCAGCAGACGTAGCAAAGCTGATAAAAGGCTTCTTTGTGCAAAACATTTTGTATGTCAATTTAAGAGACAGTCTTAAGAGCAGAACTTCATGTGTTGCAATTTGTCAGCGATTTCACTGTTACGGTTTATTTTCAAGGGGTTTCTCAAAATCCATGGTGAAACTGCTGTAGTATTTTATGTAAGAACTTGATCTTCTTTTAGAACCATATAACAGCATCTCAAAGCAATACTTTTTTAGCTCTGATCTTAGATCTAAGGTATAGTTGAAGAGCATTAACTTCAATTTTAAATCTACAACCGAGCTACAGTTGGTTACTGTAAAAATAATTATTATTATTATTACTAATACATTAGTACATATTACCCTAGCCTAGGCCTGCCATGTCATTGTGCTGAAATGCAATTGATTTTCTTTTCTAGATACACTGAGAAATCTACACAGATTCCGCACGGAGCGGCAAGAATTGGTAGTGTGAGGTGGCTAACATGTCTCTTTCATGAAGACAGGGTGTTGGGATCCCATCACTACGTGCCAGTTACCTGTAGCTGGCAGTGAATTGCCCTTGCAATGATTTCATTCTCCTTGTGACTTCATTCCTTTGTGTTTTACAACTAATTCAGCTCTGTGATGCAGCTGTTTTTTTCCTCTCCCTCCTTCTGCATTTGCTCATATTTGCTTCTGTTCTTTACCGTTCTATACTTCTGGCCATACCCCTCTGCATCTGCCGTATATGGGATTTGGTTCGTTTGTCTTATGTTTCACTCTTCATTTGATTTGCATGCTATTCACAACACAACTCTCACACAAAAAATAACTGCTAAGGTGATTAGTTATTGAACTGGATAATAAATGTAATTAGCCTGTTCTACAGAATGATGGTATTTAGCCAAAACAAAAGGAATATTGTGCTTATGTGGCCAAGGAAATTCAAGCCCACTGGCTTCACTTTGGAAAGAATTTCTCATCTGCTGTGTCACTAGTGTGCTTGTATAACAACAAAATCGTATCTACTTGAATGGAATTTACCTTTAAAACGAGCAGCACTAAGTGAAAGCTCTGATTTAATGTCTGGCCACAGTGAAACTCTCGTGAACTGCTAGCTTTTAATTTCCATGAATTGCTGTTTTCATATGAAAGACTATTTCTTGTGAAGTACGCGTGCAGCCTTGCAAGTGGACATTTGATGATCCTTTGTGTTTTTGTTGTTATCTGGGCACTGTGAGATAGCTCCTGCAGCACATGAGGTGATACATATTAAAAGGTAACCTAAGTCTCTGTTGGGTAATAATATTAAAATTTCCAAGAGTCTTCTCTTTCCACTCTATGACGATTCTTTCTTGGCAATGTTTTCAACCTCTCTCTCACCACTATCAGTTTCATGGTCCACTTCCCTAATAAGGACTATCTATGATGTTTCACAGAGGTAGATAACGGCTGCAGCTTTAACCTGCCCTGAACCAAAATGATTCCTGGACCATTTTGGAATAAAAAAAATCCTATTGTACCATAATGAAGAAGCCACATGTTATGCAGATGGTGCTTCTTTCTCTTGAAACACAAAGGTTTGTCCCAGGCTACCTTTTCTATGTGGAAAACACATATAGAATATGTATGAAACATATGTAGAAAATAATATATTACCATTTACCCTGGTAAATTGGTATCAAAGAAAGGGGAAAAGGTTTTTAGCCCAGAGAAGCTGAGGTTGCAGTTGTTTTCATGAAGTAAGGAATGCTGAGCCAGAAAGAACTCAGAAATGTAGACAAGTTAGATAGGAAGTGAGAAAAGTATCAGCAGGCAAAACAACCCCAACACAGAAATTAGGCACCTCCTTAATTTTGCATTACGAAGTGTGCACATGGCTCAAGCCTTTTTCCATTGTTTCCTCATACATGTATCTTGCAGTTATTGTCACCTGACATCTAATAACAGCCCTCCCACCCCCCGATTTAGCTACATACTTGAAAAGAAAGTAAGTATACTTGTTGCTGTACACCTCCTTCATTCAAAGCTTCTACAGGATAATCAAAGCCTCGCTTCACCCTCACCTTCAATTATCAGAGGTTGAATGTGTCAAGCTTTCTTACACTCCCACTAATTTAGATACCATTACTGCCTTCATAACACCTGGAACACCTGCCCTGTGTGCACCTTTGACTTCTAAAGTAGCATGAAGTGCATGGGAGGAGTTGATCAACTTGGATTGTTATTTAATAGCTGTTTTGCAGAAATGCCTACAGGCATTAATTAAGATCAAGGTGCTAAACACTAAGAAGACTTGCAATGAAAAATAGTCCCTGCCCCAGAGAGTTCGTAATTCAGTTTATAGCAAGTTACAACAAGTGGATGAAATAAATTAACCGTACAGAAGGAAACAGAAGTGGAACAATCTATGTCTCCAAGCTTTTTCAGGACAGTGTGGATCATTTTCATGTACATATTTACAGATACAGATACGCTTATTTTGCTGAAGATGTTAATTTCTCTCAAATCCTAAAATGATCTCCCTGACATCGTAAAACTCTTATTCCAAAGAAACACATAATCTATAATCTCCACCTAGTGTGTTGGATATGCTCTACTCTAGAAAATCATCAGTTCCGTACCCCTCCCTTTTCAAAGGCACCGAAATCTGTTGTTATGTATTGACTGCTTTTCAGCAGAGCAAGAGATAAAGGCAATCGTTCCGCATTTTACGTTTAAAATTTAAGTACTCCCAACGAAATTAGGAGCTGGCCCATATCCCTCCTTGTGGAATTTATCGTAATATATGTTATTATAAAGCTGTATTAAAGTGTGAACAGATCCTGGTAACAATCAGACATTAAAGTTTACAAGACTGTAATATCTAATAGGCTTATTCTTCCATTAAAAATAGGGAATACATAATTTCGTAGGTTGAGATAAAGGTCAATTTGATTTATTTCAGCTTGTCAAGTTTTATGAATAAACCTATTATCTCTAGTAACAGTCCTTAACAAGGTATTTCTATCTGGTTTCCACCAATTTTAAATTGCTGAAAACCATCCATGGAATAATTAAGGCCCACTTCTACTGTCACTATAAATGCTTTTCTATTACATTATATGCTCTGCAGTTCTTTCTACTATGCAAAAGTAGTGTAAAATGCTGCCAAATCAGAAACCTTACTAGTCGGCCTTAGGGGTACTAACTTACCCCTACTTTTCCATAGATGTAAAATCACTTTCCTATACAAACAGGCCACTTCCTCCAAAGAGAGTCATCTGCAAGATCAGGATGTAAATAACTAACACACATAAAAGCAGGGAAACATTAATCTCAGATGTAAGCAAATGAAACTTTGGCTATTTTTAGTAGAACTATAATGAGTATCTTAACATTTTAATAACATGAAACCTTGCCTACAACACACTGTGGAATTTTTGTTGCTATACAATGTCCTTTTACTATTAAATTACTTCTCTTGTATACATCATAATTCTTTGTGATTTAAAATATAATATACAATGTTTTCAAAGCGAAACTAAATATGATTGCTAGAATATTCTTGAAAATTCATCCCTTTTCAGCAGCCACATCAAGAAATTTTAAAAGTCTGCTAGAAAAAATGCAAGGTTAATATTGAAAATGCCCCCTTTTCTCTTTTCCTGGCGCCCAGCTGGTCAAAGACTTGGCTAATTGTAGTACAAAGTAGAGAAAACTTACACTTGGAACAGCAGACTTCAGTAGCACAATAGCTTTAGTTAGCATTTGAATGCATGCTTTTATCAAAAAGATTAATTTATATAATTTTTATCCAAGGGTTTTGGATGAAGACTTTTCTAGTATGCCCTGCTCTGAAGTCAGCATATCTGATCCTTTTGTGTGCTATTGGTATTTTACACCGAGCTGGTGTACATCCAACACAGGCAGAAGGAGCCATCTACACTGCCACATCTGAATAAAAACTAGCGTCAAATGCAGTAAGTGAAGAGAGCAGTGGGAAGGAACAGAACAATGGAGAGACAGCAAGAACATCTGAGAGAAAATACTCCTCCTCTAAAATACGCCTCCTCTAAAACCTGTATGTTCTGGAAACAGTAACATACAAAAATGTCTAATTAGATGCTAGTAATTAGTTCTGAGTTTGAAAGACTTCACTGCTCAAATCAGGCTTAGATATTAAAATGCAGAATCACTTAACATATCCTTGTGCTACGGGAAACCTTCCTTGTAACTAAGCTAGGTGACATTTATGTTAATTCAGACGTGAGCACTGCTGCTATCTCTACGTGCCAGGCGTCTAACAGGACGCTTTAATCCACTCAGTTATTCCCAGCTCCTCCCGAACTGTTTGCCTTTTTTCCCGGGGACGAACGAAAAGCAAGCGGAGTACCGTGAGCACACACAGCCGGGGCTGGGGCCTCGGGCCACTCGCTCCTGTTTATGCTACAACCGCAAGAAACCCCGCGGACAGCACTTCCCTCCCCTCTCACTTCGCCCCCGTCAGTGTCTGCAGAGGTCCCGGGTGTGGGGTGAGGCAGCCGACGGGCTCTTCCACTGCTGCTGAGGCGCGACGGTGGCCTACACCCGGGGACACCTGCTGCGTCACTCCAAGAGACTAAGAGCTGTAAGGCAATTTATTGAGGCTCTGACAGCAGTGCCGACCGCACTGCAGCACCCCCGCCTTCCCGGGCAGTGCTCCTCACCCGGGCCTCCCCAGAACCGCTCCGAGGGGGCCGCCAGAGGAGGAAACAGCCGCGCCCCGGCGGCACCTCCCCGGCGCCGCGGACCGACGGCGCGCGGGGCGGGCGGAGCCCCGCCAGCGCAGGCCGCGGCGGGTCACGTGGGCAGGGCCGCAGCTGGGGGACGGCGGCCCGCGAGCTGCGGCTTTGAAGCCCGTTGCTAGGCGACGGGAGGGCGCGCGGTGCCTGCTGGAGCGGCCGGTGGTAGAGGAGGGATGACGCAACGACCGGGCGAGCGGAGCAGCGCTACCGGCGCCCCCTTGCCGCCCCGGGGAGGCCCCGTCTGCCGCGCGCTGGGAGGCTTTCCTGGGGGACTTTCAGCGGGAAAGGGCGGCCGGAGAGGGGCGTTGCCGCCGGCCCCCCGAGGGCTGCGCGCCGCCGCGCCGTTTCCCACGCCGCTAGGGGGCGGGGCTAGAGTGACAGCACCCACATTCAAAGAACGCACGCGCCTCTGGCGAAGGGGCGGGGCGCTAAGGCCGTCCCTTGGGGCACGGGCCCGCGCGCCGTGGGCGGAGGGCGCGGCAGCGTCGGCTTTCCCCGAGGGGGCCGTGTGAAGCAGTGACGCCGCCCCGCGGAGGGAGGAGTGGGGTCGCTCAGGCAGGGCGGGGGCGAGGAGCGGTGCGCCCCCTCTGCCGCTGCGGAGGCCGCGGCCCTTTCCCCGGCCGCGCTCGGCCCCAGCGTTCGATTGAGGACGGTAAAAGTCGGGTTCTCCGGTGAGTGGCCGGTGCTGCCGACCAATCGGCGAGGCGGAGCGCGCCCTCTTCCCCGCCCCCGCCGCGTGGCGGAGCCAATGGGGAGCGCGGGGCGGGGCGCGCGGGGCTAGGCGCGGGCTGGGAGGCGCTTCGCCGCCAGATGCGGGGGAGTCGCGGCGGCAGGAGCGGTGGCGGCAGCAGCGGTGGCGCGTGCGGTGGACGCGGCGCGCGGGCATGGGGTCGCGGGCTGCTCTCGCCTCTCCGCGCTGAGGGACGTGCCCGCCGGCGAGGCCAAGCGGTAGGGGAGGGCAGGGGAGGGGCGGCGGTTGGCGGGGCGGCGGCGGCGGCCGCCGCGGTGGCGGTGAGGGGCGCGGGTGCCCGGCGAGCTGCAGTGTCGGTGGCGGCCGCCGCCGCGTCGCGGGGCGGCAGAGCCCGCCGAGCCGGGCGGGGGACGCGTGGCCTTCCGTGTCGCGCTGCCTGCGGCCGCCTCTGCAGCCGAGGCGGCGGCGCTGGCCGGCGCGCTGTGGCCGCGAAAGCCCGGCCGAGGTGGAGCCGGATCAGCCGTGGGCTAACGCCGCTTGTGTCCTTGGCAGGATCCCAGCCTAGCGCGGCGGCGAGCGTAGCCGTGGGAGCTGGCCTCTGCTCGTGGCAGCCTGCTGTCACCTTCCCTTCTGGCGATGGGGAATGGACTCTCGGACCAGACGTCGATCCTCTCCAGCCTGCCTTCTTTCCAGAGTTTCCACATTGTCATCTTGGGACTGGACTCCGCTGGAAAGACGACCGTGCTCTACAGACTGCAGTTCAATGAGTTCGTCAACACCGTCCCCACTAAAGGATTTAACACGGAGAAAATCAAAGTGACGCTGGGCAACTCGAAAACGGTCACTTTCCACTTCTGGGATGTGGGCGGCCAGGAGAAGCTAAGGCCGCTGTGGAAGTCGTACACAAGGTGCACTGATGGCATTGTGTTTGTGGTGGACTCTGTCGATGTTGAGAGAATGGAGGAGGCCAAAACAGAACTTCATAAAATTACTAGGATATCTGAAAATCAAGGAGTGCCTGTT
Organism: Gavia stellata; assembly: GCF_030936135.1. Classification (NCBI taxonomy): domain Eukaryota; kingdom Metazoa; phylum Chordata; class Aves; order Gaviiformes; family Gaviidae; genus Gavia; species Gavia stellata. Next base: position 31,194,021 of record NC_082599.1, read on the forward strand.
CTTATCATTGCTAACAAGCAGGACTTGAGGAACTCTCTCTCCCTTTCTGAAATTGAGAAAATGTTAGCAATGAGTGAGCTGAGTTCTTCGACTCCCTGGCATTTGCAGCCTACCTGTGCAATCATTGGAGATGGACTCAAAGAGGGATTGGAGAAACTATATGATATGATAATTAAGCGAAGGAAAATGTTGAGGCAGCAGAAAAAGAAGAGATGAGTTCTATTTTGACCTTTCTATTCTAGAGTAGTTACATGGTCAAAATTTGACATAAGACAGCTTCCAAACCCAGGCCTGCTTGTTTGGATGCCGTTAAGCTTAGTTACATTAAACAATCAGTTGTACAACCTTGCCGTGTGGAAGGCTGTGCAGTTACGGAACTTTTTTTTTTTTAATAGTCCCTTCTGAGTTTTATGGCTCTGCATTATTTCAGAAGCCCTAATAGATGGTGTAATACTATCAGGAAATGGATGAGTGGGTATATGTGACATGGATGTCTAAATAGCCAAATAAAATGAGGAGTTTCTGCTTAGTGTTGTATTCATATGTTTGAGGGTGCCCTCTGCAAGCAATTTGCATTGAAGGTGTTCTGTGTTTTTAAACTTCTAATGCTCGTAAGTGGAGTGTTTAGGTGAACGTTATACAGCTTTAAAAACATGTATGAAGCTAGTAACCCATTATTTTGAGAGGCTGTTTTTTATCTTGTTTGGGGATTTCTATGAAAGCTTGGCTACATGTGTAGTTTTTCTTAATTTGGCACTTTCTGAAATTGAATCATGTTCAGTTCAAATACTTGAAGTGCTGTGGATTCTTCAACTGATAAAAGAAAGACTTTTTGACAAGTAAAAAATATAAACAACACGCTGGAGCATGGAAAAGTGGTTTCCCAACATATAGCATGTTTTTAGTATGAAAGGTTTTTATTTTTTAGAAGTAGCCATTCATCATTATACAGTGCTAACCAGGTTTAAACTATTACTCAAAATTAGTAGTTTATTTCTGAATGATAAGTATTATGTCCTCCTACTATCAAAAGTAAATTAATTGCAGTAAAGGAGCTATAAAGAACAACTCTGGCTGTTGTGGTTCTAACCAGTGCAGCATTCTTCACTCTACTGGTGACTTTTCTGGCAATAAAACAAAATTACAATGAAGTAAAAGATGGACTTAAAATTAGCAGAGCACATCTTGTGTCTCCCCAAAATACCCCATTTTATTAAAGTGGTATTGCTATGTCACTTTCAACGTATGCTTTTTTAATCGTGACTCTTAAAGTATTTTGTGGTTAGGAATGTAATAATGCTTTATACACTCAAAACATTTGACACTACTGGGCAGGGGGGTGGGAAGAAGATTTTCAAGATGGGCCTGTGTTCTGCTTTAATTATGCTTTAAGCTGTTCTTGTTTACAGAGTGTGCAAACAGTGTTAACTGGGCAGGATAGTGCTTGACGGAAAAGGGAGGGTAGTTTTTCTTACTGGTACAGAGCTTCAAGTGACTCTTTAGATACTTGGCTAGCAATTAAAAGGGCTAAAACAGAGCCTGGATTTTTAAGACTAACTTTAGCGGTGCTGTAAAAATTCATCAGAATGTTAGATTCTCTTTAAACTTTTGTTGGAAATACCGGGTTAAAAAAAAAAAAGTACAAAAAAAAAAAAGCAAAATCTATTTCCTCCTCTTACTCAACCAGCAAAGTAATACATTTTTCTTACCTGCTGCCGTGTATCAGGAGGATGACAGCTACAAACCTGAATGTCAGTCAATGTAACTTAGATATGTTTAAAAAAAAAAAAATCAAACTTTTTAACCAGCAGCTGTTCATACAGGAGGTAACCAAAAATGCACTTTAGTGTCTTCAATAACTGAAAGTGACAGCTGGTTTTTTTAATGACATCTTGGTCCTTTTTGAATAAACTGAAGTAGCTTCCAGTGGAGCTTTTGTATGTTGGTTATATATGTACCTGCACTGGTGACATTGTAAGTCACTTACTCAAGTAATGTCTATATTTATAGAAATGTGGATGACTTCTTAAACCTTAATAAACAATTCAAAACAAGCCTGCAGAGAGAAGGTGTCTGACTTCTTGTACTGCAGCAGTATGTTCTCATCAACCTCTGTGCATGTATTGATTCTAATAACAGTAGAGCTATTTCTGTTGAAAACCAAAGTCTTATACATGTGGTGAGGCTCATAAATGCCACGGTGTTATAAATTGCAGGTATCTCATTAAAAACTTCAAATCAATGGCATGTCTGTATATTCACAGAAGAAATATTAACTGCAGTGACTCCTTTCTGAAGTGATTGATCTTGCATAATTTGAAAAATCTTTCATATAGCTGAATATATTTTGTGTTATGTGCAACGTTTAATAGGCAATGTTGGGCATTTATCACATATATTCACAGGTGGTACTTAATTTAGTATCTTCAGGCTCATGTATCTGAAGCTGAGGGATTCATGTGTACTTAAGCCTTGGGTGAATTTCATCCTCGGATTTTATGGCAGCGAGTAGAATGTGGCAAGAGACATGGAAGCTTCTAATTAGTTTCAGGACTGGAACATAGACAAGACAAACCTCATTTAGCCTGTGAATCAAAATTGCTCAGTTTGAACACGAATATCCAAACTTACCTCTCAAAAACCTGATCTTTTAATTTCTACTTACGTAACTGGTGGCACATCAAAAGTAGGTTACTAACAGTCAGTCTTGAGAAAAAGCTGTGTTAGTGATGCTGAGCCCTATGAATTTGGGGTGTAATTGGTGTAATCTGGCTAACATTTTCCTTCCTATCAGGTGCACAGTACTACTAGGGTGAGGAAGGTGAGATGACAGGCTGGCTCTTTGTACCCAGTAAACAAACTACAATACCAAGTATTAAATGCTTCATTTTGAGTATTCATGAGGCTTCTATTGGGAATAGTTGAAAAGGCATCCTTCTTGAAAAAGCCAACCGTATTTTGTTCTACGTATTAAATATGCTAGTGTCTGTCTGGTGACAGTCTCCCTAAACTCTTCTATGTATAAAAACTTCAGTGAATGCTTTTAAGTACAAAGACATGACTGATCTGTACTCTAGCACTACGGAGGAAGAAGTGAGAGAAGGTGGAGAGTAGTGTTTCTAAAATGTCATGGCTGTTATCTTGTGATACTTAATACTGACATGGAAGTAGGAAACTGACTGGGGGATGAGTTTTACATTCAAGCTATACCTTTATCCGTTCTAGAACTGTTTTGCTGGAATATTACAGTAACTATTCTGAGTAAAATATACAAATGTAGCTGTAGCGCCGAAACTGTGTTATGTATTACTGTGACCAAGTCTTCAACTATGAACAAAATGGTGATTGCAGTAGAGCATTTGGTATCTTAGCTGATGGAGTTTCTGCAGGCGTAGTTCTGTCAGCCTGAGATCACTCTCTTCTATACGATGAATTGACAGTTCTGGCCTGAATACTGGTATGTGTAAGAAAATCTTTAGAGGAGCTGAACAAGCAGGTGTAATTTTGTTACAATGCTGGAATTACATACACAAATTAAATTTTAAAATAATTTTTGCTAAAATGGGCCGCAAATGACACTGTTCTTCAAGGCACTGGATATGTTTCAAACTGCTGCTACTTTAAGAAGGTGTGGAATTGCATTTAAATCGGTGCAGCACTGTTAAAAACGAACAAACCACAAGGTCTTCTAACCTTATCACTTGTCTTTGCTTACAAAAGTTGGTATGGCATTGCCTCAGCTGTTTATGCACATGCAATCATTTATAGTTAACCAGCCTTCAGGATCTGGTCTCTGTTTTCTAGCTGCGTGGCTGTGTATTAGCTTATGACTGTTTCAGCTAGACAAAGTAGTGTAGGACGGTGAGACTCCTTCAGGTTCTTGACATCACTTTTAAGTTGTGTTGCACTGAATGTGCATTTACATTTGAAAAAAAAAATGGTTTTCAGGCAGGTGATAGGTGAAACCTTTCTCTCTTCAAATTTTAATGTTTTATCCTATCCTGGTTGATTCTTCGTGTGTGGAAACCAGTACCCACAGCCAGTCCACAGTTCCCAGCCTGACTTGCGCTTGTGTACCACCTTACACAGCGCTTCGGTCCTGGGGGGTTTGCCAGCTGAGACACGGTGGTCACAGAGCAGCGAGGAGCTGAAAGCAGTTTGGGCGGGCTAGCAAGCCCTTCTGGACCCCAGCAGGTCTGCACGAAGGCAGCTCTGCCTTCTTGGGGGGGTTATCTACATCTTGGATCATTTGTTCACAGATAGCAGGGTGTTAATTAGTGTCTGGCTGAAACTTTTTGTTGAGAGTGTCATTCTTGGCATGGAGGAGGGTTTAGATCCTGCACTGATTTTTTGATTCAGCTGTGCGGATTGCAATGCATGAAGGCTAGCAAATGTGTACGCATAATGCTATCTTCCTTTAACTTCTTTTGAGAGAGCAATCTAGGCATGAATCTGTGCTTTTTGGATCAGTGTTGGGTGACTCATCTTTTGAGAGGGTCACAGCTTACAGCCCCGCTCTGACAGCCGGTAGCCCCGTGTTGCTGAGCCAAAACAACTCTTGTTGCTGCTGGAAGGGATGCGTAGGAAGCCGTGAATGGGCATCCTCTCCTGTTTGTTTAGTCTGTGGGATGAGGAAAGGATTTTATTATTTATTTATTTTTTAATCCTGACTGACATAGGTATGTGAAGGCCTGCCCCTCTCACGCTGCTCTGCAGGCTGTGATTATTTTTAGGAGCAGTACAAGACTGCAGAGCTGTGTGGATAAACTCTTGCATGTGTTTTTAAACTGAAGGGAAATACACAGCCTGACTTCACAGCAGGGTGATGCCTGGAGTTGTCATAGGGGCTCCCACTGCCATCCTACCTACCTGAGAACAAAATCAAGGGGTGATATGTAGCTGGTACCTTGCCCTTCTTTAAAGCATCTTCTTAAACCAGCTGTAAAGAAGAAAAAAATGCAGTTTGAAAGACCTAGCTGAAAAAAATCCCAAGCAGCAAATTAAGGACTTGAGTTTCCTCCCTCTCAGTGTCCTGTTTTATTGGCGCTGGCTGTGAGTGATCTGAGGCACCTCTGCGGTGGCTGGGCGATGCTGCCTGCAAGTCTGCCTGCTCACTGCGGGGCCTGGTGAATAGCACAGCCACCGAGTATTGACATACTGATTTTATTCAAAGGCAAACCCAAAATCTAAGGAGAAAAAGCAGGCAGGGAGGGCAGACAGTGCTTCCAGACTAAATACCTGCTTGCAAACAGCTCAGGAAGGTAAGAGATGATAATCCCTGAGCTGTGAAGATTATGATTTCTTAGTTTCAGCTATATTTACACAGCTGCTCCACCAGAATTAAGAGCTAAAGATGACAGAACAGTTAGAAAGGAGAAGGTCGAGTACAGTTGTTGGCTGTGGGGTGTGTGGAGGGAGAGAGGATTTGAAACTGTTAGGTTTTCCTAGCTTTTCAAGACACATTGAGCCCTAAGGGAAATAGATATGCTTTTAGGCTGCTTAATTGGTTTAAAATCTATTGTTTTATGCACTGTAGTTTTCCTATTGCTGAAATGAAACAATACCTCATTTTAGAAAGCCACCTAATCACCGCATTAATCTCGGAGTCCACTGACAAAGGAGAAGGTTAGCAGGGGTGTTGAGCCTTGTTAAACACGCTGAGAGCTCCTGGCTGGCACACCAGCTGCTGTTTTTCAAGGTCGTTTCTAAAAATAGCAGAATGGTAGAATTTAGGTCAGGCGAGGTAAAGGTGTGAAGCCTGATACCTCAGACACCACACATGGTCCAGAGGTACCACCAACCCTATAACTGCTTATCTTCTGTTACCACTTTATGAACAACAAATAAGACTAATTTGCTTCGGAACGTAACATTTTCATCTCTTTCCCATTCCAATGTCATTTACCCTGAAAGCTTTAACAGGTTTTGATACTGGAACATCACTGAGTTGGGTGTCACAAGGATAAGCTCATGAGTGAAGAGGGTCAGGAAAGTGTTGACCTTTGCTGCAGTGACTTGGTTAGCTAAAACCACTTTTTTTGTAAAGCTGGCTTAACGTGGACAAAGACGACCTGTAAGAGGGAAATTTTCTAAAAATATCATCTAGTTTCTAACTTTAGCTGAACTCCGCTAGTCTTATAATTGTTGGGTGCTGTTTTAGGCATGGGGTTCTGCTCTGGTTTTGACACCAGTTGTGTGATGGTCTCTAAGATGCCTTCAACAGCTTGCAGACCATCAGCGTAAGGTCTCTACAGTTTTAAATGGTAATACTGCACTTACATACCCATGATGTATGTTTTTAGCTGTCCATCTGAGGTGCTTCTGTGGGTCAGTCTGGTTTCTCAAAGAAATTTTTGATTCTTTGTGATTATTATATCAATGTCTCTGAAAACACAGATTGTTCTTATTTGGTTCCTGTTATAAGTGATACAGTAAAATGGCAATCTATGGATTATTAGTAGCACTGTTTCCCTTGAACTCCAGCTATTGAGTTTCTAACTGAATCAGAGATATACATTCCATTTGTCTTGATTATACTGTATTTCGTATAGGAGCTGAATTGTGCTAACTTTAGAAATACTAGCTTCCCTGATTTTAATTAGCTTAGAAAATGGACTTGTACGTTTAAAGTCACCATGATTCAGCTGTAATCAGTCATGTTACACTGGAGACAAATGGGATTCACGGGCTGAGCCCACACTGATGCTTTTTGACAGATCTCCTATTGCCACATCAATATACATCCCTCACTGTGTGCTATGGTAGCACTGGTACCTGCAAACTATATTTCTGTATGGTTTGGCAACTGTATCTCTGCCACTCTGTCATATAACTTGCTTATATACAATGTTTGCTTATGTCTTGCTGTTGCTGTAATCATGATAGGGGACTGTTTGAAAAAGTTCTGTACAAAGACTGAGCCGTACATTGCAACTTTTAAAACAAATACATCAAACTACGTAATTTAAAGTACTGGAGTTAATGCTGAAAGCTGGAAGCTTAAGACTGAAGATTGGTACGTCCAGCCCAGCCACTGAGCGCTGGCCATTTTATCCCTGAAATCTCTTCATCTATGTGTAAAGCAAGAATCTCATAGTTGCTTTTACATTTAAATTAATGCTTAAAAGTGCTGTGAGATATTAAGATATTACAGAAATACAGTGTAATAGAAAGACTGTAACAGTAATTTGGATTTTTCAATTGACTTGTAACATATTTGTGTTCAATAGTCAGGCATCAGGAAATCATACCATTTCAAAAGTAATGCATTTAAGAGTTTAAAAATACAAGTGCGACGTACTGTATTATCTTTGACTGCATGAGCTTCAGCTTCACAGAAAACAAAAATATTATCATAGTTGAAAATAGTAATGTATTTCGTATTCATCAGTGAATAAATATTCATAAGCCAGATATCTGTACCTGATTTTTGTTTGCATTTGACCATAGCTATTAAGCAAAAGTAGTCAAAATTATTCCGTTTTATGTTTGAATTAAATTGGGATGAATATATGGTCCAAATCAGGCATATGAAAGTTTTCAAGTAAAGGTGATATGCAAAGATATTAAGTTAAAATAACATATTATCTTAAAATAAGCTTTTATTTGGAATATTCAGTAACAAAAATGGCTGGAAATTCCTTTGAAAAGATAGCTTTATTGTATATAGTACATTGAAAAAAGTATGTTAGAGTGATTTCAGACCTCAGGATTCAGAGGGTCTCCTGTTCTCGCTGCCTTTCTTGGCTGCAGTGAATCAGTCTGCACAGGATGTGGCTGCTAACAGATGATAATGCAAAGTGAAGGGCTGGGCCATGAAAAGCCCCAGGGTGGCTCAGCGTGGTGCTGAGTTCTCACGAAGAGCTGATTGCTTTCCAAAAATAAGAACAGGAACTAGGGCAGATAATCCATGCAAAATGCACTTTCCACCCTTATGCATTCACAACAATTTATTATTTTCAGCATTATGGAGCTTTACATGTTGATTACATACGTAATCCATCTAGGCACACACACCTACCTACACACACTTCTGTTGTATTCTTGCAAACCCTGTTTGTGAGAATTGCTCTGGGATCCTGTTTTGTGGGTGTAACTTTAGAATATATAAATAGATTCATGTTTTCCCATCATTTAAACCCAAATGTGACTGCAAACATGACAGCACTAGAAATACGATTCTTTGAAATAACTTCCTCTGTTTTAAGTCTTTCATTTTATTAGGATAAGGTAATCTGGGCTGTTCACACTGCATGTGAACCATGCTCTTGTGGTGGCATTACCACTGCTCAGAGTTCAGGTTGTGTCAGCACTTCTTTTATAAATATAAATCCTTAGTTCAGAAGCTTAATAACCTAATAAGCCTTGAAATGTCACACTTGTCTGAAATTTGGCACAGAGTATTAATTTTGCCTTTTACCACATTAAATAAAATATATATTAGAGGGGACTGTAAATAAACACAAAATAAGCTTATTGTGTTTTGCTGCATTTTCTATCTCAGTTAATTTTGTTTATTGAAATGAAATGGCGTGAACTCACAGTTCCAAATGGAAACCTTTCAAAATTTTTTCTTAAGTTGAAAGTTGCAATTGTTAGTGTTTGCAAATCAGACCTACACACATCACACAAATTTGCAGAGCTAACTCACAGTCGGTGAAATTCTCTCATCAGTGTCAGTAGAGCTGTTGTTACGCAGTAACAGTTGTAAGATTGGACATATACAGAGAACAGAAACAGGGACATGACTTTCCTTAGTTTCTTTAATATATAATTTCAAGTCCTCTCATTCACTAAATACATTTTCTTAGCAGTGGTGATGTGTAAAAGTAAATCAAACGCAGGGTTTTCTGTGTCTTTTGGAAAAGCCCGTGCTTGCCAAATTTCCAGGCTGTTTTCTGTACCATCAAGAAGATAAAAGCTAGAGAAGGTTCTAGTCTCAGTAGAAGTGCTGAATCTTTTGATGGTTGCTTAGCCCATCTAGATAACCCTGAGATTATCCTGAGGGTTGCTAAGGGCATAGCTTGCCTGGGTGTAGTATCTTCTCGCATAAAAGAGCGTTTTTTCTTAAAGGTAAAACTAATACAGGGATCTTGTGTTAATGATGGCTTTAGTCTGACCTAAATCACTGCTGGCTTTTTCCTTTTGGATTCACTTAAGCCTCTGCACAGGGGATGTAGAATCCAGCTGTTTGAATCTGCAGTATTTTATCCTCCCTTTGCATTCATTGTAGCTGTGCGTACATGCCTGCACAAAGCAGCTCCTGCACTTCCTTACCAGGGACCATTGATCTGCTCGGAAGACTAGACATGCTCTTTGCTCTTACTTTGCCCAGCCAATTTTATAGAGAGCACAAACCCTACGTAGTCCAGAAAAAACCCCCAATTTTTCTTTTCTCCTTCCTTCCTTTCGATTAGTGACTCCCACTTCGAGTGGGATGGCTGTAATTATCTCTTTTGTGTTGGAAAATCCTTACTCACTTCATGCACTTTAGGTCAAGTTTAGAGCACCCTTCCACTCAACCTGATTTCCTTTTCTTATTTACCTCCTTAAGGAAAGTTTACCATGTCTATAATGCCCTCTCAGGAGAAGTGCTGTGGGTTTTCAGTCTAATACAGGCACAATGGTCAGGATTCATTTTACCTAATATTAGACCTCTAAGAATTAGGCATTCTTGTCCAATTTAGGCATCTCTAGATGCTTTTACAGTTCATGGAAAGAAATGTATTTGTCTAGGGTGTGAGTCATCTTAGTTCAGGAGTGGTATCTAACACAGGTCAGATAAATCACCCTGTGGTGTGACTTGTTTCTCTCTCTGCTCTACAAAAAACATAAGCTGATTAACTCAAATATAGACACCTGCCTTTTACACCAACTGTCTAAATTTATACCCTAAATGATAGCCCCAAATTTGTGCCAGCTACTCTGCTGGAAAATGCAGGTGTCTGCCATTTGAAATCTGTGTCAATCTACAGCAGCTGAGAGACTCTTCCAGTGTTTTTCCTTAGCAAAGCCCCCCCAGTGCTTCTCAATGCTGGTCAATGATCACACTGTTCATAAAGGAAAATATAGATACCAGTATATTAGATAATATATATTAAGAAAAAAGTAAAGTGAAAGCTTTTATTTACAGTGAACACTATATTTCACAGTCCATATAATCTCGCTAGAGAAATCAGTAAACCAAATTACTTCCTCTAACAGTGTTTTATGGCTCAGTCAAACTACTTGTGTATGCAAAGGTAGCTTTTTCATTGAATTCAGTGGGAGCAAGATAAGGCTGTAGAATTGTGCAACAAAACTGCCATCTATAAAAGCTATTAAACTTAAAGATATTAAACTTTATGTGTCGTCTTTGAAAATGTAGGTCCCCACCTACTCGTTGATCCTGTAATTGAGTCTAGCAACACCTGTGCCTGCTTCTGCATGTGTTGTGAGTTGCAATCGCTCTCGTGTGACTATAGAAAGGCTACCAACAACAAGGCTCAAATCCTTTGAGGTTAGGAGGGATTTGTTAAAAGAAAGTTTGCTAGCTGGTGTTTAGGGGTGGCCTGAGTGGAGAAACAAAATGTGAGTAAGGAGCTCTGGAAGCTAGAGGAAATTGTGAACCATACTGCTGTCTCCAGGTTTCCTTCTGTCTAACAAGGTATGAGTAACTGATAGTCTTTCTGATGAGAAAACCCTGACTTAGGAGGAGGTATGAAAAGGGGGCTCCCTGGTCCCTGTATTATGAAAATTGTAGTAATTTAATACTTTTTAAAGTACCTGTTATGGTCAAACCTTTTGTTGGTTAGAGGGTTCAAAAGCCACTGCAGCCAATGCTCTGAAATTACATATAACTTATTTCTTTAGGAAGCCAAACTGAAATGCTGGGAGGTGTAGTAGAGGAAGGAAGAGACTGAGAATGTAGAGATCTTAGGGTATGGTGCTATGAGCTTTTGTGTTTAGTGAGTAACTAAACTAAGCATATTGTGCCCTTTTGTAGTCTTGAGGAAAAGTGTGAGACTTTTTGTTGAGGTATTGTTTGATCTTAAAAGAAAGCTAGCGTGCAGGCTTAGTGAGAGATCTGTATCCCCTATATCACCATATCATCATGTGAAAGTACAGTAAGGTTGTACCTCCTGAAGGCTTGTTATCTCTGATGTGAGACCAGGTGCTAGGACATCCTATCGGTTATCTCCAGTGAGAAAATAACTGTGCATAGACTCCAAAGCAGATACTATCTGTTTCTGTAAACATCCTGTTCACTCAGTGTATTGGGTGGATTAAACCAGGGTTGTGAAGACATCTAAGCTGGAACTGAGACCTCTGCTGAAAAGCTGCATTGTGCCTGTTAGCTTGCTTTCCCTCTTCCACTGCAGATGTGCGTAGAAAGCGTTTACCTATTGCTTCTCGGGCCTGTGGCAGTGAATTAATAATGTATAACATAGTGCAACCACTTACTAGTGCTGAATTTGCTGGGATTCAGAGAGTTTTCAGTCCTGAAAAAGAGAAGAGTGGTGTAGAGGTATGATCCTGCAGAGGACCAACAGGGCTACGTTTGGATGTTTGAGGCAGAATGGTTAGGAGTTTCCGTGTTGCTGGGATGGGAACCTGGCAAGCGTTCATCTCCTTTTTAATATATGTAGTAATGTTGTTTGATTAGGGCCATTGATTTTTACTTTTTTTTGAGCCTGCTGTGATTATTATTACACACTGAAATGCAGATATGTATGAACAAAGGCTTATAACAAACAAAAAATGCAGTCTGCAAGAAAATACAACAATGTTTGGAAGCTATTAAAAAGAAAAAGCTATTGAATGTGACTGTAAACAGTAGTTAGCAGGTGACAAGTTGAACTTAATTAGAGAAACTTTTCTCATATCTGTTTATTTGGCCCTAGTAACTGCCTTCTAATAAATGAACTTCAGTAAACAAATGACTCCAGGTTTTGTTTGGTAATAGTAATACTTCACAGGGTGTTGTGTGTGGTGTTTGGTGGGGGTTTTTTGGTGGTGGTTTTTTTTTTCTTGGAGTACCAGTGCAGTTCACTTTGCACCTTCTATCAAGCTGTTCAGTTCAGTGTCTTCAGCACTAAAGCCCCTAGGATGTGCTCTGGAACAGAGCTGGTGAACTAAGCAGCAAGCTTGTGAGAGCTCCTTTTACTCAGCATGCTGAGTTGATACAGGTACTAGGTTACTTTCGTCGCAAAGCCAGGGTTTGTGTGCTAGCAGCTGAGAACCCTCCTTTCAACCAACTCTAGCAGCTCTAGGCTCGCTTGGGCTCTGGTAGTCTGTCTTACCCAGCTGAGTGGTGGCTATCCCCCAAACAGCACGTTTTCTAAGCGCTAAAAAACTCTTACGCTGCCAATAGCAGTTCAATGTGAATGGGGATCCAATTTGTGTACTTCTCCCCCGGGTCCCTGTCCCTGCAGCAATAGTGTTGGACTCTTAGCACGTTTCCACATGCGTCCTGTACTGTGATTCTGAAAAGCTTGCTTTAACTCCTCATGCAACTCAAACAATCCTGTATCCAAGCAGACTGCTGAATTTTCTCCCTCTTTCTCGCCTTTAAAAGAGCTCAAAGAGAACACTGAGGGTATTGCAATAACCTTGCTACTCTTCCATAAGGAATATATAAACAAGCTAACATCTCTTGAGAAATATTTTGATAGGGAGACTAACGACTAATTTGTGGTTACTGTGTTTGAAGAGCCCTTTGCTGTGTTTCTTTGGTCATTTGTCAGTGGTGTCTAGAGCTAGAAACTGTCAGTGTTGGTGTCTCTGGGCCTGCAGAGCAATGCCATCCACATCGTCCTCCTCTGCATGACCAGCCAGAGGCTTCGTCTGATCTCTGTGGACTCCAAAATGTGCTGCACTGCTCAAAATCTCTCCTGGGGAAAGTGATTAAAGCGACTTTGACGTAGGCTATTGCATAATGATAACAGTTGAACAGCGTAAAGCTTCTGTCTCTCCGAAGGACTGGGGTGGTTATTGCTGCCAGCGGTAGATACCGCTGCTGACCTTTCTGTGCACCGTGGTGCTCTGTTTCAGTTTGTGCTGGTTTGATGAAGTGATCTCTTTTGCTGAAGTTGGCATGGAAAAAGCAGTGAATGTCTCATGTCTTCTATTTGGATACTTTTACTGGTGACTCTCAGGCTGCTAGGTGATTGGCGAGGCTCTTGGTTACAGATGGGCATGCCCTTCTCCAGGGAAAAAGAGCACAAAGTGGTGGGAGCGGGGACCCTCGGGAAGCCCCTGTCTCTGGGTGACTGGACTGGAGGTGCAGCCCTGTCCCAGGGATGCCAGCATCCCCAGGGTCTCCCGCCTTCCTCTTCTCCTCAGCAAGGCTTCAGGTCTCCTGGCAGTCCTGTGCCAACGTACCCAGAGTGCAGCCTCTGTATGCACTCACATGCAGCTGCAGATTAAGGAGGTGGCTCTGCAGTTCAAAGTCCTTTGCTCCTGTAGGGCAGTTGTGCCTCCGGAGGGGTGGGAGAGGCCAGCCTGTGTATTCAGCCCTTGGCAGTCTTATCTTGAGAGCCTGACCATTGTGAGTGGCTGCAACAAGCTGGGACAGGGTGGGTGTCATGTAATGCTTCTGCCCAGCCTTGGCAGGTGCAGCTGGAGACCAGCTACATGCAGGTCTTCCTCTGGGGGTGTTTGCAAACTAGAATAAATTGTTCTCGCTTTGGGAAGTGTTCAGATGGAGACATCAGGCAGGGCTCAGCCCTTTCTCTTTTTTTTTTTTCTTTTGATAATCAATAGGGAGTAAACCCCTTCCTTTGGAAGTGCAGAGATGGGCCAAGCCTGAGCCTTGCTCCGAATGGTGGGTCCCATTGCAGCTCATGGCTGCATAACACTTTCATGGAGCAGCCCCCTGGGGTGCTGCTGCCTCCTCTTCTGCAAGCCCTGGACACTGTAGCTAGTGTGATGTTGCCTTAGGATCCTCTGGAAGAGAAGTGGAGATGGGTCTGCTGTTCCTCACCACCTACCCAAGACAGAGGGGGGGCGGGGGTGTGTGGTGCCTGGTGCAGCCAGTACGCACCCAACACCTTCTCCTAGTGCTTTAACAAAACACAGTGTTATTTCTGTGGCTTGTACTGGTCTTGTTATGGCAAGCTCCTGTAGTGTCTCCTCTTAGAAACTTCTCTGTGGCTTCTGGGTGTTAACAACTTCTAAATTTCTTCACTGTGATTAAGCAAGAGGGATATAATCTGTCAGAATGCTGCTTCTCCCAGGGGAATGTTGTCTGGATAAAGGCTTTCCTGTAGCTGAAGTTTGCAGTCTTTTAAGAATGTTATTTCCAGTATTAGCATTTTCTTATCAGTTTTTTTAATGATCCTTAAAAGTATCTTGGGGTTTTCATTCAACTTTTTGGATTATGGTCTATATATTTATTGGAAGAGAGCTTGATAAGTATTAAGGTGGGGATTTTTTTTAAAAGGGCTATCTCTGACTCATATATCTCTGACTCTTACTTTCATAGCATGAGGCAGAAGATTTTAAAAAAAAAAACCAAACCTGCTAGATTATTTGGCTATATCTTTATGGTATGAAGTGTTCAGTAAAAATGTTGCCTTGCATCCTGTAGTTGTGCTGGCACAGTTGCCTGTGCAACTGTATTATGGTCCTTACGGTGAGCTGATCTGGCTTCAGTAAAACGTCAGTTTATCAGTTTAGACTGCAGCTGGCTGGACCTGCATACCAGCACAACTGGAGGGGAGATTCAAAAGATGGAGCTGAATGGTGGCAATACCTTACATTAGCACTGCTGCTGCTGAAGAATTCTGGATCATGAAATCAGAGCCTTGGTGTTTGCTAAGGAATAACAACATGAACAAAACATAATTCAATAAAATGGTACTTTTGTTTTGAAAAGCTAAAAAAATATTACAGACTCCAAAGGATTCCCAGATAGGTGTCATTGGTCTCACTGGCTGCCATCATGAAAATAGAGAGGAAATTGCTTTAAGCAAAAGTAAGAGGTAAACCTCAGTTCTTAATAGTGTCTGCTTTAATCTACAAAGGTTTCTTCTGATTGCTATTTTGATATGTTTCTAACACACACTCACATCTGTTGCATCACTGTAGTGTACTGATGGCATTTTTTTCAGTCTCAAAGCAAGGATTCTAAGTTTCTGAAAATTGTAGTATGTAATTGCTGTACTTACGGTGATTCACTCTCTGATTCATGGATCAAAATACAAGGTTATTTCTGCAGAACAAGGAAATTTTGTAAGCTATAATGTTGTAAGTCTCCTTTAAGCCTCAAAACAACTATCTGGGAAGCAAAAAGTGAAATCCGAGTGTGAAAACCCTTATTACATTTGATAATTTCTGGGGTACCAGGAAGCATGTGAGGTTAATTACAAGACACAATGACGTGAAGATTTGGAATTTTTTTGTGGTGTTTTTTGGTTTCCTCAGTGTGGGGGTTGTTCAACATATGAAATACCTGACTTGAGTATTAAGCAATATTGCATCTCAAATTCTGATGTGAAATTCTTTATCTTCAAATTTCACATTCAACTTTTCAAGTGATACTGTCTGGTGACAGCTTCTCAAATTGTCTTGGTCAACTCAGTTCTCGGCTAGAGAATTTTAGACAGGTATAAAAGCTTGTGATGATATCGAAGCAAATGTCACTTTTACTTCCAGTTTCATTACGTTTTTGAATTGAATGTTTGAAGTGAAACATTATTTGGTCGGCTCAGACAGTGTTTATTTTCCTTTCAGAAGGACGTGAGCTGTAGCTTCTTTTGTGATGGATATAAATAACTCTTTAAAAGACGCAGTAACAGCAGAGTTGGCTACTGTCAGTCTGTCATTCTTAGATTAGTAATTAGATTACCTAATAACACTGGGGAGGAGGATGCAATTGATCTCCCCTGGCACAGCAGCCCTGCCGTTCCCTCCCTTCCCCTGCGGCCGGGCAGCCTGCAAGGCAAGGGGCAGCAGCGGCCGCTCCCTGGGCTGGGAAATACCTGTGTGCTGGAAGGCTACTGCATCTTGGCTTCTGGACAGGCCAGATAGCTGTCTGTAAGGTGCCACTTTCTGCAAGGTGCCTTGAACAGTTTGGGTGCCCTCCCGCTGCCGCGAGCAGGTGCTCTGGCCAAGAGCAGCTGTCTGTCTGTCTGGTCACCCCTGACCCACGGGAACCGATGACTCGCTGCTCAGGCATCTCTGACTCTGGTGACTACGTAAACTGGGACTTAGGCAGACAAACTCCCTCTTTTATGGTAAACCATCATCTCGCTTCCTGTGTGTGGATTTATTAGGGTTTAAAGAGGTGTGTGCATGTACTTAGGGAAGTTTCAGCCTCTTCTTCGCTCCCTTCTAAGTTAACACCTTGTTGCGACAGCACTAGGAGCTTGGGCCGTCCCTGTTGGATGCCGCGGGTTTCCCAGCCTCCCTGGCAGTGCTGCCAGCCAGGAGAACTGCCTGCAGCCCACAGCATCCCTCTTTTCCCTGCCCAGCCAGACCCCCAACTTGGGGATCACCCCCTTGTCTCCTGCGGTGCTGCTTGCATCAGGCCGGAAACCCGGGCTTGTATGTGGGAAATAGTAATAATGTAGTCATTGTTTAATAAATACAAACAAGCACAACTCATATTTGGTCCCTCATAGCCTTTTGTCTGGTCTTGCTTTTTGTATGTTTATTTAGAGATAAATAGATAGATCATGATGTTCTGCTGCATTATCTAAAGTGAAAAGAGTCTTAGCTGAGGGATGTGACTTGCCTTTAAATCTGGCCAACTTCATTGTGATTCCTGTGTCTCTTTGGGTAGTGAAATGATAAAAGATCTTGAAATGACTAAAACCAAGCATGCTGAGGCTTAAAATATAATAATCAAAACTGTTATGATACTCTTTATTATCCTAATTGCCTGTCTTATGATGTACAGGCAAATATCTTGCAGTTCAGTTGAGCTATGTTTCGCTTAGTCTGCTATTGTATTGGGTACTTTTTTGTGTGTCACACTTTAAATCAGGAATTTATCCTCAATAGAACTGATTAATAGATGCCATAATCTTGTTACACAAGTAAGTAGCATGTCTTAAGCACATCAATAGAAAATTTCACCATCTTTATGTATATCACTATAAAGAATTGAACTTACACTATAATAGCATCTGTTAATTGTTTGGTAACTCCTTAGTATAAAGAGATGTTCATATATACTTTGTGAAGCATGATCACTTCTTAGCACTTGACTTCCTAAAGCAGAATTATTAACGGTAAAACATTTTTTATATATATCAAACGGAATTTCTAGGCATGTTCTAGTTGCCAACAAATATATTTATGTTTATCATGATTAGGTACTCTCTTTGTGCCTACTCAGACCATGCTTGGACATTAAAAAGATGCAGTATCCATGTTTGGCAAAGTAGTCTGTAAACCCTGACTTGAAATTAGTGGGAGGGCATTGACGAAAAGCAGGGATAGCTGGAGGAAAGAACAAAGGCTATGCTTGCGTGGTTGTGTGGCTTACGTCACTTTAAGTAAACAGGGTGGTTCTGCTAAGCCTTCTGACTTTGTAGTTGTAAGGATACGTGCCTCTTGTAGCATGCCAAACCATCCCACTGATAGAGAAGTTAACTTGTTCTCCATCTACCTGTCATTTTGCCAAAAAACAACATGTAGATCGTGATGTGTGGATAAGATCAAATGTAAGAGATCAGTACTGCCTTTGGGAATATTCCCCTCACTTCTTCTCGTGGGAGACTTGTCTGCTCGCTGTCCCCAGCTGTTAGTCTTACCATTGCACTGTTTTGGTATTTCATACACCTGTTCTTTTTGTAGTGTTTTTTGCAGCAATCATTCTTTGTTGGGGGGGTTAGGGGTATTAAAAAGGCGATCCAACAAGGATGTAGTTGCATCTCTGTATCTATTGTTTTTCCTCTTAAGTGCTGGGCTTTGTGCTTCCATCTTTGAAACTTTACCTGGCAAAGCATTGATGCGGGATGACGCCTTGGCAATGCTGTTACATATACTGGTGTTGTAGACTTGATCACAACAGAATAAATGCTTGTGCTGGTATAATTATGCTGGTGAGGTAAGTGAAGTTGAAGTATTATACCACAACAAATGCTTTTGCTCATAATGTGAAGTTGCAGATAAGGAAGGACCTTCCAGTCTTACTAGTCTATCTTGGGCATGTCTGATATCTTAGTGGGTCTTTCTCATCCTACCTAATCTGAATCTGATCATATAAACTAATGGTGATAAACAGTTAGAAAAGATTAATTTCAAAGGAACGATTGTCACTTCTGCTTAAAACAAAATGCTTATCTGGAAGTCTCTTCCCTTCTACAGTTTGAAGGCGTATAGGACCAATGCCAGTGCATCTGTTAGCACAGTTATAGCCACTTGCATATATGGAGAAGTCTTTGTCACTGCCCAAGAAGTTAGCTCTTCCCTTTCTAACATCCTTAACCTGTCATTTGCCATGCTGACTACAAAGATTTGCTCCCTTGAGCTGTTACTATCTTGATGTTAGTGCTCCACTGTGACCGCTTGCTTCCCTGGCTATGTATAGTAGACTTGGGGCTTGTTTCCAAGCCTCATTTGTTGACCAAGTCTATTATCACCCTCTGCAATGCTTTCGGGGTGGCTCTGGCACACCCGGGAGGAAAGGGTAGCCACCTCCCCCACACCATATACTTTATGGCACATGCCAGGGCACAGTGGAGGCAAAGTCCTTTCAGCAGTATCAGGCAGCTGTAGTATCTCAGGTTTTCTCTACAAAAGCCAAGCACTGCATGTTTCAAAGGCAAGTGGGGTCAGTAAGGAGCCTGAATGAAGCTAGGTAATGCACCTGGATTTTAGGAAAACTGTGGGCTTCACACTCTTTCTTGCTCAGTGCACTTAACATAGTTAATTTTGGTTACTGTTTCCTTCAGATGGACAGGTAAAAGTATATCGTCTCTTTGCTGAACTTAAATTGACTTCTGAGGCAGTCTGTCTTTTCTGTACATCTCTAAGTACAATAGGCTCTGGACTCCTTGTAGTAGGAGCCTTGGAATCCTACTTGCTCTGCCTGATGCAAATGACTACTAATGGTGTCCAGCACTGTGTGCACAGGCACTTATAGGTTGAGGAAGTGATTTTGCAGCAGCTTAGCTGGCTAAACCTGACAGCTAGATTATATGAATCAGCATTCCTCACTTAATAAAAACCAAAGTGAGTTACTGAAATACCAGTCATGCTGCCTGATGCCACTTCAGCTGATGTGACCACTTCTTTTTGGATGTGATCTCAAACTTTGCTTCAGCACTTGCCTGATAGTCAGCCTCTTCTTATTTTTTTCTTAGCTGTGATGATATACAAGTATGTACTACTTTTACTACAGTAACACTGTAATTGAATGTTCTAGTAAGAATGTGTTTATCTTAAAAACTATATTTATCTTTTTGTGAACAGTCTCAATTTAGCTAAGACCCTTTAAAAGTGCAAGTTTAAATTTATTGCACTGGAAGATGCTTTCTTGCAACAAACTTGGAAATACATTACGAACAAATTGTGTGTGTGTAGAGGTGGTGTTGTTTGAAGGATGGTTTTTAAAAATGAGGTAGGTATCCAAAATATCTACATACAGCAAGCAATAAAAGCTATTAAACTGACTTTCATCTTGCTCTGATTGGGAAAACAAAATGAACTAAACTGGAGAAGCCAAAACTGAAGTTCTGCGTCTGATTCAACGTATGCAGCCAAAAGTAAAACATGTCTTTTACTTACTTGCATATGCTTGGATCAAGCCTTGACTTTGATATGGGGAGGGGGCAGGAGGGAAGTGGGTAGAAAAGGATGGGAGACTTCTTCCACTGATTTCAGTGGGTGTTGACCCTGATTCTTGTTCCATTCCCTCTTAGCAGAAAGACTCTCTCATGTAAGCCAAGGAGGACCAGATCCTATCTCCTTCCTTTCCAACAGTAAAAAGTGTCTGGGGCCTGCTACAGCATGAGCAGAAGTAAGCAATCCCACTGAAGCATGTGGGCTATCTCCTTGTTAAGTAAATGCTGCCTATCACAGATGGAGCTTTAGGCTATTAACCAAACTTGTCAAGCACTGGGAATACTAATGAGCAACCATGGTTGACACTGATGAAGGCAGTTAAACAGAAGGACTCTCAGGTTAGCAAAGGCTAAGACTAGTCTTCCTTGGAAGGGATTTTTTGACTCTGAAACCTCTTGTCCTTGGTTGGCCACTGACTGAATTGCTTAATTTTTCCAAGCCAGCCTATTTACCTTTTTTGGAGGTAGTGTGGGAATACTATTTTATTGCAAATTCATGTTATATTGCTGGTGACTTTGTTCTTAGAATTGGGACAGCAGTTGGAGTACTCTTGCTATACAATAAATTAGAGTGACTGAAGCACTGAAGAAAGTATGTTAGAACTTGTAATGGGAGCAGTGCTCTACCAGTTAGTAGATCTAACTGGTCTAATTTGTATTAACATTGTGCTTAAGACCTACTTATGCACCTGCACATCATTGTGCAAAGGGCTATGCAAACACAGACCAAAATGTTAATACTCAGCCTTATAATTAGATTAATAGGAAGGAGAGGAATACAGGATGATAGAAAGTGGGACAAACCTAAGAGAGCAGCAAGCAGATGCTGGTGTGCTATGTGGCCTCATGTAAGACCTGCATCCTTCAGAACTGGGATGCAACTGTAGCATACTGGTAATGAAACAAAACATTGGGGCAACTCTGGCTTCTGAGGCTTACTAGTGCTGTCATCTAAATTAGATCCATTCCATTAGGAATACTGTGCTTTGAATATCAGAGTGTGTGGTTTTAGTGGGTTTTTTTTTGAACCATAAACTTAAAATGCCTTAGAAAACCATGCTGAAGCCTCTCTATTCATGGATTTTTGTCCCTTGGAGACTGGAATGGGTAAGACAGTTCCAGAGGATTTACTGGAAGGAAGTAAGGGGTTATTCTCACTTCTATTAGCTGAATGCTAATGCTGCTGACTTTGGAAAGAGGTGTTAGTAGTCTGTGAGAATTCATGCAGGTGCAATGGCTCCACTCTCTCCCCTGGGAAATGATTTATCAGCAGCTTAAAGCAGTAACTAACTGAAACAGCCACCTGCCTTATGCCACAACAGTGGGTAATAATGTTACTGTGTGAAGACTGCTATAGGTGAAGAGAGGCCATGGTCTTTTTCCTGTCCTAAGCAGGAAAGAACTGTTCTGAAAGCAGAAGGTCTCTTCCCTGCTCCTTGAAACTTTAAGTTAAGGATTTGATTGACTGACTGGCTTGCACATAAATGGTTCTGAGACTATCTTGAAGTGATCTTATTGAAATAATAGGGTAGGAGGGCTCTTGCCTCTCCTGTTATTATTGTTTGCTTAGGTGTGTAGGTATTTCCTGCAAAGCTGGCTCAACAGAGCAACTACAGCCTGACCATGCAGATATCTGTAATACAGGAAAGCTAAAAGTTCAAGTTGTTATGCAGTTTGCATAGTTTACTCTTTTAAACTTGGCGGTCTATAATATCTTATGCCTGTTTGTGGGTGGATTCTGCTTAAAATCTCCAAAAGACCGCAATTTTCCATCTTAAAAATAAATGGAAAGTAGGGGTACCCAAGTGCCTCTGAAAATCCTATGGCAAGTTATTTCTTCCCTCCTTTAGGTGAAAGAAACTTCATGTGAGGCTGTACTTGAGTGTCTTGTTCCCTGGACAAGAACAGCCTGGGTCTGGGCACTCAAGATCATTGAATCAAACTTTTGCAGGATGCCTGATCCAACTCCCTGCTCAAAGCAGAGCCAGCTCTGAAGTTGGGTACAGTTGCTCAGAGCCTTGCTCAGTCAAGTTATGAGTATCTCAAAGGACTGAGATTCTATAACCTCCCTGGGCAGCCTGCTCTAGTGTTTGGCCATCCTTATTTTGATCTCCCTCTTCCATCCCCCAAGAGAGCCAAGGGCTTTTGACTGACCCTTTCAGCCTAATGGCCCAGACAGTTCTCTACTTCCCTTATATGCCACCCATTCAGTCCATATCTCTGACTTGGCTAATCTGAATACTGAGGGAGACTGTTGAAAGCTTTGCCAGAGTCAAGGTAAATGATATCGATTGCTCTTCCTTTGTTCAAAGTCACACTTCTCTTTGTAAAAGGAGATCAGGTCAGTTGAGCAGTATTTCCTTTTGTAACTCCCTGTTGCCAGTTCCCCATGACCTTCTTCTCCTTAGTGTGCTTAGAAATGGCTCTGAAGACTTGCTCCGTGGTCTTTCCAGGGACCGTGATTAAGTTTGTGGTTTCTAAGATCATCCTTCTTGAAGAGGAATGTGATGTTTTTGCCTTTTTATAGTTATTGGGGCCCTCCCAAAATTGCCATGACCTTTTAAAGGTGTTCAGGAGTGGCCCCTCAAAGGTGCTGGCCAGCAATCTCACTGCCTTCACTTGTCACATGAGCCCATAGGACCAGACAGAGTCTGTTCTCCTGGACTCTTCCATTAGGCAGAGGAACAAAAAAGGCCTGAGAGCAAACCCTACCAGTAAAGGCCTTTTCTGCTTCTGTTACCAGTCCCCCAGCCTTATTCAGCAACAGAACCATGTTGGGTTTTTTTAATTGCTGTGGCTGACTTTGTACCAGGAGAAGCCCTTGTTGTTGTCTCTTGCATCTCTTACTAATTTTGGCTCCAGGGGAGCTTCAGCCTTCTTAGGATGATGCCTATATACCCAGGCAATGTTCCTGTTTCCCTTCATCATCCTACTTTCTCCATGCTGCTGTAAGATCTCATCAACTCATTCAGGATTGTCATATGATCTGTGGGGGTTTTGGGTTTTTTTTGTTTGTGTGGGTTTTTTAAGTAACAAAGCAAAATACCTGCCTTGGAATTTTTCTTGGGTAAAGGCAATATTTTTAAGACCAAAAAAGTAAGCTACTAGCATATATGAATATCCATGGTTGAGGTAACTTGTAGAGCTTGAGATTGAAGTCTTGTGTGGGCTGATAAAAGTACTTGCAGATATGAAAAGGGACTGCTAAAGGTGATCTTAGTTTTGATGAGAACTTATGAATATTCACTCACTTCCTTCTCAATTTTTAGTAGCTTCTTCCTATTGCAGCCTGTTGTGTATTGAATTGTTGGGGATGTATTCTACTCCCACTCTTCAGGTGTTGCCAACTCTCACAAGCAGTCTCATTCTGATTAAAAGAATTGCCTGGCTATATTACCTGAATTCTTTTAGCCTTATTCATATTAGCCTGAAGGGGGGAAAGAAAAAGCATGTAAACTTTAAGTGCTCCAAGTCAAAAGCCACAGCACAGGCAGCTCATACTGGTGTGGTACAGGACAGCATCAGGGTAGGTGTTACAGCCAAGCTTCTGACGACTAGATACGAGTCCAGTCACTTACTGCACTGCTGATGCTTCCCCCAACACTCATAAGGAGGGGTTTAGCCTGCGCACTCCTTTAACCCACTAACTTCATTTTGGTCTCTGTACAGCTTGCTGAAACACTTCTGAGTGCGGAATCTACTGTGAGTAGAATGTGACAGAAATGTAAAATTTCTGAGCTAGAATGAATATCAAACTAAGCTGCATGTTACTTGACAGATAGCTCTGTTGGAGTTGAATGGGTGAATGAGAGTCTGGAGCTGTAATGTGGTTTTTAATATCTGGACATGTTTCACTGGCACTGATTTTTGCTTTATTTAGCTTTGGAAAACAGACTACTCTGTCCATTTTATTAAAAAAAAATCATAGTTTTAGTAATACCTCTTTTTTTCAGCTGCTGCCTTCAAGGCTGCTAGAAATCCACAGGATGAAGCCAGAAAGAACATAATCTGTTGAACTGTGATGCTGAAGCAGATTTGAAAACATCAAAAGTGAGGAAAATATTCTACTTATAAAATGTAAATCACTTCAATCTCTGAAATAACTTACTATGATAAAATGGCAATGAATTTTTCATGAAGTAGAGCAATAGCACCAGATGGCTACTGGGCCTGTGGGAGAATCTTCCCATTTCACATTAATTCTGAAAAACAGTAAACTATAAAAGACATGCAGCAACTAACAGGTCACCTGCAATGTAGTGACCACTGTTAGTTTGGACCTAAAATAAATGCATGGAGTCAGACTTGTTCTAAACTGGCATATTTTCCTGGACTTCAGTCTGAGGTCTGGCTCCGTGAGTTCTGGTGTGCACAGGGCTCTGCAACGCATAGGTGGGTGGTGTTTGCCTTAAATTGCTTTATGCTCATGTGGTTGTCTTCTGTCCTTTTTTATAGTGTCACATCCTGCTATAATTAACCTGCATTCAAAGTGAATTACTCCAATGTGAAATAGATGAGAACACTGTAGAAGTTCATGTGAACTTCACCCATGTCATATGAGCTAGAGTGCTTTAGGTAGGCTCTGCAGTGCATGGCTTTGCTTCTCGTTAGGAAGTCATGTTAGTTTAGCCTTGTACTTCCCACTGTTGAAGTAACACCTCTGTCAAATGTTGGCATGTGCCCAGCTGCATTTGTCTGTTACAGTCCTGGCTGGAACTTGCCATAAATTGAAGAATTACATCTAGCATTCTCTGTGCTGTTTTTAGTCATGGGTGGTGACCTGGTTTGTCATTGGCAGTAGAAGCGTTAGAGTAAGAGTACAAATTTCTGTTGATGCAATAAATAGAGAAGGAGTCATTCAAGGCTCAACCCTGTGACCTGTCAAAATCAGAGGAATGCTTGGATAAAGATTCCTCAAACAGAAAATTAACTTCCCAGAACTCTTTTTTTGCGAACCTAGATCACATTTTGGCCTCAGATGCCACCAACCTTGGTTTTTTACTTATTCTTTTTTCTACCTTTTTATTTTCATAGTGGCATCTAAGCTAGTTTAACAAAGCAAAAACATAGTCTTATCTATGATTGTAGTTCTGACCAGTGTACTTCTGAATGGTGGGAAATGGGATTTGAATAAGAGGTCATGGGGGTGGTGGTATGTGTGTCTGTACAAGCAAGGACCCTGCCTTGAACCATTGCAGATTAAGATTTAATGTACACTAATCCACCTGAGTCCATATGAGGTCAAAGATTTACTTTTTCTTAATCATGTGATTTCACTTATCTTATTAAGTACCCTTTAAAATTTATAACCCCAGTGGAAGTGCTTGACAGATTTGGAAGCCTTTCTGTAGAGAATTTAACTACCTGCATGTACTTTGCTCTCATCAATCTGCAAACAGGAATTCTGTGCAAACATATGGGTGTATCCACTCCTCGGAGTGAAGTTCAGAGTCCTTATTTGGCTTTGAGGTGGCTGATATGTCCACATGCCACAGTACAAGCCACGTTAGCTTCAGTGACAAACAGCATAGCTACATTAGCGTGACGCTATTTCTCAACTAATGTGCCTTCTCTCCCTGCAAAGCTAACCAAGCTGACCACAGTGAAGTTGGCTGACATAGGTCTCTAACTAGAGGTGCTCTAGCTAATCAGGACATGTATTTCTGAATATATATTTCGACAACTATACACACCCATGAGTACACACACACTAAGGCAACATATAGCTTATGGTCCTGTTTTTAACAGGGACACCATCTTGGAAAGTAAATGCATGTATGTATCTTTTTCCCCTCTTTTACTTAGGTCTCTTCTCTGTCTTGGTGGAATCCCTCTGGATAATGTGGTCTGGTATAAGATGGCTTGAAGGCATTGAGTCTAAACATTAATTCATAATTTTTGGGTTAATCTAAAGCATTATTATGTTAGTCAGATAACATTGTACTCTGCTGGAGTAGGAAATCAGCATGTGTGGGTGGAGGCGAAGGTGAATAGAGGGCACCTGATGTCCGAGACTGGATCCGTAGCATGTGCCTAGGGTTGGGCTGGGAGGCAGGAGGCTTGCACAGCCCCACGGATTTAGCTAATCCCCTGTGGAGGATGCAGGCACTGCATCAGAGAGCAGATGCTTCTTGCAACACCAGCAGTTGGGGGGATTATTGCATTCTATTTTATTATGGGTGGTTTCTGACCGCAGACTTTTTGCGGGGGAGGGGGGAAGGTTGGTGGCATTTTTCATGCCTTCTCTAGAGTATTATATTGCAAAATTATGACAACCATTCTTTATAGGCCCTTAAACGTGCCACACGCTGCAGAACTAGTGAGGCCCAATCTCAAAGCTGAGACTGTGGTGAGAAGTGCTGGAGTTGCACTGAGAGCACTGTGTGTCCCCTTCCTTTCAGGAAGGTGGCATAGTTCACATGGTGACGCATACTGTTAGCTGAGCTGTAACTCATTATTGCTGACCTCATGAAGTCTTACCTGCAAATAACTGACCTGTAACTCCTGGGTTTTCTTTCATTTAAATTAAACCACCTCAAATATGAACCTGAAACAAAGCAACAGGAAGATTTAGGAGTGGACTTGACAATGGCTATTCCAAACCTGGGGGGGAAAAAAAAGGGGGAGGAGAATTGAAACTGTGCCAAGCAATTGTGAACGGGTGAATAGATGAAAATAAGAGAGCGGTTTGGAGGAGAGGAAGCTGGGCGTTATGCAGAAGCAGACTTCCGAAGTAGGTAAAGTTGCTGCAGTACAAATATGTGCAGTATGCCGCTCCAACCCAGCTCTGCAAGATTCTTGTACGAATACAAGGTTCAGAGTGCTACCATACATTGGTGCCCCAGGAAAAACAAATAATAGAAAAAGGCCTTTTCTGTTACAGTCACTGTGACCCTTTTTACATATTTATGCTGAAGACTGCATACACAAGCCCTGTTTCAGATGTCTTTAAGTCTGTGTTGTAACTGTCTTGAAATGTACATTTAAGATTTTATTGTTGTATTTAACTGTATAAAAACTGGTAACAATACAACTGTTATATGCCAAAGTCATTCTACCTTAAACAAAACAAACCATTATCTTCCTCTGTCTACATTCTCTGGGTATAAACACAGGGCTGCTTTTGCTGGCCAGAGAACCTCTCTGGCTATTTATAGCATTACAAAAATCTTTCCAGATTCTCTAGGTACCTATTAACAGGCCTTTCTTTTTGATATGGAACAAAGATCACAAAATACCTAGAATGAGACAGATACAGAGAAAGGCTAGAGGCTCCTGAGAGATGCAGCATTTCTATTGTCCTTTCTGCTTTTCAACAATCCCTCTCAAGTCACACTGCTGATCTACAAGATACTCATGAACAATCCTCTTGTGAAAATACCCACTGAAAACTTCATGATACAGAGACGAGGAAGATAAAACACCTCTAGGGATCTCGCTGCTCCCCAATACCTTGTTTTACTGATGAATGCTGATTAGCTGGACCTGAGAAGTGGTGTTCTGCTGAGCAAAACAAATGCAGGCAGAAGGAAATGTGTGGTTATGTTGCTCTCTTATTTCATGATCCTGGTTTTTTTATCCCCTGTAAAGTCATGCCTCTGTCTGCTTGCATAACATATATCGAAAATACCATACTTAACTGTAGAGAAAACATAGCTGAACATCATCTGCCTGGCAGCCACTAAAAATCTGTCTAAAAGTGAAGTGAGACTTTCTGGAATAACATAGGAGGAGGTGGAAATATTTTGACCTTATATTCCTGAACTCTGGCAGCTCTTTAAAACATACTGCAGGAGTGAGCCCATGGTGCGGGTGGCTTAGAGCTCTTCAGAAGCAATTTTCTAATACAAATATACACATGTGTATTTGGTGTGTTGTGTGTGTTATGTGGCCCCCTGAACCCCGTGTCCTCCAGCTGCTGAGAGCACCGAGGCAGAGCGGTTTCCAGTGCCAGCACTGGGTTGCTGTGGCCCTGCCAAGGTCCCTGCTGTGCAATGGAAAGTGTGTGGCTCCACTCGCTCCTCCTGAATTGTACAAGACGAGTGTCAGTGTGAGGTCAAACAAAGAGTCAAGTACATTGATGCCAATACAGTGTTTTTTCTTCGAAGTGACTTTTTGTTTTCTTTCTCCTCCCTGATCTTGTCTAAACTTTTTTTTTTCCCCTGTACCGGTGGAGCCCTTTCCTCTCTTGCTGTGACAGCATCGAGGAGGGAGAGCGTGGCTTTGGTGGGGTTTGGAAATCTACGAGCGTGTTTCCTTTCCCACTGCTTTCCGCTGAGTCAGAGCAGCAGAGGGGTGTTCCTGACAGCTGCCTTCATGGCTGGGCTCTTCCAGTGTGCCTGGGCCGCACCCATCGGCCAGATAAACAGAATGTTCTGTCTGCTTATGAATTCTGTACTTTGGCCAGTTTGAGGCATTTTTCAAAGCTGTGCTATTGTCACATCTCCTTTGATGTGCAAAGCTGAGCGGGAGTATGAGCTGCCTGTTTCTACAGCTGAGAGCTTGGGAGATAACAATGTTATCAGAGCATGAGATGAATATCCATGTAATGTTGTTAATAGTCAGTGCTGACTTTGAAGAGATAATGGCAGACTTTCAGCCAGGCACTTCTGCTTGAAACATGCAGGCTGGGCTAACTCAGTGAGAAAGAGGGGTGTATATGAAATTTCTGACCTTTATTTAAGATAGTTGTAAAAAAAAGGGGAAAAAAAAATAGCTGTACTCCTCTGTAATTAGACAGGTAAAGAAGAGGAGGCTCCACATCAAACAGACTTGTATCACTGCCCACAAATAAGGAAAGTATATGCAAGCAGCAGGAATTTAGCTAGTGCTCTTCTGAGAACACTTCTTCCTCATGAACAGGGAAGCTGAGGAAAACTATGACAGACTAAAAAAGCCTTGAAAGAATAAACAGCAATACTGTTTTTATTACAGAGGAGGAGAGGGTATTTGTAAGCTTTTATCACCAGTAGGATTGGGGTGGGGTGTGTGGGCACAACCCCAGGCAGGAATAGGACTAGCTCACTAAATTTGTAGAATAAACTACAGAACCTCGCATCCTTGGGTGGACACAGCCCTTGAAGGGCATGCTTTAAGCCAGTGGGAGGTAGGTAGAAAAATCAAATGACATGTTCAGAGCTCTTGCTCAGTATCAAGACTGTGAAGCTGTAATGCTGAATGCCATCTCTGCTTCTGGAAACCACCTACTGCTCTGGAGGGAATTTTCAGGCAAATTTTTTTGTTGTTTTTTATACTTAACAAAGGCAGCCTTCACTGTAGCCTCCTTTATAAGTCTATTAATGTTACTCTTCAGTTCTCTGTACAATTTGAGAGCTAGGCAAACATTTTTTTAGATGTAGACTAGGTATGTTGCCTAGACTTTTTCACTACAACCATCGGGGCAACTTAGGTTAACTGTGAGGCTAACTGAAACAACCAGCTTGCATCCAAGATACGGATTGGATGATATACAAGGCTACCAGTGCCTTTGTGGTTTCCATGTCCTTTGGTACATGGAGCAAGGGAATGAACTAGGGACCCGAACTATGCTTTCCTGTGCAGACACCAGCTAATGCTGGGATATTTGAGTCTCTCAAGTCTTCTGTGATCCTGAAAAACCTAATCCAGATCTGCAGCATATTATTGTGTTAGGTGCATGCACTAGTCCTGGTTAGATTTCTGAGAGGAAAAAGAGGCGTTAGGACTATGCAGTCGTCTGTAACAGCCATTATCATTCATAATGTATTAAAAAGAAGGTTTATAGCCCTGAGGCTATCATCTCGATGCATAATCTCAGAAATGTCAAGGTGACTCAAGGTGACATGATGGACCACGGCATCTCTGAACTGCTCTGAAATGTGCTGTTCCAAGTAGTGCATGTCCTGAAATGTGCGTGGGGTTCAGACACAAAGGCTTTGTTGCCCTCTGAACCATAAACACTTTCCTTGGCAAGGATAGAGCAGCAGTAGTGTGTATTGTCTTTGCCTCCTAAAAATGTGGGCTTGTTTTTATAATCTGTAGCAGATTTGAGGTACGGAAGATTCTGTAGGTAAATAATGATCCCTTTACGGGATAGAAATACTTCTTGCTCACGTTCGTAGTGGGGGAGGTTAAGCATGGCTCAAAAATATTGTGGATCTAGTAGGGACATATTTGTTGCATTGCTGCAGTTTAGCTGAAAGTTCTTGCAATTAACAATGTCTGTTTGTTTGTGTGTGTGATGGATGTGAGCATGTATCTGCCTATACATTTTGCTTTAAAACCAGGTGACCGTGTTAGCTGAGGTGGTGCCATGCCTGAGGCTACAAAGTCATGGTGAAAGGCTTTCTCTGCTAAGTTGGGCTTGGTGCTGTCCTGACATGCTCACACAGACATTTCTTTTTTCCAGCATGGCACATGAACTGAAAAAACTTTCATCTGCTTGGCAGAAGCCCTCAGTATGCAGTGCAAACAGATCCCTATCTGACATCCAAGTGAGTTACACCAAGTGTGCATTCCTCAGTCCTTCTCTGTAAAATGAGGGTAATTCTTTCTTCCTTTTGTAAGATGCTTTGGATGAAGGGTATTTAATTGATGTAAAGTGTTACTGTTAGGAATGTCCCTCGTCGCTTCCAGCTGCTCATGCTGCTGACATACAACCCAATTCTTTTCCTCTCAGGCATTACTCCAGTGAGAGAGAATGAGTTTTGACTGGTCTTTGTGCAGTGATATCCCTTAGTTATGGCATTGCTGCTGTTTTACCACCCTAATGATTGACATTGATTCTACTAATGATTTTCCTAATCCTGACAAGAAAAGTAACTTTTGCTTCTGTCCAGCAACTCTAAGCGTGTTTAACTTCCAGTAAAACCAAGGCTTTGTCTTTAGTTAGGAGGTTTTCTTAGCAAGGAGCAGAGCTGTCTGTATCTGAAACATTGTCAGGTTTCTCTGCCTCGTGGCTTTGTCTCATTGAGACACTGCTCAGTAAGGTTGGGGATGGCATCATGTTCTAGAGGTCATCAGTAGTCTCTCCTTGTCTTCAGCTGTAACTAGAGAGCATCTTCTGCCCTTTTTAGCCAGGAAAGCTTTCAGCCAAAAAAAAAACCATTCTTGAGAGAGATCAGAGGTTGCAAATGCAATAAGTAAAATCCTATCAGACAACATGTTTAGAGGATATGACCACAGTTCTAAGTGTCTATTAGGTTTAATTAGCTGGTTTCAGTCTGTGGCACAGATAGCTCCAGGACTCTTTTTCCTATGCATTCCTTTCTCATAAAGGCATTGATGGTAAAGTCAGAGGTCTTGGGAATGGTAAGGAGTGAGGGCTATTACCTTGGGGCGGGGGGGGGGGGGGGCAAAAACAAAACGGCAAAAAAAACCCGCTTCATAAACAGTCCTTTCTAGGTCTTTTTGTCTTTTTTCCTTTCTCCCTGGGCCCTGTGGCTGCATCGTGCTGTTGTGAGAGACCTGTTAGGATTGCAAAGTAGCAGTTTGCTCTTGGCAGGTCCTAGAAGAGCTGATGAGAGGAGTCATCTAGTATCTGCCAGCAGCTCCAGGAAGAAAGAAATGGAATTTGGGTCTCCCTGGAGGTGTCTGAATTAAGAGAAATGCAGCCTTCAGGTGCTTATTATGTATAATTCTATAACCAAGGGTTAATTAGGAAAGCCCCTGTGGTATTTCAGATGTTTGAGGGATCTCTTAAAGCTGAGCAAACCAGGCTTTGAGATGGAGACTGGAGTCTTAACAAGTAGTCCCGGGGGACTTTTACAACCCTATGTGACTCTCGCTTTCACTGGCTCGGCTTGCTATTTTATAAGCTGTGACAGAGATGTTAAAGCAAGAATAAGGAAGTATTAATGCCTGATAAGCACTGCAGCAGTTTGCAAAGTTGCCAAGTAATTGAATTTGAAGTAGATTAGCATATTCATGGTTCAAATGCTAGCATCTATACTAGCACATACACAATCTTGTATAAATAGTCACGACAGTAGCTAATTTGTTACGTATTTGGCATAGGGTGTATATTGTTTCCTCACCAATGCCAAACTGCAGGCTAACTCTAATAGCATAGGATGTGTTTAAAAAAAAAAAAGGCAAAGGCTATGAAAGTCAGAGAGGTAAAACCTTTAGGTACCTATAATTCACCATGAGGAGTCTGTATGTAACTATACTGTATCCTCTGCATCTGGTACACATCAATTTTTTTTTGAGCTATGGTTTGATAAACTTAGAAATCCTGATTATATCCTTGAAAGCAGCTGTGAAAGAATAAAATCTGTACAAAAAGCAGCAGTCCGTTTTGTAGGAACATACTTCAGCCAGTTGTGCAACTACTAGGGAAAGAAACTCCAAGGCTCTGTTGCAGAAAAGTTGTTTGTTTGGGGGGTGTTTTGGTTTTTTGTTTGCCTGGTTTTTGTGGTTTTGTGTGTGGTAGGTTTTGGGGTTTGGGTGGGTTGGTTGGTTTTTTCCTCTTCAGATAGTCCTGCCAGAAAGTCCTCAGTTCATTTGCCTAATAACACAGGATAATTCAAACAGCACCAGGCACTTTGGTTATTCCTGCCTTCCCTCTAGCCGCTGTACTAGGGGAGGGTACAGGTTCCGTAAAGTCTGATTAAATATGCAGCCTCAGGCAGGTGTCTTGGATACCCCAATGAACTGAATCCAAAGACTTCCAACAAAAAACTAAAGCATTTTGGAACCGATTTCCTGCATTAATACAGTACTGTGGAAAATTACAGAGTAAAAACTATGTTTTCAGTTTCCTAAAATACAAGTTTCTCTAACCTCTCATCAGCTTGAGCAGCTAAAAATTCTCTTCACTGTTAGTATAATGGCTCCAAAGTTGGGAAATTCTTTATTTGTTTGGGGTTTTTTGTTTGGTTGTTTTTTGGGTTTGGTTTTTTTCTTCAATGCCAGATACTCTTCAGTATCTCCAGTCATAAGTTTCTAACTGTCTATGATCTGATATTAAAAAAAAAATGACACTCCCCCCAAACCTAATAACTTAGTTTGATCTAATAATTTGTTTCTGAAGTTCTAATTGGTAACAAAACCAGTTAATTTTGTTTCACTTGAGTCTCATTTGTGATCTGTGTGTTAATAAAAATCTACATCAAGTTGCAGCGCTGGCTCCCTTCCAGAAGTATATTATGCAAGATAGCAGCAGTAAGCCGTGCTCTGGAGAGCCTGTCTGAGAGCACGTAGTTGGAAGCATGGGGTTGTGCTTTCTTCTGCGCTGCACTGCAGATCGTAGCAGGACTCCAGCATCATGGAACTGCAAATCTGGGCAAATGTTCTTAAACACTACACATCAAACCAGTTGTTAATGACAAGAAAACTCTTTTAAACTTGTGTTTAAAGTCAGTTGAACTTTAGAGAACGTTTAAACCCTCACTGTATTCTGGTTAGTCTCCTTACTGTCTTAATAGTAGGAACTATTTCTAAAATGACTTATGTGAGCAAGGAACTTTCCCCTGACTTTAAGAGGGGTTGGACAAGACATCTACCATTATTTTAACGATTTTTTTCTTTAACTGCTTTAGCTTGATAGCATTAGTGGAGAGTCAGGATTATCTTCAGAACTGCATCAATTACGACTAACTAAGGATCTTACTGTTATCTCTTAATGTTGAATAGAATAAAGATACACCCAGTTTGCCACAATAGCAAAATGCATCTGCAGGAGGTTTAGCCACAGAGAAGTACGAAGTACAAATCCCTGTTCTGGCCATTTGGTCACAAATATACTCAGCTCTTGAACCAGCCCTGCCAACTAATAATATGCAGGAGAGTTGTGCGGGCGGATATTCAAACCTGGTGGTGGGAGATGGGGAGGATGAAGGTGGGGAGGAAAGACTCTGGAGTTCGAACTTAGCAAAATCTTGTATCTTTGAAAAGTGAATTAGTAGAGATTGACAGCTGCTAATATGTAGTATAAATTTTTCATCAAAAACAAAATCAAGGAACAGCTATTTATAGTCAGTTGTCTACAAGCAAGATTTAATTTGAGAAGGATGATTCCTAGTCAGTGTAACTCTGCTTTCCTAGAGCTCTTATGATGTTACAGCTAGGTTACTTATCTTTACAAATTTGAAACTACAGCCAATTTTACTGTCTTAAATCCAGCATGAGCTTCTTGTTGCTTGGTGCACTGTAAACAGTACAGTATACAACAGGAATGTGATATCCATTTTTAAAAAAAAAAAATTAATTCCAAAGAATGAAATAGTAAGATAAGAAGGGTAGGTCAAAGTCTGTATCTATCAGTCATGACAAAGTACTCTGATTTAGCAATGGGCTATAGGTGTCCGGTGGTGGGAAATCTGCCCAAAAGGGAGGTTACAGCATTGCAAAAGAAGTTTTCTATGGAGTTATGGATATAATAAAAACTATCTCAATTTCATTGGAGTGAAGAGTAGAGGTAAGGATAGAGCCCCCCAAAAAAGTGATCTAGCTCAGTAAAGCAGACAGTGGGTATTTATGAGGAAGTGATGTATGCTTTCCTCCCAAAGACTGTGCTGTATGGCCCAGTGCCACAGGTTGAGGGTGATGATCAAGCAAAGCATTTCCAGATGCAGGCTGTTGCCATTAAACATTTTTGTTTTGTTAATTGCTTGAAAGCAGGGAGAGGGCTCCAGACATCTTCATCAGTGCACATCTCATGGTCTACTGGCTTGGGGCAGCATTCATCACTTTTGGGGAGAGCTTGTGGTCCCCTGGATGCCTTCAGAAATGGTTGGTTGCTGTTTAGTGCTGTTGAATAATGATCAGGTGTTTTCTTCTTTCTTGCGATTTTCTCTCTTCCTTCTCCTCAAGTTGCCTCCTCTGAAAGCTGTGACCCTCAGCCTTTCCACCCCACACACCATCTGTTGTTCTCTGTGTTTGATTCTTACTCCCAAGGCGTGTCTCTGTTTTGGGGGAAGACTTGTTATTAGGATATGTCTGCTTGCTTTTCTCCTATGTATTTTCAAGATGGACAGAAGCTGATGGCAGATGACTAGGGGAAAATATAAAGAATATGGTAATACTTCTGTATCTCTGGAGGAAAAATCATTGCTCTTAATGTAAACCTCTGCTCATCAGTTCATTTTTAACTTTCCCCTGTTGCCCAATTTGCTTTCCTAAGGGCACTGCCTCCCACTTGATGCAGGTGTGAAGCAGGTGTTCCTTATGACTGAAGAGGGTCTACTTGGGGTAAGCATGTGTTGGCTAAAGTCCCCACCTGCTTGCAGAGTGTGTTCTTCAATGTCAAATTCAAAGGATGGCTTGAAGGTTAAAGGGGGTTTTGTGGGTTTTTTTGGTTACATGTCTGCCTCCTTGGTATAGTAACTAGAAAAGTAAAATTAGGGGAAGTACAGATGGCTGAATTCTTGGCACTTGATATAATTTGAATGTTGACTACCTTTGTGTGTTTATATATGTTTAGTGGGAGGCAGTTTCATGAAAAATGCAGGATTGAGTCTACGAGGTGATACATGTAGTCCTTGAGACCCAGCTGTCTTAGTTATTGGATAGCTGTAGCTGGTGATTTCACGTTCTTTTATACTGGAAACCTTTTACTCAACAGGACTGGATTTTAATAAAAAACGGTTGGGGGGAGTGGGGTTTTTTTGAGGGGGTTGGTTTATTTTTCCCTTTTTTTTGTGAATGTCAATGACAGTACTTGTAGCCTCTGAAAGATCAATTTTGGGGGTTATTTCAATGAGCAAAATGAACAAACACACTAGTTCAGTAGGTCTATAAAACTGTATTGTAGTGAACTTTTTATCCTTCATTCTAAGTCTGTCTCAAATGGATTGCAACACAGAAACATAGAGATCCTCCTGTCTATTTCCAAACTCATTGGTTCCTATTTTTTGCAGGATCTCAGCATGCATTATTTCACATAAGCATACATGCTACCAAGTGTATGAGTACATAGTACCTTTTGGTTAATTTTCTATGGAAAGTCAAGGTCTCTGAAGAGAATCTATTAATAGAGCTGAACGGAACTAGAAGCTGAAACATAGCAGTGCTACAACGAGGATAAATTTATACCAAGGGCAGCTTCAAAATGATTTGCATAGCTTCAGTAGTTTTCCACTACCTGGAAACCTCAAGAGGTTGAATAATATACTTACCCATAGCCCTTATAAACTACAAGTAGGTATCTCTAATCCACAGCTTTCTCTTCATAGAGCTATGCTTTCTATTTTTGAGTTTGGCTTCCTGCAATATTTGTGGAGGTAAGTAAGGGGTTTTTCTGCAATGTCTTCGGGCGTGCCTGAAAAATGTTTTCTTTTGATAAAGAATTTGTTTTTTTCAGAGCAGCCCTCATCACAGAAACTTTTTTCAACTTAATATTGATAGGAAGCTGTTTATTTTTTTAAAAAGTTACAAACAAGTCATACTTTTTTTTATAGCAAACCATAATCTTTATATAGCTAATGTGCCCAAGCAGTACCCATAGGGTCAGGGTGACAGTACTGAAAGTTTGGAGGTCAGAGTGCTCCCTTTGTATGGCCCCTGCTGATAGTGCCACTCCAGTGGGGTTTTGCCAAAAGCCTTTCTCTGTGTCTCGGGCAAACATCCTACTGATGAATTGGTTGTGGTGAGAAGTGCTGGTGTGACTGAAATGCTCTGTGGATGGAACTTCCTAGACAGTGTGGTTTTGTGGGACCACATCAGGAAGCTCAGTGTCTCATCCTCTTCTGCCCTGTGCTGGAGCTGCCCGACAGCATGCTACGTCTTGTAACGATCCCTGCAGTGACGAGAGAGCTCTATTGCCTAATCCTTCTGTCCATGTCTTATCACAGGGGAAGAGAGAGGGGGTGGGAAGGGATATACAGATGAAAATCCTGGCTGGAGGACCTGAGCAGGGCTGTGCTGCAGCACTTCATTTCCACTTCTGTCTCCCATCTCTCCCACCTGGTCCTTAAAAATGCTGCCATGGGTGGCTTGGCCCCAGACAACAGTAAGCATTACCTCCAAGTCCTGTTGGTGTTACTGGTTTTGATCTGCTTCTGGCTGTATGGAGCCCAGGCTGCAAGCCTCAAAGTATGGGGCTCCTTTTTTGAGATAGCTGCCTGAGCAGCTTTCCAGAAAAAGATCATCTGTTCTTAAAGGTATTTTCTCTGACTTTCTTTGGCCTTGACCTGCTGCTTAACTAGGAATGAGCTGAAAGCCTTTGATATTTGAAAGTTGAGCTGTTATGATCAGATACATAAATCACATGGGTAGCTGGTCCATAGTGTTCAGCGTTAGATAATATTGCTGAAAAATGCTTCCCTTTCTTTCATTGTCCTTTTCAGCAGGGCTGTTCATGTAGTCTGTGACTTCAGTTTTGGATTAGGTAACTATAGGAAATCCTATACATCATAGGTTTACTGCATCAAAATTTGCTTCTCATAAATCATCTTCAATGTTTGCTTTTAATTTACTCTGAATGTCCACATTGGCAAACTTGCTTTGCCATTTATTTATAAAATATGAATGCAAACAAACAAACCCCTGAGGTTCAAACTGAGAAGTTTTTGCAGACTTCATTGAATTGTGTTTACTTTCTATTTACCTTATATTGTTTTATTCCCTTTTATTAAGGTCCTGGGGTCGTAGCTTGAGCATTTTTTCCTTTTTCCCCACCTTTCTGCTCTGCAGCTCAAGAACACAGGGGACAATATAGAGGAACTGTGACTGAAGAAATCAATTCCCTTTTCCTTGTGTCCAAAGAAACTGAATTATGAATTTCATGGAAGCATGCAGTCTGAGCTGCTCTGTGCTTTTTCCCATTCCAAGCACTGATATGGGATCCATGGACTCTGTACCTGACCATGCTTTCCAGATTGCTGCCATGAGATACTTTAAGAATTAATGAATTAAGACCTCAGACCTCTTTGTTTTTTGAAAAGAAAATCAAGACAGGTGTAATGAGAAGTCAGTTGCAAACAAATAACCTCACTTCTTAGTCTCAAAGGTTGAATAATTCTGTATATATTGGCAAAATAAATTACAAAGCAAATATGTTCAGGCACTGCATCCAGAGGCACTCCATTTTGCAGCTAATTTATTTCTTGTTTTCATGTTAGTTGGCCTGTCAGAGGAGCTACTTATCTCCTGCATGAGGTGTTACCATTCTTGCTGGATGCTGTTCTCTGCTAACAGGAATAATGCTTTCCAAGTTTAAGAATGAGATACTGTAAAGTCCATAGAAATGAAAAGCCTAGCATTGGGCAAACACCATTTGTCTAGCAAACAAATGCACCTTTTTATTTTTATGTCATTGGCTTAGGTTAAGCTTTCCCCTGATAGTTCATGAGCAGAACATTTCAGCGTTTAATTGTTTCTGCCCCTTCGTGTTAAAGCACGGGGTGCTAACAAAGGCCAGCTCTCGTGCTCAGCAGTGCAGCGCTGTGCAGGAGGCAGATGCTTGTACTGGTGAGTCATGGGCTGTTTGGATTTTTGTCCTTAAAGCTCCAGCTTCCTGAGTCAGGTGAATGTATAATTAGCGCAAGGCTTGTCTTTAGTCTTGTAATTGTACTGTTGGAAACCAGAGATCTTTGCACTGTTTCAGTGCACATCCCTAACTTCAATGCTGGACAGTATATTTGAAATACAGTGTCAGAGGGTTGGTGGTTTTCTCCCCACAGTGCGTAGTAAAGGAAAATACTGTACATTCCTCAACTTGCTGCAAAATCATCAGAGCTGGCATGCTGGGTGTAAACAACCCTGCACAAAGTTCAGCAGGGTGTGCTGGGGCCCAACTGCCTCATGCACCCAGCCTCGCAGCAGCACCACGGCTAGGACCAAAGCAGAAACCCACAGCTTGTTGCTGTAACCCATGCCAGAAATGCAACAGAGCTTTATTTCAAAAACGGGGTTTAACCCTTCCCCTTGGCAGCTCTGTTCAAAAGGCACTTTCTTTAAATCATCAGAAACAATTATTTTGGCATGCCAGCCCATTCAGGCATCTGGATTGCTGCTAGAAGTAAAGTGTCAAGCGTGAGGGGCTGGGGAGCCGAGGTCTCACATAAGACCTATGTGTGAAATTGAGTGTAGTTTGCATAGCCGATTAATCCAAAATGTAGTAACTGGCAGCAATTCAGACTCAGAAGACCTTCCAACTGTAATTCTGGGGTGGTTTTGGTCTTTATTTGTAATCATTGCTGGCACAGTAAAGGAATGTGGATTCTTTCTTTCATTTTGCTGTGTAGCCTTGCGAGCTTCTTTGCATAGAGGGTCTGCTCATTTCAAGTGAAGCAATGTTCACTGAAGTGGTAATCTTTTATTTGCTTCCAGAGAGGTGTAGATGTAGATAAATTAATCCTGAATTGCCAGCTTACTGTTGGCAACCCTCTGTTCTAGTTCAGGCACGCTCCTCACAGTCATGCCTGTGTGCCAAGGAGTTCCTGGCTAATAGCTGTCAACAGAAACCCTTGCTTAGTGCAGGCATCGTGAGTTACCAGTTCCTAGGCTGGCTCAGGTAGAAGGGGATAGTCTTTCACCTCTCTTTTCCCTATTAATTACAGGGCCTGGTACTGAATGGTCCAGAGCACTGTTAGGAGAGGTGGTCACTCCCCTAGGAATGGAATGCTGTTTGCCTATCACTCAAAGCATCCCTTACCACCTGAAGCTTACAGTTCAAAATAAAAACCTTATACATCCCAAGTATTGACAACAGAGATGGGCTAGAGAGAGGTGTGCAGAAATGAAGTAATTCTTTCTCTATTTCTAATGGGTA
This sequence comes from Gavia stellata, assembly GCF_030936135.1. NCBI lineage: Eukaryota > Metazoa > Chordata > Aves > Gaviiformes > Gaviidae > Gavia > Gavia stellata. The sequence continues at coordinate 31,233,489 of NC_082599.1, forward strand.
ATTTTTAATATTTTCCCCTGTATTTTATTGAGCTACGAAGTTTTTGAGGATGCTTGTGAGAAGTATAAATGCTTCATCCTAAAACTTGCCTTTGGTAAAAGGGGGCTTTTGATTAAGAGGTTGCATGTCCTCCTTTGCATGGAAACTGGATATTTTGAGTGTATATTCAACATTCTTCATTCCTCTGCTGTAACTTTCTTGATCAATTAATTATTAATGACATTTGGTTTAGCACTCTTCCTATCAGGCCATTGACCTCTCCACTTTTTAAGGCTAGAACAGCTGATGCCATTTGGGTCAGAGTAGAGCTGCCCCTGTCAAGAGTGATGACTTCCCTGGTACTTACTGAACTGAAAACAAATCACAGAGTGGATCTTCTGCCTATCAGGGCCATGTTTACATCAGTGTAGAAGCCTGTTTTGGCACAGAAGCTGTTTTACAATATAAACCTATTAAAACAAATGTTTTAGTATTATAGTAAGTTTAGGTGATTTATCTAGGCTATGAAATGTCTCCAATGTTAATAAATTTCTTAAAACACAAAGATAGGAAGTTAGGAATCTTGGGGGTGGGTGTTTTTTTGTTGTGTGTTGTTTGGTTTTTTTTAAAAAAAAAAAAACCCAAAACCTCTCTTTCTCATTGCAGAAGGGATCCTAAAAAATATTGTTGTAGGACTTAAATGACTAGAAACCACGGAAAACAAGTTAAATTATGAAAGTTTGCATATGTAATACACAAAGTGCATATTTAATATAAAAGTGTAGGCACAAGCGGGTGGCTGTGATTTTTGGACTTGTACAGGTTTGGTATGCTTTGTTCCAGTGGTGGGAAAGCCGCGGGGTTGGACTGAAGCTGTAGTAGGATGTGGAAGGTGAGAGACCTTTTCAGAAGGGCTGACTTCTAACATGGGTAAAGGAGGTGGCCCAGAGCGGTGAGTGGTGGGGTAGGAGATCAAGGCACAAGGTAAACAGCAGGAAAATGCATAAAACCAAGAGGCAACACTTGACTTGTTACTTAGTAAAGCACTGGGAACTCCACTCACAACAACAACGAAAAAGGGAAAGCAATTGTTCTTGGTGATCATGATATAAACAACAAAGAATGTGAAAGTTTTGCTGAATAACTTCAGGCGTGTTTGATCTGAAGCCTTGTTTGGAAGGATAACTTGAAAGGTCTGGTTTGGGTGAGGAAAAAAATGCATTTTGGGAATGGAGTAGCAATTGGAAATGCTATGCAAGTACCAACAGAGGTCCAGAGGATGCCTCCCTACATAGGCCAAGGGGTGTGTGTAACTTCAAAATGAAGTCTATAAAAGAGAGAGAAAGGGACCGACTTTGATACCTTTTTCTGCTTACAGAGAATGACTTCAGCATAAAGCCTGTTTATCTTCACTATGGGCCTGTACACTTCCCTCCTAAATACAGTTGGTCAGGATAATATAAGCTATTCCTGTTTCTCCTTCCTTGCTGTTTATAGGAGAAATAATTTTGTTCACTTTCAATTTTTTTAAATAGACTGTAGATATGTGATTTAACTTCGTGAAAGAAAGCTACGATGACTTTATTTAATATTTTTGTGCGTGGTCCTCAGTTTAGCTCTCATCTTTATTCCCTCAGTGAACAAGCTCCACTCCTGGGGCAGCTGCAGTTTCTCTTGGGCCAACCCTACTATACAATGGAGCAAGACTGAAATTCACTTTTTTTTTCTCTCCCAGAGCTTGTTAATGAGATGGACCTTACTCAGGACAAACTACTTGATGCCTTTCCAAGGTTTCTCTGCAGTGTTTGTGAAAAAGAATTGAAGTTTACAGTATAAGTGTGCACTGAAGCTCTTTTTTTTTATTAACGAGTAGGAGCGTCTGGTAGAGAATATTACTTCAAATCATGCAGAAATTTCCATTCCTTTCAACAACAATGTTGGAAATAGTCATAGTTTGGTGACTGCTTTAAAAAATACTGTGATTGCAGGGACAGGCATATTGTGTTCCCTTGAAGAAAAAGGAAGAACAGAAACTTGCTTTGTTCTTCAGATAAGACAGTTTCTAGTTTCTGTCCTTATACAAAGTCTGGAGCCATGGGCTGGGAGGAATCCCAGGGACCAGTTAATCTGTGCCTGTGTGCTGATGTGAGGTCAAGTGTACTCAGCCTTCCCTAACACGTGTTCTGCTAGTGTTTGCTCTTGAAAAACTTCAGGGATTATTTTCCAGTCTCCCTAGCTAGTCTAATTTTGTGTTTCATTTCTTTCTCAGTGCCTTCAGAATTTCCTCCAGTATTTAAGCTGAGTGTTAGTTACTGCAAATTAAGCTAAAGTTCTTGTTTTCCTGTTCCTAGCAGCCATGAAAAATAATTGCTTGCTGTCTTTTAGTTTGAAAACTGATATTATATCTGCCTCTGGCATTATTTTTTTTTCCTAATCAAATATGGCAGTTGTTTTTTTTCCCCGCCACTTCTGTTGTTCTTGTTAGAATTTCCTCTATGAAATTTTGTTGCAGTAGAAATGGGGTCTAACAGATTAGACAGTTTTGAAGTTTTATTAGAGCTGTAAACTGGAGATATACACTTAGAGTGTAATTATAATTTACTTACAGCTTCCATTCTGGATAACCAGATGCTATTTAATTTCACTCTGTCCTTTCTAGAGCCCTATTGCATGCATCTCACTTGGTTTTCCTGTACCCCTGCAAAAGTTGAGTTTTACTGTAGTGTTCCTCTGGTTTAACATAAACAGCTGCTCAAACAAGAAGGCAGAGGGAGAGCCTGCAAAATGCTAAAGGGAAATGAAATTCCTTAATAGCTTTTTGACTCCTGCATAAAGGTAAACAAATAGAGGTACATGAGACTTTCTGATGGGATGCCGGAGGGGCTCAGAGGTGTGAACATCAGTCAGACCATTATGATCATTTAGAAAATGTCACCCTGTGTTTCTTACAGCTATCTCAGCTCTCCTGACTGAGATAGGGCAGGAATCTACTTAACACTAGATGTCTCTTTCTAAAGACTTCAAATGATTGATAATATCATGTTACCTATGTGGATTACTTAAACAAATACTGCTGTGAAAAAAAGTGTAAATGTTATCTCTAGTTTAGGCTCCCCCACCAGGCCTTGCCTTTTGTTCAGCTACTTTGCACCCCCTTCCAATCCAATGTCCTGTGCTCCTTTGTGGGCATTCAGCAGCAAATGTTTGCTTTTTCCCACCACAGGTATTTATGAAATCAGCCAAAAGGCCAGGAAATCCCCCACCATATCTGTGGTCAAGGTTTATTATAAAGTTTTAACGTTTGTTAACAATACACCTCAATGGATTCCAGGGGATGTCTGTTGTAAGTGAAGAAAACTGACTGAAATGATGTTCTTTTAAGTGGCTGTCTCTTCAAAACAGCGTATCTTGCTTGTTCATCCCTGTGTCCCTGTAACTGTGAACAGCAGCTGTAGTGAGAGCAGAATAATTTAAGAATTTTGGTTGCACTCCTAAGTGTTGAACTGACAAAAATATTTCATTTATGCTGTGAGTGGAACAGCCAGTCTCTCTCCCAAGGAGAATAAGCACAAAGCTGAACTGAAATTACTCATTGTTTGTTGCATTTGCATTCAGCAGGAGAGCCTGTGCATAAAGGGCCAGCGTTGCTGAATCACTGATTGTGGTTTGCTTTCCTACAATAGTGAGAGGTGATGGGTATGAATAATGCTGAGGTTTAAATGTGTATAATTCTTATGCTGTCTTTATTCTCATGGATATGTGGGACCTTGCCATGTCAACAGCAATTGCCCACTCCCCCCCCTTCATTCCCATCAGTCATTTCTAAAGCTATTTGCATGTGAATCCCTGTGGGCACCCCTTGCAACACTGGGGCTGACCTGCTAAAAGTAGGTCTCCTAGGCTTTCAATCATCTTGTCACACTTAATACTAAACAATCCTGCCTGCTTGCAAGAAAATGACCTGCACGCTGAAGGAAAGGGCAGATGAAGGCTCTTACACTGAGTAGCTGCTCAGATAGGCAGGCTGGTGCAGAGCGACAGATCACAGAAAATCTATGAAACTGCTCCCAATTTCCTGATGTGCAGATACCACCCAGTAAAGTGCTCAAGGTATTGACTGTACTCATTGTGTTAGGAAAGGGTCCATAGTGTCTACTCCCCTGACATTAAGTTAGATGTGTTATTAGGTCTTGGACATTAGATAACAGCACCTGACAACTATGCTGAAGTATGGCTGCAGAAACCTTGTCTGAAGGCTCAGTTGGTAGCACAGCATACTGTAATGTGGAAGATGCAGGTTTTGGATGGGTAACATCAGACAGTGTCATGCTAAACACTGTCAGGGATTTGCAGCTCTTATTTCTCCAGAAAGTGGAGTTTCACCCCGAGTCTATCATAACTATTCTACCACAGACAGCAATGAGAAAGCAGCATTGCAGCATTTGTAAAGCTGTTTTAGCTTAGAGGGTGGTGCTGTGAGTGCAGCTGTTGCTGGCAACTAGAACAGCTTGGCAGTACATTAGGCAAAATGGCATTCACATAAAGAGTAGGGGAAAAAACCCTATGAAAAGCAGTTGTAGGAAATGCTGTTTGGAAAAGTGTATTCAGGTTCATTAACATACAACATAATTAATACTCTCCTTGTGCTGAAGCATTTACTTGTGGTCACCTAAACATGAGGAGGAACTTCTTTGAGCGTGGCAGAGCACTGGAACAGGCTGCCCAGAGAGGTTCTGGAGTCTCCTTCTCTGGAGATACTCAAAACTTGCCTGGACACATTCCTGTGCAATCTGCTCCAGGTGAACCTGCTCTGGCAGGGGGGTTGGACTAGATGATCCCCAGAGGTCCCTTCCAACCCCTATCATTCTGTGACATAGTGAATATAGGCTTACTTGGACCATATGTAGTGCTGTCTCAGCAGGATGATATAACATGGAGCAAAGTGGCTAAGGATGAGCTGGTAGTTTTATATACTGCCCTTATCAAACTTTCTAGGCATTGCACAGTGCAACCCAGTAAATAGCATAAGAAATTAGGAGCAGTAGAAATTGTGCTTTTTCACTTTCCTTTTAATTATAGGGTTAATGAGCTCTTGGAAGATTTAGTCAGCGCAGTGTGTTCCTGGTAATCTTCCAGTTGAGCAGTGTAAGTCAACTTTGGTATTGTTTGAAATATCATGACAGGATGCTCCAGAACATTGTTGTCTGGGTGCAAATGATCATATGATGCATAGATAAAGAGAAGGGTAAAAATGATCCATTTTACTTTTTCTAGACATACTTACTCTTTATCTTCTTACGGAGGAACCTGTACAATTACAGAACTGTGGGGGGAAAAAGGCGAGCACCTAAGCTTTGAGGTTACTAAACCTGCTATCACTAGACATTCTGATAAGTTTTCCCAGGTCCTGAATGTTGACCTTTCCCTTCTGATATTCTCTTTTCTGCTGGGACTTCCAGAGATTCTTTTCATGACACAATTTTGGCCAGATCTATTTATGGAAGTAATTGGTGTGAGTTTTTTCCTCTTGTTCTTCCAGTTTACTTCTCCATCCTAAAATACTTTTAGAGAATTTTAAACTTGTTAGGAACCAAACTGATTTTTCTAAAGAGTCCTTATGCTGGTTTTAGAGAGCATTTTGCTTCTGTGACTTAAGAGTTGTTTGATAAATTGCTTATTCATGTCAGCTTAGGCTCTGGAAGTGTTCTTACAAGAGTTCAACTGATGTCTTTGGCTTCAGCACTAAAAACCTTGTAACTTTCTTGTAAATGAATATTCTCTCCCTGAAACAATTACCTCAGTATTTTTGAGTGGGTTTTCTGTGGCTTTTATGCCCCAGTGATGACGGCAAGAGGCCAACTGTTCTGCTCTTCTGAAAGTAGGCCTTCTGAAAAAGAAAGTAAAATAATTGGAAATTATTAAATTAGTAATAAAGTTGCAGTTTTTTTTCTAATCTCTCCTCTTCTGCTAAAACAAATTACAACACATTCATGTAAGTAAATGGTAACAGTTTTGGTTTTTCTTTTTCGTTTTAAATAGTTTGGACTGCTGATTTTCGTTTTTTCCTGCTCTGGGCATGGCTTGGGAGAATAGAGACTATTGACTTAAGGATGCTTAAACTTTCACAGGTGAATATTCTCATTGACTTCAAAGAAAGTAACCACCTGTGAAATTTACAGTTCTGTTCAAGTCTTCCTAGAAGTATGGTTATTGTTCATGTTCTTTAAAACCTTGGAGAATACAAATTCCACATCCTTCCTGGGCAAACTATTCTAAAGCCATGCTATACCTGCAGGTAGATGTCAAAGCTTACGGGTTTTTTGCAGCAATGTTAGTCCCTCCTATTCACATGAGAAATAACAACAAACAGATTGCAGTAACCAATGTATTTCAAAACTGTTACAATCTTTCAAGTTCTCCATTCCCCTCCTTGTTTCCTGCTGCTCAGTCCCACAGACTTCTCTCTTTTTTTTTTTTAATTAAAGAATTAGGTGCCTGCCAGGCCTCGTGCTTTATCCTACTTAGGACAGCAAGTCATACTGGTTGTTAGCTTGTGTCTATTAGCAACCCTTTCACTGTGGTCAGAACAGTGAACTTCGTGTCTCAAATCCAGGTGTGGGCTTTGTTTGTATGTTTAGAAGCTATTTTTTAGCCAACAGGGCACAGAAAAGTGTATAATTGTTATTATTCCTAGAAGTGGCTGATAAAAATTAGAATGAACTAACAACGTATTCCAACAACCAAGACTCAGTCCTTGGAATATTCTTATTGAAATTCTTCTGAAGACATAATTCTATGGAGAAAAATAATGGGAGAGTAGATGTATTTTTTATATGATCTTGTAAACAAGAAAACAGTTCCTAAATTGTATTTTTTGTGGTAAAAAGGGGGGGGGGGGGGGGAATCAGTCCAAGAGATAAAGAATAAGTAATGAATGGTAAAACCTGATATTCTTTAACAGCCAGCAAATAATTTTCCTTCTGGTCATCTTTAAGGAAGGTGATATTGCTCTAAAAATACTGGACATGTACCCTACTGTTGTGGTTTAACCCCAGCAGGTAACAAAGCCCCACACAGCCACTCGCTCACTCCCCCCAGATGGGATGGGGAGAGAATCAGAAGAGCAAAAGTAAGAAACCTCATGGGTTGAGTTAAAGACAGTTTAATAGGTAAAGCAAAAGCCGCACAGGCAAGCAAAGCAAAACAAGGAATTCATTCACTCCTTCCCATCGGCAGGCAGGTGTTCAGCCATCCCCAGGAAAGCAGGGCTCCATCATGTGTAATGGTTGCTCGGGAAGACAAATGCCATCACTCCGAATGTCTCCCCCCTTCCTCCTTCTTCCCCCAGCTTTATATGCTGAGCATGACATCATATGGTATGGAATATCCCTTTGGTCAGTTGGGGTCAGCTGTCCCGGCTGTGTCCCCTCCCAACTTTTTGTGCACCCCCAGCCTACTCGCTGGTGGGGTGGGGTGAGAAGCAGGAAAGGCCTTGACTCTGTGTAAGCACTGCTCAGCAGTAACTAAAACATCCCTGCGTTATCAACACTGCTTCCACAAATCCACAAAGCACAAATCCAAAACACAGCCCCATACTAGCTACTACTCTACCTCAGCCAAAACCAGCACACCTACTAGTGTCTGTCCTGTTAAATGAGGATATTGGAAAAGAGTAAGTAAAAGAAGCATTCTTCTGTTTCATGGATATTCTACTACTTAACATACAACGTCAATCTGTAAGACAATGCATAGACAGTATGAAAAGACAATTGGAAAGCATGAAAGACATGTATGCTCTTCTGTTTTAAGAACCTTCTTTTCCTAACTGTAACAAAATAAGGTAAAAAATTAATGGATTGTTTTTTACTTCCTGGGGGGTTGGGGTGAAAAGTGTTTATAACATCAAATGCTACAGGGGGAAAAAAATCTACTGTTCCAGTAATATGGTGTTTGTGGCCCAAAGGAAATAAACTGAGTGCAGAATCTTTTATGGGCTGTGATTTTCTTCTTTAGAAGATGCCAGGTAGTACTTACTTACAGAGGTTTTTCATTCTTTAGGTTGTATGGTAGAAGTGGTGCACCCCTTTTACAGTTCAAGACCAGATGTATGTTTTTGCAAATATGGTATAAATATGTAGATGCTTTTCATTACCTAAGTTGTCAAAACCTACCCAAATTGCTGAATAAAATGAATCCCCATCAGAACTTTTCAAGCTTTGCATTTGTCTGGCGAATAACCAGTTTCCTTTCACTGGAAAGACCTGATGTGTGCAAAGACCCTCGTGGGACTTCGTGCTTTCTCCCAAAAGAGGTGTGTCTGACTGAGAGGGACTCGGGAGACAGTGCAATACAGGATCTCTTCTGGGAGAAAGCATGACCTTCTGTGATTGAAGGAAGTGGTTACTGTTTCTTTCATGATTTTATGTGCTGTGATAAGATTGCGGAGCTTAATCATAGCAAACAATGATCTTAAGGTTTGTTGGGTTTTGGTTACATAGCAAAAGCTTGAGTTCTGTAGATGCAATTTGTCTGTAGTAGAGAAGGAGTGGTGATCTTTAAAGAAAGCAGCATGTGGCAACTTCATCTAGCATGGGACTAAGAGTGAAGGGTTGACATGGCTGGTCTGACATTACTGAGTAGCAACAGGAAGCTCATGCTTTCACTGCTCATACCTTTTGATGATGAAATACAGGAATTTGAAACTGTGATACGAATAAAAAAATGTGTAAGTGATATTCTAAAATTAGCTCATGCATCAAATGAGAAATACGGAAAACTGATTTCCAGAGCAGTCTCTCCAAAAGAGAGTGGACAACAGCTTAGGAAATTCATAGAATTTGCATTGCTGCCATCCATGTTGAAGTTGTCGTGCAGTTAAATAAAAAGCTCTGCTTTTAATTCAAAGCCCTTTACCAGAACCAAAATTGAATTAACTGCAAAAATAAAAATACCAATGTAGCTGTAATTTTCACATAGACATAATCTGTTGCTATTGCTGTTTTTCTAAAGAACTTTGGTTCATTCAGTGTGTATGTTTCTTATCTCCTCCATTGACAAGATGTTACTTTTTTTGCCTTTCAGAAGCGCAATTATATCTGACATGCAGTAAATCAAATGCAGCAAAATTATTAAATTAGTCTAAGTGATTTGAAAGAAAATGCTAATGTTGCATTTTACTTAGCTTTGAAAACATCTATCCAGAGCTTTTGAATGCAGATGTTAATGTGTATGGAGACTTAAACACCTAAAGACTCCTGTTGAAACCTGTTCTCAGTCTTTTCCTTGAAGGCTTTATTGTTGATAAATGTATTAATTTTGTGTACTTTAAACTAGACTAAAAAGAGAGAATACTGTTAACAACTAGGCTGTGCTCTCTGAAAGTCCAGTAAAAAACTTCTAAACACTTTTAAAAAAAAATATTTTTTTAGACTGTATGTAAGAACTCTTGAATTGTTTTTATTCTTCTGCAAAATCTACCTTTGCCAGTAAATGTTGTCATTTATTAAGAATGATCTCACTGTTTCCCTTTTTCTCCAGAGAACTAATTGGTGTTTGTCATCTTCTACAAGAGTCTCTTTTGTTCTCTTTTTATTTCTACTAAATTTTCTGTCCTTTAGAGTGACAGTAAGTTACAGAAATATTTAAAGCATTATCCTCTTTATCAGTGAAATGTCATTTATGCAGACCCTCCTCAAAATGTGTCCTAAAGTAATATGTGTTCTTTTTCTGTTTACCTCTGACTTTGAAGTATCAAAGCATGCTCAAACTTCTCTTCACGACCATAAGGTAATAAAGCTAGAAGTAATTATCTTTAAATCAAAGCTAAATGAAGGCTGAAATGTTCTTGTAGATATTCGGAAAATAAATTTTTCACTCCCCAGCAAACTCCAGATATCGTAGGATTTGCAATAAAATGTTAGCAAGAAGACATTTAAGGATGAATTCAAGGACTGGTCACAAGTTGGCGTCCAAACTAGAAGTTACTGTAGAGCATTCCTCCAGTAGATTAATAGAATAAATATATTGGGACACAGTGGATAACCCTAACTTATTTTAGTGTAACAGTTCTATCTATATGGCCTGTTTGTCTCTGACAATGAGAGACAGGACTCGATGACCTAGTCCTACTCTTTTAAATTAGGGGTAGCAAGGTTTGTTACTTTTTTTGTTTAAATATTGCTGGCAATAATCCTTCAGCACCCCTTGTACGGTTCCCTTGCAAACCCCTGGTGTAGGTGTATAGCACAACAGCAGATTGTGGCTATGTCCTGAAGGACTGTTTTCTCTTGGTGCTTTGGAACTGTGCTGAAGATAGACTCTTGTGGAGAGCAACACTTGAAAGGGAAATGCAGATCATATATCCTATGGTTAGCATATATTCCCTATGATGAATAGTCTAAGAAAGTAGTAAATTGTAGGCAAAAGCTTGATGCCAGAGGACCATGCTTATAGATAAAAGAAAGGAATCAGATCTTAGAAGGAGAACAAGTAGAAGTATCTACTACTATTACTGTTGAACTTTTTTTTTAAAAAAAGCTTTTCTTTGAATTATTAGAAGCACAGAGAAAACAGCTGCTGCTTCTATTGAAGATCAGTGTTTTGCATCTAAACGCTGACTGCAGCTTTGCATGCCCTTTCCTAAGTGTGCTGGAGGACGGGGATGTTTGTTTTGAAATACAACAATAGTCTTGCCCCCACTTCAAAAATCGTTTTCATTCAACTTCAGCTGCTGTGGTTATGTGCCATTTTTATCCACTTACTATAATGTCATCTCATCAGTCTCTCGATGCAGAAAAATCAAAGGTCAGGCTAGGTCTCTCTCTTATTTGGTGTTCAATCATCTAGTTGATATGGATTCATGATTAAATTGTTTTATGCAAGAAAAGTGGAAGGCAAATAAATACAATGCAATGAAACCTATTACCCCAAAGATGTGTGTGCATTTTCCCCTCTCCCCTTGTAGTGCACTGTGAAAGTATACTTGGAAACTGCAGTGATGGGACACAGCAAAAAAAAAAGCCCGACAAACTCAGGGTAATAGAAACCAGTTCTGTGCCAAACCAACAAAAGCAGGGGAAAATCTGCAAAAGCAAAGGTCTTGGACTGTGGCAGCAGAACTTGAAAGACTGGACCTGCCTAATGACAGTCTGCAGTCCTTGCTGAATGAATTTGTACAAAGCGCTAATGAAGACAAACAGTCTATTTAGGCGTCGCTGGAAAGCTCCCATTCAGCTAGCAGCTGTCATGAATGTTGTCAGTCAGAAGACATAAGCAAATGACAAATAACTGAATATGTGGAAAAAGAGATGACAATGAGCTGATTTCTCATTAGCACTTCTTTTCTTCTTCAGATATTATAAACACATTATTCAGGGTTGGTTGTACTAACCTCATAAATGCCAGTAAGTCACCGCTGAAGCAGTGTGCAGATGGGAAGCTGCTGCCCGTGTGGGAGGACAGTCCTTCTCCACGGGGAACAGGCACTTGGCATCCCGAGGTATTCACAACTCTCTGTGCTCCCGAAGTAACTTCTGCGGGGCGCAAGAAAAGCAAATCCTGTGTGAACGGGGTTGCTGTGAAGTGCTAACAGACTTTTCTGCTCTGGTTACAAAGAAAGCCATTTTCATGAAAACTAGAGGAAGGATTACTGTCAACAGGAGGGCTGATAGAATACTTCAAAGTGTGTTATCAAAGTAGAACAGCCTATTTTTTTGTCTTCAGATTTTGTGTGTTCTTATTCTTCAGATGATGGAAGTGATTAAATAACTGTAAATTAGAAGCAATTAAATGTTATAGAATTGCTTGGAGAGGCCTTCTGCTGTAAACCAGGTCTCTCAGCAGTATAAATGGCCTTGGACTGCAGCGCTTCAGATTCAGCTTAACATCCAGTGTGAAAAATGGGACTGTTGGGTACAGTGGTTAATTTTGTATTCTAAAACTGGAATCCAAGATAAATGGGACTTTTGCACTTGAAGATGTCATAGTTTGGATGCCTGAAAGCTGTCTGAGATTTGGTGTTTGGTTCCACCATCTTACCTCCCTTCCTCCCCTGACCCCCACCCATCTCTATCAGACTTGCTTTGCACAGTCACACTTCCTTTTCAGTTTGGTCATTGCTTTGAACCACTTGAATTTATATCAGACATCCCACACTGGCTTTGTGTTGAGCTGCTTGTGGGTTTCCTAGCTTCTTCACTTAAAGCAAGAGATTGGATTGGGCTACACCTGCCAGTGATATCAATATCTGATGTTTGACTTTAATGAGAGTTTAAATCCTAAAACAGAACGTGGGAGTTCCTGCTTTCTAAACTCATGTGGTCACTCCAGCTGAATGTGACAATTTTTCATTTTTTTTGAAATGAAATGTTTGTGTTTATGTGGGTTTTTTGTTTATTTGGGTCTTTTGTTCCTTGCCTATCCCCCCCAAATCACTGGACAACTGGTCTCAGTGTTTTTCTTGTTATATTGTAGGTTGTCCAATTTAATAGGACTGAAAGGTGTGTGTGTGTCTGTTTATATGTGTTTAACTATATATAGATAAATACTTTTATGGTCAAAATGGTGCTTGTGCTCCCCTGAGGAGAGGATTACAATGGTCAGCTGGTAGATCCATTTCTTCCATGTGCTTCAAATCCACCACAACTGATGCAAATTATTAGTCAACCAGGATTTATAGTGCTATTATCTCTCCTTGCCTGCCCTTTCTGCATAATCATCAGTAGTCTTAAGTACCTTCAGGCATTTGAAAATCCCACTTGGTGCTTATTTACCTTTTTGAAATCATGTTGCAAATATAGCCCTTAGCCTGTTTACATCTGTGAAGGATGGTAATACTTTCTTACCTTCAATGGAGGAATTTTGCACAGTTGGGAGAACCTGGGCTGCCCCAGCAATACCCAGCATCAGGTTAAAACCCAACCAAACAAAAGATCTGCTTACTGGGGCTCCTTTTAGTGAACTTAACTGTGCTTGGGGGATGAGTCTCTTCCCCCATGTGATAGAAGGCACCTGCTTTTGCTGCCCAGTCATGCTGTGGAGGTGTTTATATTTCTCTAAGGAGAAGTTAAAATTTTACAGCACAGCAGAGATGATGTAACTTAAGGCTGCTGCCAAAAGCCTCCTTTTGTGTGTCTCCTTCCCCCTATTCATGTGGGTTTTTGTCAAGCACTGAGCCAGCTGGGCTCTGGCTGCAGCTTGGAGCCCTCTGCTCCTAAGGGGTAGCTTTCTTCTGCTGCTTGTCATATTTCCACCTACCTGCACAGAGACTACCCACAGGAGAGAGGAACTCAGGCATACCTATTTGCACTGTCTCATTGGCAGGGTCCTCTGCCAGGCTCCTCTTGCATTTGAATGGGTGCTGGTGCTGCCAGACCTGGTCATTGCAACTTCCCTTCCTCCTTTTCAAGTTGATTTTTCAATGTGTTGTGGCCTTATGGAGACCCTGAATGATGAGTGATAAATAAAGCAAAAATGATAAAAAATTAAAAAACCAACACCCAAAACCCCTGAAAACATCCTCAGAGATAATGTATTTTCCTGCTAATAAGCCCAGTGTTCCTGAGAGATGCTAACTGGTGCTCTGTTATGTGCGGATTTGGATCTCTGCATATTCTAGCAGTGTTATGTAGCCATGAATGCACATTGAATCAGCCCCTTTCTCCTCTGAGTCAAAATACGTAGTGACACTTCCTGAAAATAACAGCTGCCAACAAGAAGTATGCTAGGCAGTAAAAAAAAGCTATACTTCAAGCACTGAACTGGGTCTGGTTCAACCTTTGGTGCTTTCCAGTATGGCATTGAATCATACTTTTTTTTTTTTTGCACAGTGAATGCATAACATACCTTCATAATAAGTAATGGTAGTTGCAGTATTACCTTTTCTAAGGGTTCTCGGGTTGGCTGTGTGTAATTTGTAATAAAGCAGCTATGTAGCCTCACAACCTTTGCTGTTAACACACCTCACTCTGCCTTCACAACTTTTTATTGATCTAGAAATTGTTTAGTTGTTCAGTATTTTAGTACCCTGAAATCCAAGACATACTGGCATTGTAAAAAAAAAATAAGCTTGAAGTAATATCCTCTCCTCAGATAACTTGTCTTCAGTCTTTGCAGAATGGGGTACCACTTTGCTTCTATTTAAGCAATCAGCTTCCCGTTAATTTTAGAGCATTACACACTGAATAGGAATCTAGATGGATAAATAAATATATTGGAATGAGTCTTTCAATATTAATCAAGAAAATGAATGAATGAAAGAAATAATGAGCAAAGGGGAATGAAGATAGAGAAGGATGCATATGGGGTTAAATCCCTGCCGAAGATCATCTTTCTTTGCTTCCTGGCCGTGCCACAGATTGCCTGTGTGTCCACCTTTTTAGCAAAAGAAATGGATAATGTAGTTGGGTGTTTTGTTTCTGTTTTGTGTTGGGTTTTTTATTCTAATTTAGATTGCAAAGTTCTTCAGCTACAGTATCTTACTGTTAGTATGTATGCCAGGTAGTACACCCTGGGGTCCTAATCTTGTTAAAGACTCAAAATAGTACTGAAATAGCGTTTAATGATGATCATGATGGGAAAATATAAGTTTAGGACTTGCACATCTCAGATAAATTTTAAGAATGCTGCTTCTTTCATTATATGGTTGATGATGGATTCTGTCATTCTGGCTGACCATAGCCACTTCTGTTGTTGTGTTGTTTTGAGGCATACTTTTTACATTCAGCTTTCACCAAAGGAAAAACGGTTGTGCAAAGTCTTGGGGAATTAGACTAAGGGGAAATTATCTGAGGCTGGTCTCATCTGAAATGTGCGACAGCATCTTGAAATTTGTAGACTGTGCCAATGTGTGGTTGAGACTATCGGGAACTTCCCAGGTTAGACTTGGGATTTGCAAGCAGTTTGAGTGATGATCTAGAAGATTTACATCTCTCTAGGGTACAAGCACTGGAATAGTATAAAATTATTGCTGTAAGTGCGAAGACAAAAAGCATATATGAAAGGAAAAAAAATCTATGAAGTGGCTGACTTTGGTGGTAGAAGAAGAGGTAAATGGTTAGGCATATAAGCCTTTTATTACCAATAAAACAGAAGCAAGTGTCTCAGTTTCAAGGTATAAACTCGTATAGCCTGTCAACAGGAGTAGTGCCATAAAGAATGTAAAAAAAAAAAAAAAAAAAAAACCAAAAACAAAAAAAAAAAAAAACAAACCCCACAAACTTCTGTTGCAAGAACCCTAACTGTCTTTCCATACTGCATGTTATGTGATAAAGGATTTTCTTTTCTCTGTGTGGTCCCATTTGATTACAATGCTAGGAGTGCCTGGCTGCATTCCATATTTAATTAATTGTAGCTTTGGTTTCAGATTGCAGTGGGGCCAGGGTGCCTCTACCCCTTGCACTTTTTCACATCTTTAGATAGCTTTACACCATGCCAGCTGGTGAGTGAATGGAGCCTTTCACAGCAAGCCTAATAGGCATGAATGGTCGAGTCATTGTCCTTGGTGGCTCTCTAGTTAATCTAGTGACAAACAAGGTTGGAGCTGCTGCAGTTGATATTCTCTTTATTGCCTGTGTTTTCAGCGTAAACACTGTGTATAAAGGGATTTCATCTTTTTGCCAGCTCGTTGCTGTTTCTTGCTGTTTTTGAAAGGAAAGTCTTCTTTATGAAGAGGTACCAGTAAAAGCTGCTATGTGTTATGTTCATTTGTTTACTTTTGGTTTCTAGCAAAGGAGGCAGTTGAATACCTCAGGTTGTGTGTTCAGGTTCCAAGCTTTACAATTTTTTTTATTCCTTCTGAGGCTAATTCTGTCTAATCACATAACTTCACATGCAATGCAGAAATCATTTAAGTTACACGAAGCTACCGCTTCAGTTTTTGTCTGCTTATAGGGATGTGTTTCTGAACTGTTATTTATTTATGCAGTATACAAGCTTAAATAAAATGGTCTATTTTCTTACAGGGAAGCATTATAGATGTGGAAAAGTATTTATTTTTAATACTGTTTTTGTTAGATGCAAAAAGTAGCAGAAAATGTATTCTAACTAGACATTCTATAACAATAGAAAATGTCCTTTCTATGGGTAATTTTCAATTCCATATGCATAAACCAATTTTTTTCTAAAATACTTCTGCTATTCCTCTTCCTAAATTCTAAAAGGTAAACCAACTTTAGATAGCATGTAGAAAAAAAAAGTAGTCAGAAATGCAAATAAATTCAATGTAGTGTTTGAAAACAATGTGTGTTTTCATAAATGCTTTTTCTCTATCACAGTATCTAAAAATTGGGGCTTTTTCTAAGCTTTTTCTGAGCTCAAGAAGGGAAGAGGAACATATGCCAACTTTTCATTTCCCTATTTTCTAGTTCTTTCAAAATCAAAGAAGGAAAAGTGAGTCAAAAGGCTAAAAGCAACATCCAGCAAAACTGCTTACCAACAGCCTTGTCATTTATGGAGCCAGGATAAACAAAAAAGCAGTTCTGGCAGTTGCTTTTCTTCAATAATGAATTGTGTGTAGGACAAAAAAATACAACTCCATGACCGCTTCCTAGTCTTCTTAAAACAGAAAACTGTTTTACAATGAGAAGTGTGGGCATTGTAGCAACCTCCTTCCACATAACACTGGTGTGATGCGGGCATGCTGTGGTGAGCCCTTGGCTCTGATGGAGGGCTTTAATGTCCCTGAGCTAATCAGCACCAGCATTGCTGGGGGGTAATTTCACTCTCTGCTCCTGGAGGAGCTGTGGAGAGAAGGGAGTACCCTGGGTAGCTGTATGGTGATGACTGGTCTGCCAGAGAGGCAGGATGCCTTCCTGACCCCCTCGGATAGAGGACCTGTGCTGTTTGTATATCTGTGCTTTATTCTGGGCCATCCTGCCCATCTGGCAATGGTGAAGTTTTGCAGAGGAAGATATCCTCTTTAACACTGCAAAATGTTCTTTCATACAGCAAAGAAAATGAGATTATCTTCAATAACAGCTCTTGTACACCTTCTGCTTCCTCGTTTTCACAATAAAACATCTTTCTTGGAATTTCCCTGGGCCTCTGCCCATAGCTGCAGTTAAAAATGAGCAATGTGTATGTTTCACAGTGCTTAATGGGCCTAATCTAAACTCGCATAAATGAGATGCTGGAAGTTGTAGGGGTTGGCTGGGGCAGGGGCTGTCATAGCTGTAATGCAGAGGAACTAGGAGCAAAACTGTCATTAACGCTAAAGGAAAAGTTTGCCTAATTCCCTGCTAACCGTGCTGAAAATCTTCCCCAAGAGACACAGTTTAATAGTCATAATTTATTTTGATTTGTATTAGCCCTCTTTGCCTAATTAAAAAAGGCAGAAGATAGGGAGAAGAGAACTGTTAAGCTCTTCAGTATTGGGGCTCACTGTGATATTTCACCAGTGCAGTAAAAGCAGGAAGAAAACAGCCCATCCTTTTGTAATGATGCCTTGTCTTGGGACACTTATTTGGCTATAGCGGTGATTAATGGATAGTCAATGTTGACTTCCTTGTCTATTAATCTGAAAAATATGCTACCTGTCTGCAAGGGTAGTAAGAGAAGGAATCTAACTACAGCACAGGTATGATCCTTGCTTTAATTACACTAAAAGCAGTATTTTTTTTTTGACCCTACTTCTATATTTTGTTTATGGTTGCCTTTTCTCTGTCTCCGCCCGCCCCCCCCCCCCCCCCCCCCCCCCCGTTCTGGTATATAACTTTGTTCTGTAGTTTTACTTATCTGAGTAATCCCACGGACTTGGTTTATTAAAGTGAGTTAACACAGCTACATTTGACCAATTCTTGATGGCCTTTAGATCTTTCAAGTTTGGTTTTTTTTTTTGCATTGCTCTCAGAATTGAAACAAGTTAAAATATTGTGTCTGATGATGCTTTAAATGTTTGCCTTTTTTCAAGGATTTATTTGAAGTTTGGTGTTCCAGAGTAAAAAAAGCGGGGTGGTGGGAAATTAGTTCCTTGCTTCATTCTGTGTGTGGGAGCTTCCTCGAGAGCCACACATACAGTGTAGTCAGTGTGCTTCAATCTTGCTGTGCAACTTAGATATTATGCTGTCAATTCCAGGAGTCTCTGTGGCTGAAGGTCATAGGCTAAATGTTATTTCATTTTGTATTGGGAAAGTACAATTTGGAAGCTGACTAAAATAAAAACCTGAAATCTGAAGTTGAATGATGCTTGTAGAGATTGCACAAAGAGAGGATAAAATCTCATTGTATGAAAGAAGCAAAGTCTTTTTTTTTTAATTCAGCCTTTTCCGCAATAAATAGGTACTTGAGTAGGTGTTATGTTCTGCACAGGAATTTCCTGCAGAGAGTTCGCTGCAGATTTGGTAGCATTAAGGAATACCTTGGAAGGATTAGGGTAAGATTCTTAGCAGACTAAGTCTCTAGAGGACATTCTTGATAACATGTGACTGGCTTCTGGCTTTTGACCTTCCCCTTTAAAGTGATGACATCAGAATAATTATCATGAGGCACTATAGAAAATCAAATGTTTAAATGATTGCCTCCAATTAAAAGGGTTTTTTAATGTGCAAATGAAATGTTACATATATAGAAGTCCTTATTGGTGGTGGTTCTTCATGGTAATGACATAAAAATAGTGCTTTTCAAACCTGCTGAACTGTATCTTGATCCAAAGAATAACTTTAACTGCGTTGAAAGATTATTAATCAAAAAAGAATGGCATGAAAACAAAAATGAACAGATTTCTGGATCTGACTACTCTCAGCCTTCTTCTGATTTCCCTTATCTTGATCATCACCCTTTAATTCACACTAAAAAGGGGGTCTAAAACATGGTTGCCTTGCCTTTCTGCTGCAAGATGTCCTTATTCCTTCACTGTCAGCACCAATGCATCTCCACTAGTGCTAGCATAGGCCACTGTGAGCACTTCACTGTCATTGTGGAGATGAGCCAAAAGGTTTACATGAGGTTTGGGGTTAAAGTCTAGCAGGCACCTGACATTCTCCCACTTTCACTCCTCGAGCTGTTCCTGAGGCAGCAGCAGTGAGGATCATTTTAGGTAAAAGAAAATGCTGGTCACACTGCAACTACCCTTATAAACAGACCTTCAGAAGCAATACAGAGCAATTCTACATTTAATATTACCGCTGCTGTTTTAAAAAGAACTAGTAAGTTTTTTGTTGGACTTTGATCTTTTTCTTTTTTTCCCCACTGAAAACAATAACGTTTGTTCTGCCTAAAGAGAAGGTTTTTGTTAAATCCCCTTGCAAATGGTCCCTGATCTTTGTTTTTCTGAATTTTTCTTCCTTCCCAGCAGTGTCAGTTTGAGGGAGGAGCAAAATCACTATAGCAGCAGGCTGATTCCCAGAGACCTCAAAGAAACCTGCCGAGTTTCATAGGTTTATTGTGTGTGGTGATGAGATTCTCTTTTGCATTTGTCACGTAATCAGTCGAAAATAGAGGTATTTGAACTAGGATTTCACACTCCTTTATTCTGTCCCTGGCAGGGCCACTGTGTGTTTCCTCATCCATGTCAGTCTCGTGCTTGTTCCTGAGAGGATGGAAAGGAAACAGTGGGGTAAAAGCCTTCTTAATTTGCTTCTGAAAACAAAGGTCTCATAGTGCCTATTGTACTGGAGCACTGGTACAAATCGAAACAGCAGTGCCCTGAGAGTGTTCAAATGGGGTTTTCTGGGACTGTCACATTTGTTTTCTCATTGGAAGGTCAGAAGGGCTCAGTAAAGTCATAACAGCAGATCAGTCTCGTCTACGCTGCAAGACTGAGCCATTTTTTTAATCATGTCAAGGGGCAGCAACCCCAGCAGAGCAGCTATTGCTGTTCAGCCAGCCAGTCCTACTGGGAGCAGCGAAATTCTGTGATAGATGCTTCTCTTGTAGGATGTGTTATTGCCATTAGGAAAATACTTCCACAGCTTTGGCATCTGCTTACTTCAGTCTGCTAAATTAATTTCCTAGCTCTGGTTTGGACTCATTCTTTCGAATAGCACCTGGGAGATGCTGGGGTGCCACACCTGGTCACGGGTTATGTACTCTTCCAGGCTGAGGGCTGTGGGAGTGTGATCATACTGTTGAAACACCTGCCCCTCTGCACTGCACATGTGTAAGGAGCACCCTTGGGTCTGATTTTTGTGGCATCCCCAGAGGTATTCAGTTCTGCAGTGCAGGTAAGTCCTGAGCCTCTATCTGTGTCAGCTGCTGCTTGTGGTAATGACATCAAGTTAAAAGGATGACATAGCACCTTTTCTCAAAGTGTGTTGCTTCATTTTTGGGATGTCCACTGGAGAATATAGGTGGTGCTCCATGCCCATACACTGGGTTTTGATGTGTTGCCTGTGTTTTGATTACTTAATGTAAGTTACAGGCTACTCTAATTCCCTATCAAATGGCAGAGTTAAATTTAACCTGTGTTTGGAGCCAAAGCTGCCTCAGTTAAACGCTTAGAATTGTTCTTCAGAGGCACCCATTTCTTTCTACTGACTGTGGGGGAAAGAAAAATTCCTAGCTTAAGTTCTTTGAGTCACCCTGTTGGTCTGCGTACCTTTGCAGTGCTGAAATAAGTCATCTGAATCCAGCCCATGCTCTTTTGAAGTGCCTGATTTAAAGCCTTTTGTTGCATTGCTCTTTTGTTACTTGCCATTTTTCTCCCTCTTGCATTGACAGCAACAAAGAAACCCTTATTTCAGTGCAATTCCATCAGTCATCTATAGAAATAGAGCAAATACCTAGGAAATCAAATGGATCCCACAAGGGCCTTGTGGCAATTTCAGTTCCAACTTCAAAAGGTACCATTTCCATAATGCAGCATCTTCACTGGAATGAATAAACCGTGATTTAATACAAGACCTTTTGTCTTTTATACCTTACATTTAAATAAGACACATAAAAATTAAAATACTTGAAAGAGTGATGTTTGGTTAATGAAGCTGTGAAATTGAAGCTGGTTTCTGATGCACAACATCAAAAGGAGTTTTCACTGTTATTTTAGCAAGCAGTAAGAGGCAGGTTCATATTAGCTGATCTAATCCAGTCCAACTTTATATTGTCTTAATCTCAGCTACTTCCCATGCTCAGTTTCAATTTTTGTATTACTGAGCTCCCCCTGGTCTCCTCTCCTGCTTCCCTCTGGCTGTTTAAGATTGTAGACATCTCAGAAAGAGTCACTCTCTTCTAAGACAAGCATGGACATGAAAGGTAAGTGTCTGTTCATCCTTTTCTTAGCTTAGACCCATACCCCTGCTGTGTAAGGACCTCTCTCACATCTCTAGCTTTTACAATAAAACAGTACTTTATTTCCATCAAAAAGTGCTTTCCATACTGTTTGGGTTTTTTACCACAATTGGATAATTCTGCAGAAGTATGGAGGGTCTCCCTCTGCTCTATCTGCAGGCTTTAACCACACAGCAGATGCTTCTCTATG
This sequence comes from Gavia stellata, assembly GCF_030936135.1. Classification (NCBI taxonomy): domain Eukaryota; kingdom Metazoa; phylum Chordata; class Aves; order Gaviiformes; family Gaviidae; genus Gavia; species Gavia stellata. The sequence goes on from NC_082599.1 coordinate 31,254,877, forward strand.
TAGAATATCTATAGCCTGCAACCTCCTGCAGGCTTCTCTCCTTATATAGGTTTCCTACCCAGTTATTCTTGCTTTTATTCATGGCTGTGGGGGCTGTTGGTTTTTTCCCCCTGAAGCTTTTGGGACAACTGTTTGCACTAGCTTCTGCCCCTGGCTCCCTCCATTCTCAATTCCGTCTTAAGCCTTCCTCAGTGGAATAGTGTCGTCTTTATAAGCTACAAGCAGCCCAGAAAGGCACCCTTGCAGCTTTCGCTCACTACAGCTGTCACACATGCCTCCATGAACAGCTAGCTTAAAGGAAACCAGTTTCCAAAATGTTAAACGTTAGCAAAGCTCACCCAGAACATGCTTGATGTGCCATCTGTTACACAGGAATGAGGCTGCAGTGAAGAAAGAACGCACTGGGAAGGAGAATAAATCCTGTTTCTTACTCTGTGCCATTCTGTGCTCTGCATATCCTGCCATATAATAATTTTTCTAACTACTTCAGGTTTCCTTTGCAGATTTGACTTTCAGCCTTTTCCTAACGCATGCAAACAGACTTCACAGCTGCCTCCGTACTGCATCTTGGGCACGGGTCATCTATATTACTCTTCTAACTTGGAAGTATGGTGCTTGCAAGTCCCAGCTGCTCTTAGAGCAGATGATGTTAAGACTCTCATAAGAAGAAGCGTCTCTTCTTTTCCAAGGCTCATTGTACCCTGGCCTTCAGGTATATCTTTCCAATTCTGAACTGGTCCACTAGTTATTTCCTTTTGGTCTTATTTTTCTTAATCAGGTGATGGAGAACAGCCAAGGCTCACCACTAATTCTATTTACCATGCCTTATATGCCCCACTTGCAATAAATCTCAGGCTACATTGTTCTTTGGTATCCAAGCATATTGTGTTGATTCTATGAAGAAGGCCAAAAATACCTCTCAGGAAATGTCGTCTTTGGCCCTTGCAGTCACTGTCAAGCGGGTAGCTATAGCCTCACCTCCTATTTTCAGTCTCTTTATTTATTTTGGTGACCACATGCCTAACAGAGGAGAACGTGGCCAGCTTTCACATGGGAAGCAGAAGTTCAAGTTCTGGGTGCTATTTCAGTCCACATTAATTTCTTAAAATGTAGAGGGGCCCAAAGACTAAACTATAGCTTATAAATGGGATAGGATGGTGCTCCTGCTTTTAATGTTGGGAATGGTGCACAACAGTGGATACATCAAGATTCTCTAGGACTAGTTACTTTTTTTAACTTTCCTACCCCACAAGTGTCAAGATAAGGATTTTTAACAGGTTTCCTCTCTCTGTTACGAACTATATTTTATGTCCTTCTAAGGTACTTGCTACAAGAGTAAGTACTTCACAAGAAATGCCCATTCAATCAAGGACTTCTACATCTCCCTGTGTCCGCTTGCTCTCTAAGCTGAGGAATGGTAACTAAAGGAATGGGGTTCTGTAAAATGGAAGTGTTGAAACCATGTGTAACTGCATTGCATGTTTTTGACTAATCTGAGGACAAATGCTTAAAATCACAAAAAACCTTACTGCCCTATGCATGGCCTTCCTGAATCCTGACAGTGTAGGCCCCCTTTGTACAGACGGCATGCTCTCTACATTAGCAGTAACTCAAGAACTGCTGTTAACAGCTTTCAGAGAGGCTAAACAAACTTTTTAAAGTTGTACATCTGGAATCAAATATTTGGTTTGAGGGTGTGTGTTTTGGTTTTGGGTTTTTTGTTGTTTGGTTTTAGTTTTTGTTGTTATTGTTCAGGTCAGCTACTTACGATGTATGCTGGAAACCAAGAGACTACTGGAGTATGCTAGCAGTGTTCATGACTGCATCAGACCCTGATAATACCCAGCTTTCAGACTGGTTCAACTGTCAGGAATACCATGTATAGGACTTGAATATAAGTATTTGTGACTAGAACACAACTACTTGCTGTTTCCATATTTTGTAAAAATAGACTTACAGTAATCCTTGATAGTGAATCTGTCTTTGAGGGGCCTGCGGGCATTACCCTAGTTATACCGAGTTTACCGCAGACAGTGAATAACTGAGATGTAAATGAGATCAGAATCCAGGTTGTGGTATATAAGGGAAATTATTCTGTTTTCCTATCTGGTTACAGTAAGACTAAGTACGTCACTAGGCGTTTTGCCAGGGGAAATCCGTATGTCTGACACTTAAGAGATCAGAGCTACAACAGAAACCTTTCAGTTACTAAAATGCTGTTGAACCTTATTGACGCAGATACAGGAAGAAAAGATTTCGGTAGCGCAACTTGAATGCGCTTCTGAAGGTTAGAGATGTGCAGCGCTGCAGTTCAACACACCTGCAGAATCCCTGGAGTCTGCAACCTTTCAGAGGTTTCTGTAAGAAATAAATTACAGAGCAGCTTTAAATAAGGGAGAACTGGAGGAATCTTATTTCCTTTGTGTAGAATAACATCAAAGCAGACTGTAAAAGGGAAGAATAGTTCATACCTCTTCTGAATTCACAGCTCTCTTGTTTCTTTCTAGTATGTAACATAAGCTGAAGGATTAATTTGTTTTTAAGTGGTTTATTCTTTTTTAATGTCTCTTAACTGTGGATTGTCTGTCCTGGAAGGGATTACTGCAGAACTGGAAAATAAGTCCCAGAGGATGAGGTTCAGCAAGGGAGAAGGATATTTCATCAAGGTGCTAAAATATTACATTGAATTAATTGCTCATTTACATGGGAGGCAAAAGGCTTGGAGAATGTGTGAGATGCTGGGTCAGCAAGATATAAAAAGAATGATGGGAAGGAGAAGGGAAGGAGAACTTTATCAGTTTGACTCTTTTCTGTATGATTGCTGCTCCCAAGTAGATCAGAGGAGTCCTGGTAGAGGAATAGAGGGTAGGGAGGAGGGAATCGCCAACTAGATTGTTGGTGATAGTTTACAAACAAGATTGATAAGAAAGCAATTCTGAATTGGGGTAAATACCAAAGTGTTTTTTGTCCAGCCTGCTCATTTCTTTAGCTGCTCTTCATATACTTAAATAATTCACTTCAATAGGAAGAATAAAGCTTGTTTCATTGTTTCCTCGAAACATCAAACTGCTACTGGGAAGGACTGGTGAAAAGAAATTGTGCTTGCATCTCTCATAGGGATCACATGTGGCAGGCAAAGTACTGCCACCATGTCAATATTAAGACTGCCAAGGTCTTGCTCCTGGGCTTTGGAGGTTCAGATGTGATGTGGCTGGTGCTGTGATAATAAAGAATAATGAAAAGCATGATGAAGGTGACACATTTTTACACAGCACTTAAAACTGGTGTAGGGAGCAATTATTACTTGTTGTGTTAGGATTTGGTTTGATAAAACTGACAGCCATATCTAGACAGGTGTGTTCAGTGAGTCACAAAATGGCAGGTTCTGATACAACACTTCTAACAGTGAGTGCTTCCCACATGCCTAAGGAGAATGTGTGCAGTGTTTCTACTTTAACAAGAAGTTAAGCAGCACACCAATACCCATCCACTCCTAGAGCTGGAAAATCCTTTCTATAAGGAGGAAAAAAACCCAACTATTGTTAAGCCGATTAGTTCTATGGGATGAAGGAATCGGTTTCTGAAAGTTTATGTCACTTGATGGATTTTCTGATGTCTAAAGTGGTTTGAGTTTTGAGGGAATCTTTTCTGTCTTTGAGACTTTTGTCTTCCTCCTATAAAGATTTCTGGGTTATACTGGTACAGCCCCCTTCATTTAGGGGCTAATCAGTTTTTCCTTTCTTTTTCTTTAAACGTGTATGAATGAAAAACCTTTCTCCCCTTCTGGCATGTTTGGTTGAAACTGGCCATTGTGCCCGGGGACGTGAACACATACGGAAAACCAGACAGGTTGGAAATACATAAATGTTCCAGGCCAGTGACAGAAACAGAAACATTTGCATTACATTTTATTTTGCCAGGCTTGGAAAAAAAAAAACCAAACTGTCAAGATTGGCTGGTAGCTTTAGCACTCACTGAGGCAGCTAAGCCTGTATGTCTGAACCAATTACTATGGTTTTAGTGGGATTGGGCAAAAAGGCAGTTCAATTCAAACTGCTTTATTGGCATGACTAGTGTCGCAAGCTTTGCCGAAAGGCATGGTGCCACTGGGGATTTGAGAGATTCAACATGTCAAAATTATTTTGGTCTTAAATAAGTGCCATTTAATACTTTATTCTGCAATGATTGGAACTGGAGAAGGTTTTGATCTCTATTTCTAATCTTAGAAGTTTGGATAAATGGTCTTGCTAATGGCAGTGTAACACTGTGTCAGTTATGCGCTGAGGAATAAGGGAAAACTCAGGCTTTTAATCTAAAAGCCAACAAGGGCTGAACAATAAGACTCTTTCCAGTGCCTAGAGAGAGTCTAGAAAATAGATTTTGGCTTTAGGACACAAGGCACAAACCCCCTAACAGGGTCTTTTCTAAAAAAACGAAAGAAAGGGGAGATCCTTGCAAAGGGTCTGTTAATTTGCAAGTAATTGCTGTAATACAAAAGTGCCGTTAACTGAGATCTTTGCTTTGTCATTCTGAATAGTGACCAAAGAGTTAAATCCTATTTTCTTTCAATTCAATATTAAAACAACATCAAACAGTGCCCCAGAAAATGTATGTAAATCATGAACAGGCTGGTTTGTACTTCTGAGTCTAGTGTTGTGTACTGGAAAATGTTAAGCTGATAATGAGTAAAGGGCTGCACTATTTTAAGCTCTCTTATCCAGTTAGCTGACTAAAAGTGTTTTATAGCTAGAACAGAGCATCTGGGCTGGTACACATAGCATTCATCAGTGACTCTAAATCTGTGAAAAGAGCAGGGAAACAACAAGCTTGGAATAGATTCTGTCAAGCCCACAACACATGAAAAATTTGTAGTTAGAAAACCCCACTGGTGCTCAGAAATCACAAGTATCTGCCAGTCCTTCAAGATTTTTCTCTGTGAGCATGTGCTGTTTTTCTGAAGTTCCTATGTGCCTTCTAAAAAAAAAAAGTGGAAGATGTAACATACTGTACTGAGCAGCAAAGCAACGAAGCCAGCATTGAAAGGAGAAAAACAATTCAGACTGGGACACTTCTGCTATCTCCCAACTTATCACAGTTTGCATATAAAAAGGTGGCTAAATTCGGTTTTTTCTGTTCCTCTTGAAGTTTTAATGTCAATACCAGGTGACTGAGCCCTGTTGCTCCCATCATGGAGTTTATAAAGGACTGTCTGCCCAGGGCATTCATTCACTAACAGATGTAGCTCTTAATCTTGTGTGTGGCTTTTAACCTGCACTATGTCTTCTAGTCACTGTAAGAGGCTCAGCAGTGTGATAACATGTGCCTTGGTTTCCAGATTCTTAATTAAAAAAGCAAAAATCCAGAATTTTACCACTTCAATATCCTTTCCTGCAAAGATCCCCTATGTAGCACTTAAATTGCTACTTTTGGTCTTAACAGAGGATTTTTGACTGCATTGATTGTTTACTGGAATGAATTGAATTCTGAAACCAAATCTGCATTTACAGAGTAGGGAGTGAGCGGAGTTAAATCAGACCTAATCTTAACTAAAAATACTTTTAATAATACTTTTTTTTAACCCCACAAGTACAACAAAAGAAAATCCTTTTTCCTTTTCAGCATCAAAATGTATTATGAACTGCTCAGTTATATTCGTTGGAAAAGTGAAGAAAAATGTACAGGAAGCAGTACTATTCTCTATTTTGGGGTGGCTATGTAATTTTGGTTCCTTACTCATATGGGTTTTATTTTCAAATTCCAAGTACTTTTACAACTGAGTAGAATATAGCACTCGAGGCAGTATAGATTTTTTTCAGAGAAAGGCTATCCAGAGGAGGATGTTGAAATAAAAAGGTGCTGTAAGTGATAATGCTGTGGGCTGATAGCATTGAGAAATTTCTGCTTTTGGTCTTGAAAGCAACAGGACTTAAGTGGAGGTGAAACATGGTGTTGGATGGAAAGTGTGAAAGTCACCTCTGGGGGTTCCTTTAAACTTGCCTCCTTTGTAGATGCTTCACTGCAGACATTTTTTCTGGCCTCTGCTTTCTGGACACTTCAGTGTATGAAACTTCTGGGAAAACCCTTGCTTTGAGGAAATACCAGTGTTCCACACCTCAGGCCTCTTCCCACTCCCTTGCTGAAGGGGTGGGATGGGGAGAGGCTGCAGAGCTTTGGTTTTGCATAACTCCGAGCTCATGGGCAGCTTTGGTGGCCTTGACCAGGTGGTATCTATTGACGGGACTAGTGCATCTCTAGAAACTGCTCTAACTTGTGGCTGGGGCTGACCCAGCTCCTCAGAGCAGCCTGGGGGGTGGGAGGTGCATCTAACCCTGTCTCTCCAGGGAGCACAGCTGAGGACTGCTCCTCTGGAGGCTTGCCACCCCTGCTTCCCTGTCTGATCCCGGGCAAAGCTGATCTCTGAGTGGTTTTTCATGCGCCTGTGAGTATAGAGATGCCAGATTGCCTCCCCCTCACCTGCCCTGCATGTGCTGTGTAGGTTGGACAGCAGGCTGTTGGGAGAAGGTGGCTGTTTATTTGAAATATATACCATGTAGTACTGTAAGTTGACAGCAGTTTCCAGGGCTACCCTTCATTAATAAGAACACCAGCAACGACAAGACCAGGCTGTGGAAGATCGCCTTCCTCTCTGCGAAGGACGGAAGAAGTCCATCACTCTGAGTGCTGAGCCTGCCAGGAATGGTGGTAGTAAACATTCTCTTGGACGTGGCAGTGGTGGTTCTGCCTCGGCGTAATGAGCTGCTGGAGCCCCCTGGGACCAGGTACCGGCTGTATCTGGGGGTACTTCTGAGTTTGCTGCTTTCTGCTGACCCAGTTCAGCTCTGACGCTTTTCCGGGTGTGGCCTGGTACAGAGTGATCCATCCAGGCTCTGCTTCTCCATTTCCCATACTGAGGCGCTCCCACCCATACCAGCTGTGGCAGGGGGGCACCCGGGCCTGCATCTTGCATGTGAGAGCACCAGAGCAGTCTCGGAGATGAATAGTTCCCCAAGCAGCCCACAGCCTGCATGGGATGGCGGCTGTTAGTGAGCATGGGTTGGCTTTCCAGCTCTGTGCAGGAGGGGGAGGGTGTTGCAGCGAAACTTCTCTCAGGCCTGAGAGCTCAGCCCCAGCACAGGGATTTTCTCTCTCCTGTTGTCTGTGTGTGTGCTCTGGGTCTGGTGAGATAATTATCCTTTTTGGGCAATTTTCTTCTCATCTAAGTGCTGTCAGAAGGAGTTACAGGCAGTGCTCTTCATAAAAAGGCGGCTAGTGCGGCAATGCACCACTAAGCGATGTGTTTTAGCCAGGTGTAGCTGGAAGGTGTCCGTCTGTGCTGTCAGCACCGCACCACTGGCGCGGGAGGGAGGAGGTGGTCCCAGCAATGCAGGTAAATGGAGACGGGCAGAAGGAGCAGGCTGTTCTGGGATCAAAATCAGGGGCTACGCAAAATTGAAAGGGGCTCCTTGTCTGCATGTTTACCCTAGAGGGTTTGCTCACAAAGTTGGCGTGCTGTGAGCGGTTAGATTTTTCCCCACCCTCTTGGAGCAGTCCTTGCCAACCTCATTAAACAAGTACCTCCTATCCTTGGCCTGCTGTGGGGCGGGAGGACTGACTCCCACTGTGTCTGACCTGGTTAGTTACTAATCCTGGCTCTTGCCTGATCCCTGCTCCTTACACAAATAACACAGGCTTGGAGATCTTTTGTCAAAACTGGTTTTTATTCTTTTTGAATGCAGAACTGAGTGTTGCAAGGGAAGCAACTGCAGGTGCATGGGGAGGGATTGAGGATGGAGTTTTATTAGGGGAAAGGGAAACTGTTTATGGAGTTGAGTTACGTATAAACCAATTTGCTCTTACGGCTGAAACAGAGGTGGGTGACCCCAGCCCTGTTCTGAGGAGCCTGTTCCTGCCATCTAGGGAGTTTGCTATTCACGTATAATCCCGTTCAGATTTCATACTTGCTCCATCACGGACCTGTAAAAGGCTGTTCTTTGTTCGGCTTCCACAGATTCACAGGCTGGTTCAAAATTGGTCATGGGAAGAGTTTCTACTTTTCTGCATCTCTCCAGGAGAGCTTTTCCTAAACAACAATCCTCAACCGCAGATTGTCATCTGAGGCAGGATGGAAAGCCTGGAGGGGGAAATGGAAGCACAGCTGAGTTTGGGGACTGTGGGTTGAATGTAAACTGCAAGCTGGGCGGGAGACGCTTGGAGGATATCTCTTCCTTTAAGGTTTCAAGCTGAGGTCATTGTATGGGCCTTATCATGAATATCGGATGCAAAACACTCTGAGGTGCTACTTCTGTCTTTTCTTGTGTTTGTGCATGTTGAGTAGAAGTAAGACAGAGGAAGTAATGATAAGATTGAACTAGTAGTTACTTGGTCAAGGGATATACCTAGATTGTTGTTGTTGTTTCTTTCTGCTCTACCACAACATGCATTGCATCACCACTGTCTGGAATAACACACTGTGGGAAGAAATTAACTTGTCTTTGCTGTATGGAAATTGGGATGTGATTTCTATTGTGTTTGTAGGAAGGGGAATGAAGCTGCTTGTGACACAGCTATTAAATCTGCTTTTTGCCACTTGTGCCCTTTTGTTATGGATTAATTGCACCTGACATCAATGCAGCTTGGTAAGGGTTATGGAAAGCTAAAATTTTATAATTGGAAGTATCCAAAGCTATTTTATTAAAGCAAGTCTTGCCAGCCAAACTCCATGTGAATATGGCTTTGTCTAGTTTTGCTCTTAAATAGCCGAGACCTTGGAGTCAATGTAATTCATTGTGCTCTATGTAAATGAGGCTGTACTAAATGACTAACGCATGTTATCCACGTAGATCTGAGATGAGGTGTCTGGGAGAAAATGATAGTATCTGACTGATAAACAGCTACCCACCAGGGAAGTCCCTGGTCTTCATTTATGTAAAGATATGAGCACAAATGTATTATTACACTACTAAAAAGCCAGAGGAAGGAATTCTTCTCCTTGCCCTTTTTTGAGGGCACTCAGGTCTTTATCCTTCCAGCCAAGAGCAATTTTTGCAGCAATCTGTTGTCTTGAGGGACTAAGTCAGTGCCAAAGACAGGGGAGGCAGAACTGTTAATTGCAGGAAAATCAGTTGGGGTAAAAATGCAATTAGAAGAGACATTGTGAGAACTGGCAAATCCCAGGCATAGTTTCTTTATACCAAGACTTTCTATACTTTGGTTTGTGTGTTCAGACCTGCCAAGCTACTGACTTGGTAAAGCCTGTAACAAAGAGGGAATTTATCAACAATTTATGGTGAAGACATGGAAAACCTCTTGGGCACCTTATGTCAAATTACGCATTTTTTGCCTACTAGTGCATTTGTTTAAGGCTGTGTGGACCTACCTATGCCTGGATTGTTTTTAAAGGTATGCACTTCCAAAGCAGTTGACAAGAACTGCTGTATGAAAAAGACTATATAAAAACAAACTTTCAGCTAAGGATACTTCAGGGTTGAAGCATAGATGACTGAACTGGATTAATCACTGGATTAATCCCTTGTTCACCTAAAAGAAATGATGATGCTGGAAAGGGTAAGGTCTGTTGTTAGAATAGATGTTTTGTAAATAGTATTCCTGTATGAAGAATTTGATTCAGAAAGATTCCTGTGTAACTCCATTTAGATTGAGTTTTGTGCAGTTACAGAGTTTCTACTCAGATCTGAACCTGTGCTTCTCATTACCACAGCTGTTCTTTAGAAATCATTTAATGCAAAATCTAAAAATGCCCCAAAACATTAAAATTCGTAGAGAGAGAACTCTGAAATAAAATATATATAAAGAAAGATCTCTTAGAGTACACAAAAATTAACTCATACAGATGAAGTAGGGAAGCTCCCATGTCTCTTAGACCCTTCTCCTCCCTTTCCAGTATCCACAAAGGTATTAGCTTTTTAATCTTGATGTGGAGGCTGAATACAGGATTCCTATTACGGAGAAACTGATGAAAGAAAATTTGCCTGCAAAAAGACTCCATTCCAAGCTCTTTGGACTCTGGCTCCCTCAGATTCAAATACCTTAGAATTCAAGCTCTGATGTACAAAGTTTTGATGTTGAGTTCAGTATCTATGTGACTAGAACTCTAGATCTGGTCTGAAGAGATGCTAAAGTGTTCACAAGCTGTTCATACCTTGCTAATGCTTCCTCTGATAAAGGTAAATGCCATGGCATTTGCAATCCATCTACCACTTCCAGGCATGCTGTTTAGGATTGTAAAAAAAACCCAAACAAAACGGGGGGGTGGGGGAGCAGGGAATAGTTGAGAGTGGATATCTGACTGAAGATGAAAAATCTAATTCAGCTAGAATGTAATTAACATCATGTTATGTGGAACAGATTCACCAAACAGGAGTGTCCATTCTGATCTCCATTCATTGTCTGATTCATGGTAAAGCCTGAACAGGACATTAACACGGTATGTCTATCTCTTTTTGCATGAAATGGCAGAGTATAATGAAGAGATTTGTGAAGAATCTGTAACACTCTAAATAAAATGCAAATGACTTCTGAACAGTACCTGCCCTGAACTGTGCAAGAGGGGTTGGTGGGCTTTTTTTTTTTTGCTTTTTCTGGTTGTTTTTTTTTTAAATATTGTTGTAGGTGATGTAGTATCTCTAACCTGGGTTGTGGCATTTGAACTCCATCTAGTTCACCATGCCTTTTCTCACACTTTCACAACCTATACTGTAGTCAGAAGCGTGGCTGCAGCTTGTTCAGGTACACCTGAGCTAGTCTGAAAGTAGCCAAACTAGCTTAAGCAATAGAGATGTGGCAATATAAAGCATCTTTAGCTTCCAAAAAGTTTTTTTATCTAGGTTTCCACATGAATGCTGCTGTAGCTGAAGCGTTGCTGGTGCTTGTTGGTGTGACTTCGTGCTTGGCTTAACACTGGAAGTCAGTATTTCTGGGTGCCAGAGGTCCATTCTCCCACCAAGAAAACTTTAAGCCAGTCCTATCCTTTTTCTTGAGCCAGTAGTAGTGATTGTGCAGATGACTGCTCTGTTGAATTTTCTTGCTGATGCAGATGAAGGCTAGTTATGAGTTTGGACTGGCAGCAGGGAGGGTGGCTTGCCCTTTCTCACAGCAGCATGGTCTTCAAGCATCAGTGCAACAGTGCCCTGAGCTGTTTTCAGGCTGACTCAGGCAAGCCTACACAGAGTATAGTTACAGCTTTGGTTTCTGTGTGTGCAAACCCAAAATGTTAGGGATGGCATGGCAAGAATAAGATTCCAACTCAAATAGTATTAATAATGCTGGATTCTGTACTGTGCTGTTCCCACAATCAACTTGACTTAAGTTAAAAAAGAAGCAATACGTTTCTTTGCTGCTATAGTAACTGAGTTTTAGATCCATCTTCTCTTGAATGCAATCCAGAGCATTATATATTATGTGCCTAGGATTGATACATAGGAGGCAAAGGGTGCTACAGATGATTGAAGAATGCGTTGCAGCAGTTTAAGTTACTACCTGTAGCTGTCTGTTATGCCCTTCTGTAGGAGTTTCTAGTCTCCATATCAGAGCAGGCAAAGGCAATATGTACCCACACCAAAACTACCTCAGATCATAACCTGGCATTGTAGCTTAGACTCATAATGGCTCTGACATGTGTTTGCAGGGAGATTTAGCTGTTGCTGCTAAACAGGGTCTGCCCTGTTGCCATACAAAACGTTGGAAGGAAGAGCTGAACAGGACTCTTAGTTGCTTCTGAACTGTCCCACTTTACACTGATAACATCTGGCAGCTGAGGTGTGGATACACATCCTCTGCAGCTGCCCCTGTTACAAGGCAACGGCCTAGAGGAGGGAAGTACTGGACAATGGGAGATATCCCTGTTAGCTGACCCAACTAAACCTGCCTAAGAAAAGGAGTTGGAGCTATGCTGTGTCAGACTGTGCAGCATTGTGGCTACAGTGCAGGCACACATTCCTGTCTGCCAATGTTGCTTTGGAAAGACAACCTTTCAGCAGAGATGTAGAATAAACAGGGTGTGCAAGAGGGAAGGCAAGAGGCAAATTATTTAACTGTGACAACAAGGTTCAGCAAGGGTTTGTTTGTGGCATCTCTAGATGTCTCAGAAGGCCACAAGTAGCGGGTCTGTGGAGTGGGCAGCTGTCTAAAGTCACAAGCGTTGAACTACTTAAAACTGATCAACATGTAATGCCAAGGAGGAAGAAATTCTGAATGCAGCTGGTCACGTGTCTACTCAGGCTAAGAGGTTTCAAGGTGACAATCTGGGACCCTACAACCTAAAGTCTGCTGAAGTCCTTCAATTTAGAGTTGTTCTTCTCCTTCAAGGCCTCAGGGAAAGACTACCTGCTTGAGTAATCCACTTGGCTGCTCGTGAATAACATGATTAGACTCTTGGAGTCACACCAAAGCAGCATGTGTTGGTGCTATCTGGCAAAATACCAGTGGAAAACTTCTCTTGATTCTCGTTTTCACAGTACTTAAAGCTCTACTAAATTTTGAATTGGTGCACACTGTTTATATTGGGATATGTGGTGTACAGACCCTTAAGTAACAACAGAAAAATCTTTAGTTTGCATGTATTAGAGTGAAAGGGTTTCTGTGGTCAAGATTAAGAAAACCAGTGGCAGTGTTTCTGTGATACCAAAGACTTAAACAATTTAGTTAGCATACAAAGAACAGACCCTTTTGTGCAAACTTTGTGCAGATAAGTTAAGAAGATACTGCATCACGTAAACTGAAATATGCATTAGTTTTCCTGGAAAAGGGCTGGCTGTGGTCACTGGTTGTATTGGGTTATGTTGATGTTGCTTACTTTGAGATAAACAATGTACTGAGATATAGCACCTTGGAGGAGCCTCTGGGTCTCCTGATAATGACTGATATACAACCTTGAGACTTGGTATTGTTTACATACCAAACAGCAAAGTCAGTGAAATGCCCCAAATGGGTGTCCTAAGGCTGACCTACCTCATTATAATGTTAAAAACCACACCTCTGAGCTAGAAAAGCCCCCAACCCAAATAAGCCCCCTACTTTCTGGGCATGCGTAGTGAATTAAGAGAACTGCATCTTTAAGATGAAGTAAGAAAGATACTAACCAATAGTTAGCTAAGGGGTGGGACCAGTAGGTGTAACGAACTTTGTTAACTGTTTAAATACTTGTCATGATTTCAACTGGGTGTGCATGCTAGGAGGAAAAATCCCCCATGCACCCAGCGCTGCAATAAACCAATGTTGGCTTTCTAAACTATCATTTGATTTGGAGAGTTTTCTTGGTTACGATTTTCGGTAACATCTGTACCTCTCTGTTTTAATGGTATGGTTCTCTTGATTATTACTTAATTTTTCATTGAAACATGACTGAATTGATTTCATGATTAAAAAAAGGAGCCATCAAAATTTTATACTTAGACAACCCCTCTGAACTGAAGGTCTGAAAAATGGCTTAGGCTGAATTCTTAACCCTGTGGTCTTATATCTGCCAGTGGAAATAAGGCCCAAGAGCAGGTTTTGCAGTAAAAAGAAAATATTCAATCTGGTTCATTTTAGAAGTAACTATAAAGACCATGCTGTTCTTTTGAAGGGAGAGCATTTTGACAGAAAATAACTTCTACTATTCCCAACTTGCATAAAATATTTAAGTTTTCTAGCATGAAATATTAACAATGGGAGGGAAAAAGATACTATCTCAGTTTTGGGTTTTCTGCCATAAATAAGAAGCAAAAAAGAGAATTTAAAGAATTCAAGTCATTCTATTAAAACAATTACAACTGTGTCTTCATGCCTAACAAGTATCGTATGTAGGGGTAAGAACTGTAAGCGGAGCAGGTTTCATTCTACCTTCTTGGAAACATTTATGATCAAGGATTGCATAACAGCCTTGCAAGGGTCAGTGTATGACTGGTTGCCGGATCTGGAAGTCCTTAGAGATATGTTACGTACTGTTTTAGACTGTAACTTCTTTCTATTAAACTTCCTTATACAAGAGTTGGATGATGCCAACTATGTCATATGGCTGGGAATAAGTGCCCAGGAGCTGAAGGGTGTTACAGTCCCCTTGCCCTTCCCTCTCTGGCAGTCCAAGAGACGAATGCACTCTGGCTAATCTTGACCTGAAAATTAAGAAATGAATTTTTCAGGGATGGCTCAGTGATTTTTTTATAATGACTGTGAAAACCATATAAAATGCATATACTGTTCTAGGAATAAAGGTTGGCCAGGAGCCTCCCTTCTTCTGGATGAGTGATGACAACTTACAGAATTAGTCTGCTCCTCTTACTCCCATTGACCTTGCTTTTTATTCCCTGCCCCCCCCCCCCGCCCCCAAATGACAGCGTAGCTTCACTAGGCCTGTTAGAAAATGGTCTTTGCTAGAAAACTCCTGAGAAACAGGTACATGGGTGTTAGCTCCTCTGATCTTTCAGTTGGCATGCAAGTCCCTGACTTAACACATCACATACAAGAACCTCAACGTTCCCTAAATAAAGCATCAACAACTTCATTTTTTCTCTTTTTGAGGGAAACTTGAATTGGTCAAAAAGAGACAAATGTGCTCTGAAATTACCTACTGGGCCGGGTGCTTTGGGAGTTTATGTGGGGGAGTTCTAGACCACTGTGCAGGCTGGGTGGGAGCCTGGTACTTGGCAGCTCAGCCTGGAGTGGTCCTGTACCTGGGCAGGAGCAGCTTGTGGGGCACCTGGTGATGTCGGGTAGTGATTGGGTTGGTTATGGTCTAGTTTACAGCTTTGGATTTTAGGTGTTTCTTTATTTGACTTAGCCGAATAGCTCTAAAGGCCTTTTTTAGAAGTATTTTTCAGATTAAGGTGACAGCTATGTATCTAGCTTAATTTAAACAAGTATACTTATAAATTTGGTATGCTACAAGTCACTCATGCTTTTCAGTTCAAAATTGACTGGTGTTTTTTAAATCTTTATCCTTGTCCTGTTAATATGTTTCACCTGACCCTTCTAAACCAGTGAAATTCCAGTTTTCCTAGTTCTCTTGATTAATACAAGTAGAATTGTACTTTTTCCATATTTTCTCTAGAAATGCTGTACTTCCTCAGACTAATTTCAAAGGCTCTCCAAGATAAGTTTTTTATAATATTCTTGTTATTAAACTACATTTGTTTTCTGCTTCAGGTACTTCCATACTGCTATTCCTTAACTGCTAGAGACTATAGCTAGCTGGAGGGAAATCAGATACAGTTTAAAATCCCTTCTTGAATTATTTTATCAAGTTATTCTTACCACTGATGTGACAAGTAGTGGCAGTTTGTTTGTCAAATGAAATCTAGAACGAGGCTTTCTAGATAAACACAATGCTTAAAGACTGAACAATTGACCTCTATTTTTACAATATACAGTTCTAATAGCAATGCCCAAGCTTCAAGGCTCTGTGTGCTGAGTAGCATCTCTTTAATTAAGGAAACCCAAGTTCACCTTTCTCCAGGCTCCTCACCTGGCATTTGTCAGATGTCTGGTTATCAAGTGCTAGTCACCTTCCCATGCTGTTAAGATGTTGAAGAAAGCAATAAACAACCTTTAATGGTGGAAGAACTATTAAGCTCTATCTTTAAAACTTTTAAATAATGCAGACAATTGTTTTCCTCATTACAAGGAGGAAGAACCAAGGATTGTGTTATAAGAAAGTACTTCAGACTGAGTTGTTATAAAGTGCTTAAGGAAAGATCTCTCCTGATGTGATCAGTGCCAAGGAATTTGTTTGTGGTACTTTCAGGATCAACTGTAGCTCTATTTCGCTGGAACAGGGTGGAGTTATTTTAATGAAACTGGGAGCAAACTGTAGTGATGTAATACCCAGGGACTACGTGCTATGCCTCAGAAATGCTCTCAGGCTCTACCAGTGCTAGAGAAAAAATTTCCCAGTGTAATCCCACTGGAAAACATTGAAGTTCATCACCTCCCCTGCAGAAGATCAGAATCCATTTGGGAAAGAAACCCTTGCTGGTATTTCATTGCCATGAGAGCTCCATGGGAAGCACTGTCATATCAGTAAAGATTACTTTAGAAAGAACAAGAAAGGCCAATTGTCCCTGAAATATTTTACCCATATTGTACACGTGTAAAAATGGCCGCTCAAAGATTTGAACAGAAATCTGATCATTTTGTTCTGAAAAATAGGTCCTCCAAGGCAATTTCATTTTGTGAGATCATCTGAAAGCTTTTGTGACATGCTTTTGTGAGAAAGCAGGAGAAAATTCGAAATTTGTTGCAAATCGGGAGCATTCCCATGTTGGTCATAACAGTAACATATTAAAACAGTTTTAGACAGGCCTAAGCCATTAAGACAGGTATACGGCAGTAGAAATGTACATCTTCAGGCCGCAATTTCATGTAACAGCTTAGATGACAAAAATAGTTTAAGCAAGTTCCTGGCCAATCCTAACTATCAGTTTCCTAACCCTGAAACCTATTTCTCTATCAGTTGTGCCAATGCAATCAGTAGTGGATCAAGAAACATCACCTGATGTATAGCATGGCCTCACAGGTGGTTCTGCCAGAGGATCGAGGCGGGGAAACACTGGTACAGAGTGGGGAGGAGCAGGGGGGTGGCTCTGTGCTCCAGCTGGGCCACTGATCCTGGTGTTGCATGTAAAACTGCTGCTGTAGACCAGCAAAATTTGTATCTCGGCCAAGGTAAATCCTATGGCGAAGCTGAAAATGGCAGTGCTACGTAGACTCAGATT
This sequence comes from Gavia stellata, assembly GCF_030936135.1. Lineage (NCBI taxonomy): Eukaryota > Metazoa > Chordata > Aves > Gaviiformes > Gaviidae > Gavia > Gavia stellata. The sequence continues at coordinate 31,271,586 of NC_082599.1, forward strand.
GTTGAGGGTTCGGCTCATTGATTCCTCTCCTCTCATTTGACTCCTCTTGGCTGTTTATTTCCTATAGAAACGGTGCATGCTGGGCTTATACGGGTGGCTGGTACCTCTGTTCTAAGCAATTTACTGCTTTATAGCACAAATTTAAGAAGGGGAAAAAAGTCATCTGCTGTGGTGTCTTCTAGCCTTCTGCACTGCATTCAATCTGCTCCTCAGTTTTGTGCCCCCTGGACAACTTGAGCATTGAGGATGTTTATTTCAAAAGGCTTTTCAGGTGCAACAGAATGATTTTAAGTAAATGTGACTCTTGGAGTGAAGGGAGCCTAGTGTTGCTCTGCTTGAAAACAAGCAAAATGATGCTTTGACAAACGTTTCTCTTGGCTATGGAAGTGGGGAAATAGGAACAATACTTGGCTAGTCTAGGTAACACCTGCATTATAGCTGTTGATGTATACATGGATCTTGCACATACTCATGTATCAAAGTGGCACTAGAAACACTGAAGCATAACTAATTTTTAACTGAAAGAGGTAGCCTTATTTCCAGTGTAATTTCTACTCTAGCACATTATCTTCCCACTAGTCATGCAAACAGGATACCATACAAAAAGCTTTTGTTGGATGAGCATGGGTTTCTCTCTTAAATACTTTAGAAGCATATCTCCTGGAAATGTCTTGTAAGTGAGCATCTATTTAATATTTGCTAGGGCGACTATGTTGCAGGTGTATGTACCACAGCTGCTGATAGTGTATGCATAAGCAAAAAGACTGACTCCTTTCTGATAGAATGAAGAGATGATATGCATGTTAGCCAGTTCAGTGGCTGTCACTAAAAGGTTGTTCTTGCTGCTTCTGCTTTTTTCTGCCTGTCCCCTGCTCCCAGCCTCAAGGACCTCTCTTCTTGTTCTGCTTTGCCCTTGCTCTGGGACTCAGCAGACTGATTGGCTTAAATTCACTACCCCAACAAAAAGCTATTCACTTTTCCCATGATTTTTTTCATGGGGCTAGTGAGTTGAAACAGTTTGTATGGTTAGGTATATTTGTTCCAGTGCAGGCGCAAGGGAGACCATGGGAACATACAGCTGGAAGTGAGGAGAAGGAGATGTGGAGGGAGGACATCTGTCTTTCTGCAGCCTTGAGGTGTTAGGCTTGTTCAGTCCTGTATTATGTAACTGCTATATGATGTCCTAGGATGAAAATAACTGACTAATGCTTAGTTTCAGCTTTAGACAGAAAAAATGAGGGGATCGTAGAAGGATCACCTATTATCTCTTGCATTATGGGTTTAATTTCTTTCCTGCCCTATAATTCAGGCTCTGTCTTATAAATAGCATCTAGTAGTTGCTGCAGAAAGCATCAGCAAATATATTTCATGTAAATTGAGTTTGTTCCATGAGTAATCATAGTGATCAGATTAGTTCTTAGTAGAATTTGCTATTTAATAAAGCTTTATCAATAAAACTGGTTGTGAAAATTCTGGTCAGTACACTTCAGCATGGAAGTATTTGCAGAAACGTATAAATGCACAAGTGCTTGGACTAAAACGGTTCACGTCACGTTCCTGAAAGCTTTTTGAACTTGTTTTATTTCCCGATGGGATTACTTTCAAAATTGCTTGTCTTTTTGCGGCCATTCAGTAGCTAATATAAAAAATAGTATTAGACTATTGAGTGAATAATCTACTTGCTGAAACATGTTTGTCATTATTAAAAAATGGGCTTAAGGGGGGAAAAAATAGAAACAGCAGAAGGCTTTTAAATAAATCTGAACTCTACAAAGATTCCTGGCTCGGATAAATCAGTGTTGCTTGAAGTGATTGAAGGGAGCTAAGCCAGTTCATATCAACTGAATGTCTTCTGTTTTTGCTGGGGACTAATATTTGACCAGCTGTAGCTCTAATAGTTGTAGAACTCATTAACATTTTCCAAAACTATGTATTCAAATGGTATTTGACTAGTTTGGTAAATAGCAGATTATGCGAGCAATTCAAAGTGTGTTCACAGAATTCACATAAATTGGGGAAAAAGAAAGCGCTTTTCCACAAGTTTAGTCTTTAAGCCTTGTTCAGCAATATTAGGTAACCTGCATTTTGCTTACCTGTACAGACTGGCTTGGCCTTCAAGTTAAACTGTTTGACTGCAGTCTTTGGGGTTTCCCAGTGAATTAGCACAATCCTTTCTCCCCTTACTCCAAAAAGGCTTGTCTGAGATTACTCACAGGCTCTTTAGCTGTCCCTTGTTCCCATTGCAAAAATAAAAGCAGGTTAAAGCTTTGGCCACATCAGGGTTATGAAAGCATTTAGTTTGACATGGAGCTTTGTTAGCTGACGTGTTTGAGGTAAGACGCTATTAGGTAGTAGAGGGTGGGGAGGGAGTTTCCTTGATCAGCGTGGTTTCATCTGAAGCCTACAGAGAAGTAGTAAATACTGGTTAGTCCTATCTTAATCTCTAATAGTTTCTGTCTTTCCATCACCTCTTCAATACCATGACGTTAATATTTTAGTAGCGGTCTCTGAGGCTTGGTTTCTGATGGGTATTTACCTATAGCAGTGAAAGATGTTACTTCTTCTCCTGAGGAAATTTAACAGAGGGGGAAGTAAAGTGTATGCATGGCTTCTGCAGCGTCACAGGTTACAGCCTGGCTGATAGCTGTGGGCTGCCAATGAAGACAGCATTGCAGCAAGTGACAAGTTGTGAACAGAGATCCAAGCATGTGTCCTTTTTTGCTTACTCCCCCCCAGCAAGCGATACATTCTGGAGAATGTCTGAGGCCACTCTCCATTGTGTTCATCTTCCCCTCTAGTTACTGCCTCAGATTACTATTATCAACTTAAGGCCTAACAGAATAGACTTCAAGCAACATTTAATAACTCTGGGGGTCCCAAATTCAACACAAAATGAGAATTAAACATAACTTGAGAGAGAGTCTCACCAAGTAGTGCTATATTGGACAACTCTCATGCAAAAACCTGCTATTTCTTCTTCTTGACGCATTGTTCTTTTCCTTCACTGGCAGCATTCTTGCAGGTTTTGTGGTGGAGAGGATGTAGAACATAGTTCATGTGTGATTAAAGGTTTATTGCTTTTGAGTTTAACTGGAAAAAAATGCTAACAGTAAATGATCTGCCTTTCTGTGGAGAAGAAAGAGCAAAAAAGTTTCAAATATGGGTTTAATTCCAGCATTGAATTATTTTTATTGTCTGAGTGTGTAGTGTTAAATGTTGTGGGCAATTCAGAAGATCACTACATAGCTCACCTAGCCCTTTGCTTGCTACAAGAATATATTGCAAGCGGAGTACTATTTTTTTTTTTAAAGCAGAATTTTTATGTAAAATACAAGCACCCGTTCTTATAGCCATTGAGCAAAGTAAAAAAGGTTGTGAACTCAGGTTTGAGGGCAGAAAGTTTCTGGTGAAATTTGAAGTAAGTTGAATGCTGTTGATGGGAGTACTTGAAGCTACTTTGGCCTTTGAGGCAGTTAAATTTGAGCAGTGCTGAGACAGGAAGGCATCTTAAGTTGGCTCATCCTCATGCTCAGATTCCTCCAGTTCCCCATTTAAGAGCACAGCCTTATTTGCAGTCCTTGCTGGTTTCTCATACTGTGCTCGTGTGCTCACTGTGCATGTACCTCTGGCTCTCAGTACTCCAGCGGTGCTGGAGGCACGCTAGTCTCTCCCTACCAATAATAACTCTGCTTATAAGATTGCCTTCTAGTTGAAATAGTAGCCCTTGGGTTTCTGCTGGAGAAATCTTATGATGTACTTGTATTGGATACTGTTAATTAGTGTGGCTTAAAAAGAAAAAAGCAAGCCCTAACTGTTCAGCAGTAAAAGTGAACAATGCACGGCTGTGAGGGCAAGGACTGGTAGGTCATGGCTGGTGTGTTTGCCCTGCATTTTCACTGGTAGAAAACCAGCTTTGAGCTGGGAAGACAGAGTTCAGGAGCAGATGGCTGTGTGTAAGCCCAGGCCTTCTGAGGTTAAGGGAATGCATTAAACCCTCTGGTAAGCTAGTCTTGTGCATGAAGATAGGTGCATTTAGAAAAAAACTTGGAAAAACCAAACCAACCTTGCCCTCCTCACCCCTGGAGCACATCCACAGATAAGCTCACTCTTCTCAAAAATGAGGGTTAATAGCCAGCATGAGGGATGAGTAGTATTCTAAATTGTCTGTTTTTCAGGAAACGAAAGCATGTTGTATACTTGCTGCTTTCTGGGCTTGATCTCTGTGACTACTGAAGTTCTTGGGCCCAAATTTTCTTTAAACATGTGCCCTTGATTAGTGGAGTCACAAGTTATGCCTTTTGTGTCATGAGAGCACTTGATAAAGTAGAAAGGTTCATTGGAAATCTTTTCCAGAGATTCAGTGCAAGTCTTTTAAAATGATCCAAAAAATGTATCTGTCTCCACTAAGGCTGGGCATGGGAGGAAGTGTATTTAAACTTTGCGCTCAGATGATGGATTTTCCAGAAACCTAAACTTCTTAAAATTCTCTTTTTCCATTATGGTGTCCTACTACTTTCTTTTAACTGATCTTGCCTAATCTCTGATGAGTCGCTACAGCTTGTGGATGTAACCAGAGGAAAGAACTAACTTGAGTGTTGTCTTATGTGTTTTTTAGTGAAATGAGTGACAACTGTGCAGTATAAATGAATTGCCATTCATATTGAGCATTCTTTGCTACTCTGTTTCAGGATAATTGTCCAAATGGGTATAAAACATCAACCCTGTCTAATGAAACACTCGCTACCGTGTTGGGGCTGGCTACTGGGGAACAAGCGCAGTTCTTCTCTGTTCTTCTTCTGCCTACTTCCCTCTGAGTTTTAGAGGAAGAATTGATAAATATCAAGAACTAAAAGACCTGTGGGTTAAAGGTGATTTTGAGGAGTTGAGGGCTGGATTGCCCAGAGTGACGGTGCTGCTGGTCTGGAAGTGTAACAGTGAGTTTGATTCATGCTGTGCTATGGAGCATGATTCAGACTGAAGTAGCGCTGAGTTCAGTAAGTGGAGAGCTGATGCAGTCTTGTCAGCTACTATGGGACACTATGCTAAACATGACTGCTAAAATGTCCCTTCCTTAGAAAAACTAATCCACCTCCATTTAATCATTTTATGAGACAAAACCAAATGTCTTAGCAATGTCTGGTTTTCTTTTGACGCTTTTTTGTGATGCTTCTTTGCAAGAGAAAGTACTGACATCACTTTGTGAAAACTCCTGAGTATCTGAAAAGTATTTCCATTCTTTCAGTCTCTATAAAGATGTTTTCAACAGAAGAAAAAATGTAACCAAACCCAAGAGTGAGTTTCCAAATGTAGCTCATTGCATGGCTGCCTGAATGCTAGCACTGGCAGGGTGGAAGGAATAAGCAAAGGTATGAACAGCCAAGACAGCAAGGGTGGGACCACTGTTCTTAGCATCAACCCACAAAACCCCCAACCCGCTCTAAAATATTTATGAAAATGAAGATATAGCTTTAGGGTAGCGCTAAGGAGACATAAGCATAGGCTACTGCTGAAGGAGGCAGTCTTGCTTCTCTGCTCATTCCTGCTGTGCCATGTGCTCAGCTGCTTCCCTTGTTCCAGCACTAGCACTTAGCTGATTGCACTGCAGACCTGTTCAGGCATTTCACTCAGCGAAGACATATAACAACTGCAAGAAAATCAATGGTCTTTTGCTTTGATTTCCTGAACCAGTGTGTTATGGGTGCAGGGCAAAGCAAGGGAGTACGGACATACAGCGTGGGACACATGGATTAATTATCGACAGTGGAAAACTGTGAGAGATTTAGCTGTAGAGTAAAATGCAGACAGAGGGGCTAGCTCTGTGGATTTGAGTCAAAGCAAGAAATTGTGTTTGGGTGTCTCACTTGCCACTAATGAACGCAGCTATCTATTGGCTAATTTGAAGAATGAGTTGCTATGCATGTGGGTGACAACTAGGAAAAAAAACCAATTTGGTTTTAACTGCTCTGTTTTTGACAGGGATTGGATCTCTGTTATATAAAACATCATAGTTAAGTGGTTATGGTGTTTTATTATTCATATCCCTTCTTCTTGATACATAGCTTCTTTTTATGCACTTGCATTTATGCACGCCACATGTGTAGGACTTGGAAGATGCTCACACACATTATTTCAGTACACACTCTAGTCTCAGGTTGATTTATATTTCTAAGAATTTCCTAGCTATCCCTTTAGCTACTACAGTTAAAATGGAAAAGATGTTAGATTTGAGGATCAAATTTGGTAGTTCACAGTGAATCTGAACAATTTGTCTATTTTTTATTGCTACTAAACATGAAAACATTAGGGAGTTTCTCATATTAGTGTTGTGCTAGAATTCCTTTGTATAGACTTCTCGCTTTGGCTTGTTTTGTACAACAGAGGTTTTTGCTGGACATTTGGCGTTCAGCATGTAGTGTAAAGTTTTCTCTTTAGAGATTAACACCATTTTACACTCTGTCTATATTAACTGTACAAGCAGATGGACAATTTTGTCTGTTTTAATTGTCTTTAATTTAGCCTAAGTTTGGTTACTGGCCAAGTACTCATCACCTGTGGATCAGACTTGGCAGCCCTTTTGTTTCTTGGCCAGATATTTTGTTCACAGGATTATTTCCTTCTGAAAGGCCACACCAAAGTACAGCTGAAAAGCAAATAAAACACACTACTGGCTTTCAAATAGCAAAGAACTGCTGAATATGTAACTTCTCTTGTTTTGGTCCTTTTAGGATCATTATTCAGTGCTTTTATTGGCATAGCTGCTAAAGACTAGGACATCAACAATTAGCTGGAAATCATCCCTCTCCCCCCTGCCCCCCTTCCCTGCATGCAGGAAGTTTAGCAGAGTACATCCTGTTCTCTTAGGGCAGACCTCTGCTTTGCTTATTGTTCTTTCTTCATTTTCTTAAATAATAACAATTAGTATGTCATAGGCTTGTAACAACTGTATGAGACAAAAACATTGATGTAATACAAAAAAATCAGCTTGTACTATTGACTGTAAAGCACCCTGGATTGGATCCAACTCCACTGTCTTAAAGCAGTCTAATTTCGTTGAAGTGACGTCTTTTATCTCTTGTTTACGATCACTGAAGCTGAGTGAGAGGTCTCTCATTTCCAGTACAATTGTCCCTGAGGGTATTTTGTTCTCTTTGTCCACTGTAGGGCAGTTGCCAGTGTGTCTGGAAGAGATGGTTGGGAAATAGGGACAACCTAAGGGAGCGTTCACTCATCTAAATCACAGCTATGCTGGCCGTGATTTGTGACTGCTTTGTGTCATCAGAAGATCACTGGATGCTAGACTGAATCTCAAAGGTCTTGTCACACTTGTGTTAGATCACTTAGTGTGGGTGATATACTGTAAATTGATTGAAATGAAGAAGGGGATCTGAGCTTAACACTGAAAAGGCAATTAGTTATTGATATGTGTTTGAACAATGGGGTAAGCATGATACCTCCATGATATGCAGCGAGACAGGGACAGAGAACTAACTCCAAGAAGCCTTGGCTTCTCAGAAGAAAATAACTCATTTAGGTGTCTATCATCATGAATTTTATTACCTGAAACAGGCCTTATGTAGGAACAGTTTAAACAAGTAAAGGATATTCTACTTTTTTCTTTAATATTCCTAGCTTATAACTTTAAGTATTAAAAATATAAGAAGTTCCTCTGAATGTGACTCATACCTACCATAGTGGTGTTATTAAACTCATAAAATGATCTTTTACCTATTGTCTTGGGAAATCTTTTGTCTACTGACTCTGGAAAGCAAGTTATCATATATAGCTGTTCCAGCCAACAGTTCTACAGATGGTACTAAACAAATCTTCCATCCAGCAACATGTTTTATAAGGCAGCTTTTATACTGGTCAGTATGCTGCATCTCAGTAACAGGTTCATGTGTTTCACTCCTTTTTCAAGTGGACCTGGAAAAATTCATTATGCTCCTCATCTCACTAAGCCTAACCCTTTCTACCTGTCACTAGTCGTATACTTTGCCCCACTAGTTCAGGTCTCACTACCCCTCTTTTATTACACTCTTGTGACCCACCTTACCTCTCTGGAGTCTATCGTTCCCTGGCCTGGTGGAAGCACTGCCATTGCCTGTCCAGCTTAGGGGGGTGGCTTGCTCTTCCTTGCTTTGCTTGGCTCTGACAACAGGTTACTAAAGCTTTTCAACCATCTCTGAACCAGGCTACCCAGCACTCTGTTTTCCCAGAATCACAGCAAAGGTGGCAAGAAGGGACTTCCTGAAGCCCAACCTTTTCCTCAAAGAGGAATTATTGCCACCGCTAGTTCTGATTTTGAAAACTGCCAAGGATGGAGATTTCACAGTCCCTCTGGGTACCCTGGGTAACTTGCTCCAGTGCTGCATGCCCTCCCTAGGTGTTTTGGTTGTGTGTGTTTTTAAAGTTTTCCCTAGTGTCCCAATGCGCAGCTTGTGGCTCTTGTCCATGTTTAGCTTGCTTACCACTACCCCCAAGAGTTTGACTTTGTTGTCATCTGTAACTGCCTTTCAAGCAGTAGTAGAAGCTTGATATGGAGCCATTGGTAATGGCTCTTTGTGGAGCGTGCAAAGGTGTAGCTAACCTCATTTACTTGATTTACGTATTTCAGCTGGGACATGTTCAGGCCTCTGTTCTAAGGGGTCTTGTCTATGTAGTACAAACAATGTTTAAAAATTTTCAATTTCTGTATCTTGCTTGCAGCTCAGCAATGATCTTGGACCATTCAAGACCTGACTTTGCTATAGAAAACAAAGATTTCTGGCTATGGGAATGTTAGTCAGGAATATTTAAGGACAACATCTCTGACAAATGTGGTTTCTTCAGCTGAAGGAACCTGGGTCAGGTAAAACTGTTTTGTCAAAACTGTTGTTTTCATGGGTGTGGCTTCTTGCCCAGGAAAGAAGTCTCGAAAAGGCAGGATTAGCCACCATACAGAGCAACCTGAGCCAGGCTGCAGGTTTCTGGTATTAGCTGCAGTCACACTGCATTCACACTTGGAGTTATACAACAATATCACTGGCGAAGTGGTTCTGCTGTAGTCCTGGTCTCAAGGTTTATAAACCTTTCCTTTCACTAACTTGTGCATTTATTCCTGCCAACAAAGGGCCACTTCTTGAAAGGGTGTGCCTTGCTTTGCTATAGTTCTGCTGCCAGTGGGGTCAATGAGTTAGATCATCTGGGAAAGAAGCAAGGTACTGTTAGTGCTGTCCTGAACCTCTTCCATTACAGAAGCACCAATACATGGTAAGTGTCATAAAAGCCCATTGTAACTTTAAAAGCTTCTCTGATTAGTCAATCTTTTCTCCATTTATCCTGGAAGATGGAATTAGCCACAATGGAAGAGAAAGCCTGAAATGGGTCAGTTACTTACAGTGCATTCAGCTTTCTTTTGTGTCTGAAAAGATTTCTTTTTAGTTTTTATATCATTAAAATAAAAGACAGAGGAAGCTGCCAGGGGAAAGAGTCCAGGATTTTAGGTAACTGCTTTTAGCAACATAAAAATAGTATTGAAGCAAGGCTACCAGATATTTAAGTCTTGCTGGAACAACCCCAATTTTAAAAGACATTTCTAAGCTGTTTAATAGTCTACTCTTTCCCCAGATTCCTGTTTTCACACCTCCTTATTGACATAAGGATATGGCTGGGGTCAGTAGCAATTTGGAAAAAAAAGCAGAACGGATTTCCTGATTGCCATGTGATAGTACATCTGTTATTTCAATTTAAGCTACTGCATTTGTATGCATTTGGCCAGATTCTGATCTAACTGGCATCAGTTTTAGATTTGTGCAACTACTCGGTAAATCAGGGTAACTCCAGCATAGTCAGCCGCCTAAGAGGAGAATAAGGCCTATTTTTACCAGGTCAGCCTTTTTGTATGATGTTTGTAGAGTCTCAGCAATTCAGCTTAGTCTTATAGTTGTTTCTTATCTGTTGCAATTAATCTGCTTGAACTCTTTCTTTGCGGTGTCCCAGTTTACTCCAATGTTGGGTGTAAAAGGCAGCATGCTGTCACTTGTGATCTGTATCTTGAGACACTGTTATAATCGGTTATGTTTTGAAGGTTGTCTTTACGGGGTTCAAGCAAAATTTTAATGTAAGGAGGCCTTAGTGCAAGCAATTGAAAGTTGTAGATAAAATGTTCATATGCAGTAAGAGAAGTGCTCTAATATATGGCCTAATCATGAGTCTAATTCAAAGTAGTTGGAGTGTATAATCCCCACAAGTCTTCCAACTGGCTGTGATCCAGGATGTCTGTTCTGACTAGGACTGAATGTGTTTGGGGGGTGGGGGGAAAGGGGGGTAGGTGGACAAGGACAAAAAGCAGTGTTGAGTTATCTGGTTGGAGGGAACTAATGTGTTGTAACATCATTCACCTGGCTATAACCCCAACAAGAAACTGAGACTAAGAATCAGGCTTTCCATATTGAAACTCAAGTAAATCCAGTTGGGGAGTGAAATATAGTGTGGACATGGCAAAAATAAACTAGATTCTGTGTGAATAACCAACGTGGGATAATTTACCTAATTCCAAACAATTTGTTTCAATAAGTTTGATTAATGCAATAAATAAGAAAGTATAACTCATTTGGAAGTGAAATAATTGAGAATAAACAGAGTTATAACGCCACAAAATATCCCAAAGGGGTTAGTGCTTCTGTTTATTAGACTTCCCTGGGAGAATTTGGACCAATAGCCCTTTTAGAGCTATTGGCCAGGTCAGCAACATTGCTTGTGCTGATCAATACTGTACAAACATTATTACAGGCAGTCCTTAAGTAGCACAACTGTCTGAATCTTAAATGTCAAATGATAAAAAAATGGCAAAATCTGATAATAGGAATGTTTCTAAAGGCACAAAACTGCATGTGAAAGAAACTGTCAAGTCGGAAGATGGTAAATCAGTGGTCCACTGTCATCTTTCAGTATGGCATCCTTTCAATTTAATCTTGATTTAGGCAATTTCTCTTTTCTCCTCAGCGTATGCTTATATTTACTCTGCATGTAGAACAGACCCATGTAAATCTCAGAGTTTTGCTACGGCTCTATGCAGGTGCAGCTTGTTGTCATGTGTTGCAGTGAGTGGCAGAGATTGCAGGAACTAATTGTTTTCACTGATCACCGTATTACCTCCTCACTGTGCGTTTTGCACTCACTTATTTTGTCATTCCTAAAAGGTAATTTTATAAGTTCTTAGGATAAGCAACATAGCTAATGAGACATTCAGTTAATTCAGAGATTTTTCTTCAGATTATTCTGTGTGTTATTAGTGCTATGACACTTTCTGTATTTTGTATAGACTTCTATACAGAGATAACCATAGCCTCACTTGTAGTTTTTCAGGGTTTTTTAGGGAATAGGAAAGACACATGATTGTCTTCATTATCATTGATACTACATATCAAAAAATCTTGAGATAGTTGCCACAGGGTGAATCTGTCTTGTTTCTTTAATTTTTTTTCATTGTTACTCTTAGTTTCAAAGTTCTTACTTGCCTTCTAGTTTCTGAGCCTTTAATAGTTCAAATCCTTAGTCTTTTCTTTGCAGTCAAGTAACTAAGTGTGTATCTCTTGAAAACAAATTTAAGCTTTTCATCTGTTCAGAAGCTGGCACCCTAATGAAAAAGTGCAATCAAAAGTCTCAATATTTGACATACATATTTGTCTGTAGTCAGTTTCAACTTTTTTTATTCTTGAGGTATATATTGATTTTCATTTAAACATGAACCCATTAAGACTACTCATAGGAGAATTATATTTAATTTTGAATTTAATTTTGACAAATAATGCTTTGAGTGCTGTATTCAGAAATTAAACCGTTCTCTGTCCATTTAAAGTATTTTTTTTTCTTGCCTTTCATCTTTCACCTTTCCCATCTGGATTACACTAATAGTTGGCTCCAAACAGTATGCCAAGTGATTTATACCAGATCAAATGAAAAAGGTGGTCCTAAGGGTGTCATGATCTTAAAAATACATATGTCTTGGAGACTTTAATCTTGCTCAAGGTTAAGAGCTGAGTGTCTGTGTGGTAATCTGCAGGCAGAATGTAGATGTGTGCAGAAAGTATCTTAATGACATGGAAGAAGTCCCTCCTGTAGGAGGGGAAGAGCAGCTATGTATTTTGTGATCATAAAGGGAGTAGTTTGGGTCATTTCCTGAAACAGAGATCAGCAATCAGTGTTGATAGCTGTGGGCCTTTTCGCTAAATGGTCCAAAGCTAATCCTGTAAAGAATCGGAGGCTGGATCAGCAGCGTATGTTGGACTGGATGTGCTTTCCCCATATGCAGGGTCCTAGCTCCATTGCACACAGATCAATTTTGAATCCAGGGCAGGCGGATTGAATTTCAGCAGGTTTCCTGAGTTCCTTTAGAGTGCAGCAAACTTGAAAAGGAGGGAGGAGGGAAACGTTTGAGTGGATTCTAGGAGCTGAGTTTACTGTCTTGGCAGAGCAAGATCAAAGGGATGAGAACTAGTATGCTCTTGTCCTTCTGGTGACTCTGAGGATGACAACAACAAGACTACACATCTAGGGTTTGGTACAGACCTGAAGAGGAAGGAAAAGGAAATCAGCAGGGAGCATGACAAATGTGGTTCCTTTTCATGTGGTCAGCAAAGCTAATATTTTTCACGTGACTACCACCATCACCTTAAGTCTGGGATATCTGCCATCAGAAAACATAATCTGTACTCCAGTAATCTTCATTTTTGGACGTATGCGAGGAACCCTGGCATGTTTCCTGTAGAGCAATTCTGAAGAAATACAAAGGAATTTGAGTTAGACAAATTGAACTTGGAAAAGCTCACAGCTTTTCGGGGGGGGGGGTGGGGGGGTGGGGCGTGGGGAAGAAAGGGGAAAAATTACTTGCTAAAAAAAAATTCAGTGATGTAAGGCTATAGACAGAAACTGGAAACAGGTGTTTTAAGAGCAGTCAGGTTGGAAGTCTCAGTCTGGGATAACTACAGGGAAATAACCTTTGCAGTGTTGACATAAATATGAGAAATCTGTTTAGGGTGAGCCCTATTGTTAGCTTTAAAGGTAGTGAAGAAGGTAGGAAGGCTTAGATTTTAATGTGGCTGTCTATACTGTGCTTCATCCCACCTCTCCTTGCTTGAGGATGCAGCTCTACAAGCTGGGTTGTCACCGTATCACAGAATCACTAAGGTTGGAAAAGACCTCTAAGATCATCAAGTCCAACCATCAACCCAACACTACCATGCCCACTAAACCATGTCCCACAATGCCTCGTCCACATGTTCCTTGAACACCTCCATTGAGGGTGACTCCACCACCTCCCTGGGCAGCCTGTTCCAGTGCTTTACCACTCTCTCAGTGAAGAAATTTTTCCTAATATCCAGCCTAAACCTCCCCTGGTACAACTTGAGGCCACTTCCTCTTGTCCTGTCACTCATCACTTGGGAGAAGAGATCGCTCACTAGCTTCGTTGCCCTTCTCTGGACACATTCCAGCACCTCAATGGCCTTCTTGTAGTGAGGGGCCCAAAACTGAACACAGGATTTGAGGTGCGGCCTCACCAGCACCGAGTACAGGGGCACGATCACCTCCCTGCTCCTGCTGGCCACACTGTTTCTGATACAGGCCAGGATGCCGTTGGCCTTCTTGGCCACCTGGGCACACTGCTGGCTCATATTCAGCTAGCTGTCAGTCAACACCTCCAGGTCCTTTTCTGTGGGGCAGCTTTCCAGCCACTCTTCCCCAAGCCTGTAGCGTCGCATAAGGTTGTTGTGACCCAAGTGCAGAACCCAACACTTGGCCTTGTTGAACCAATATCCATTAGAATGAAGAAATACTGATTTAGAACAATTAAAAAGTCCTTTAGAGAAGGTAGAAAGTTTTATATTTACCATGTTCATAGATCAAACCCAATCTTAAAATAGTTAAGTGTTGTATACAGAAGTCACAGTAAAAATAAATCGTAAGCAAAACCCAAACTATTTTTATGGACATCTAAGTTGATAGAGTTTTTTTTACTAAGCTGTTAGTTTTAAGATTAACCATGTGCTTGTTTTACTAACCTAATTAGGTCCAACTGATCCCATTCCCTCTGTCATTTGTCCTGAAACAGGTATTGTCTTAGACTTCTTTTGGAGTGTCTCCTTTAAATGGCAATAGGTTTCTTTTCCACTATCTATTTCCATCCTCTGACCTCCTCCTCTTGATTATTCACAACTTATTTGCCTTCATTAGTGATAAAAAAAAAGGAATAGAACTGAGTCTCCCTTATTTTCATTTGTGCTCTGGTTTTGACTAACCTTAGTTTTCAAATATATCTTGTGTCCCTATTATCCTTCAGAGAGCAAATGGGTGGTGTTTTACATGAAACTTTGATTTGCCACTTTTTTCTCCGGCATGTCCTGATTCTTGCTCAAGACTGCATGTTTTTATATTGTTAGGATCCCTTGTGCTTTTGCTTAAGTACAGAATGAAACGCACTTCTATTAGACAAAATAATTTATTCCACTGCATTTGTCCAGTCCCACTAATAAACTACTAATCCTTATATATTGTATGCTTCATATAGGGTTAGGGCTTACTGATGTGTCTGATTTCTGAGTGGAGCACATTGCCTTGCTTGTGTTCAGGCATTTAAACTGTTTTTTGATACTTGTGTTTTTAGAAGCAGAGAGAAAGCAACTCATACTCAGTTATGTCCAGCTGGGGAAAAGTGGAATTCTTTCAGGATTTTTCCATGCTTTTTGAAGTCACTGATTCAGGCTGTGAACGAAGATATATGAAGTATAAAGTTCAAAGAAGAGGAAGAGGTCCTATAGGGGCAGTGTAGTTACTCACGCTCGTACTTTACAGAGAACAATCTTCAAATAAAAAGATAGGCTTTTCTGAGCACTTGCTTGAAGGTAGAACTCACAGCTCAGAGAAATGTGAAGTGCTGTTTTCATTTCCAGTATTGAGTTTTAAATACAACTAAAACTTTAAAATACTAGAATAGAATACAGTGGGAAGAAAGGTTCTCAGGCCATCTCTGCTTAGTAAATGTAAACAGCATTTATCTGTATTATGAAATTCTTAGAAAATGTGCTTTTTTAACAGAATAAAACTTTATTTCTAACACTATCAGTTACTTAAAACACATCTTAGTTAGGAAAACGCAGAAAATATTAATGAGTGGTGTAAAATTATCAAGGGGGTTATCCAGGGGTGTCCCTGGATACCCAGAGTTATCCAGAGGTTTCTTCTGAGAGGTGTAATGCTGCATTTGGATGTAAGTTATACAGTCAGGTTTTAATTGTGGCCTTGTCCCATTTCCTGATACTTGGATTAAATGAATCTGGAAGTGTTTTGAGTACTTCAGTTCCCCTGGATTTGCCGTCCAAACCTTAGGAATTGCTGAGTTTTATATATTTTTCTATTGACAAATCATAAATATCCAAGGCTCATGTGAAACTCTGTCCAGACACAGGTGATGGCTGTTTCAACAAACCTAGCTGAGCTGTAAGGGAGGAGTGAAACCTCCAATAAATCATTATACTGATTTTAGTTGTTATGAACACTTTCATTCTGATTATGCATCGCTTGAAATAATACTTGTGCATAAAACTTGTGCACCTCTGCTTTCTCTATGAAAAGTGTAATGGAGAATATTTTACTTAGACATTTTAGCTAATGTTTTTCAGAGATTTCCCATTTCATTATGCTCCTTCTGTTCCTCTCCCTGATTCTCAGCTCTGGTCCCGCTAATTTGCCTCCCTAAAGATTTCCAGATCCTTCTTTGATCTGCTTTAACTCAACAAAAGAGCAGCAAAATACCCAGATGTTTGTTAGGGGATTTTTTTGGTGCCTTTTTTGTTTGTTTGTTTTTTCCTGTGGAGTTTCCTACTTTTTTAACAAAGGCAGCAAACAACCTGGTTCTCAAAGATTGTCTGATGAGCTGATAGAAGGTAAGTGGTGGAGAGAAAGTTGGGAAGACGCAGGAGGAACTGTACCTTTCAGTAGTGCTGGTGGGCTGTTACATTGCATAGTGTGACCCCAGACTTCTGCATTTGAGCTTCCTCTACGTTAGGGGTGTATTTACAGCAGCAAAAGCATTGCCGCATGCTACGCAGGGCCACCAGGACCCTGGCTATGAATAGAGGCAGTGCATAGTGAAGTCTGTGGTCTAGTGCTGGTATTAGTCAAATTAAATTTGGTCTCTTGTTGCTGCAGTCACCCTTGGGACTGTAATGAAGTTTGGTCGTATCCAAAGACTTCTTAAGATGTGGTGTCTGTAGCTGCTAGTCTAAGATAAGCATATAGGAATGCATTTGTTACAGTATGTGGCTGCATGCAATAGGAGATATAGAGGTTAATAACAAAAGTGAAATTTGGCTGAAGGGTTTTGATAATATTAAAGGCTTTGAGAGAAATGTGAACAATAAGATATCTTTAGATCATAGTATGATTGAATTACAGCATTAGTGATCTTGCAGCCCATTCAAGCCTATATCCTTTAATAACTGGAGAAGCAAGGAGAGTCCCTGCATCCTGAAAACTACTTTCAGGGACCTTTGTTTAAGGGAAAAAAAAATAACCCAACAAACCCAAAAATGAAAAGAAAAAATATATAAATACAAATATCTCAGAGTATGCGAATGACATCATGTTGATGCTAGTTGGGATGTTTTGCATTCTTATCTTTTTAAATGCCTTACTTTTTATATCTGATGATTAAAAGGACTTCTATTTTCCTGTGAATTTTCCCATGTCACAATGTCATCCTTGAGAAACCAACCATAACTCTACTAAATTTATTTTCATTAATGCCTTAATAAGTATCTTTACAGAAAAAACTGCAGACCTTTCTCAGCTTCTGCTCCAAAGAACCATTATTAGGTGTAAGGTTCACTCTCAGACCAGGCTGGATTCTTTTCCCTGCATTTGTTTTACTACTAACATCATATGCAAGTGCATCGGCTAACCCTTGACTTCATAATTTTAATGAAAACAGTGTAGAAACAAAGAAAATATATCATTATTAATTGTTGTTTGTGAAGTAGTTTGGGATGCTATATTTGGATGAAAACCAAGCACATAAACAAACTTGTCTCTTGATGGGAGGAGATTAAATACCTTTATCCTTTTCTGCTTTCTTTCAGTGAAATAATTTTAAGGGTATCTTAAAAGATATGGTATATTATTGTTCAGACAAGCAACCAAATGTTTGGTTTGCTATCTGCAGCTTAGATGAGCTTACCAAAGGTTTGTATTGAAAATTGGCTACAAATCTCATGGGAGTTGGCATCCCATTGAGGTTTCTCGTATTCTATTTTGGCAGGAAGATGAAAATAAAAGGCATATCCAAAAATGTCTGTCTTCCGAAAAATTTATGTTTAGTTCTGCAAACTGTTCTTGGTTTTGAACATGCAAAATTCTGCTAATCATAGTCCTGCCAAACAAATGCATTGCTGGACTATGACTTGTCATGCTGATTTTACTAGGTAGACTCCCCAGCAAAAGTGTTATACCTCACAAGGGGGCTCATAAATTAACATCTATTTTTCTAAAGGTAACTTGCCAGCTCTTTCAGACCATGACGTACCCTGCAATACTGATGGCTTATTGAAACCACAGTATTGAGTGGAGAAGGATAACTCTGCCTGCCATGGGATACGGCATTTCCACCACATTGTTTTTTGCTGACAAAGGAGAAGTTCAGTAGAGCCATTTATAAGTTAAATAAAAGTTATTTTGTGACATTAGTATCTCCTTTTCTTGCTCAGAAGTAGTCCAAATATTTATTTTAATTACTTATAGGCCTCAAACAGTTTTTCCTTTCTTTGTAGGTGAGAAACTTTTGAAAACTATTTTGAAATATCTGTGACACCAGTAAGGTTTATCCTCTTGTGAAGATGTACCAGAAACTATTATAATTTCAGCACTGAAAACAAAAGAGACAGATGAGAAGGCATCTTTATTTACTTTAAAAAATAAATATGAAAGTGGTAAAACTCTAATGTAAGAAATCACTTTAGATGGGACTTTCTTTTCTAAGGCCACAGCTTATGTCTCAGAGACATACATCTAAAGCACCTGATGTCCCCTCAGAGGTGCCAGCATCCCTCGGCTCCAATTTTGATCAAGATCTTCAAGCACCTTACAGGACTTCTGAAATGCTGCTTTGTTTACTCTCGTTACAAGACGCCAGACATTGGTGAATCAGGCCCATCTTCTGTTTATGCCTTCGTGCTCATGAAACTGTGTGTGTTTAACAGTGTTTTCATTACCTGTACCTGCGTATTATGCTAAGACACCACTCAGCATGCAATAATCTAGGGAACCATTGTACCACTCTATTTATAAAGGTTACTTGCTCTAATTTATAAAGGTTAAGACCTGGTCCTATCTGTTTACAGAACAGGTAATTGCCACACAGGTTGGGATAGCTGGAGTGAGCTGAACTTTAGATGGCACCATTAATTTAGGTAAGCATTACTCAAACTAATTAAGCATAATTGTTTTTTTATCTTTGAGCATAAACACCATGGCCATTATTCCTATGTTAACCTTTAAAGTGTCTTTACTCTTCATAGAAATATGAAGGTTGTTTTTTAAGAGTTCTTTATCATACTGCCGATGAAGGACAGGTCCAAATAGAATTGGGTGCCTTTCTCAGTTGGAAATGAAGATTATCATGGCCACATGTAGGGAAAAAAATCATGACAGCTCATTTTGTATGTCATAAAAGGCACTTCTTGATGGTTACTTGGTGAGGCTGCTTGACCTTGTAAAAATAATCAGGTAGTTAATGTACCAGCACTGCCCCAATTGCAGGACACGAAGCTATTACTGTCAATACTGCTTGAAACAGGACAGTTTCACTTGGAGTACAGTGATTGGGGCAAAATGTCTCTGTCTGCACAGACCTTCAGTATACCTTCGAAAGGATCTTTGAATTGCTGCTGATGGCAGTTCTATGTTTCACAGATGTTCCAACTACTTCTAACCAATAGTGGAGACTCAAGCCTGGAAACTGGATTTCTTTAGGATTAAGAGTTTACCTAGGTAATGTGAAGCAACTTCTGAACAAAATCCCTAGTCCCAAGATCTGCATTCCACAGTCCTTTTTTACAATAGAGGCAGGAGACAAGACGTGCATAGTTTATGCATATCCCTAGTGTCAGTTCTTTGCATAGACGTTCACATTGACAGCAAATTACTTGCTATAATGTGCAGGATTTCTTTAAGGATCCTTAAAAGAAGAATTTTTAAGAACAGCATTGCAGCTAAAATGTAGAGAAAATGCTAGAGCACGATGAGTTTTCTACAAGGATGTTACTTCATTCACAAGTGGTTTCGTCTCTCCAGATTCCCAAGTTCAAAACATGTTCAATGAAGTAAAAGGAAGCTTAGATACTGATTTTATTACAGAATTTTCCCTAAGAAGGTAGCACAGCATTCACAAGCCCTCTCTCATGTCTCACATATCCAGACATCCGTACAGCAATGTAACATGGTGTCAACTATCTTGGACTGTAAATGGGAATACTGCTTAAAATATATATGAGATCGGGTTTTTCTGAATTTGGCCTGGGATTCAGTAAGCGCCCAAACAGCTGGGCATTGGTTCATAGTGGAAGGGAAAAATAAGGAAACAAAACATTATAAGCTATCACACACTTTATCTGCTTTGTTCTTTTGAAACCTCAAATTAACAGCCTGGAGGTCATGTCATCATCTTGTTTCCTAGAGATGTTTCTCCAGCACAGAAGAAAATATGTTGGCAAAGTAGTGAGGGAAATGTACACTATTTTCTGTAATTGGGAGACTCAAGTTACCAAGTCTTCACCCTAAAAGGATTTAATTTATTTAAAATTTAGATCTGATTTTTTAAAAAACAACTTTTTTTTTAAGAATGTGGCTGTGACTCAAAGTATTTTAGTCAGCTCTACTTGATATATCTTTTATTACATATAATTATGTAACTGGGACAGGTTGCCCGGAGAGGTGGTAGATGCCCCATCCCTGGAAACATTCAAGGTCAGTTTGGACAGGGCTCTGAGCAACCTGGTCTAGTTGAAGATGTCCCTCCTTATTGCAGGGTGGGTTGGACTAGATGACCTTTAAAGGTCCCTTCCAACCCAAACTATTCTGTGATTCTAATTATAAAAAGGTATATCTTTAGCAACTGGACAATGTTTGTACTGTTTTCTGGGTGTAATCTTACATTGTGACTGTTCACTGCACTGAAATTCTCCTATATGTATACTTACAACATGTGGGACACAGAGCAACATTTTTCTGAAACTTGTTGCTTTCAATACCTTTGTAAATTGTTGCTTTAGAATATATGAACACAGCCAGATGCAGACAGGAATGGACTGTCCCAAGGCCGGAAGCCTTCTGCCTATGTTAGTGCACAAATGTTACACCATGAAGTGTTAAGCCCTGACTCTTGGAGGTTATCAGCCTGTCCCAGGGGTTACTGGTTTGATTAGACAGCTGTCATAACAGCTGCTCTACCAGGTTGGCTGGTGTCTGTCCAGTATAGAGCATCAGAAGAACATGGCAATATCTGTTTGTGATGGTCCTTGTAAATACACGCTTAGCTTTTCTTAGGCTTTGGGTTTTCTGGAAGACATGGTGATACCGTTTTCTGATATATATGTTTATTTGAGATAATCTTATATGTAAATACATATATTTATAAAACTGTACAAATATTCATGTGTGACAGAGATAGGACGTGATAAATTGCAAGATTAGAATATTATTTATTGAACCACAAATATGATATGAAAACCTTACTATTTTAAAAAGTAGCAGCTGCGATGTTTTTTTTTTAACAGATGCACTCCATACTAGTAGGAGTTTTTCCATCAGAATAATGTGTCAAGAGGAGGGAAGAAACACACTATCTGTACTAGCAGTTTTTTCTTAATTCTGTTTACTATGATTTAATTGGATAAGGGCAAAAAAGCAACTCAAAGCACTGTATACATGATGGTAGTTTGTTCCCCAGAAGAAATTTTAGGTATACATATCTAGGTTTCTGCATGTGTATCACATCTCTGGTCAAATTTAATAGAAGTTAAACTGACTTTGATCATGAGGATTTGATCAGTATGTCAGTGCTGCTACATAAGCATTTAGGGATTTTTGACTTTGGATAGCAGTCAGCACCGTTCTTTAGATTAAGTTCCCCAGAGTTGATTCCTTGTTTAAAATGCTTCTAAAGGTATTTAGGGGCTGTACAGTTGCCAGTATTTCTATTACAGGCTATTTTAAAGAGAAAAGTCCTACTATTTAGGTTATGTCTAGTCTATACTCATGTTAACAGTTAGCTTGGTACAATACATGTGGCTCTGTACAGCAAACCAGTTGGTTGTGAGGCACTGACGTCCACACAATGTGTATTTTTTTTTTTATGGTTTGCTTTCAGGTAGCTCTAGCCTGGTCCCTTCGGCTGAACATGTAGTAGAGGATGGAGTATATTGTGTGCCCTCCTGGAGAGCATGTTCCAGCTTATTTTCTCAGAAAGAAATCCAATTCATGAGATGGTTTTGCAGTGGAAATAAAATGCAGGAAACAGGCATGATTGGGAGATCCGCTTTTATAGCGCAGTCCTGATTTGAGTAACAAATGTGGGTGTATCTGCATGCCTCTAAATCTGTCTCCCTGTTGCAAATGGGATCTCTGTGACAATGGCTCTTTTCAGGTTTTTTGTATTTTTATTTTCTCTATTCAAAATGCATCAGAGGAGTTGGGCAGGAAGCGATTTCTGATTCTACAAAGTACTTTGTGATTGCAGTTTTCCTGTTTTACCACCCAGGATAAGGTTGGCAGTTTTTAAACATCTTCATGAAAAACTAGGTTAAGGGAGAGAGACTCTCTGAAAACTGCTAGCAGTGTATTTTCTTCTGAGAAAGGTTGGTCTCCTGAGAAGACTTTCAGTTCCTGCTTTACCAGCTTAACTTTCCATCTCAGGTTAATGATGTTGATAAATGAACTTTGTGAACCAAAATTCTTGAGTTTTTGTTACAATTCTGAGTTTTACTTTACAAATAGAATCCAAAGGAACACAAAGCAGCTGGCATTAGGAGAACATTATCTCCGTAAATACAGATGCAAGCTGGTTGCTTTACAGTACTCTTTGTCTAGCATTATCTGATGTTATAGAAAGACTCGCAGAGCTGAAAATGGAAAGGGAAGAAGATGCACATGAAATACTAATGTAATTCCCGCTTGCTTGCAATAAAATGTGTTACTGAAATCTATTATCCATTGAAATAGTGTTAGGGTTACTAACTTGTCAGCCCTTTATTAAATATTTGATATATAATAATGATTAGATTTTTAATATATAACCATTAGTATAAAACTATATAGTATTACCATCACTGATCTGTATGAAGACTTTAATTAAGAAATAGATGTCTCTTACAAACAAACTTATTACTTTTTAATTTTCTCCTGAAGAATATATCATGAAATAGAACCAGAAGAGAACATCTATACTATCTGGATGATGTCTGAAAAGGGTTCTGCTATTTTTGCTTGTCTTTGTACAGATCTTTTCTTGGTACCTGCAGAGTGCTATACATTTAATGTGGAATGACTGGTAATTCTTTAGTTCATTATATATAAAGAATCAATAAATGCAGAGGTGAACGTACGCAATATGGAAGTTAAATACTGTTAGATCTTGTTGGTTATTTGTTTTTTGCTGTTTTGTTGGTGCTTTTTCCCCACTAAATTACTGATGTTAATGATAGCCACCATTGAAGGCAATTTGTTTAGTAATTTGATTACTAAGGGCCTTTTCTATAAATAAAAGTGTTAATTCACAGGACTAGCTGCTCCCTTGTAGAAGAAAAGCGTTGAAGATTTCATGTTTGGAATTGTATTATTTCTAGTTCTGGGCTTTGTTGCTCTTGTCTGTGCTTACCAACAGAGCTTACCAGAGATGTCTGCTATTAAGGATTACTTCAAAGGAGATGGGAATACAAGGGGAGTGCTCCACATATATTTAAACTCACTGTTAAAACTAGAAGTGCATGTTTTCTGGACTGATCCTCCTCCATGTACTTGCCCTAACAATGAACAAACCAAAAATTTTGTCTGTTCCTTTGAGATGCTAATGGGTACTCTTGACCCTTCATTTCAGCAGGCACTTACATTGTACAGGTAGTGAAGAGATGATGCTTATACTCTTTTCTGTTACAAAACCATATTTTTTTTAAAATATATGCTATATTTAAATAGCATTGCCTAGAGCCTTCATCAACAAGCAATTAAACTTTGGCTTTGAAGTGCTTTGCCATGATGAATTTGAGTACGGGCTTCTGTATCTGTGCTGTATCCTGAGGTTTCCAGTATGGCACAATGGATTCGTGGTCCCTGCTTCTCACAAACTGCAGACACTGATCAAGATTGCTACACATCTAGAATAAGAGACATGTATGCACATGCTATCAACCAGGATTATTCTGAGTTGGATACCTTTTGATTCCAGAGTTGTTTAGCCTTTTCAGAGCAGATGTCCAGGTGATGATCTGAAAGAATGTTCTACAACATAGCCTCTTTGAGTTAGAAAATGGCAACTTCTCCTTTCCTAGTAGATATGGCAATGGCTGTGGATTATGGAGGAGGAATTTCATCCAGGAGTTTCAAAACAGCCCTAGGCTGCCAAGATGTTAAGCGTGTGCATGTTTGTGTGTTTCTCACAAGTTTCTTCTCTGCATTGCACTGCAGAAAATGCACTGGTAAAGGATGGAACTGAAAGTTTCTGGTTATATGTTTTGCTTCAAGACAGTTTTGTTGTATTGGCTTGGAATGAGAACTGATAAGACACGTTAGAAATTGCAACGTTTTAGATGATTTGGAATAAGAATCCAGCTAAACTAAACAGAAAAGGTCCAGTTCTTTGAGGCACTTGCACGGTTTCTTTTGCTAATGAGATTTGTGTACTCAGACAAGTCAAATGATGTGTTTGGAGCCTCAGGGTTTTTCTTTGGCCAAGCCCTTTGTAGCAGGACAAACTCAATCAATCTCAATACAGCAGGAAAATTGACAAGAGTGCTTTTAAGCGGAATGTTGACTCAGTGAACATCTTTGGGGCATGTCAAAATGACCATAGGTACCTTCGGTTACTTGCTCATGGTCATCTTTAGGCAAACCTTGTTTAGGAGAAAATCTTCTATATTTTTCTTCCCTTGGTTTGCATTGGTTTATTAGTGTACCTTCCATCCTTGCTGCCTTCATTAGTACCCGTGCTGTGAATGGATTGCTGTAGGTGAGGAGATTTAAAATCTTGCTTGTTAGGTTTCAAGTGTATCTTGAGAAATGCATCTTGCACTTCAGAAATGTTTTCAATTAAAGCCTTTGAAAACTGTATTTACTCTTTAAATTCAACACTCAGCAGCTGTAGTAAGAAGTAGGCCCCTTCACAGGAGAATGGCTGAACTACCAGAGAGAGGACAGGGCTTTGGAAAGATTACATATGCCCTAAGAGGGCAAGGGCTAATTTGCTACTGATGGAGCTTTCTAAAGCAGTACAGGCCACTTAGCTGCACTAGTTTTAATGGCCTTAATGTGACTAAATCTCCTGCATTGCTGTGGCAATAATCAAACAATGGTTGCAACTTCTAATGTCCTTGTTATGTCACATGCAGTGGAGAAGACATTCAGTTCAGACATACAATGTGTGGTGGATCAGCTCTCGTATCAAAATGATTAGTTCCTGAAAGGCACAACAAATGACTCAAATGCATTGGAAGGTCATGTTAGACCCTGTTTGAAGTTGCTGTGTTTAAGCTACCAGCACATGAATGGTACCACCTACAACCTTTGCATGAATAGGTAAAATAGCTGTCATCTGCAGTGCACCGAGGGACATTTTCTCTCTCTTCTAAGCTGAGATAAATTGTATTAATACAGAGGACAGTTTTTAGAACTCCTATATGCTTGTATCAAGGCTGCAAATTTGCTGTCAATTGGCACTATATTTATATCCTTGCTATAGAGAAGTCCTGGACCATGATCTAAAAGAAGGCAGTAACCTCCATGCTCTACTTAAGTATTGCCTTAAGAGCGGGGGTTACATTATAGAGTGCTAGTGCACTGGCAGCAAGGAAAGGAAGGCAAGTGAATATAGTGGAAACAAGTGTCACACATCAGTACTCCTCCACTTCTCTGTGTGGTGCAAAGACTTTTAGAGCCATAATAACATGATTACTGGTGTTTCAGGAAATGGTGCCCTCTGTGAACCGTTTTTCAGTGTGTTGTGGAGAAATGCGTCTGTTGCCTCTTTGTGCAAATGGCATGAGACAAATAACCTGATAGGTAAATCAGTTCCAGTGTGGCATGTGTTGGACCGTTGCCTGGTAGTTTTGGGATACCATGCAAACTACATGTAAAATTGGAGTAAAGAGACAGCTGGTGTAGTTTTTCATGGCTGAGGGAAATCTTCATTGTTGAGCAGCATGTATTGCATCTGTCATGTTATTTTTTAATTATAAAGAATAAGAAGATGCTGAAATGTGTCTCCAGCCACTCTACTGTTTTATTTATACTGATTATAAACCAAACAACTTTGGCATTTCGGTGTATTAAACGCACAAATTAGCCTATTTACAAAAATTCATTTCCACTCTTTTCTTGCTGTAGTGGTCCACGCTTTACTCTCTTCATAATCCATACCAAATTCCCTTATAAATCTTTATTTTCTGTTAATTGCTATACTTCTAGGGAAAAAAAAGTTTCTGCTCACTTCCTCAAAATATGTTACTTACAAATTAAAACAAAGAAATGATAATTCTCTGAATTATCATTTGACCTCATACAGGGAAAGGAAGAATTTCCCTATGTAAAATGTACACCATCAAAATTGGCTGTCAGTGACAAAAGTGAAACTACGATATATCTTTTCTATATGACATTTAGAGCAGCTTCTTTTGGCAGTTGCTACCTTACAACCACACAGTTTCATACACTTGCTAACACATCATTAAAAATCTATCATTGTTAGTAATGTGTCATCATAGAAATCAATGGATAAGCTTTGCTGATCCTGTGTTTATCCTGCAGAGCAAGAGCATGTAACAAAACAACAACAACAACAAAGCTGCATTGTGCAGCATTATTGTTAATTCTAAAGCAGATTGCTGGAGCAAAAATTGCAAGCTAGCAATGAAGCTGGTAGAGTGTACAGTCTGAATTCTGAAATGGTCTTGTTTTAAAGTGTCAGGACTGCATCGTGTAGGAAATTGAAATTCTTTTTATCTGTTTGAATAAGGTGTTTGTTCTTGGTGCTCTCATTTAAACAGAAGACATTCTAAGTACTAGCTGTTGTCTCTGATTTGTTGGGATGATGATTCTTCTGAACACACTATTTAAAAACTATGGTTTGGGATGTTATTCTGCAAATTTCTTTTGTTCTGTGGAAGAATAATCTTTACCTTTACATAAATTACTGGCTTTGTCATAATTTATTGCACCTTCTGACATACAGTCACTCAAAATATTTTCTGCCCTAAATCTACCTAGTACGAAGGCAAAATAAGACACAACTTCAATATCTTTAGTAGCTTACAAGTATAAATTTGTATATGAGAGGAGGAAATAGAATAATACAGTAGAAATGAGCAGCAGTTATACAGCTATAAAAAAATTCATAGAAAGGACCTGCTTTAAACAGCAGGTAATACCAAGAATACAAATAATCTCCTTGAAAAAAGGTCCCAGGGCTTTCCCAGAGAAAAGAAGTTAACTAGGTGGCTGTCTTTTACTTACTATACTTAATCTGTGATGGTTGTTTATTACTATATGCTAGAAATAAGAAACCTGTTAGAATTTGATTTAAGAGCATTTATTCTGGGCTTTTCACTCGCTCCACTATAAAAAATAGTGTCTCTTTCAATACCAAAGCAAAAACCAAGGGGCAAGGATAAAGCAGCAAGTTGTAGGTAATATAATAAAGCCCATAATTTTTGTGAAGGGATGAAGTGCATCTCCTGTGAAGCTCTGATACTGAAGAGCTCCCAGGAAGAAAAATGGGAGATCTGCTGGGGTTAGTTTCATTTGTGGCAGAGCAGTGGGATCTAAAGTATTTGGGAAACCTAATGTACCTTCTGCTGGCCTTTAGACACTTTTTATATGATGGTAGGTAGTAACTAAGCTGATCTTTTCCCTCTATCCTTTTGCATTTTTGGTATCAGTGTAGGCTCTAGGACAAGACATGTACCTCATTTTACTTTCCAAAGCCTTCCATATTGAGGGCCGGATATTACTCAGCTTGTACAAGAATCCCATTCATAGTTCCTTACCATGAGTACCACCCAGAAACCCATTAGCCTAGTGTAGGGCAGAGGGCTGGCCACTCCTTTTTGGTCAGGTACCACATTGGAATAAATCAGACAATTCCTGCCCAAGCTTCTGGAAATAGGCAAGCCAAGATTTTCAAATATCAGAAAAATGTGAAGAGACCTTGCTACAGAGAGGTGGTGCAGGAATCTCAAATCTATGGGGAAACTAAAAGAGTTGGTAGGTTCATTGAGTGTGATACTTTCTGCATCTGTGTACTGCTGTCCTCTGTGCTTCCCTGTTGAGGGTTGGCACAGCCAGCTCACATTTCCACAGCAGTGGTGCATTTATGTCCTATATTGACTATGCCCAACTTTGAGATGCGCTGTACTTGGGGCTTATACTTTAGCTATACATGTAAGAAACCAGGTACCAAGTGTCTCAGTGTGGATTTGGCTACCCAAAATGGCTGCCCAAATTATAAAATGCTGATTACCCTGAATTGCATCCATATAATAGCCTAGTTTGATTTCCACTTTGATATTTAAAGGCGTAAAAAAAAAAAAAAAAAAAAAAAAAAAAAGTTGCCAGAAAAGGTAAGTGAAATATTTCTAATGTCTTCTAGTTTATGGATTGACCTTAAAAACATAACAACCCAAAACAGTATTTCTAATGAGAAAATAAATGGCAATCACTTAAAAAGAGACATGAAGCAAGAAAGAAAACTAATATTTAGCCCTGCAATCAAAGACATGGTCTGACTGCGTACAGTAGCTGGATGTTACACTATGTTTCCATTTTCTCATACATCTGCTTTTTTCTCAAATGTGTAAGAAATAAAAAGCTACTTATTCCTCAGTAAAACTGCTCTATCTCCTTAAGAGATAATGTGGAATAGGTGATCTGTCCCAACTCTCCAAATTGAAGTTAGTGAAGGAAATAAATAGGAGAGAAATGTAGAGCTGAGGGGAGGAAGAAAATACCATAAACAACTAAAGAACATGCAATGTGAAAATAAAAATTGGCGAGGATAGTGAAGACTAAAGAAGGGAAGGAGAAGTGAGAATATTAATGAAAGTTGAAAAGAGCAATTTAAAACAATTGGAGACACAAAAATGTCTAGACAAGTGAGAAAAACACTAAGGAAGTAAAAGAAAAGTAAAAGCAGTATGCCCCAAAGGTGACATTTTCAAAGGGAAGATGTGTAATTAACTAGCATTAATAGAAGTTGGACTATTAGCTGTTTTCTGAGTCTCTTAACATCTCCCTCATCTTTGTCATGGTGGTTATTTCATCATAAGAGAAAGATCTTTTTAGAAATTCTCTAGTTAGTTCTGCTGGTTTTGACATGTTAATTTACCAAAGACAAGTATTTCATTGAAAGGGATAAAATCTGACAAAATACTGTTTGGAATTGGGGGTAGGAAAAGAGAGAAAGAGAGTGGAAAGCCCATAGCCAAAAGGTGAGAGTACGGCCTGCTGGCGTGTCAGGACCCATCCTGCAAACTGGGAATTTTAAATTGTCTACCACAAGCTGAGCATGTCTCTTAACTGCTGGGCTGCTGGTTTTCCTGGAAATGGTCTTTTTGCTTGGTTTTGTTTTGTGCTATTTTGCCTTTTGCACAAAACTTTTGGAAAGGTGAGATCCACACTGAGCTCCCAAATCTGTGTTGGGTTTTTTTTGGTATGTTAGGGTTTTCTTGTGCACGCATGAATGAGAACTCCCATCGTTTCATCAGTTGCACAAAGAGCATCATCGGGTTATGTTTTTTGGTATCTATTCTTTGCCACAATTTAACTCTAGAGGTGCTTTGTTTATGTGCTGTATTTGAAAACCATGAGGTACTTCATACTCTAGGATTGGTGGTTAGCTAGCACCTTAGCATTGGAAGCAGTGTTTGGAAAACATTGTTTTCTCTCTCCTTTAAAGATAACCTTTTGCTTTCAAGCTACACTGTATTTATATGTAATTCATTACATTAGTCCTGCTCTAGTTGTTGCCTCTCCTTAGATACTGAACTCTGTTTCTCATTATCACTCCCTTTTTCCTGCCGAAGTGTTGTGTTTTTTTTTTTTCTACAACTCCTTTATTTTTCTGTAGTCAACACCCTTTCTCTAGGCCTTTATTTTGAATTTAACAAACACTTTAGATTAATTCTCCACCTTCCACAGGTGCCTGGAGGACAAGAGACTGGGGAAATGAATGCTGCTTGTTATCCCTTTTGTGTGTTTGCCAACCACTGTCTTTGGTCACAAACTTTGTCTCAGCTTTTTGTTTGTTGTCTGAAAGGGCAAATTATGTGTGTATGCATATATATACACACATCTATATAGGTGGATACATACACACACAAATATGTATATACATATATTTGTGAATTTAAATACCTTTCCTGGTAATTCTCAGTTAATAGTCTGCTCAGTTAATAGTCTGCAGTATTTGTTTTTCTGGAGAGTGAAGTGAATGCTTTGAACTTGTTTTGCTTTCACTGGAGTTACTAGAAGGGACATATACAAATTTGGCTGGCCTTCAAAACATTACCAAAATGCTTCTAATTACTGTCATTGTGTCACCACCTGTGGGGCGCTACCTTCTAGCAGAGTGGGTGTGCCATGGTTTGCTTTAGTTTTAATGCTATTAATAGGGAAAGCACAGAAAGACGTGATCATGTATGAACTCCTGAGTATGGTACACACACCTGGGAGTGCATGAAGTTTCCCAGCGTCAGACCCATTGTTCCCCAAGCAGAACCATTTGTTTATAATTGGAATAATAAGCATATTTTGGCAGTCCTCCATCTGAGGAACATGTGTAAGAAACAAGTGTCAAGCCAAATGCATTACTTGAAGCCTCAAATTAGACTTGAATATGCAGTTATAAAAGGGTGTTTTGAAACATCCTTTGTCCCAATAAAGTCTTTCAGTCTCAGTAGCTCAAAGAGCTGACAGTCAGGGTTTTGCAGACTCTGACTTTATTGCATTACTTTTCTGTACATTTCAAGAGCATCTTACATTCAACAGCTGGAATCACAAGGTACTACTTTGATGTTGTGTTGATGAAAATTTGCTTTTTTGGGGTGAAACCTATAACTTTGTTCTCTTGAATAATAAATAAAATGCTGGGTGTTTAGCTTGTTCTAGCTCAACATAGAGCTGCTTCATTTTCAAAGCTTCTGGAGGCCATGAGTGGGAGGCTGTCAGGTGGAGAAGCCCTACAAACCTTTGTCCTTTTGAACTAGGTTGCAGAAATCTTGCATTAAATCACAGTGCTCTTGCTTGGCATTATTGAGTAACTAGGTGACCATGTTGCATGGTGAAGTGGAGCTACATGAGCAGAGTAATACCCAGCTTCCAGGGAAATGGTGAGGAACTGGATGTCCAGTTTTAAGGAGGTGGATTGCTTCTTATTATCATGCAGGAGGACCCTGGGTTTACTCTGCTCTAATCACTTGTATAGTTCTGATTTCTTTTATTATGTATCTTAAATTCTTCCAACTCATGTTTTTCCTGGCTTTAGCACCCCACAGAATGAAGCATTTTCTTAAGGATTGATTCTGCTTGGATTGAGGTAGGGACAGGAAGAGAAAGTTGAGAAAAACAAAAAGCTGATATATGCAAAAGGCATGTGTATCAGAGTTCCTGACCCATTTAAAATCTTACAATGCATAAACAGAGCCACTTGCAATGTAGTTTATAAAGACTCTCATTGAAACTTATAATTAGAGGTTACACAAGGGCAGGTAACATTTCAGAAACAGGTAAGACATCTGACCCAACATGCCTGCTTACTGAAATGGAACGGCCTTAGGCTCTCCTGAGATCATTGCAGAGTAACTCCACAGATTTCGATTAAAGGACTTTCCTTTGCCTCCGTGCAGGTTTGTCCTTTAAGAAAATGAAATATTTTCTTGCTCTTCAAACTTCTGTTTTTCAGCAGTGCCAAAGCTCCTCACATTATTTAAAATGTTTTAAAAACTGGCAATCACTTACCAGACTAGGGAGGGGGGAAAAAAAAAAAATTATTCTGCATTTCACCTTTACTAGTTGGTGTGCTTATTAGCATTCTCATTCTCCCACCATGTTCCCTCAATGTTAGCATTTACCCCCACCTCAGCTGATAAAATTTAGCTGCATGCTTTTCCTTTATGCTTTTTGACAGTTGCTGTAGAGGCTTTACAATTGGAGGCATTTGAAATCGCCTGCCAGTATTTTGCGTTGCTGGCTTTTAAATCAGTCTAATATTAGGATACTTGCACTTTTCACCCCTTTGGCTCTGAGATCTGAGTGTGCTGTGTACCAATTTGAATTTAGCATCATGATCCCATGTTGTTTGTTAAGGGGTAAATTAAGTGACCCATCTGCCCAAAATGATACAGCATGTCACTTGCAGAATTCCTGATCTAACTTCAACTGATTGAAACAGGTAAAAATGCCCTTCTCATTCACTTCTAATCTTTTCAGTCTTGTAATCTCTTTTAGGATAACTGGTGAATGCATCGGACCAATTTCCTGGGCTGCTGTCACCACTTTTTTCCCCTCATGAGTGAAATGCTGAACTTCTTGAGGAGAGGGAGGGGAAGGTGGCCTTGTCCAAGGAGGGCAGTTCAGGAGCAGGCTGCTCCAGTCCTCAGTGGATAGAGAGCAGGAGAGTGTGCCCTTGGCACCTGGTGGAGGGGCATGGATGGAAAAGGGTGCAAACCCTGGGTAGAGCAGAGCCTGTTCCCTGGCTGTAACCCATCTCATCAATTGCACACATTTAAAACTCAATCATCAAACTTGTTAATGCAAGGTGAGGGACCTGTAATTCCACATAAATCTCTTGGAGACTACATGGAAGCAGGAATGCCATGGTAGAGAATCTGCTTGTTCTTTGCTTTTTTGAATAATACCTGAACCAACTGACAGATTTTGCAAGTGTATCAGAAATAGACGCGCGGTGAGATTTTACATGCCAGCTGCCCTGATCTAACACAAATCTGTCATTCTTCTTGCTACTTAGTCTTCTGCCAGGTTAGTGAGCTAAACCATCTCCAAGCAAGTGAAAACAGTGGGGCTGCATCACCGGGGGCAGGAGCGGGAGGAGAGTAAGATCACCCCATTTGGCTGGCAGCAAGCCGTTCGATCTGTGAAATGCCAGTCCCATTCCTGAGCTGTGGAAAAGAGCAATAAGCAATGTTCGAAGATGTATGCATTCATTTTCATGATACATCTTTTCTTAAGGAAATCCTGTGCAGACTGAGAGTCTCTCCCACCCACAACCTCTAGGCACGTGTTACCACCTGCATAGCATCCCTGAAGTTGTTCAGTTCAACTGTTTATGAGGATGTGAAGTGAATGGACCAAGGCATCAACCAGGCTGGAAGATAATCCAGTAAGAAAATGTTATGCTTAACCTTGATCAGTTCTGGGTTAAAAGTCAAGTTTACTATAGTTACCTTCATTATTCCTGCACAGTAATATTTTAATTTTCTGCCTTTCCTCCCCTTCCCATAACTATAAGGATCCAATTATTTTTCCGTTGCTTAAATCAGTGAGAATTTTGTTAGGTTTGTGTCCCAGGAAATAACAGATTTAAATTCATTCAGTTCCCTCTTCCAGAGGAGTTAATCCAGGGCTGTATGGTTACAACCGTGGGGGCAGACTGAGGCTATGCCTGCTCTTCAGTAACTGTGCAGGAGAAATTTTCTGGGGAGTATTTCTATGTCCCTATTTAGATTCACTCCTTTCCTGTGAAGGCTCATTATTTCCTCACCATCTGATGGTCCCAATCTGAAATGAATGTCTTATGTAGTTTGGGTGGTAGGCCCAGAAATGTGTGTCTGATGTGAATAATCTAGCTGCTTTTTAATATAAATAATAATGCTATAGGAAAAATGTATGGGTAACAACAAGGACTGGGGATGTTGAGGTGATTAAATGAAAAAAATGCAGAATATCTATATCTGCACAGGAGGTAATATGCTTCTTACTATATTTTCTGGACTTATTTCAGTTTGAATGAGACCACTTGTATTTTTAAGCACTATTTGATGGGTATATTTCAAAAGACAACTGTGGATTTCAGAAATTCTACCTTTTGTGTCAAAATCTGGTGATGTTTGACACGTTGCTGTGACCTTGTACTAAACTTTTCTTTGATTTCACATCCATGTTTTTCATATTATCATGTTTCACACTAACACAGATTCTACAGTCTGTGAAGGGCGAGATTGTCCTAGTAGATACGTTCACAGAAGTGACAGTCTTTATACATGGGCTTCTTATTTTCCCCGCAGCCTAAATACAATCCTATACTTCTTTTATGCTCATTATACTATTATAGAAGATGATCCTATCTTCTTAAATCTACACTACCTCAGAAATGGCAAAGTTTTGCAGGTTTGCTAAATGTGATGATTTAACTCTCGGAATAAAGTTGCTTTTAGATGCCAAGGCTGTTCCACATAGGATACTGTTAATACGTGGAATACACTGCCATGAGCAGTACTAGAGCTAAATATTTTTAAACATCATAACCAAATAATTTTTGACTCTTTATAACAGACCAAACCTTAGATCTTTATTCTATGAAAGTATGTGTTCATGCTCTTATTGATGTAAGCATTCCCATATGCCATAGTTATCCTTGCACCCTGCTCATCTCTACTGGGATTTTTTTCTCACAGTCAAGAATTTTGTACGTTGGCTGGAATTTCTAAATACACAACTGGGCTACAGGCAGGAAGAAATCCAAATACACCCACTGAATGTGTGCACATGTAGGTTTTACGATACTCTTCTAATAAATTTGTGCTTCTGCTTTGTGTTAGATTGTCTTTGTGTGCATAAGTTTATATGAGCCTGTAGCGAATGAATGGTTTAGGCTACTTAAAAAAAATCACTGTCAAGGCTATTGGTAAAAGTGATTTTAATAGAAGTTTATAAAAATATGACTTAACAGAATTTGATGTCAAGGTCCACTCTATTACTAAAACATATAAAGGAAAATCAAATTAGAATCGAATCAGAATGGTTTATACAGAGAGACCAGAGAAACAAAAGGGTAAAGAGGACCCTCCCACTGAGTCACGAGGTTCAGAATGGACCTCCTTGCTTTCGAAACCTCTCAAAGAGGAGTTTAGGTGCAGCTGAATGCAGACTTAGTCTCAGACTTGATCAACCGTTCATGTCTAAGGGAAAAAGTACAAGGAACAAAGAAATCCTCCTGTTGAGTGACGAGGTTCAGAGAAGACTGGCTAGGTCCACTCCGAGTCCCAGACTTGGACAATGGTTTATGTCTAATGGAAGAAAGACAAAGAATAGGTAAGATCCTCCCGTTGAGTCACGAGGTTCAGAGTAGACCCCTTCGCTTTCTAAACTCCTGCTGGCGCTTAGGTGCAGCTAGGTCCAATCTTAGTCTCAGACTTGGTCAATGGTTTATATCTAAAGGATTACATGTATTTAGCAGCAATCTGAGGTTCATTCACAATTTAAGGTGGATCATAATATTTTAGCAGCACTTAATCATTGATTAGTTTAACATTTGTAAAGTCCGTTAATAGAATTTTCTACAGTCGCAACAGTGACTTAATTACAGATTGAAATGGTAATATTTATACTATACTTGCTATTGAGTACTCAGATTGATTCACGCACGCACATAGACACCAAGAGAGATAGAGAGATATATATAGATAGATATGGACAAAGGTATACCTGTTAAAAATTCCCCTCAAGTTCTGTGAAATATTCACTTCAAACATCTCAGCATTTCTCAACAGACGAGGGTTGAGCCTCGAGGAGGAGAAGGTTTCGGCAAAGGTCCTGTCGCCAGCTTTCAGCGGCGGTCCTCTGATCTTCGCGAACCGGAGAGTTCATGAACTCTGAGAGGCGTCCCGCTCAGAGGGAGATACTGGTTGCAGCCTGCTGTGGTTCAGGAGAGCTCAAAGGGCCTCACTTAAGACCTCTGTTTATAGGTTCACAAGATGATTGGCTTTAGTCATCAGCAAGTTACTGGAAAGTTACTGGAATTCCAGTAACACTGGTACCATTCCACTCAGGCTACAATCCGGGTAAGAGATGTTCCAAGGCTGTCAGGGGATGACTGATTATTCCCTCTCTCTACCTGCCTGGGCCAGGTAACATGAGTGCTTGGTACAGTCAGTGCTGCTCCCCACCTTAGCCATGCAAGAGTTCCTGGTATGGTCAAGGGACGCTTAACCACCCAACTGATGGCACAAAGGCCGAGGACTAACTGGAGTTCCTGAGATCGCAGAGTGGCCCAGGAGTGGGGATGGGCAGGTGGGGAAGGAACACACCATCACAGAGCCTCAGAGAGCTCAGACTTGTAATGCTATACAGAGCATGTATCCATGTTTAATCCTGTGAAATCCCAGAGAAAAACTATGACAATTCTATATTGACCTATATAAACTATGATAATTCTATATTGAGGTGCTTACCTTAAATGGAGGGAAACGGAAATTAGTTTACAGGATAAGGATATGTTGAACACTGAATCTAGTCTTCCAAAGGCTGAAGAGTTATTCGAAGTGCTGAGGTCTTGTTCTTTTGCTATTACTCTTATTTGAAACAGATCTCTCTTGTTCTAGGATGCTGTATATTGCAATGACTGATCCAGCTCTGTTACTTTGAAATGAGTATGTAATTATCCACACCCCTTTTAAGAGTGGGATGAGTCTTTGACAGCTACATTTTTTTTTTAACCATGTAACAATACCTAGTTATTTCTCAAGCAATCTACTTGTAGTCTAAATTTAGGAATTGTTTCTCAAGCCAGCTGTTCTCAGTAAAATTGAGAAATAGAGCTGATTTAGTGGTTTGGTGAACAAGAGTAAAGATTTCCTAAACGTTAAATTTTGCACTGTTTGAAACCCG
Organism: Gavia stellata; assembly: GCF_030936135.1. Classification (NCBI taxonomy): domain Eukaryota; kingdom Metazoa; phylum Chordata; class Aves; order Gaviiformes; family Gaviidae; genus Gavia; species Gavia stellata. Next base: position 31,307,721 of record NC_082599.1, read on the forward strand.
AATTTAATCCCCAAACAGTCCAGCCTTGCTCAGAAATAAGAATGAGAAAACATCTGTAGAGTGTAATGGCAAAAACCCCCTAAGGTTGAAAGTAATTTATCATGGAAGGACAATCAGAGTTAACTTCTGGGAATTTGTCTCTCCATGTAGTGCTTAGATTGGGTAGAAACAGTATTTTGAATTATTATTATGAAAACTATAAGCTGTCACTGAAGGTGATTATCCTTTAAAGAAACTATAGTCTTTACAATTTAAATGATGCAGAGCAATTCTGAAATGAGTTTTTATGCCAACATGGCTTTCTGTGGTTTACTTTTCCTGGCAAGAATGGAATATGAACATATGTGGCATACAGTATACGCACAATCGAGTTAAAGTGTATTTGCAGAAGGCAAAGGTTTCTTCCAACATTTAGTATGTTAAATGGTTACGTAAGCAGCGATTGCTTTATTTTCCAGAGACTCTGTAGCATGTACATTTATAATACAAAATCCTACAGAAAGATTTTTCCAACTTGGTTTGCTAGTGTATCACCACTGCAGAAGTAGTAATTGGCTAACTATCTAGGCAGATTTGCTCAAGGGAGGAGCACCAGCTGCTCAGGAAGCATTGTACACCATTTTCAACTCCTTTGTGCTAGTTTTGTGACTAAGAGAAGGGCATGAAACCATGCTCAGGTTCTCAAACCACAAGTGTGCTGCTTGTAGCACAAAATGGAATAGGCCCAAGACTCCTGCAGAGGTACTCTTGTGTAACGAGTTTGTAAATAACCATACTTCAGCTAAGAGGAGGGGTTTTTTGTTGTTTTTTTGTTGTTCTTGGTTTTTTTTTTTTTTTAAACCTTGCAATCTCTGAATGAGGGGCATAGGATTAGTGGGGCAGACTTCACACCACAGACACATTTTCTCAGAAAGGGAAAATCACCACCTGTGGAAGTCTAGGAAGAGTCTTACCTCCCACAGCTGTATGTAAGGATGACAGTGGGGCAGGGTGCCTAAACCTCTGTCCTACCTAAGTGCTATTCTAGGGCATTGTTGTGAGGTGCGTTTATTTTATTTGTGTGTTTATTTTTAACTAGACCAGTTCTACAGCAGTTTAAACACCTACGCAGGCTGTCCTGATGCCTGGTATTTTCAAGCTTGGATTTGCTTATAATGCACTGAAATTAAAAGGAAAACCAAAAGTATTTGTAGGCCTATTTTCAAAGGACTTGTACTTAAGAATAAGGTATCTGTCCTTACTACCTTAGCAATGTCAAGAGGAAATTCAGTAAAGAAGAATAGATTGTTGAGTTTTTTCTCTTCTTCTAAAGCTATTTCCTAGTCCTATTTCCCTTTCAATTACAAAATCTTGCAAAATGAACCATATTGCATTATTGCATAGTTTTAAATGACTGTTCACCATCTTGTGCCTCACAATGATTTTCTTTTGCTTATTGAGGAAAACACTACACCGAGGAAAAGCTCTGTCCCTGCAAGGCATTTTTAGTCCTGTGGTGTTAATGAAGAGATGTGGAAATAATTGGAATCTGTACAACTGAGGTACCGGATACATGGAGTTCACCACTCTTGTCTCTGCTACTTACCACTACAATAAATATTAGAGATGTGGACTGTACAGACCAGGCCATGAAGGATCTATACTTATATTGGAAAGAATATGGGGTGGTAATTGCTGATAATCTACAGGTAAACAAAGAATCATCGGGAGCGGGCATGTAATGCAGTAGTGATCCAATTCTTTGTGTATGCATAGTATATCCTAAAATAATAGCATACAATACTGTGAGACACTCTAATCCTCTCTTAGGCCACATGGACTCATGCTGCTTTGTGTTGAGAGTGTGGATCTAGTGCCAAACACGGATGGCCAGCTCCACCACATTCCTCCAAAGCAGTAGTTAGTAGATGTGTGTTCTCCTAGTTTTGTTTGTGGTTTGGTTTTGTTTTCTTTTCTTAATTTTATGTAGCCAGTCTGGAGTTACTGATTGAAATTATGAAGCATGTGAAAGAATAAGGTCATTGACTCTTATTCTTTTAAAGTAATACTACTAAATGAAAGTTATCAGCTAGATCAATACTGCATTTCCAAAGCAAATTTCAAGTCACTCTGCATGGGTTTCGTCTCTAAATTTTAGATGACTACACAGGAGCTGTCTGCAGTTGAACTGACCATCTGACCTCTCTTAGCATCCATGTGATATGTTTATAAGCCCAAGCTCACATACAGGATCAGGGCAAGCACTGGTGCACAGCAGGGCACAGTTGTGAACTCCGTCTTACCGGCAGCCTGAGCAACCCCATGTACCCTAAGAAGAAGGGACAGCATTGTCGTTGCCTGGCAGCATTGCCATCTGCTCATAAGAGGGCAGAAGGGTTGCCTGGTGTTGCTTTCATACAGCAAGGACATTGTGCACTGACCTGCAGACTGCCTGTACCTTAACTTTGTGGCCAGGCAGAGCCACTGTAGGTGAAGTGCTGGGCACTGACTTGGTCCCTGGCCTGGCCACTAATGATACAGTATAAATGTTAACTTTGAGTCTAGGTTGCAAAATTCCCCTTCCTCTGTCTTGACTGTCTGTACATGAAATCTGGCAATGAAAGCAAGCAGAACATAAATTATGCTACCTGAAAACAGCACTGAAAGGCCACTAACTTCATCATCCTTTTGTTCCAGCAGCAACTTTTATTCTGGCAGTCGTGAAGGATCTCTTGTTCGTTATTATACCTTTACTCTGCTGAACAGAATCCTTCTGTTCCAGTACCAAATATTCTGCCAGCTGTCTATCACCAAGTGGCCATGATGTACTGGAGTTCTGGTTTATTTTCTTTCCCACTTCCATTTACAGAATAACTAAATTGCTCTCTGTGAAGGATAAAATACTGAAAAAGAAACCTTCCTTAGCTGCTGCTGTTGGGATACCATAGAATGGGTTTCTGTTAATTTTCCAACCTTAATTTAGGTTGGAAAAAATGAGGTATTTTCTTTTTTTCATTGAATATTCACTCTTTCTATAACAGGCTTCTGGAAGTTTTTAACACTGTATTGGCAAAACATTAAACAGAATAAATAGGTTTTTTTCTTAATTGATATCTGAAGTTCGTAAGCTTGTGAAGTGAGCACTTACCTTCCACCTGCTCCCCCCCACCCCCTTGACTTTCTTAGTCTCTGCAGTGTAAGAAGTTAAGCTTCTTCCTTTGAAAGATATTTATGTTACTATGGTGAGGAAAGCATGTAGCTTTTAGAGCTGCAGACTAAATATAGCTATTTTCATAATCCATTTTAAATATTATGCCAATAATTTGCTGGAGTAATTTATATTATAGCAAGCATGATCTGTTTGCCCTAAACATATGCACATACACATGCTTACAAACATCCTAGGAGCTCAAGAGAAGAAACCAGCCCTGGCTTTAAACCAGCACCCACTTCTGAATCCAGAACTGGCTAAGTCTAAGATAGCATCCTTTCCTATTCCAGAAGTGCTTTTCTGGTAAACGTAAGGGAGAGGAGAGATGGTTTCTAGGCTTCCACAAATTCTTCATTTTAGTCACTTTTTTTTCTTTCTTTTCATAGTGGGTATATACACGTAACCAGCATGACCTACCTGATCAGGGTTATAATTTAAAACAAAAGCTAAAAGCAGAAAATAATGATATTAAATCTGGAAAAAACAGTAACTTTAAAGCATAATTGGGACTCTATAGGAACACAGTGTGGAATTGTATACCATCAGTCTGACAACAATCTTTTATTGAAGGTGTCACTCATGCAGCTCCAAAATAAAACTGGAAACAGGCTTTTAATTTTTCTGACTTGTTGGCTTGGGTTATATTAGAAGATACAGCTGTTTAATTGTGCTGGAATTGTTTTCTGGTATGTATAAACACTGGCCATAGTATACATAGATTATTTGGAGGGATGGTGCCTTAAGTTACAACCATATTCATAAATAAACTAATAAATAACCTTCTAAGTTAATGGCCACTAAAGATCTTAATATTAAATAGAGTCTCTGAATTATTCACCCTTTCTTTTTTCCAAGTATGGATAATCAGTGTACTGTGAGCTCAGAAATGCTCTTTCCAAGAGAATGGTCAAGAGTAGGCTCAGGAGTGCTCAGCTGATCTATTTGCACGCTTGGTCAAGTACATTGAGAGTATTTGAAGGATCTGTGTCTGAGATGGTGTATAATATCACTTAGGAAAGGCTGAAGGAATAATTCATTACTGTGTTCCTGCTTTTTGTGCAAAGGTTTCCTGAGAAATTATCCTGTCAAAAGTCTGCAGTAGCCTGGCAGTGAATCAGACCTTCAGTTTCTAGACAACTTCGGTGCAAAAGACCCAGCAGTACATAGTTTGGTGTCAGTGCCTGGTGAGGCATGGGTATCCCCACCTCAGAGAGACACTGAGGACTACTGAGCTGTGAGATGGCTGGTGAAGAAGGGGTATCTGAGCTGGGAGCCCTGGCTAGTGGAATGAGGCTGCAGCTCTGGGGGCGAGTACAGGCAGGGGCTGGGAGTGGGCTGTGCACCTGCGCAAGCTGGGGGGGAAGTCCCACTGATGGTTCTGTCTCGCTGGATTAGGATTTTTAGGTGGAAGATACATTCTGTTGAAAAATTTTGCAACTCTGCTTACTGTATCAGCCACTCAAGCCAAGCACCTAAAAAACAGGGTGTGCACAATTAGTGACCATATTTGAGGAGTTGCCTTAATGACCTGTTTCTCATCACACATGAGCAAGATGAATGGGACAGAACCTGACTAGAGAGGGTCATGCAATCACCCCAGTCACAAGACTGTCCCTTGTCTGCTTTCCTTCCTCGGGCACAGCACACTTTTTGCATTCAGTGTCAAATGAGTCACAAGTCCCATGCACACCTCAGCTTCCAGGGCTCCCCAGTCTTGGTTCATCCCCCAGCAAAAGGAACTTGAATGAAACTGTACCATTTATGCAGTGTGACCTTACACTTAACTTGATCTAATGGGAAGGTGACACTGGAAAGGGCCAGCCTGTTCATCCTCCCCTGTGACAGGTGACCATCCATGGATCCACAAACCTTGCAGATTGTCTTCAGGGTGAGCCAGCTCACTGCATAATCAAAGAGAAGACAGCTTTTTATTTTTCTTTTCCCCAGCAAGGTTAACTTTCTATTTAAATGATTTACTTTGCATATTTGGGGTCCCTTGGTTTAATGGAAGGGAGGTGGCAGGAGGGCACATCCCATCAGAGAAGGAAGAATAGAGTGGCGCTTTCAGCAGCACCAGCTTTATGCCAGCTTAGCCTTTGTGTCAGACCTTGTGCTTTGGCTGTGACCAGAGTTCTCTGCAACCTTCTCATGTGCTCTGTGTTGTGGTGTGTTTGCTAAATACTGAGAAAATAGATAGGTATGATAAAGCTGAATTTCAGGAACTTCCTCGTTAATCAGGAAAACTTGTGGCAAAGCTATCATGAGCTAAAATTGTGGTGCTATAAAGGCAAAATCATTTCCATTCAGCACACTCCAACACTAGTTAAAGGTTGCTAAAACCCCCTTAATTGTGAGCAATCTTGTTTGCAGAATTCCACCCTAGCTGGAGTTGTGGTGGGCTGTTAGGCATTGTTCATTTGATTTGATGCTTTTTTTGAGAGATATCTGAAATATGAAACAGTATTTTCTAGTTTAACTTGCTCGTGGGGACTTCTGAAGTGTTTCGTTCTGGTTTGCCTGTATTTAAACCTGGGAAATGTTGATGAAGGTTGTGCCTAGTGAAAGCCACTCAGACTAACAAAGCCGAGAAACAAGTACAGATTGTGTTCTTGGACAGTAGGCACAGCAGTGCTGTTCAGTGAGATAACCAAATGGAAAAAGAAATAAGAATTACCTGCTTTTTAAAATACGGATTTTTCCTGTTCTTTTTGTCAACATGACTTGATCTACACCTGTGATTTTGGCAGCGTCAGAGGAAGGAATAGTTAAAGGTTGCTAAAACCCCCTTAATTTTGATAAAGCTTTTATCAAAGAAAAACAACAGTCTGCCTGGCTTTAGAAAGTGCATCAAAACTCTAATTCTACTAATGTTTTTATAACAGTCTTGTGACCATGACTTTCAATGAGCTAAGAAAAAAAAATTATAGCTGTTTTGCAAGCTCTGTGTGCTTCTCATTACTAATTATTGACTGTTTGTAAATGTTGTATTGCAATAGTCCCATTTCATTTATGTCCTAGTTGATTGCTCTTAAATGTTTCATGGCTGTATTGTATTTACTGATAATACACCTATAAATTGAAGTTTAATTTCGTTTTTCCCTTTCAGAAATATGTAAACCTAGCATCAAACCTAGGATGTTCTAATTCAGTATTCTGTGGCTGTGCTGCATGCAGAACTGAGCTGTTGAGTGTTCTAGTGCAAGTAGCTTTATGCTTTCATTTGGTCAAACCCAGCAGGGATAATGATTGAATCAAAAATAACAAAAGAAGTAGGAACATCCTAGCAATGCATATCAAACCAGCATTTTTTTATTTGCATAAAGATGTTTCTCCATATCAGATACTGGCAGTATTTTTATGTTTGTAGGCCTGCATCTAAGAGTAAGTAATTACAGTAGATGGTAAAGTTCCAGACTTTGATCCTAATTTAACTGAAGTCAATGGAAGTCTTGCAGAGGGATGTAACCCTTTAAGCCTGTTAGTTTTTAAGTAATTAGAAGCTGCTAAACTGGATATCTCATAGAAAACAACTTGTATTTCCCAAACTCGGTGATTTCACGGTGTATAAGAAAAGTTTGCCTTGACCAGCTAAGTGTGAATTGTGAGCATTACCCTGTATTTATTTGCAGAGGGAAAATTCTGTTAGGGTTCGATTTAGGTTGCCATTTCAGGAGCAACTGAGCTGATCCAGTGTTGCATTTCTATTGTGAAGGGGAAGTGTTTCTCCACCTCTTCTCTGGCCTTTTCCTGCAGGTTGACCCCCGTGCCCCAGTCCCTTGTGGCTCTGGCACTTACACTGCGCTTTGTGAAGCCGTGCAAGTCAATAGCTCCATAGAAAGCTATCCAGTTGTTTTTGCTGGGTTACTTTCCTGCTGGGTTAGCAAATTGATTTAATTCAAAAAAGGGATCTGAGAAACAGCAGAACGGATGTGAAGGAAGGAGGGGGAGTGTGTGGACATGAGTGGGGAGAGCTTTGTGGGGGGAAGTTCTCCCCTTCAGTGGCTGCAAACTGTGAAACTGCTGGAGCTGGCTAGTGAAAGCTCACCCCTTAGCTGGCATTTGCCAGCTAAGACTTCGCTCAACCGCTGTTCCCTGATCAGGGCAAATCTGTTAAAGCTACAAGTTCTGGGGTGCTTGCCACTGAAACGTAGTTTGGGTAGCGGGAGGTGATGACTGAAAGGGAGCTCAGGAACAGGCTTTTACCAAAAAGATTTTAATGCAGTTTTCAAAGAGCTGGAGCTGCCTTTCTGGGCAGTTGCGGGCTGACGGTTTAAACACAGCTGCGGTCTACAGTCCTGTGAGATGTGAACTTTGCAGCTGTGTTTTCTGTTTGGTATCAGTTCCTGCTTAAAGAGCTTTCAGCTCTTGAAATCAGCGTTTATAGCCATGGAATTTTTAGAGATTTTTTTTTTTCCTTTTTAATATTAAGTAAAGCAAATCTGTGCTCTTCTGAAGTCTTTTGTGGAGTAAGAACAAAAAAAAAAGAGCCAGATCCTCTCTAGTTGTCAAAAATAGAATCACTCTATGGTTAGAGAACTCCTGTAGTGTGCTTGGATCCCAGAACCCAGTATTTTCTGCTCTTTTATTTTTCTTTAAGTCCTTGCCCGCCTCAGGCAGAAGGACTTTATCTTATTTCCCTATATTTCACATAGGAGTTGTAAACAACTAGAATAGTGTTTTATTCAATGTTAGAGGATGTCTGATGTGTTTTTGGCCAAATAGTTCTCGAATGGGACTAGTAAGCATACCTAGTGCCTAGAGATCTAACATAAACAGGTATGCACCTCCACAGAAGAAAATCCTTAAGGTGTTATTTTTATTCCCGTTTTCCCCATTTTTGTTCAGAAAATTCCCAACCATGTGTAGCATTATCTTCCTTATTTTTACATTAACATGAAATGTAGATCTAAGGAGGAACATTCCGAAGCAGTGTTTACTTTTTCATTGCAAAGAGACAAGATATTTCTGGAAAACAGATGTTGTTTTCGAATATGTCTGAGTAAATAGATTTTAAATATAACTAAGAGTACATAAGACCCCCACGCCTTTACTGATTTTATTTTTTTTTTCCCCAGCTGTGAAATGCCTTCCTGTTTTCAGGGTAACAAATATTACTGCATTGTTCCCAGATAATTTATATATTTGTTTATTAACATGTCTGAAGGGTTACATTGGGATGATCTTATGATTAAGGTAAAGTCTGGAAGTGTGGGGACTGCCCTCCAGCTCTGCTGTAGTTTTCCCTTATCACTAGTTAATCTGTGTATAAGGCTAACTTGACTTTTTTTTCCTCATGTGAAAATTTTCAACCAGAAAACCATAACCACAGTCTGGTTTTCATGATATTTTAATGCAAACCTTCAAGTTAATGAAAAAGTTGTAAACTTGAAGTATTTCAGACAAAATATCATTAATATCAGACACTTTTTCCAAAAACTTTTTCACTGAAAAGCTTTACTGGAAAGTGGTTAAGACGAGGCATCTTCAGTCAACCCCATTCTTTGTGCCTTAAATTTCTAACCTGTAAGTCAGGGTAGTACTGTCTCCAAAGGTTTGTCTGTGTGAGATGTGGCCAGTGAAGTTGTGTGACCAGAGGCAGGAGATATAGTTCCTCTTTTCAGACAGGAGAATTTTGGTAAGAAACCTAGTTACATATGAAGCTTTCCAGGATTTCTTGCAGAGGGAATGTGGCGCCAGAGCCTGCAAATAGTCAGTAGAAGTCCATAAGGCAGTCAAGAAGGAACAGAAGAGGAAGTGACAATGTATGTAGTCATTAAGCTGCACAATTTTGGCAGCTTGAGGAAAGACACTGGTTTCGCAGTGCAGAACTTCCTGACTGCAACCTTGAATAAAAAAGTAGATGGGGTTCCTCAAAATCCACATGAGGGTCCTGGAAGGAACTAAAAGCACCGAGTAAGGTGTTTTGCCCCAAACGTGTGAAGTGCAACCTACCCCTTCAGTGAAAAGGCAGAGTCCATGCTAATTAGGTAGAAAGACTTAAACATTACATGGATCTGAGAAAAAAGTTTTGGCTCAAGTTATATATATTTTTTTTATACTTGAAACTGTTTTACCTGGCAAAATTATTATGTTTGGTATGGGGAAGAGCTAAGGAATTTGAAATATCCATGAGCTGTCCCAGTAAGTTGCTTGGAAACCTTCCTCACAAAGCATGCTTTGAGGTATAGCAGACTCTATCAGGTTTTGAAGTGTTTGAAGATCTTGGGGGAGATAAGTAAGAGCACTTAGGTATTGTTGTTCCTTCATCTTACTATTTATTTTTACAATCAGAATTAGTCTTGTTAAAAAAAAAACTTGTTTAGCTTCAAAGCACAGGTATGTCTCCTCCTCACTATAAACACTTAGACTGTGGGAATGAAAAACCTGTAAGAACTTTCTGCCAGAAGCAAGACAAGTTGCCTTAACAAGACTCAATTCATAATTATGATTTTCCTCCTTCGTGACATTTAAGCATATCTATCTAGAAGACAAAATGTTTTATAGGTTAATTTTTGTTCCTCTGTCCCAGGAATCCCTGGTTGTCCCTGTAACAGGAGCAGAAAGGGCACTGTGCAGAAGTGGCCTGGAGAGATAAGAAGCATAAAATGGGTTTCTTGTGCTGACACGTGAGGTGTCCTTAATTTATTTAGTGTCCTTAATACACGTTCTTTATGAAGAGGACACACAAGTCAGCACACACACATTTAAAGATTAATGGCTTCTACTGGAGAGAATATGCAAAGACAGATATTCTCATTAATTATCTGCATTTATGTTTCTGACTCAGTAGCCTCACAGCAAAGCTTTGCATTTAATGTTTAATTTATATTGCTACATATTTCCTTTGGAAACAATAGCATAAAATTGCATTTGTTTTTTATAGAACCTCTAATTTTAGTCATTGCAGGAATGCATCTAATGACTGGAAAGACAAAGACTTGGCCTTTAAACTTTCTGCAGTGTCTCCAGTTAAAAATTTTTTATCTGTAGGAGGGCAGAGGAACTGGAAAAATGTACAGAGTTGATACTGCATTCAGCTTTCGTTTTGACCACGATGTTACTAGCATTGTTCTAGGTGCCATGTATATGCTAGACCTATGCAATATTGAATCATCAAATCATACCCATAGCTGACAGCCCCATTGACCAATATTCATGTGCAACATAAGGAGTCATAGGAGCAATATGTATGAGGTGGAGATATGAAATTGAAATATCAGATATGAGTTCAAGGACACAAATGGACAGTGTAGTGAGGCATCCTGGCCAATAAGAGTGAGAGAAATTATTGGGTGAATAGTGCCTCGTCAGTGGTTCTGTCCTGAAAATAGTAAACTCCCCAAATCCAGTCTGATGGCTTATAATATATATCAGACAGCATTGCTAAGCTGAGTATTAACCAAGGATGTTAAAGTTAGGTCAAAGTCTGACCAGATATTAAATAAAAACCTGACAAAAGAAAAATAAAGGTGATTTTTTTTTTTCCTCTCCTGATCTTTACTGATGGTTTTTCATACGCTGGTTAAGACACATAGTGGCTACTGAAGGACTGTAAATGTGGACGTACAGTATGTACAAACATGCAACTGAGAGAATGAAGGTGGTGTACCCTAATAAACTTCTCCATGTCTGGCTCACGAACTAGGTAGTTGTAGAGCCCAGCATCATTCTTATGAAATTATTTCACAGTCCTTGTTTCATACCTGGACTTGTGCAAAGCATTTGATACTGTCCCACATGACATCCTTGTGTCTAAATTGGAGAGACTTGGATTTGACGGATGGACACTCGGTGGATAAGGAATTGGCTGGACGGTTGCACTCAGAGTTGTGGTCAACAGCTTGATGTCCAAGTTGAGATGAGTGACACATGGCCTTCCTCAGGGGTCCAGCGCTGTTTAACGTCCTTGTTGGTGACATGGACAGTGGGATTGAGTGGGCACTCAGCAAGTTTGCCAATGACACCAAGCTGAGTGGTGCGGTTGACACACTGGAGGGAAGGGATGCCATCCACAGGGACCTTGACAGGCTTGAGGGGTGGCGCCATGAAGTTCAACAAGGCCAAGTGCAAGGTCTTGCATGTGGGTCAGGGCAATCCCAAGCACAAATATAGGCTGGGCAAAGAATGGATTGAGATCAGTCCTGAGGAGAAGGACTTGTGGGTGTTGGTTGATGAGAAGTTCTACATGAGCCAGCAATGTGTGCTTGCAGCCCAAAAAGCCCAGAGTCCCCGTCTGGAGTACTGCATTCAGCTCTGGGGCCTGCAACATAAGAAGGATATGGACATGTTGGAGTGAGTCCAGAGGAGGACCACAAAGACGATCAGAGGGTTGGAGCGCCTCTCCTATGAAGACAGGCTGAGAGAGTTGGGGTTGTTCAGCCTGGAGAAGAGAAGGCTCTGGGGAGACCTTATAGCAGTCTTTCAGTACCTGAAGGGGGCCTACAAGAAAGCTGGAGAGGGACTTTTTACAAGGGCATGTAGTGATAGGACAAGGGGTAATGGCTTTAAGCTGAAAGAGGGTAGATTTAGATTAGATATAAGGAAGAAATTCTTCACTATGAGGGTGGTGAGGCACTAGAACAGGTTGCCCAGAGAAGTTGTGGCTGCCCCATTGTGCTGGTTTTGGCTGGCATAGAGTTAATTTTCTTCATAGTAGCTAGTATGGGGCTGTGTTTTGGATTTGTGCTGGAAACAGTGTTGATAATACAGGGATGTTTTCATTGTTGCTGAGCAGTGCTTACACAGAGTCAAGGCCTTTTCTGGTTCTCACACCACCCCACCAGCGAGTAGGCTGGGGGTGCACAAGAAGTTGGGAGGGACACAGCCGGGACAGCTGACCCCAACTGACCAAAGGGATATCCCATACCATATGATGTCATGTTCAGCATATAAACTAAGGGGAAAGCTGGCTGTGAGACTGCTGCTTGGGGACAGTCTGGGCATCGATTGGAGGATGGTGAGCAATTGTTTTCATTTGCATCATTTGTCTTTCTTGGGTTTTATTTCTCTTTTTTTTTTGTTATTTTCCTTTTCATTACAGTTTACTATCATTATTATTATTTTATTTTATTTCATTTATTAAACTGTTCTTATCTCAACTCATGAGCTTTCTCCCTTTTACTCTTCCAGTTCTCTCCCCCATTCCACTGGGGCAGGTGGGGAGTGAGCTGAGAGGCTGTGTGGTGCCTAGTTGCTGGCTGGGGTTAAACCATAACACCCATCCCTGGAAGCATTCAAGGCCAGGTTGGATGGGGCTTTGAGCAGCCTGGTCTAGTGGAAGGTGTCGCTGCCCATGGCAGGGGGGTTGGAACTAGATGATCTTTAAGGTCCCTTCTAACCCAAACCATTCTATGATTATCACCACTGCTTTTTTAGGAGTCTGCTCATGCAATATGGAGCTTTGTCGCAAAAGCAGAAAAACAGGGGAGAAGAGCCCAAACGCCAGTGATTGTTCTCTCTCCTCATTTAATCCTTGAACAGAGATAATACAATTGTTGCTGCTGTGTCAGCTCTTGTCTTCAGTTGTTTATGCATCTTTCTCATTGTGGACAACAGAAGTGATGCAAACAACCAAGGGGAAGTCACGACTTCCATCTCTTGCATGTTAAAATCCAGGTGGAAAGATCTGTTGGATCAAATACTGCTTTCCCAGGAGCCTGGTGTGTTTATGAGGTAAAGCACCTTTAGGTCTGGCAGGTGGCCATGCTGCCTTGGTAGCATATGGATGGCAGAGCTTCTTGGTGGATAAAGGTATCATTCATGTTGCCCCATTACTTTATTATAACATGCCACCACAGCTCTACGCCTGTGGTCAAAATTGCTGTGCCACTGCTTTCTCCCCCACTTTTGGGGAAACATTGTGCCTTCCAGGACAAATGGTAGGAAATAATCTCTCCGCTGCTATCAGAAAGATCTTTGCAGGCCTTTGCCCCTCGGCCTCTCTTGCCCGTGGACCGGTCAGAACAGGAGACCTGTGCCTTGGGCTGGTCAGAGGTATGGCTCACTGCCTGTGAAGCAAAGAGTATATGCACAGCAGCTCTGAAGCTGAAGCACAGCTGTGAGTTTGTTTGGGAGCCCAAATTACCTTTTGGAGAGTGGCCCCTGGCTACTGGCTTCTGTAGGCAAGTTTGTGTGTGCACCAGGAGGAGAAAGTTAAAAAGAACAGTAGGAGAGATGGGGAGTGAAGGAGGAATGATGGTGTAACACAGCGCAGGCTGCTCCGGCTGTGCAGGCAGGGTGCTTCTAGGGGGGTGACGCTGTGCTGGGAGTGAATCCTGTGAGGGGTTCAGCAGGGCTGTGCTTGCTTGGGAGTCTCTGTCTTTTCTCCCACCTTGAAAAGACAATGAGGGGGAAGGTTTTGGACCAAGAGCAGCCTACAAGAAGTTTTTGGAGATTGCTGGTCATAAGCCCCTGTTGCTTGATTCTTCCCTTTGCCTGTGGAAACAGGATTTCATATGTTCTGTTTTGAACATATTTGCAAAGACATTATCTCATCAGTTTGCCATGCAGGCAGAACCACATTGAAAAGATTAATTGGTTGGGTCAAATGGGAAAGTGATACTTCTTGATGAAGTTTGTCTTGGAGCCTTTACTGCCAGAAAAACACATAAAATGAATTGGTTATGCCAGCTGGGGATAAGCAGTTTTCTTTTTCTTCAAGTGGTCTCTGAAACATGTGCTACTGTTTTTTTAAAAATGCTGCATCTCTGAGGGTAATAGATCTTCTATGAGAAGGGCTCTCAGAGTGAATGTCAGCATTACAGGAAAACATTTCAATGCTCCTTTTAGATGAAAAGTGATTAGATATCTTTCATTTCTTTAAGTGTATGTTTGTCTGTTGTATTTTACTTCTATCCATATATACATGACTTTTGTCTGCATGGTGGTCCCGACTTGTAAAATAGGTCTCTCAAGTACTCTGAAAGGCTATTCAAAAAAAGCATTGCAGCATGTGCTGTTTTACTAGTGGTGATGTCTGAATAGAGTCTATAAATAACTAAATGCTGTGATGTCTCAGTAGCAACTATTTTGTTTCTATTCACATGGCATCTGGATTTTGGATATTATTCAGCTTTTACTCATTCCTGTGTTACAGAATCTTATTTTTATATGGGGAAAGATGCAGAAATAAAAAGGCAACGTTTTGGTTCCTACCCTGACATAGGCAGAGAAAAATACTGCATGCAAAATTAAATTGTAAAACTTTGTTGTGGGTTTTGTGCATTAACTTTAGTTTAGTGATTTGGAACAATCTGGGCCTTACTGAAAAAAATTTCTTTGAAGTAACTGGCAGCAGTTTTTTATTTTTCTCAAACTTGTATTTTGGGGAATGAGGCTATTTACTAAAAAATACAACCAGGTGAATGAGCAATAACATATTTTTAATGAGCTCACCTTTTTTGTTTTGTGTAGAATTCTGAAACTTCTTGAGTTGATTGACTGCTTTGTACTTCTCTGTACTAGAACACACGTGTACCGACATACTGGTATGTCTGTGTACTGATGTCTGTACGCACGTATGCTTGTGTTAAAGCACTGGACCCTAGAAACACCGTATTTTAACTTTGCATAATAGTGACCACAGACTGTAATAGAAAACCTTCTAAGTTGCAGATGAGTTGAGAGCTAATATTAGTGGACCTGCAAAAAGCGTGGTGTTGATTTTTGCCCATGAAATACAGAAAAATGTTCAAAATAAGGTAACAGGAATGTATCTAACACTGCATTAAACTATTTATTGTGAAGTATTTAGTGCAGATATAAATGTTTACCACCAAGCGTGCACTTATGGGGTTTTCTATGTTTCTGTTAAATTTTAGATATGAGTTATTAGATGGTGAATGAAAAGGATGAATGAATGAAAAGGAAACAAAACATCATATTCTTTGTATCTTTCACCCAATGTTTGAATTATTCCATAATGTGGAGAAACGTTCTCCTTTCTGGTTCACAGAACCGAATGTTGTCCGAATTAACTGTTATGCATGTCAGATGTCTGCACCAACAAGATGTTTCTCAGATGGAGGAAGTGCAGTATATGCATATGAGAGCCACTCGGCAAAGTGGAAAGCAGGATTTTCTGCTCACCTTTTGATCTCTCAGAAATAATTAAGTGACAGAGATGCATTTAGCTGTAGTAAGTCTTTGGGGAAGACTAAAAAAATGTAACCACATTTAGTAAGCATCTCATTTGCAAATTATCCCTGCAGATTTTATCTGGTGCTGTGAATTCATAATGAATAGTTCTTATAACGAAATTATCTTTATTGTGCTGTATCAGAGCCCTTACAGTGTGCTGCAGAGTGTGTGCTGATAAGCAGGTGCTTTTTAGAGATTGTGGAAGTCTGAAGAAAGGGTGGAATTTCTGAGACTGTAAAACTCTGTGCGCTCCATGACAAAGTTTTCCTCATCTGCACAGTTGATTTATGTTGTGTTACTAAACTTTATCCATTAAACATAAGCACATCATCTTCCTCTAAAACTGTGAATTTCTGATCTACTTCATAGTAAAAAGCATTCTGAGAAAAGTGCCATTGCATGCATGTATTTGCACCCTGAACTCCATAGAAGGAAGGAGACACCGACCATGGGGTGTTACATGCTCACTCAGTTCTCTGAGTGCAGTTACTGGGTGACTGGTGTCACCCAATGCTTTCAAACAGATATAGGTTTTGGGCATTCATCAGAACAGATGAATGCTCTTTGGTTAAGACCAGTGCTGTGCTGTGATTTATTGAGTACAATGGATCCAGTATGGATATGCACCATTATCATTTATAACTATGAACTGAACTGCTGGATGTTGGGGGGTTTTGTTGTTTGTTTGTTTGGTGTAGTGTGTTGTTTTGTTGTGTGGTGGTTTTTGTTTTGTGTTGTTTTTTTTTTTAACCTGATGCCATGTTATCTAAGTCTGGCAAAAAACTGTTTCTTTGGAGATCTACAAGAGGATCCAAAAGGACCTGTTGGAAAGTCTTCATACTGTGCATTGTTGACAAGAGTTGCATTTGTCTACATTTAGTTTGAAGAAGTAAAAATCATTTAGTAGACATTTCATTGATCCAATGGAAAATTAAACACACCGGTAAAAGCAATGCCAGTATCTGCACTGCCTTGGTGGTGTTGCCATGATTCCTGCATATGTACTTATCTGTCTTTAAATGAATTATTTTGGAAATCTCTTAGGATATCTATTCGAGTTCGAAAATTAAAGCCATGCTAAAACTGAAGCTATGATCTGGAATCTGAGAAGCTCCCAAGTTGCCCTAGTGATGATCAATGCTTTTGGCAGGCCATGTTTGTAATGTAATTGATTGTGTTTTAATCTAGAACTTGGTGTTGCATTGGTTTTCAAGCCGCACCATTAAACTATATTTTTTGAAAGGAAAATATTTCAATATACTAAGCTTACAAAACTGATTTATTTTCATTCTTTTAGCTCAAACTGAGTTTTCTAGCATGTAGTGGCACAGCATGTAGCAAATTTATTGCCCGGGGCAGTTTTAGACTATCCATAACTTTGTCATTGGGAAAGACTGACAGCTGGGTTTTCCTTGTGTATTAGCAGGACTGTGCAAGTTTTCAACAGTCTGCCTTACTTTCTCTCCTACCTTCAGGCATGTAGATTCTCCTTGTGGATTAGAATTTTTAATGTGAAATCAAAGTCATTGTGAGATGCATTTCTTCTAGAAAGTAGCGCACAGAAGGAACACCTATGCACAGCACCGATGAAGTTAAGGATGGGATAGATGCTTCTAATACCTGTTGATTTCTATGAATCTATAGCTGTCATCCTATCTCCAGCTCATCTCCACTTACTCTTGAAGGCTTGTTCTTGGACTTAATCACACTTTTTCTTAAAAGCACAGTCAGATTAGAGATACTTAAATCTTTTTACAATCTCAACTAATTGAATGGGAGGATAGTTAAAGGGAAAAAACAAAACGAACCACATTTGTTTACCACTTACTTAAAACTCAGTTGTACTTTAGGTAACAGTCAGAAGCAGGCCCCATCCCAGAACCAAGCCGACATTTTGAGCATAGTCTGATACTCGTCTCTCTCTTGAGAACAGATGATCTGCACTGCTGTGGAGACTGATGCACCTGAATTTTCTGGCTTATTGGCTCTACTGCCTGGAATGAGCTGTTGTGATAGATGGGCAGGGCTGGGGAGCCAAGCTTTTTGCCATGTTGCTTCCATGGGACAGGAGGATTTGGGTGGTGATCTTCTGTGATTATACCTTTATGCTTTTGAGTGCCTGCTTTAGAATTGTCCTTTAAACCTCAGGCAGGATAGTGGTTGAGGTGCTTCAGTAGGACTGCCCCAGAAACCTCCATTCCCTGCCTCTTTTTCAAACTGGTGGCCCACCAACAACGAGCAGGGCTGGTGCAGGAATTAGGTCCTGAAGTTAATTCTACATCAGTGGGAGCAGACTGAATGCAAGTTCAAATGAAGTGGTGATTAGCTTGACCAAATGTACAGAAAATACAGATGAAATACTAGGAAAGGATGTGGTCTCTCACCTAACTACTCCCATACAAAATGAGTGACAGAGGTATTCTGTGGGAGGGTAGAGGTAAATGCACATGTGAATGATTGATTACCTGGAGTCTTGAATGAACCCTGTACTTCAATGTCAGCTTGCACATGGCAGCACAGAGGCTTCCCAAAGTGGAACAGACATTACACACAACGCTGCAAAGCTGAAAGAGGGGCAGACTTCTGAAAGTAGCTCAGCTCATTCTGTGTCTTTTGCATACAGAAGAGCCTTCTGCTAATTCTGGCATCTCATTAGAAAACATTGCCCTACTTTTCTGTAACCTGCAGCTCAAAATGCTCTCAAACTTGACAGGCCTTCTGCGTGGAATCAGAGGGCAAGCAGTGATAGTAGTCAGAGATCCTATGTTTTGGAAACAAAACTGGAGCCCTACCGTAGTATCCAGGGAAGTTTGCATGCCTGCAAACAAGCTTGGGAAGTGGAAGTGCTGTGACTGTTCTGCAGGAAAAAGAAAAAAATGAGAAAGGGAAATATGATGTATGATTCCAGAGGGAGCCCCTTGAAAGCATGTGATTCCAAATCTTGTTCCACAGCCAGACTTTTGTTGGATTTTGCTGTTTTGTAGGTACCTATTTTCCTGTGTTTTTTCTTATTTTCCTTTCCAGTCCCATCCAATCCAATCTCCATGGATTAATATCCATGATGACCAACACATATTGCTATATGCTATTATTTGTTGTAAACTTAAAAAAAAATTATGCGGTTGTCTTTTACAATGTTTTATTTAAACAAGCCAGTATTCCCATTTCCATTTATTTCTCCTTTCCGCATATAGAAGGTGGAAGGATATATTTGAAATGCTATTATAGATTCAACCCTACATAGTGCTGACTTGATCATCAAGATGAAAGAAAGAGAAAGAAGCAGCTTTTAGCTTGTAAAGTGGGAGACGGAGAAAGAAATCCACTGTTTTAGACAGAGAGCCAGAGGCAGGTGAGAAGATAAAATGGAAGATCCTTGGAGGATCAGCAGAGGATTCTGACATGGCCACTAAGAGCCCTCAAGAATGAGGCTGCCAGGAACTGTATATTGGCATTTTTCTCTTGAGTGTTTATATTTATGGTGCTAGCTAAAGGATGGGGCAATTCCCAGTACTTTATCAAACATGAGCATCTTTTTGCTACCACTGTTACAGGTTCATGGGAGTAGGTGATCTGACAGTGCAGCAGGAACTCAGTACTTAAGAAACAATGAGGAAAAGCTGTTTGAGAGATTGGGAAGTGGTGTCAGACAATTGCATTGCTGCTGAAATTGCCTACAGCAACTGCTTTTCTTACAAAGATAAGGAGGTATGACGGTGATGCTAAAATGAGTACTGGAGTCTGCTCAGCTGAAGGACAACTTTTGAGCCCAGAGCCCTACATCAGGAGAACCCAATGCATTAGCTTGCTGAGCATCCTGCTTGCCAAAATATACCTGCGTGTTGTGCCTACAGGATTTAATTTTGGTGTAAGGTGAATGTTTTGGCAAACACGTTGAGTAAAGCACATGAACAAAAATGATTGGCAGATTATATTATGATCCCAGTCCTACAATTTCAGGGACGTGTACAGACCCCCAAGAGCTTTGTGGATTTTGAGTATGATTCATTCTAAACAAAACGAAACCCCCAGAAAACACATCCAATTTTTAGACAGCCAGACTTAAGTTTCTTCTCTGGTCAGTGGAGAGTGACAGCATTCTCTAGCATTGGAAAGAGGGTGTTAGGCTTCATTCTACAGTGGTCTTAAATAGGGACGTTGAAATCGCCTCCATAAAATTATATTGTCTTCCACTGACAATAGAGGGAGATGATGTAGCTAGCACAGACTAGATGACAAACTTTTACACAATGAATGTTAGCCCTTTGTTTCAGCAGTTCTCTTATTCCCTTTCTCCAGTGGTGCTGCTGACACTGGTGACAGAAGTAGCATGCTTAAAAGAATTTACTCAAATGTGTTCAGGGAAGATGGCATCCTGTTCTTCTATAAAATTCATGTTCTCCACAAGATAGCAGTGGTGCTACTTCTTTGAAGTATTCCATGGAAAGAATTCTGGGTTTTGGGATGTTTCTTTTAATACACTGCGTTAGAACTGTCTGTTTTTCTGCCATATATTGGTCATAGGAAAGACTAAAATGAAAGTAGCAGACTTGAGCATAATAAAATCAGAAGGCTTTTGTAGTTTTCTGACAGAAATGCATTTTGGCATTGAAAAACGGGGAAGAAAAAAAAAAGCTTGGATTTATTTCACTCAGCAGTCAAGCTTCAAAGGTTCACAAAGCAGAGAAAAATCTGCATGACTGGTTGTCTGACATAGAGGGCAGATATTAAAGGTTGATATAATAAAAATGCTTTGTTGTCGCATCTTAGTATGGCTGCATGGCAAAAATTTATAAATGGTTGAGACATATTCCTAGACTTCTGTAGTCATCTTCATGTATTGTGCAATATTTATTCTATCAGGCACTATGTATTAATTTTTCTCTCACAATTCAGTGTACATGTTTGGAAACACTTCACAGTACCCCCAATTACAGTAATTCTTCAAGACAATGAGGGTAGTTTGATTAAAGATTCATGGTTTTTCTTCTGGAGAAGTTAAAAAGCAGCTCTCCTGCTATATTACTGATGTTTAACATTGACCCTTTTACTGGCCGGTATCTAAAGATCACATCAGTGCTAGGGGTCAACCCACCACATACATTCATGAACTACACCTATACACTGTACAAAGGACTTAGGACAGAATATTAAATGTGACCAAGCGGAGGATATGTGATCTCTTGCAGTCGGATAGGGGAGAGAATTGGAAAATCAAGAGCAAGAAAAGCTCATAGGTCAAGATAAAGGCAGTTTAATAAGTGAAGGAAAAAAAATAACAAAGCAACCACCACCATGTGATGCAAAGGCAATTGCCACTTCCCACTAGCTGAGCGATGCCAACCACTCCCCATGCAATGGCTACTTTGGAAAAACTTCCCCCCGCCCCCCCAGATTTATGGCTAAGAGTGACATATGTTAGCTTGTATCCCTTTGGTCAGTTAGGGTCAGCTGTTCTGGCCGTCCCCTCTCCCAGACTCTTGCCTAGCCCCAACCTACTTGCTGGGGGGCACAGTAAAAAACCAGAGGTCTTGGCACTGTGTAAGCACCATCAGCCATACCTAAAATACTGGTGTGTTGTCAACACTGTTTTGGTCACAAATCTAAAATACAGCACCATACAGGCTCCAGTGAAGAAAATCAACTCCATCCCTACCAGTCCTAGTACAATATACCATCTGAGCTGATGCTGCAATCATTTTAGCAGCAGTCTGTTAGCAGCAATTGTTTTTTGCAGTTAGGAAAAGATATGATTACTTAACCTAACTTGACAACATCCTATAAAGTATTATCAGTAAAGTTAGGGAAGTTTAGAGTAATCTTGATATTCATCCTTGTCACTCTTCAATTATCCAAAAGAAGTCTACTAGAAAGTCAACTTCTCCCATAGACCCCAAGTCTGGTACTTTATTTTAGATCACGTATCCCCAAACTCTAAAATGTATAAGGGGAAATAATCTAGAAAAAATACAGTTTTCATGTCAGTAAAAATCTTGATTTGTTAGGTTTCATTGGTTTGTGAAGAATAGCTGAACATTCAGCATTGATTAAATCTGCTGGTTCACAAATAAATTTTATACAAAATTCCTTGTTATTTGGTGGGAATCAGAAAAGGGACATTTATCTGCAGTACCTGACGTGACTTTTAAAAATACGACAGATGATAAGTACATAAGCACCTTGCAAGAGGCTGTAGCTGCTCCATTTATTTATTTTTTGTTCTTTGACAGGAGCTACTCAAACAAATCACCAATGTCCAAGTGGTAATTACAGTTAGACTTCTTTGTTCCCAGTTAAAAGTGATTTGTCATTAAGCAGAATCAAAGGCTGCCATTTAGTTCAAGTACAGACAAAATGTGCTTGTATAATACGCGGTACTCCCTCATATTTTAGGTTGTCTTTAATCATGTTGTGAAATCTAGATTTATAATGGCACACACATAATAGAGAATTGGAGTATTAGCATCCTTTGTTCTTAAATTTCAATTATATACTATTGTTTCCTTTTGATTTGCTAGAAGTAATTAAGTCTATCACACTGGTGGTCAATCCCCAGACCCAGCTTGTGCTGCTGCTTACTTCAGAAATACATTTTACAACAGACTTTAGAGTAGCTATAAAGAAACAAAAGTCATCAGTCAGTTATTACAACAGGAAAAATCTTGGCACAGGAGCATGAAGGGCTGAATTATATTTACACAGGTGTACACCTTGGTAATGCTATTTGCTTTGGTTGAATGAGCCTAGGTTGTTATTGGTGGAGCAAAAAGAAAAGGTTAACTCAATGGGTCAAATTCACAATGATTAGGTTTGTTCTAGATGTGTTCCAGGGTAACTGAGGAACAACATTGAGAATTGCAATTTGCAAGCTGTAAGTAGATTCTGAACTCTTATTACTTCAGAAGCCTAATAATCTATAGCCCATCTGCATAAACATGCATATACCCAACTAAAATACATTCAGTCTCATAATATTTGCAGTACTTTGTGCTTTGAACTCAAAACTTTCACACTTTTTCTGCTTCACTGCTATTTGAAAATAAGGGTTGAAACATATGTTTCAAATTCTCAAATACCATAAACTGGCATAGGTTGTTTGACTTCAGAGGAACTGGGAATTTACATAGGCACTTACTTAGCTTTTTTACCTGTTCTTGCAACGCTTTAAGATAATCATTGCTTTCTATAGTTCTGGACCCCTAAGAAAACTATGGACAGAATTTTTTGTTTCTCCAGATATCTCATAAAAGTTGAATCTGACATGAATTCTCCCAAGAATGATTAACAAAAGTCAATATTTGGGGAAAAAAACCCCAACGTTTATTTTTAAGAGTCATTGCATGAGCAGTAGTACTGAAATATACAAAATGTACAGCTCATAGTTGAAAAGATGTTATTTCAAGGCAATTTATCCAATGAATGAACATACCATGTTGTTTGAAATGTAAAGTTCATAGGGAAATAGCCTCAGCCTCAGTACTGTGTGACTGGCAGACACCCCACCTTGAGTGTGTTGCCTTTTTCCCTCATTAGCTCATGTGTGACTACCTCAGGAGCATCTTTTTGAAAAAATGCCTGACCATTCCTGAATTGCACAAAACTTTCAAAGGGGTGGTTAGGCAGCAAATAAACATAAAGCAAACAACCAAAAATGCCTCAAAAGCGTGGCAGCCTGTAAATGTTCCCTAGGCAACCAAGCCAGTGTGCTACTGCTGACTGGTAATGTGGTAGGTGTTTGCAAAATGCATGAACTTCTCTGTTTTTTCCATCTGATCAGTGTATGAATAAAGGGAACCAGTATTAAAATATCTCTAACCAAATCTAATTTGAACTCTTGTGAAAATGTTATTATAATGTGAAAATTTAAGAAAGAATTGTTCTGGTTACGTAGTATCTTCTCTGCGTTTTGATGTTTCTTGGAACTGAGCTATAGTTATATAATATTTTTCTGAAGCTTTAAAGTAACCCTGTTGTACTGTGATTTCATTCTGTGTGTGATCATGGACAAGTCATTGAAATTTTTCTTCATATTTAGACTTGGACTTCATAGTGTTTTGTAATATGCCCTTCGTTAATCTCATGGGGTAAACCTGATTTAAATATGGCACATAGTGCTATAATGTCACAGTATTATATTGTGATATTCTTTTCCTACTAAAATTCTGGGGAAATAAACAAATGGCTAACAAAATTCACATATACATTTGACATAAAAATCAGCTGAACTCTAACCTTTATGATATTACTGTGGGGTTTTTTGTTGGTTACCTTTTTTTTTTAACAACCATATTAAAATTAATTCTTTCAGGTTTTCTAAGTCTGTAAGAAAAGGGGGAGGACATACTGTTCCAATGTTTTTCAGTTCATGGTTTTTGTAGCTATTTCAGAGGACTCTAAGAATGGATTATTAAAGATATTTTTGAACCTAAAGGTAGAAAGCAGGTCCCTAGTAGACTAGAATCTCAAGTTTTATTGCAGCTGTCTTAGTGGATTGTTTTATGTGGGTTTTGTGGGGCTTTTTCAAAATTTATCCCTCCCCCGCCCCAAACTATTTCTGTTCCATCTTCTCTTCTCTGTCCTTTAAATGTCTGGACAGTAAACAAAGGTTTTTGGTCAGGGGCTCATGTAGAATTTAATTTAATGGTACCATTTAGCTGGGAAGTGTCTGCTGCATCACACCACAATTTAAACAAGATAGTCATATGAAGAAGGCTAATTTCTAGTTAGAATACAGTCTACAGATATTGTAGCAAATACAACAAGGACTTTTACTTAATGGTTTTGTAGGCTGGCATGTCATGTAGTCTGTGAACCATCACGTGTTTAAAACACAAGCAATCTTCCTGGAGCCTGGTCTGTTCTAGGTATAGTGTTGGTAGCAACAGCAGGAGCTTTTTGGGCAAGCAAATCCATTAGAAGCACATCATACCTAACAGTCTCCCCTGGTTTGCTCAGGCCTGCGAGAGAATATCTGAGGACTGATTTTATTCTTTTCAAAAAAAGAGAAAGGAGAAGAACAGGCTCCTGTTAAAACATCCTAGTCAGCTTAACTAGCTTAGGTTCTTTTCTTAGGACATTTCAAGCAGCCTTTCTTGAAGTTCAGCATGCTCTTAAAATAAGCATTCACTACTACTGTCAATACATCATTATTTACATTGCTTGCATATTTAGGTTTCTGGCTTTTGATGACTACAGGGTAACGACTGTATTTGCAAATCAAAGCCATGTATAATTTTTTAAAATCCACACCTATGCATGGAGACCAGAACACACAGTTAAAGAAAAAAAGGAATAAACCATTCTTAAGAAGTTTCAGCATCATTAGATACTTCACCAGGATTTTTTTCATCAGTTTTTTTTAAAAAAATGGTACATACCAAACATTGGTCCTAATTCAACTTTTGTTTTCCTTGTTAATGAATAGTAATTTGCTCAGGACTTTTAGTAGTTTCTGAAAAATGAAACAACCATTTCTCCCTCTTAGAGTTGTGAGCATGGGATTTTTTTACTGCTAGAGGGTTTTCCTCCTGTGGTAGACAATGGTGGTAGTGTTTCTCCGGGGGTTCGCCAGGATGCTGTTGTACTGTGCACACAGACTTATGTTTTCTTACCATAAGGAAGTGTATTGTTGTTTTAATTTAAGTCATGTCATTGTAACTATGGTTTGAAATAATGTCAAAGTTACTCCACGTAGATCGCTTTATACCTTTTGTGTAATGGACTGACTTAATTTCAATATGTCTTTAATGAAAGAATTTAATTATAGGTCTAAAACAACTTATTCAACTTCCAGTACAATTAAGTTCTTTGGGGTAGGGGAAATGGTAAACTCAACAGTCTCTTTAAACATCTATGCAGTTTCCCAGTATCTCACAGGATATAGGATGCTGTGCATACACTGTGCTTAGACTTTCAGTAATTTAAATAGTAAATGCAATGTTAGGACTACTGTTTCTCATTAATTCTATGTACTATTATAAACAACATAAATATGTATCCCTGGCCTGGTAATGGATCCATTCTATGAGGAAATTGTGGTGTTAAATGTGTAAAATCTATTATTTTATTATGGTATCAACTACGCTCCTGTTGAAGCAATTACACCATTTCCTAATGACCTAAAAGGGAGTGAGACAGAGTCTGTATTGTTCTGCTGATTTTTCTCTTAGTCTTTCATACACTCCCACAGCCACAAGATAGGAAACTGGTTCAAAGAGAAAAGCTGTGCCTCAGCAGTGAGAGCTAGACCTTGAAAGGGCTGTCAACTGCAACAGCGTAAATGAAGCCAAACTGCCTTGTGAGAGTTAATATGGGACTCAGAAACACAGCTGCGAAATAAGCATGACTGGAATTCAGCAAGCTTTTTACTAAAGGCTGCTACAGCTGCTAGTTGGTTCCTAAAGCTAAAACACAAAAAGAAGCACACACCTTGGATCTAAATATACAAACAGCGTAACTTGGTTTTGTACCTGCCCTGTAGAAAAAGCAGAGTGCCTATAAACTTCTTACCCTCAACAGTGCAGGGTGGAATAGTGGCAATTTTAGTATTAGGGCAGTGCTTCTAGTCTTGTACACAAGTCTAGTAAGTTCTGAGTGCAGAGTACTTGCCTGATTTCCTATGTAAATTGTTGATTCATTTTGCCTGTTCGTGCAAGCATAGGACAGTACAATGTGAGTAATGAGCTGTTCGTGAAGGACAGGTTCTGCATCGAGCTCTACTCATTGCAGTTCTACGTGGCCTTTGCAAATACAAGGGAAATTGTTGTGCCTGTGTAGAGCTGAATCCTTCTTGCATGGTGAATGCTTTGAGGACCTGTGTGTTTAAAGACACTTCGTCTGTGTTTATCTGCATTGGCCAAAGCTTCCAGTTAATGAATAACAGTCCAAAAGAGGCCATGCTCTCAACAGACCTTAGATACCAAGAATAACCACATATGTAATTATATAGACACAATTTTTCAAAATTACAGTGCATACCAAACATTGGCCTTAATTCAGCTTTTGATGTTCTTGCTAATACAGTAGCAATCCCAGGTTTCAAATTAAGGAGCAGTGAACTTTCCAAGTTGCATCTACACTGCTAGTGTGATTCACTTACTAAATTTATTAACTGGACAGCATAGGGAAATCTTGCTTTTTGCTACTGCAGAAAACCAAGAAATACCCCCTACAGAAACATTACCTCGAAGGATGGTCTGCAGGTTAGATTTCAATCCTCTGTATATAAACCAGGTTTGTGATTCTTTATGCTGTCATAAAGTGTAAAATTGCTCAGAAGGGATTTCTGGATACTCTTGTTTCTTCTCATATATGAAGTAATTTTCTCTGCTATCTCTTGGCTCATTTTCTTTTTTACTGGGTTGATTTTCTACCATTGAAATCAATAGTACAGATGACAGAATGTAGAACGTAATTCCTTATGCTGATCAGAAGTACCTACCGGTCCAGGTATTCTTGTCCTAAAGGACACACTGCAATACTGTTCTTAATATGTCTTTGCGTGAGACCTGAAAACAGTCTTTTGTCAGGTCGTGTGTTACGTGTGCATTTGTAAGTACCTAGCCCTATATATGTTTAAAGAGAGGGGGGAACAAATCAGCATGTTTATGATGCAGCCTCTTTTGAATGTGTCATTCAAAGAGGCTGTCATAGAATGGGTGTAGGTTTTGTTAGCTTTTATTTGCACTTACCAAACCCTTCTATTTATCTCCAAAATAAACTTAGCTCTAGGTTAGGACTGTCCTCACAGAGCGTGCTTTCTGGTATGTAGGTTCTGCCTCTGTCCTAATTGAAGTCAATAGCTGACTTCTGTGGGCTAGGGTTAGAGACTTACTTATTAGGGCATCCTAGCAAATGCTGATGTGTTACTACCCAAGACTTCATAACAGATAGTTAAAGATTATTACTGTCTATGCCTGATTCAAGTAACTGATCATAGAGATTGGTGGTACAGAATGGTAAGGGCAGAAACCTGATGTCCCATTTCCAGGCTGCCCTTATGAAAAGTGACATCTATCCTCAGGTGTCTCTCTGCTGATGTTAGGTCACTCATTTTTTAAGTCACAGTGTCACTTACACATCTTCAAAAAGTGGGTCCTGCATATTGAAAGCCATGAATTTAGAAACAAACTTATTATGAATTACTGACTGCTTTGGAAAATGTGTTTTGAAGTAATGCTACTGATGGCCATGGTTAACTATAAGTACAAAAGAATGAAAGCTCTTTGGAGGCATCTTTGAAAATTTGATGCTTGCTGCCTTTATCTTGCTTATAATGTTTGTAACAGCTATTAGGTGATTGCACGCATTCAATCAGGTGTGCGTTTAACTTGCTTATACGCCAAACAGACCTGCCTTTTAGGTAACAGGATCAATAGTTGAAGTACAGATGCTAACTAGGACTTGCTTGATTTGACCAGTTTTTCTATTTTTTTTTTCTTTCTTTCTAAAGAATAGAGGAGCAAGAATGACTCACAAAACTCAATGTCTTTATCCAGGACACAGCAGGAACAAACCACAAAATAGCTGAAACGCCAAGATAGAAACGTTCTCTCCCACTGGCTAGTACAGGGGAAGAGTTTTAGTTTGGCCTCACTGTACCGCTGCTGTCAGAGAGACCAGAAATCACTGTACTCTTGCCTTGAGCAATTTCTGTGTTTTCCTGTATAGGGACTGCAGTTTTTCCCAGCCCTCACAAGGAAATTAAAGAGAAAAGGCATGCAGATGTTATTGGCAAATACCCTATTCATTGGGTTTTTGCCCAGGAACCATGTATCAGTGACTGTAATACCCTCTCCCTGTGTGTCTTTAGGGCTTTGTCTTTGGAACCTCTAATCGACACATTTTTCCTGTCATGAAATCACCTGAGATCAGTCTTATACCAGACTCTGTGCACCAGCCATAGTCTTAATTTTCATGAAATCAATGCCCAGCAAAATTGTTTTTGTCTCTGGAGATGAAGCAGCTGCTACTTCATGACCAGCTGGAATTTGTAGACCAAATCATTATTTATATGGATTAAAATATTTCAGAGAAAAGCAGATCTCAAAACAGAGAATGCTACTTAACAAATCAGATAACTATCTTCCAGCTAAACCAGACTCTAAGTCTAACTTCCTATGGATTCTATAAGAGGACTTCTTCTGGCTCAGCCTATATGTCTCTTAGATTTGGTAACAGGTTACTCTTCTCTCATGAAGGATCTCAAAAACTGTCCATGACTCATTAAGTCCTAAAATTTCTAGATTTGGCAATTTAGGTAATCCATTATAGCGTTCTGTTTGTTCACTTGTTGGGGGCGGGGGCAGCGGAGAGGAAACAGCTTAGACAGCAGAAATGATTTTTTTTTTTTTTTTCCGCAGACACCTTTTTAATTCAGAAAGCACTGACTTTATACATTCAACAACTTCAGTGGGAATATACTTAGTAAAGTTCTTTGCAGAAGGCAGGTAATTTGGCCAGCTTGTCTTTGATTTCCTTATGTAGTTGACAAAGCTCTAAGTATTTTCCTTCCATTGTACTCCTTATATCTAGCAACCCTTTTCACTCTCAAAATTCAGGTTCAGTCTTGGCTGAAGTATGGGCAATTCCTGATCTGTGTAGATCATAGACCCTTGGAGTCATTTACTTGCTTGTGTTATTAAGGGTTTGGGTTTTTTTAAGGAAAAAGTGGAAATTCACCAGTAACTCAAGCTAAAATATTTCTGTTTGAAAAAGATATTTTTTCCTTTAAATCTTTCAGTCACTGAAGATAAAAAAAAAAGTATATTAAAAAAAAGACTTTGAGGGTTTTTGACCCATGCTAATCAGGACTGTGGCACTGGACTCCTTGGCAGATGCAGAAACATGCAGATATACAGCCAAACTAGCAGGAAGAGATTTGGGGGATTCTGTCTGTGAGAGCCTCACAACAGCAGCTGCTGCTGAAACATGTGGCATGGTTTGGAGTCTGCTGGCTTGGGGGAGTATTCCTTCTAGGGCAAAAAGCGGATGTTACATGACTCCCTGCAGTTTGAGAAAGCCTGGATACTTCCTAAATTAGCTAGCCATTGCCTGCATGTTTGTTTAGATTTTGGATTGCTTGTATGGCTGCAGAATAGCTCAGATGACAAGTCTTACATATTTAGTGTATTACTTTATAGTTAATAAGTGTACCAAAGCCATCTGCTGTCACAGTGAGCTAGGAAATAAGAAACAAAGGAAGTGAATGGTTGGGTATCATACATGTTTTACAGCCAATTACTGTATACAGTTCAAGAAGGAAAGAACTACTGCTGGTCAATATATTTAGGCTGATTGCTACTTGTCTGTGTTCAGAGTAGACAAGATCTGAAATTGCAAGGAACTATTATTATGGTTTTATATTGTGGTAGCACTGGAAAACTCATTCACATACTTCATCCTACTGAGCTGAACACTGTAGAGAGAAAGAGAAGAAAAGAAAGTGCCTGCCTGAAATGCTTTCCAATCTAAAGATAAAGAGAGAAGAGCTGGATACAACAAGCACAAGGTAGCAGGCAGAGAGCTCAAGGTAGCAGTGGCATATTTATGCTTAACATAATAGGTACTGCTTACACACGCCAGTTGTCTCAACTTTCTCAACTATTAGATGCCAGCTTGGAGAATCTAGAAGTTATCTTTGGGAGACAGTGAAAGGAAGGCAGTGCATGGGGGACTGTCCAGTGAAGAAGGGAGATGAGGGAAAGAAAGGGGAAGCATAACAGTCCTTGAAGAAATGTTTTCTCTGGTGTGCAAAAGCATTTAAGAGCTGCCTTACTCAGATAAAAGGCTTGGCTGTCCCTGTGTAATGTTTGCCAGATTTCAGCAATCAGTAACTTAAGCAGTAATACTTATAATACTAATTTAGTAGAAGCATATGAATATTCTTGAGAGTGAATAACATATGCTACAGAGGGTGGAAAATTGAAGATGATAGGACAGAAGGAAGAGAGTGACATGACTGCAATACTGTTCATGGCTAGTGTGCAAAAATTGGACTCTAGAAATTGTGAGAAATCATAAAAAGAGATGTTCTTTAATTATCTTGTAAATTTTCACCTTATCTAACATATTTTTGAGTGTTTTTCTGCAGCCGGAAAAATTCAAGCCTTACCAAGTTTATAAGGTCAAAGAAAGATGTGTTAAAAATTCACACTGTGTGTGGGTGCGCTCAAGTCAGTTTTGAGCATTGTTGATTTCAGCTGGTTTCAAAGAGGTTGTTGAGTTCTCAGATGTAATTTAGGTCCTTCGAAGTTTTGGAAAAGCACGTCTCTAGGAAGAATAGATAAACACTATTACTCAGCCACAAGAGAAGCTTAATTGAGGCTTGCCTCTTTCAAGAGCTAAATCAGCCATCTGTGAGCTGCAAATCCACAGGGAACCAGTCTTGCTTGTAACTAGGCTTCAGTCTGTTCTCACAGAACTTCTCATTTAACCAGATGACCTTATTTATAGCTTCTGTGTTGATTATGAGGATAAATCAATAATGATCATGGCAGTTATTTCTTTTATATAGTCCCTCTTAGCTTGCAAAAGATGGGCAATCTCATATTTGACTGAACACATCAGGAATCAAAGAATAAAAGACCATTTTTTTTCTCACCATTCTCACCCAGCCCAGTACTACTTTCCTCACTGCTTCTTGGACCACCAGATTCCCTTGAATGTTTGCCGCTTTTATCGCGATTCCCATGTTTTTCCTTAAAGACATGTGGTGCCATTAGCCAGTGTTTTGTGCGCATGGTTTAAGTGCCTGCTCAGTCTGCCTGTGCTTTGGGGCATTCTGGTTTTTTTCCCCTTGTTTTTCAGCAATCTTCTTTCATAAAAAAGGTTTAAGACTTATTTATTTTTACTTCCACAAATGTTTGCAAGGCTTAACCTAAGTAATTTTAAACTGATAAGTTTGTTAGGATAGTAAGTTGTGTTTGTTGGAAGCGTATGGAAAATTCCTATTGCTGGCAGATCTGAGGTTGGAACTATTTCAGTAATTATGAAAAATGAAAAAATATTTTTTTCAGATTGCTTTATTAGTACTTAGATTTTAATTGTTACTGGGTAAGTATTAAAATTACAGTGTGAGTTCTATTATATTTAATTAATAGCTATCATCTTATTTGGCAGTTCTGTATTCTGAAAAATATTCTTAGACCCACAAGTTCTCTACAGTTCTCCTTTCCCTGAATCAATTGTAATAAACAATACTTGTGCTGATGTACAGTCTTTTTCTCAAAGTAGCCTTCGTTGTGGCATCAAGATTAAAAGAGTGAGACTTGAAGAGAACTAAGAGAATAATTCATGCAGATTATTGCCACATATCTATACCACATGTTCCCAATCAGATCTGTATAGCTTACTATGAAAGGTTCACAGCAATTAATGCAACAATAATACAGTTTTTAATTAAATACTGGTGAACAATAAATCTGCTTGTGTTTATTAATTTGAAATGTTTCTCGACTCTAGTTGGTTATGATACTCTGTAGAGCTTGTGCAAGCATGTATTCATAAACAAGAGGAGATACATATCTATCTTTATACACTCACCAAGAGACTTCTAAATCTAATATTCTGTATATGTATTTTCTTTCTGTTCTTTTAAAGTGGAAAAAGAGCAGATAGTAAAGAGGAGTTTATGGGTGTTCTGCTAGACTCTGTAAGAAATGCATGCCCTTTCACAGGACAGTGGCACTCCTCTTAAACTGGTCAAGTTTTCCATTTACCAAAAAGCCGTTAGAAGATGTTCTGCAGCTTCAGTGGAAAATATGCTGTCTTTGGGCCTAGCTGTAAATATACATTCCAGGCACAGGTTCTACAGTTATATATAGTATAAGAACGTACATGATATTCACGTCCTGAGTGAAGAATGATGGAATTGTTTAGAAAAGATAGTGGAAAGTAACCACAGAGCCAAGGAAAATCCTAACCAAATCTTCAATGACATGAAAAATGCAGTCTGTTGTTCATGTTAAATCACATATAGAAAGAGATGACCTATGTCAAAGTGTTTCACTGTTATTTCACCGATCCACTTATACTTTTGGGAAGCTAGGGAGTTTATGTATTTCTCTAAGAGCTGAGATGTTGCTAAGAAATGTATGCTAAGAAAAACAGACATTTTATGGACTGGGAGTCCATACTGGAAATCTCATCCTTATCAGTGCTTGATTAAGTTCTCAGTAGTTTCCATTATACTTAGTGCATTATTTCTGACTATTAATTTCTATGTTCTGAATAGATGATAGTGTTTGAATTGTATGAGATGTACCCATATATAGATGTTCCAGTCAGAATATAGTTTATCCTTATTTAGAGTGGTTAGTGAAGAGTCAGAATCACATTTATAAAAAAGGTATTTTTAATACCAATACCATGAACAAATCTGAGGAAAAAAAAAAAAGTCTGGATCCATGGTTCCCATTTGATCAGGGAAAGAGGAGCCCTATTTCAAAGGAACATGAAAGGATGGAAGACCTGTGCTGTCAGGTAGCTGGACAGTTTAAGGTCAGTCTTGGATATAGAGGCAGTAGGTGAGTTTGACTTTGGAGGACAATGGAGATTTTGTACCTGGCAAGTAGTACTTACTCTTAAAATGTAGTCAAAATGCCAATCTGGAGAACAAGCCTCAGACATTACTGCACGTAGCTTAAAGTATTGAAAACTCTTTCTACCGTCTCTTTATCTCAAAGAATATCCAGTGAGTTCCAGCCTTGCCTTTGTCCCCTTTGTCTTCTTTTTCTTCGCTGTTTTTAAGTGTTCAGAAATGGTGTCAAAGGTTCAGTTACTGGACTGTGCTGAAGTGCCCTGCTTGTCATGACTATGTGATCTGATCTTAAATGGTATCTATGTAGGCACAGACCCGAGAATAACAGAGATATGAAAGGCTAGAAGAGTGGATTTGAACTTTAGCAGGCAATTGTCTGTGTGACTGTGAGAGCATGTGCATCATGTGATGTCATCGGGCCTAGAGCCTCGCCAGCAGTACCTTCTAGGCATGGACGGAAAGTTACTTCAGAGTGTCTGGGCTTTGTTTTTACTCCATGACAAAGCCCAACAGAGCAGCGTTTTGGGTCAGGCAGTCTGTGCAATGGATTTTGAATGGCAGCACTGCAATATTTCCCCATTTGGAAATGTCACAATTGGAAAAACGGCTAAGGCGTTGAAAAATGTTCATAGTTGTCTTTGTCCTGATTGTGTCCTTGTGATTTTCTGAAGTGCTTGAAAGCAATCTGATGTCAAATAAGCTAGTTTTTCTCTTGCGCTCTTTGGTAAGGACTACCTTCCCTGGTGCACGCGGTGGCTAACACGCTTTCTTGACATTCATAGCAACTAACTCCTTGACTCTTTCGGGTATTTTGTGATAAGCACATGAGTACCCACTGCCTGTGCAATGGCATTGTGTGGGACTGCTGCTAGAAATAGTAGTTTCTTAGTACTGTACTGGCTAGTTTTATGAAACTAGTTCGATTGTAACACAGCTGTGTGTTGACCTGATTGAATATAAGATGGGCCTATAATAATAAACTCCAAGTCCTACCTCCAAGCTGCTGAAGTATCCTGAAAATAGACCTCCCTGGAACTGTTAGCTGAGCTACTGAGACTTAACGTTGGGTTGGGTGAGGGTGGGGGAAAGCGATCAATCTTTTAC
Source organism: Gavia stellata (assembly GCF_030936135.1). Taxonomy (NCBI): domain Eukaryota; kingdom Metazoa; phylum Chordata; class Aves; order Gaviiformes; family Gaviidae; genus Gavia; species Gavia stellata. Next base: position 31,341,692 of record NC_082599.1, read on the forward strand.
CTAGAAGACAAGCTCTAGACTAAGTCTTCGAAGCAAGGGCCACTGGTTGGTTTGTGCAGGTATAGCACTTAGTCCTGGTGTGTGTCTGGGGCTGCTGGGTGTTGCTGCAATACATATGACAAACATTTAAAACATGAGAGCAATGCAGACAGATGAGTGCACTGGTTTACAAATGTTAAATCACACCCACAAACTACTTTCCTTTGTGCACTGCCTGACCCCGTGGCACATTCCAAAGGAGAAGTAAATGGATATGTCTGAGCTGACCTATCTCACGCACTGAGTGCACATTAGTTGTGCTAGGAAAAGAACAACATATATTGCGTACTTTTATTCAAGCCTATATGATGCTGAATAATATATTTTTTGTGTAGTGGAAACAAAATCAGTAAGTGCTTGAATGTAAAAATAATTAGTCAAATTATTAGCAGCAGGAATACTTTTGGGTCTAATTTATGTTTAGCATCAAAGTGAAAGCGTGCCCTATACCCCTTTTAATGTTATCTCAGTGTATGTTTTAGAAATATTGCCGTAATTTTCTACCAGCCATGGCACAATTGTGTGTTGTTGTAGCATGTAAAATTTGCAGTGCACAAATAAATATATAGTTTTCTGTAGTTGGCAGAGCTATAAAATTTATTTTTTTAAATTTATGAGTGGGGGAAGACATAGAAAACAGAATTGTGTTGCTTTGGTTCAGTCTAATAATGAGAGTAAAAAAGAACGTTAAAAAAATCTCAAAGGCATTGCCTTGAAATGCCTTCCTTTCTTAACAGGCAATGAGACTATTTGTTCCCTGCCACTTTATCAAAAGCAAAGGTTTAGTTTCATATGAAGTCACTACTCTGAGGTAGCATGTATTTTCGGGTATTCACATAGCCATACACTCAGCCTGGACACACTCGTGCTTTCTGGCATGCACACAGTAGGCGAGATCTCTCCAGCTGTGCACTGATCGAGCTATTTACATCTGTTTCCACTGTGGGTGTAAACCCTGCTGCCAGAGAGGCAGAACTATGTCCCTGGTAGCTGCTTGTTCAGGAAGGAATAAACTGCTTTTAGGACAAGGACTGGAGGATGCAGCTTTGCAGCTATAGGGAGGAGATACCGGTTCTGAGTGTGCTTTCAGGGACTGGGCAGAGGGATTTTTTTATTTAACCTGGAAGCTACTTAAATACAAAAATACATTACAGAGGTCATTCTGCTGATCTTTTGTAAGGGATTTTCAGAACTCTGTCAACCAATGACTAAAACCCCAAACTTTTTGTTATTTAATTTGGCACAGTGCACTGTGCCAGCAAGCTTCCGTGTATTATTCTGAACCACAGTTTCATTTAAGGCCATTAAAATGTGTATATTCCTTCAGAAATAACTTTCCAAGAATTCTGTCAAAACTGAGATGAGAGTGGTAATTCATAGGTGAAACTGATTAAAATAGTGTTAAAACGTAAGTTAAAAATCACTGTTAAGGTCAGTTACAGGAAGCTAAACATTTGAAAGCATAAACATAAGCAGTTTAAATATCAAGCTACTTTGTAAGGGCCTAGTGAACTTGCTGACATATGAGAAAGCATCAAAACATCAGGGTAATTATCAGTGCTCACAGTCTGCCTTATGAGCCATCAAACTAGACTCATTCAGGACTACCAAAGCATACCGTTTCTAGTAAAGATAATCTGCCAGGTTGTCTTGGCTGCAGTAGGTGTGCTTTTAGAAAGCCTCCAGCTTCCAGGCCATATGCAGTGAAGAAGAGAGCTGCTGTGATTTAAGCTGTTACCTCCCTTGTGCTGAATGTTACTGCAGGGTGCAACATGTGCCGTGGGTTAACCGCTTCTTTCAGTGGCCAGGCAGTGTTTCCTTCAGAGGGGTGGGATTGGTAGCAGAGAGCTAACAGAGCACTCCTTAAACCTTCCCAGGCAGATTTTTCAGAGCCTGTCTGTCCAGAAGCCTAAGACTTGTTGGAGAAAGGAGTTAAATAGTCCTCTGGGATCAAACTTAAATATACCTGCATTTTACAAAAAAGGACTGAAGTTTAGACATTGTGGTTTCAATCCCTGCAGTATAATTTAGATGTAGCTAATGTCTCAGATCTGCTTGTAAAGCTGATTTATCATAACATACCATACATATTGTGATGCCAGGAGAATCATCCCTAAAAATCTGGTATTTTTCAAACAGCCTGATATGGCTATGTACCCAACCCTTGTCAGGATTTTATGCCCTCTGGACACTAATTTTCTTGAGTCCTTTAGAGTTACTAGGCTATGCTTCTAGTGCTGTGATCCAGCTGCTAGGTAGTTAACATAACATGATACAAAAACAGATGTTTCCCTTTCTTTCGGGAAGAATAACATTCCTAATTGGAGACGGAGAACCAGAAATATTGCCCATTATCAGCAGCTTTCAGAGAGGTAGAGAGATTAGAAGAACTAGAGCTTGTTGGTAAATAATTCAGGCTGGTGAGAAACAAAGGGAAAAAAAAAAAAGTGTTTCGTCCAGCAATACAATTATTCTTACACAAATATGCTTTTAAATGCCTTTTTTAATTTGAATTATTTTTTTCAAACACTGGCCTCATAAAAATATGAGTCTTTTTATTTCTGAGATGGAAACATTGGTCTAAAAATAAGATCTCACAAACAGTGCCAAACCCACTTTGATACATTGAGGCTGTAAATATCTCACTGTATGCTCTTTTGTTTGTTATCAGTCAGCCATGGCAGCATGACTTCTCATGCTTTATTTTTTACCAGTTTTTTTTCTCCTAAGGACTCCAGTGAATTCTCAATGAAGCTTTACAGTCAAACATAAGGTTTTTGTAACAGTCCTTCTTCTATTGACTTTTTGACCTACTAACCGAGACCATAAAGAGGAAGTCAATGCTGACTGCACAGAATAAGCTTCTATTTGCATAGTGATCTCAGAGAAAACTGCAGATGCAGCCTGAGATGCTTAAGCAACATAGCTGAGGCAAGTCTCTTCTTGCTTCTCCGTGTTGTACAGAACTGTTTTTTTATTTAAAACTTTTTTTTATTTTTTTTAAATGTAAGACCTTTAAATGCTAAAGAAGCCATATTTTTACCTCAGTTTGCCTAATGCTGTGAGTCATCCCATGATGAGATGCTTTAGTTGTGCTGTGAGAGACACTTGCTGAGGTCTGTCCCAGGCAGAGCTGCATGCTGCAGTTTACCTCAGCGTAAGATGTCTTGTACTTACTATGCTTTAAAGTTAGGATAAGTGTGCATGTTGCTCTCCCAATGTATTTCTTACAGGACTCTTCTTTTGTAAGGTCAAACACGCAGTAATACCAGGTGTATAAAGTCTGGTCTCTTCATTCTGCTGTGAAATAAAATGAAATGCACAGTGAGCACTTACTATCTGTGTTTAAAGGATGAGAAACCTGCCCCTTAGAAAATAGCTGGTTTTGAAATTTCTGTTCAGTTTGGTTAGCCATTGATAACAGCTGAGCAACCTGGTCTAATTTGCAGGTTGGATCCACCTTAAAATTTGGCTTTGCTCTGAGTGTTGGCCTGCTGCAGAGGTTCCTTCCAGACTAATCTCTTCCAGGAGTATGTGAACAATCAAGCTGATTCAATAATTTGATCAAGAATTTAAAAAAAAAAAAGATTGTAAACTAATTTCTTCTTTTGCAGAACTGTTATTCTGCGTTTTTAATATTCCATGTGTTACAGGGCTTTCTTTTACCATAGTTTTTACTTTAATAAAATGTTAGCTAGCTAACCAGAAATACTGCAAATGTGCAGTGCTTCACAGCAGCAAAAGCTAGTAGCCATGTTTCTTTCATTCTGTTAAAATTTGTTTCTTGTGAGGATTAGTGCTGTGTGGATAGACACCCTTCTGCAGAACTTCCGTCCTTCTCAGGGCTCCTATTTTCTCTCTCTCAAATCTCTTTACGGAGGTTCCTGTACAAGCTCTCCTTAAGCCACTTGAGTTACAACTTATCTTTAAGCTTAAACTGTTTAAATATTAGATCGTGGCTAACCTTTGTTCTCTGAAGCTGAAGCCAGTTACAGAGCCTCACACAGGCAATTCCTTCAGCAGGTCTGCAGAGCAATGATACTGGACAGCTGGGGGTGGGTTTTGGTGTCTTATGCCCACATAGCTCTTAGCCCAGTTGTCTTCCACCTTCATCCCTCCCCCTGCTGCAGTGCTTTCACCTACTGCTGTCTCTGCTGATTTCCTTGCACATCTGCCCTTGAGCAACAGTAACAGGATTGTGCTCAGGTCTGTGCTGCCGCTGTTCTCACATGAGCTTAAACTACCCGCAAAGGTCAATTTGTGTGAAAACTATGAAACAGAGTGGCTGAGCTGTGGGCAGATATTTTGCCTTTAGCAGTCTCAAGCAAAGACAGAGGAGACAGCAGTGGGTGCGGTAGTATCTCCAGCCACTGCAGCTATGTGCTTCAGTGGACATGTCCCAGACTCTTGGGATGAAACCTGAGAAACAACTGCACTACTGTAAATTTTTAAGAATCTTTATTTCACTCTGATCTAAATGCAAAATGTAGGTTCTTATCTATAAGTCAATACTTTAGCGAAGGGACTGCACTTTGTAATAACTATAGCCATTGCTTTCTGCACTATAGACTTTATTAATGCTATCTACAGCAAGAAATAAAACATGGTGGTTGGGTCTAGGCATTTCCACAAGTGATCTAAATCATGGGGTTTTTTTGCAAATAGTTCTATTAACATTATTTAATGTGAATGAAACTGTATCAGTTTCAAGTTGTCTTTTCCTCAAATGATTCTTCCTTCAAAAAGCATCTGGTACTAGATTCAGTACAGATGTCATCACTGGATTTTCCTTGATGAGAAAGGGTTGTACACCTAGATATTCCAAGACTGTAGCTCCTGAGTCTGTATGTGGATCAGCTTCATGCTGAAACAAGACTGAATCATCTACCATTGCTCTTTGTGTGCCCTGGTTTCTATGAAGAAAATTCAGACATGGGCAAAAGATGTTTTTGTCATGCCCCAGAGATTCCCCTGCCCCATCATATAAAATCAGGGAAAAAGAACTGCAGGACACGTCTTTGAAATAAACAAGCCATAGGTATCCATCTTCTTGTTCTTCCTTTCTTCACAAGATTTTGCAGTGCAAAACCTGGCATACGTTTTAGATGTGTTGTCCAAGTACTACAACGTTTCCAGGTAGGAACATGCTAGCATCTGCATGCTATTATCTCTTGATAGTGGAGAAGTACAAGAATTGCAAGTTCTGATTTTTCAGCAAATCTTGTCTTAACAAGAAAGATTTGATTCTGCAGACTGAACATAGGAATCCCACACAACATGGCCTGCCAAGGATTTACTTTAAGCATGAAGTACTCAGCAGATGAGGCAGATTCAGGCTAGATATTCACTGAAGCACAAAGCAAAACACAGTCACCCATAGGCATAAGTCAAGAAAAGAGTACTTTTCCATGAACAAGATAAATGAAAGAGCAGATCTCCTTATTGCTCCTGCAGTGACTTTAAATCTGAAAGAGCTATGGGACAAAGGTTTCTGCTTGTTCTGGAAATGTGCCAGGGCAGGGCAGCAAAGAATGAGGGTCAGGAGTCATGTAACAGGCGGTGATGAGAGTCCTGTTTGCAGCGTTACCGAGTAATTGCTCGTGTTGAACCAGGAAAGCAGGGCTTCTGTCTCACCTCTGTAACTAGAGTTGGCCAGTTGCTTTTGAAGTCCCAGCTCCGAGAGGAACTCTGTAGGTGTTTGTATTAACAGTAGATGGAACAAAATCCCCAGGCTGTGTTACATGGCATGTTTAATTGATCTAGAAGTTGATTTTGGCCTAGAACCAACTTTTCTGTCTCCCGTTTGCTGCCAAATTGACTGCCAGGTTTTAGAAAACCGTAAGTCTAGCAGAAATAAGGTCAGACTTCACCAGGCTGGAAATCACAGAACCCCTGCACACACAGTGCTGGCCTTCTGTCTGCTGGGCACCCTGCAGCACTTGCGTCCTCTCTCCTCACACTCTCTGTAGCAGCTCATGGGGAACGCAAGTGCTAACATGTTAAAAATGTTATTTTATCATTAATCTTCAGAGTCCAGCAAATGAATCATTAGAAGACAATCAAGTATCTTAGAAAGTGCAAAAGCAGGAACTTTAGCAATCTCTGTGATAAAAAATCATAAAACATTTTTAACTGAAATTGCTTTTGCTTTCCACCACACAGCTCATCTTCCTCTCTTCTGCCTTACTAGCTGTGCTTTCAGTCAATGCATGTACAGAGGAAGTGGTGCCACAGTATAAAGCTGCCTTTATTATCAGTGCACTATACGTATACAAAAAAACTTTATTAGATGCAGCCAAAACATTCTGTTGGATTGAGCTTGTGTTGGGGGCCTGCAATTTTGAAAGTGAACTTCTGTCCTAATATCTAGATGGTTTTGAAACAGGTTTAAGAGGGTCAGTGGACAAGTCTTGTGTGATCACATTTCTCTCTTCAAAACGGGGAACCCAGAGGCACTTTCAGTATCTTTATAGACTGCATACTATGTATTAATGAAAGACAGAAGAAAAGGCATATCTTATCAGTGAGTTTGGGAACACCCCCTTCCCCTTTCTTATACACTTCCTTTTTCAATGTAACATTACTGAAGCCATTTCATTTCAGAGGATAGATAAATCTTGAAGTTGAATTAAATATAGATGATGTAAAACTTTGTCAAGGTTAAGGACCAGGCCTTCACAGTGCTTCCTTTGTATTTCACTTGAATCGTTGATTGTCTTCCTGTTCCAATGCCATTCTCTTTCCTTCTATTCAGGAGTTTTCTATTACCTTCCAGACTATTGTATGACTATGCAAGTTAACACAAAGTCCTTTGTATGGTTGAAATCAGGCACAAAATAAACACACCTTTATCCTGCACTCTCAAAACCTTCCTTCTTTCTGCACGTAAATACAGTTCCTATTAAAAAAAAAATCAGAGCTCTATGAACCCAATGTTGCAGTGTTAGCCAACTGGCAAACTCTTAGAAGTGCTGGGAGCTTTCTTCCATGAAGTCCACTGCCCCTGTGACGAAGTTCTGCTGCTGCTAACAATTACCTAGTAAAGCAACTGTTCCAGTTTCCTATATTGATAGTCACGGTACTGACTTCAGCCTCTGTAGAAAAAGGAAGTGCTATACAGACACATGAAGTGGGGAGTCTGGGCCTCTTAATGACACGAAGCTTTGGAATTTTATTCTTTGCATGTGTTTACTCAGCCCTTTCCTATTCTTGTATCCTGCATAATAAAATCATTTATCCAAGCACTGTTTTCTGCCTTTCGGTTCTGCACGTCTATGCAACGGAGGAAGAAGGAGGAAAGAGCTTTTTCCTTTGTGCAGGTTGCAGTCCTTCCAGTCTCTCCTGCCTGGTGTCAGCAGAGGCACTTCACAAGGAAAGCCAGGGGTCCCAGCAGCCATCAGGAGCCACTGAGCAGGTGAAGAAGGAGCTGTGATTTTCACTGCTCGTTCTGATTTGTGTCTCCTGGGTTAGTGAGGAACAGTATGATTCTACCAACAGAACTACTTAAAACAATAGTTTGGCCTCAAACTTATGCAGGTTTTGGAGTTTTTGTCTTGTCCTTTCTCTTGGCACAGGTACAATTTTTTCCCTCCCCCCCTGCCCCTTGCACCAATTTCCCACAGATATATGAAAAACTTGTCCATGCCTGATATAATTTAACACACTAATGAGTCAGCAAGGAATTAGACTGTGTTTTTGTATAATCTGTCTCATGTTCTGTATTCACTAAAATTATTGGAGTATCCAGTGTGGTTGCCCTAAGGATTCCTGAGGGTGTCTTTCTCGCTGATTACAAAATGATTTGGGTTCAGGGGTTTTCCCACTGCAGCTGCCAGAATTGTCTTGCGATCCTGAAACTGCTTGAGTCAACTGTGCCTCTGTTAGGCAACCTCTGCCACGTCAAGGACCTTCTGCTCTTTTCTGTGTACTATGTTGAGCTAAGGAAAAACATGGGTAGTGCCCACCATGTATGTAACACTATCAAAATATTATTATTTAGTTACTGTATCCCTGCTCTCCTGCTGTGGGTGTCTGAAGGGGGACGTGGATCTTTATTTTATGATAGTGATTAAATGTTGGCTTGGCAAAAGTCTTTTGTCTCTCTCCAGTTTATTGGTGATTTCAGTCTTGGAAACAGCATTTGCTACTCAGCTTGTTGGGACTTCTAAAATGCTGTGACCGAAGCAACCAGAAACAAGTGCCATTTAGTGTATTTACTTTGCATATGTTCTTAAAGATTTGCATATGTTCTAAAGATATCAGTGTTGCTTTGTTAAGGAGAAGCTTCCTTTGGGTGAGATGCCTGGAATTCAATTTAGAAAAGTTTAGCGGAGTCGCTGTTGTAGAGTAGAGTGGTGAAAGATTGTAAACTGATGACATGGGTGGCAGGGGTATGTATTCAAGAAAAACATATTACTCTAAGAGCAAGGTAAAATAGAAGTTACTTATTTTAAAAAACAACTGAAAAGACTTACCAAAGCAGATTTTGTAATGTATTTGGAGGGGCTATAACCTGAGCTATAAACCTGAGGGTGAAACTGAGTCCTGTGGAAAGGAGTCCTTATGGCTGAGTGCATGATTAGAGACACATTTTGTTTTTGCTTTGATCGACAATGCAGGAGAAAATCTGGGTGTCATATATTCCTAGTACCCATCCAATACAGTCCAGAACAAATAGCATTTATGTGGGATGTAAAATCACCTCTTGATTAACCTTTGCACCAGTATACACATTCCTTTCACTTGTTCAAGTGTAAATTAATGTAGCTCAGGCTGGGATTTTCAAAGGAGCTTTGGTTAATTAGTTATCCAAATCCCATAAAAATTAATTCTGGACAGTATTTAGTATTCGACAGTTGTTTGAACTCACTCTTAAGTAAAATGCAGTTTTGCAATTTTATTTTAATTACAGTTCATGCTGACTATTTAAAATGATTTGGACAATGAATTGGGGCAGTAACAATCCTAACTGTTTTCTATAGTTCCCTTTCTGTCTGTAGTTTTTCATTAAGATATCTGTCAGCTTCAGTTAACTGTATTTTGTTGCTGTATTTCTAAAATTAAAATAATATCTTATCTAGAACACTCCACATGGCCAACAGACTGAATCAGGAGAGGAAAAATGTATGTAATAATTTTTTATCAATAAAATAATCCAAGTAAGAAATAAGATTAAGGATAAGAACTAATTCATAGGGGAAAGTCTAGCTCTTCTATTAGTGCCTTTTAACAAATGACATTCCAAAAAGTCCGTTTGTCACTGACAGACAATGTAGAATTTAGGATGTTTTTTGAGGGCATATGTATTAGGTTGGAGTCCCATTAGAATATAATGAAGATGGAGATGATGGGAGTGGTTCAGTGGAGATCTCAGGAGGAATGCTTGGTTAGAGGCTAGGTTAGTGCCTGTCAGAAGAGAACAAGGAATTTTATGAGGCAAGGTTATGTCAACCGTAAGATGGTTAATCATAAAAAAGAGAAAGTTTTCTAGTGCCTAGAGGCCGTGGCAAGCAAGCCTTTGTGGGCTTAGAAAAGGAGTGCGAGGTGGTTGTGATAACTGTGATTTAAAAGTTTCTGAAAAAAAAATCTGCATTTAAAGTTCAGAATTATACTTGAGTTTTAGCGCAGAGTTCAGCAGGAAATATCTGTTCTTTCATACCAATGCAAATATTATCTCTCTGTTGAGATAATAGCAGATGTTTGGGATCTTTCAAGACAGCTTCACAACCAGAGAAAATGGAAGTGTGGTACTATGATACATGTTAAGAATCATATATTCAACACATACACTTACACAAGACTTGGAACAAAGGAGGTCAAGCACATGCAGCCAGTCTTTTTTTTTCCCCATTTTTCTAGTTGCATTTATGTGTTTAGTTTCCAGAGAGCAGCTCCAGCTACTGTCTCTGAATCAGAGACCAAGGAAAAAAAAGCAGTCTGGTTGTTGGGTTTTTTTGTTGTTGGTTTTTTTACAATTCTCTTTCTGTGGACTCTCTCAATAGAAGCAACTAACAACATATTACATATTCCCAAGATTCAATGCTTTTTCATGTTAAAAATATGATAGAAAATGTTGTTGTAACACAGATATCAGCTCTGGTATTCTTTTTGTAACTGGCTGAACTGAGGCACTGAAAACTTGGAAATAAATCACATACATCCAGCTACTAAATCCTGAAGTCTGGATTTTACAGTTGGGTTTGAAATATTCTGGAGAGATGGATTCGCTTAAAAGTAAGTCTCTGGAGTTGTGTTTTGACTCAACATATTTATCCAGACAGAACTTCCAGACCTTTGAAACTTTGACAGGCACACTCTAAAGCCAGGAAAACAATGTTTTATTGTGCATAACATTTAGTGTTATTTATTATTTGCTTAAAACTGATAGTGTGTTCAGTGCTGTGCAAGACACAGATATCATGCTATCTAGCCTGAAGAATTCGTAACATAGAGACCAAAATAAACAGCTCAGGGGATTTCTGGGCTTTAAATTAAAGAACAAAATTAAAATAATGTTCTCCGTGGCACAAGAATTTATTTAAATTCACGCATGCGGAGAGTTAACATCCACATTCTAGCTACATTTAATTACAAATATCAGGTTGGAGAAATGAATGGATGAATAGTATTTGGATTTTAGTAAAAGCCTCCATTCTGCACAACCCTCTCATTCCTTCCTCAACTCTTCCCCCACCCAAAGACGAGAAAGGTTACTACAGCTCATCTCCTGTTAAAATTACATACCTTCCTGCTGAGGGGAAAAGGGTGCTGCAGAAATTATTAATGATGTTCTTAATTTATTACAAAAGTTTTAAACAGTGCCAGGGTAGAAGGGGTAGTAGAAGGGGTAGTGTGGAAGGAAAAGTGTGTCTAATAGAAACTCTAGCTGTCTCAGGAGACAATTTTACATGACTGTGGTAGAAACAATGAAAGTGGGAAAATGTATTTAAACCATATGTGTTATGAAACCTTACATACTATAAAGGCTTCAGATTTTGAACAACATACATCCCTACAATCATATCAACATCTATATTCAAATCATGCTTACTGTCTTTTTACATCTTTAACACAGTGGCAGGGAATAGAACCAGGGGTTGCAGAAATTACATATCCTAGTACCTCCACGATGGATATTTTCTTTCCTTGTGTATTGCTGCTAGATGAAAAGGGAATGGAATTTTTATTCAAAAACTGGAATCACCTGATCAGATGAGAATCAAATGCATAAACATAAAAAAAATCCTTTGCCATCAGATCTAGAAAGTATGCACAAAGACTAAATCCCTTTCCTTTTATTCTCCCTGGGCCTACTCAGTATCTTCAGTGTGTTCTGCTTGAAAATCTGGGCAAAATCACCACACAGTGTAAAAAAACAATGTAAAAGCATGCTGGAAGCCCCAATATCTATGGTTGCACATAGAAAGGGTTATTCCACCATGTGAATAGCAAAACAACCCAGGCTTTATTCCAAGCATATGCCTCTTCTCATCCTGTAAGAATACATGGAGGGGTCCTTCCAGTGTGTATCAGAGAACTACCTGTCTTTGTTGGTTGTGTCTATCACCTGGGCACAGAGAGAGATCAGCCTCTCCCTTCACACAGCAGCACTACCTTGCCCTAGGCTCCTGCCAGCTCTGAAAGGGGGGTATCAATTTTGAGTGAAATTGGGGTCATGCATATGGAATCAGTCTGGGGAGGCCACCATAACTGAGAGGAGTTTGTGAATATAATTAAAAGATGTTTGGTGCCATTCCCAGGCGTGTAGGTCGTTGGGCTTGTGGTGCACAAAAGTCACTTGCAGGAACCACCGTCCTTTGTCATCTTCCATTCAGCCTGTCAAAGAAATGCAGCACACAGGAGGCTAAAGCAGCTCACATCCAAATGCTTGGGCAGCGAGGGAGGATTTTGCTCTAAGTTTTACCTGTTTCTTAAAGCAGTTAAGAAACTAAGACCAGAGTAGAATTGTCTAGCCTTAAAAAGGAGGAACTCCCATTGAAATTCCCCTGTCCTGAAATATTGTTAGATGCAGAAACTCAAGCAGAGTATTTTGCCACCAACCTAGAATATTTTCAGAGAGAGATTAGAAAAACCTTTTTTTTTAACTAGATCAGATTTAATTTTCTTTTCTATTTTCTTGAATCATGAATGTCAGTTTCTTGATGCTGCTTCTTGATAGTAGAAAAGCATTACAGTCTGTGATAATAAACATTAACTAGTCTACGTTAAAATACCTGTTAACAATTGTTCTGGCTGTGGTCAGTAACTGAAGATGTCTGATTCTGTTCATGCTGTTTGCCTCCATCCATTTAATTTTCTTTTAATTGTGGGATAGGCAATGATCTGATGAGTGTAGAGGTTGGGAATTGGGACCCTTGGGTTGTTTCCAGATCTGCAGTGCTTTTTATGGGTAGCCTTGCAGGAAGGTATTTGCAGGTACCGAATGCTTGTAATTCTGATTTGTTGGGACCAATGTGTACTCAGCCTCTGCAAATGCCAGGGCTTGATATTTGGTGAACCTCAGTTTCCTCTGCTATATAATTTAGACCGTAATGTGTGGGTGCCTTACAGAAGGAGTAATTTAATGTTTGCAAAACACGCTGAGAGTGTCTGATAAAAAATACTGGGAATGTGCAAGCAAACCATTGTTCATGTCAGTGTGTATTCTTCCTGGATTCCAGCTTCCTAACTGAGCAAGATCAAGTATAAGAGAAAGTTACAGCAGGTTTTAAAGCACATGAACTCTGAGGAAAAACATAAAAAGAGACACTGGAAATACTACATCCGCATGGCAGCTGACTGAAGAAAGCTTCACTAATGGAGCACTTTGTGACCCTCATTTTTTCTATACTGCAAGCTATTCATTGAAAGCAGCAACCTTACTGCATATAATCAAATCTGTAACTTTCCATAGCTGAAGGATGCCAGAAGCTGAAGAGAAAGAAACAAGACAAAGCGGCATACCATCAGAAAAAAGAAAAATAAATAAAGCACCCCAAGCTCCAGAGCTAATGGAAGGAGTGCTTGAGATGGCAAAGTGCTTAGCTGCAAGCCCAGGGGCACAGTGGGATTGTAGGATAGAGACTCACCATGCTTGAATTATAACATGTGGATCTTACCTAATATATTGTTAAAATAGTGCTCAGGGCCAAATTCACTCTCAGTAGTACAATTTGAGCTGAACAGTACCCTGAGGACACGGAGGTGGAAGGGGCAATAGCCCAGCATATTTCTGAAGTGTTATGAAAACGGGGGGGTGCTGCTCATATTGGGAACTGCTCCCAGGAGAAGATTACGCAAATATAAAAAATGAGATGTAGAGCTTTCCTAGAGCAAGTAATTAGAAACTGCAAATCACATCTGGCTCTTTGGGGTGTCTTTGTACTACAGATCGAAATGCTTTTATGATGCAAGTATTACAAGAAATTCAGAAGCCTTTTTCTCTGCTTTCTGCTCACATAAGGTCTGATCTGGGACTCGGGAAATATACGGACTACCGCTGGATTTAATGGGTTTTGGATTAAAATCCTAGTGCCAGGAAGAACTGCATAGAAGAAACCTTTTAAGAGTAGTGTACTTCAGCGGAGAAGTAGGCTGTAGAAAAATGTGTTAAAGTAACATTGAACATTGTTTCTGGTAAATATCCAAGTGCTTCTCCTGTTGTCCTCCATTCTCACAATAAGTTTCTTTCTCCCTTGTACGTTGCACAGATTTGTTAATTAGATACTGTTTGTTTTAACTCTCTTTGCAATTGTATTTTAAAATAGAAAAAAAATAATCTGGAATATTCAGTAAAACTCAGGCAATATTTGCAATCACTGATATTTTAGATTCAAGAGAAAATATAGATTAATTATTTGTTTCAGCTGGTTTATCAAGTGTTAGGATTCAGATAAACATTTTATTTGCTATTTAATGATCTGCTAAAGTGCCTGAGAAATCGTCTGCCTTTTTCCACTTACCTCCTACTCATGATATATGAATGAAAAATATCTTTTTTCCTCATCTGTTGTAAAAAACATCCTTGTCATATACAAGAACCAAAGGAATAAGAAAGAAGAGCGAAAAGGCCGAGTTAACTGTGTCACATTTGTGATCACAGCACAGTGAATAGTGACTCACACCACCTGGTTTTTTTGTCAGGGAAACATAACTCTGAACTAGTCCTTGCACAGGATGGAGTCTGGCCTCATACATAGAGTACGGCCAGTTCTGCCTTACCTTCCTGCGTGGGAGCACCCCTTCCTCCAAACCAGAAGGGGTTCTTGAAGGAACAGTAGGGGTGGTCCAGGGTCATTACCTGATGAGCCACACCTGCCTTGAGAGACCTAGAAAAATTAATGTTACTAATTTTTTTCAAGATGTCTTTAAATGATGTCTTGAGGAGAGTTAACACAAGATCAAGTTTCTGGAAGTAGATCATTCTTGACATTTTAATCTAGTAATAAATGAATACTGCTGTGCAGCAAGATCTGGTTTAAAACTAGTTAGACAAATACAGAAAAGGGCTCATATTTGTAAAAGTTTAGGTAAGAAATCATTAGGATGGTGAAGTGTATTTTCCATTATTGAACGCTTTCCATCAAGGCTGGGTGTTTTTCTAAAGGATTCAACCAACTTTGAACTGAACTTGATGCTACATTGAGGCTCTATGTGCTTGTCTTAGGTAAAAGCTCAGATGCGAGAGTTGTAGCAATGCTTTCTGGTCCTAAAATACATGGAACAATAGAACAAACAAACAAACAAACACTACTCTCTATGTTTGTTTCAGTGGAGTTATACTAAAATATATCATGGCCATCATCAGTTCAATCCAATTTAGGACATCGTCTTTTGTGGTATGTTAGTTTAAAAAACATTTACCTCTGATTTACTGCTCTAACTCAGTAAAATGTATTTATGTCAAGCTTGTTAAGAACTTCTTCAGTTGTCGTTAGTGAAGTGAAATTAAAATCAGAAGCAGCACGTCCCGGAAATGGAATTTACTCTTTCACCTGCAGTATTCCTCTGGGCTTTTACACGTAAGTTTTATTTGTTCTAAACAAAAAATGGACTTTCTGGCAATATTTTATGACAAAATTCCCAGAAGTTCACCTCTTAGAATTTGATAGAGAACAAATCTTCTTGTTATATTTCTGTATAAAAAGCATAATTTCCTTTCCCATTTGCCTGTTAACCTGGAACAGAACTGCAGGAGATTATTAGAATACATACTAATGTTCAGAGGACCTTTATCCAGATTTCTGGCAAGGACTTCAATGATAAGAGAGAATTCTCCTAAGAGTTCCCATTAGAACCATCGTGGGAATAAAAAAAGGAAAAAGCCATAAAACCATTTACTTTTTTTATATTTTATTTCAAATTTGATACTGGAAAAGCTCACACAATTTCAGTTCCCTAGGAAACCTATCTATTGAGAGGGTTTGTCACTGCTCGCTATTTTGTCATCATTCATGCCAGTGCAAAGTGAGTCAAAATGCTACTAGCCTTGTGGTAGCATGAACATAAATGGGAGATTTGCACAAGTGCACAGCAATGAATAAACCACCTTTAGGAAAAAAGTTGTTATGTTGATGCTTATACAGACTTACTGGAAACACAGACAATAAAGCTTGAGTGTTCTGTTTTTGAGACCCTGGGTTGAATCATTGCAGGGCCTTAGTCTCAGAATGGTAAGACTTAACTTTGAGGCTCCCTGCCTCTTAGTTTTGAAACCTCAGTTGTAAATTAGTCGTCAAGCTTATATTCATAAACTGCATGGGAAAACATAGGTAATAGCAGGTATTAACTCAGCTATGGGTAAGGTAGGTGGAGAGCTATTTAATCTAATTCTGACCAAATGCCCAGGTCTTGACATGATAGTATACTTCTAGGAGACTTTTAAAGACTATTAGATATCTTAACTCAAAAAGCCAATTTCAGTTCAAAGAAAAGTAGTAACAGAGCCTTTTAAAGTTGAAAACTCAAAGTAGCTCAGGGAAAGAACAGAGATAAAGGTCTCATAAACAGCTTTTTACCCACCATAGGACCTTTCAGGAAGGTCCTTGTTTCCAGCCAGCTCTATAGCTTTCTGAGTGGCAGCAAACTATGCACCATACTCTCTAGTTTCTGTGTCTTCTCTGAGGCTGTCTGCACCTAGTTCCCAAGTCCTTTTCTCTTTTACTGTCTCTGTTCTAAGGTGAAAACAGCAAAATTGACTGTGATAGTCTCTGTTTTGTGGCAGGTGGTAAGAAATGCTAAGAATCAGACTCTGAAGGTGGAGAAATTCAGTTCTAGGTGCAGGAATGCCTCAGTTGAAAAGCTGCTGTTAGCTTCTTCATTAACAGGAGCTGGATGGTTTTGACTGCATCAGAGCAGAAAGGAAATTAAGAACTTCATGAAAATTAGATAGCCTCTATGTGAATTTTTATAAAACTCTCAGTTTGAGATTTAGAGTGGAGGAAAAAATGAAAGTAAGGCTGAAGGAAAACTTCTAAATTCCAGCAAGAAATTCAGGTTAGGATTGGATTTACACTTCAAATGTAATAGAAGCATGAACAAAATAGTGTAAACTGGAGTTGCTCCATTGATTTAAACAGAGGAAAGCAAGAGCACATGTTGTACTGTGTTGTGAACCCATGTTCTTTGCTTCTTATAGGACAAGGCAGCTTTCATGCCTAATCTGCATAGGAGAGTTGATGCAGCTACACTGACACAGTCATAGCAAGTGACATGGGAGTGCAGAGTGTATTTTCAATGGTATTGCATCAGGATGCTTTCTATTAGATGATCTGTTACCTCATAAATGATATGCAGTGTAGAAAACTATTGGAATTAAATGTTCAGGCTTTCTTACTCTTCTGTAACCTACTGCCATTCATTCTAATTTTGCCAAATCAAAACTTTACCTTGCTTTTGGCTTTTCACAGTGCTGATTGAAAGATGTTTTCAAGG
This sequence comes from Gavia stellata, assembly GCF_030936135.1. Classification (NCBI taxonomy): domain Eukaryota; kingdom Metazoa; phylum Chordata; class Aves; order Gaviiformes; family Gaviidae; genus Gavia; species Gavia stellata. The sequence goes on from NC_082599.1 coordinate 31,358,663, forward strand.
AGAATTACTAATCCAAACAAGTTTGGCTATAGTCCTAATGTAATGCTTTTGTTGAAGTCACTCAGCGGTTGGATCCCTTTAACAGATATTAAATGTCAGCCTAGGAGGCAAGTAGTCCCTGCTGAAATCAATATCCACTAGCATAGCAGTCATTTAGTGGTTATTCATTAAAACAGCAGCCTGCTTCTCCCCCACAATTGAAGACAAAATCCTTATAAGAAGTTGATCACTTTATATTCTCTGCCATGGAATTTCTGAAATGTTAAAGCAGGTTTATAAGAATCTAGCTTTTTTTGACAAAAAATTACTTCTACAGACTGGATGGTTGTAAAAGTTCATAATAGGGGTATGCCTGTGTAACACGATAAAAGTGTGTAAATCTGTCAAAAGGCTTAGCATTCCCACATATTAATACATTGTGTTTGGATTGAAAGCAAGTGGAAAATGACCATGAAATTCTACCCCATTTACAAAAATAACAACAGCCAACATCCCAGTTTTTTTGAGGAAAATTTAAATGATATGTTCTGAAGGTTCTGATTTTGTGCATGTATTATTTTAATGGAATAGGTGTTATTTCAGTGTACATTCTGATTGGCTGTTTTGTATGTAAGAATGAGGTATTATTATTAACAATAATAAGTAGAAGTTGAAAAAATAACGGTTCCTGTTTTCATTAGCTAATATTACCCCAGGAAGTTGGAACTGTGAGAGATTAAAAACAAAGTCAGTGATATTTGTAAATGAATTAACAGGGGAAAACAACCCCAATGTTTGCTTATACCTGTCACAGAATGGTTCCAGTTTTCCTAATTTGAATGGGAAATAATTTTATTTAGGATGTTGATAAGTCTGTAAGTGACAACTCCTTTCAAGAAACATGCAATTGAGCCTTTATCCAAAAACTAACTAATGAAAGGCAGCAAGACATTATTAGGAAAAAAAAAAAGTGTTATGCAATTACAGGTTTCTTAATTGGGATTCAGAACTCAGAAGGATCTTCTTTTAAGTTGATGAATTGGATTGGATAGGAAGGGTTTTGTTTTCCACCCTAGAGAGTACCTTGGTTTAAGTATTTCAAATGATGGAGACTCCAGAATGTTTTTAGTTAGCATCCCTGTAACTATGGCATATCTTCTCATAGCGTGGACTTCTCTACTAATGATTAATGAATAATCTCTGGTTTTTAGCAATAACATTTCAAGTGGATTTAAGAAGTTCTGGATTATTTAGTTTAGTGTCTTTTCCGTTGCAAAGGAAAGCAACCAACTGTTGTATAAAAGAACACGGTTGAAATTCTGCAAGACAGTCTGCAGGCTTCAACAGCCCTGAAAGTTTTTCAGCAACTGCTGTTATGGGATGGCTTTCTGGCTGTAATGGGAGTGGTACAAAAAAGGCAGGGCTACTATCTCAACTTTTTTATATGATGCCTGTAGGGCACAGTATGACTTTCTTTCTTAAGCTTTATTTCTGGAATTAGTATTTCTTGAACAAAGTAAAGGTAAGCCAAGCTGAAGTTGGGAAAGAACCTGTCTTCAGCATCCAGCAAAGCTATTATTTAGAAAGACACGGGTAGGAAAAAGGAAATACCAGCAGAGACACTGATAACCCTTGTTTTCTATGACCTGATTTTGGGAAACTCTAATGAACAGAGGGTTAGAGACTGAGGTGGCCTCCCTTGTACCTGGGCTGTGGGTGATGTTCTGCAGGAGGGATTACAACTGTGGTTTTCTTTGATCTTCTATCACCAGAGTCCTTTAATTACTAAACCATTCTCTAACAAGTGCAGCATTGTTTTAATGTCTGGTGGTTAAAGTGTAACAAATCTCATGTCTCTGTTGTGTAGGGGCCTTGAATAAACCCATTGACATATGGTGTCTCAATAAATGTAACATGATTTTTCTGACAATCTTTCTAATGTAAGTAGGAGTCATGGATGTTAAACAGTATCAAAATTTAAGCCAATTTTATGTAGAAGCCTGAATATGGATATGTATGATATTACATTGGTCTGAAAAATTTGCCTTAATGGCCAATATATACCTTTTACCCTTCAGATCTAAGAAATGTTCCTCACTACTAACTATACATGCAAAAGGTTTATGAGAAGCACCCAGATATAGGAAGACTGAAATGAAGTTAACAGGAAAATCCTACATCAGATTACAAATTTGTGACAAAGTCAAGTCTTTGTCTTCATGAGAGGAAGCACTTACTTAAGTGATAACTTCGGTTCCTTGAGTTCAATTAAACTGTGATTAGAAACGTTTGGGTTCAGACTTCTTTGCTGGCTTAAATTTTAAACAAAAGTTTAAAAAAAAAAAAGGGAAAGTAATTTGACCTGTCTTCATCTTCTTCCACACATCTTAGTTTAATTTAAAAGAAAAAGTGACTGTGGTTTAACTAATGAGAATCTAGTGAAATTATTATGACTGAATACTTCAAATGATACTTAGAGAAGCAATTAGAAGTCACTGAATGAATGCACGCTATTCAACAGCTGATGGGTGCTAAAGAGTAAGACCTATCTGCCTATCACACTGGTCTCATTAATATAGTGATCAGTATCTCTTTTCCCAAATTGTGAGTATGAGAGAGTAAAAGAACATCCACAAAACAGTCAGTCAGAGAAATGATGCATAATTGTTGAAAGCATTTGAAGAGATATTTACTAATAATTCTTCCCTTCCTGAGTAAATTTAACGTGAGAATTTACTAATAATTCAATAAGACTGATTCTGACTAATAGAATGTACATAAGGATAGACTTATAACTGGTTACCAGGGAAGAATGAAAAAAAAAAAAACAACACAACCCCAAAAAACCAAAACATACCCAACCCCCCAAAAAACCCCCACCAAAGTATGAGGAACCTGGGCCCCGAGTTCACCTCCCTCTTGAAGAACTAGTTTCATTAAGAGCAGGCTGTATTCTGCTGATGTACAACATGTTTGGTGTCAAAAGCCATTAGACATACATTAAGATCTCATAATTTTTGACCAGTGGAAATGTTCCTAATGCTGCTACAGTAGTCTGAGAACATTGTCATAGTATGGGAAATCATTGTAAAAAAAGTAAGGTAATGTAAGTTTGATACTTTTATACAGATAGATTTCCAGAGGATACAGTGTCATATTTGTTCTTCCTACAGGAAGAAATTCTCATGTCTTTTCCCTGTTATTCAACACCTGACTTGCTATTGTTAAAACTAGCTGAATTTGCAAAAGCACAGACCATCTAATGATGGGCTATTTTCCTCCAAAGTCAAAGGCAATCCAATGACAGGACATTGTGTTGCGGCAGAAGGTTAAAAGGTTGTGCAGTTTTGAGAGGATTGTAGTTACTGTTCAGAGCAGCAAACCCACCTACTAGTCTCATGAAATGAGGAAGATTCATAACAAAGCAGAAATAAAATGGTACCAAAGGAATCTTTATTCTTCTTTCAGCAGTACCTAAAACCACTTCCGTTCTTCTTCCCAGGACAGACCATGTTCAGGAAGAAAAAGTGAAACATTTTATTCACCTGTGGGACCAGACTTGGTTAATTCTTTTCAAGCCTTCACCAAGAAAGGAATTGCCAACAGCCATTAGAGTTACAATGGTAAGAGATACAATGTTCTTATTGCTTGAATGCTTTGTTATTATTAAGGAGGTAGGAATGAGCATTACAAAATAAATAATCAAAAACATAATAAAAAAATAAAAATGAGCATTGCACAGTATGTGACAAGAGCAAGATTAGAAAAGGAAGGCAAAGCAGTAATAACATGCAAACAGAACTGCATTGGGAAAAATCAGACCCCAGAACTGATGCTGGCATGCAAACCCAAAAAGATAGTGGTGGTACACACCACTTGCTCTCTTCTGTCTTTCTCTGTCTCTCTGTTGAAGTAAATTGATTGTTCATAATTATGGAAGTAGAAGATATAAAACAAAACTCCTCATCCTATTGGTTAGGGCAAGTGCTGGGAATGTTACGTTATTTTACTTTTAGACAGTCCCGTGAGCAAAGCCTCAGTACCCTAAATCTGGTTATGTTATGACAGCTGACCACACCATGGATGAATGATTTAAGTGCAGGCTGGACAAAATGTGGGGTACATCTTAATTCTGCTTCTCTAGATAAAACATGCCTTTGCTAGTATGCTAATGGTTCATCATCATGCATTTCCTCCTGGACTGTACACATTGTTTGCATAAGGTATTCCAGTGACTGGGGACAGTGAAACAGTAATCTTGCTTTTGAAACAAATGCATTTTAATGTTTATGTGTGTGTAGGTATATGTATGTATACAGAACCACAGAATGACAGGGGTTGGAAGGGACCTCTGGAGATCATCTAGTCCAAACCCTCTGCCAGAGCAGGTTCATCTAGAGCAGATTGCACAGGAATGTGTCCAGGCGAGTTTTGAATATCTCCAGAGAAGGAGACTTCAGAACCTCTCTGGGCAGCCTGTTCCAGTGCTCTGCCACCCTCAAAGGAAAGAAGTTCCTCCTCATGTTTAGATGGAACTTCCTATGACCAAGTTTGTGCCCATTCTCTCTTGTCCTGTCACTGGGCACCACTGAAAAAAGACTGGCCCCATCTTCCTGGCACCCACACCTTCAGGATTTATAAGCATTAGTAAGATCCCCCCCTCAGTCTTCTCTTCTCCAGACAAAAAGACCCAAGTCCCTCAGCCTTTCCTCATAAGAAAGATGTTTCAGTCCCCTAATCATCTTTGTAGCCCTTTGCTGCACCCTTTCCAGCAGTTCCCCGTCCTCCTTGAACTGGGGAGCCCAAAACTGGACACACTACTCCAGACGCGGCCTCACCAGGGCAGAGTAGAGGGGGAGGATAACCTCCCTCCACCTGCTTGCCACACTCTTCTTGATGCACCCCAGGATGCCATTGGCCTTCTTGGCCCCAAGGGCACATTGCTGGCTCATGGTCATCCTGTTGTCCACCAGGACTCCCAGGTCCCTTTCCACAGAGCTGCTCTCCAGCAGGTCAGCCCCTAACCTGTACTGATGCATGGGGCTATTCTGCCCCAGGTGCAGTACCCTACACTTGCCTTTGTTGAATTTCATAAGGTTCCTCTCTGCCCAACTCTCTAGCCTGTCCAGGTCACTCTGAATGGCAGCGCAGCCTTCTGGTGTGTCCGCCACTCCTCCCAGTTTTGTGTCATCGGCAGGCTTGCTGAGGGCACACTCTATCCCTTCATCCAGGTCATTGATGAATATATTGAACAGGACTGGACCCAGTACTGACCCTTGGGGAACACCACTTGTTAAAGATCTCCAACTAGACTCTGTCCCTCTAATCACAACCCTCTGAGCTCTATCTCTCAGCCAGTTTTCAATCCACCCCACTGTCCGTTCATCTAACCCACACTTCCTAAGCTTGTCTATGAGGATGATGTGGGAGACGGTGTCAAAAGCCTTGCTGAAGTCAAGGTAGACAACATCCACTGCCCTCCCCTCGTCTCTCCATCCAGTCATGCCATCATAGAAGGCTATCAGATTGGTCAGACATGACTTCCCCTTGGTGAATCCATGTTGACTACTTCTGATAACCTTCTTTTCCTCCAGATGCTTTGACATGATGCCCAGAACGAGCTGTTCCATCATCTTTCCAGGGATGGACGTGAAGCTGACTGGCCTGTAGTTTCCTGGGTCTTCCTTCTTGCCCTTCTTGAAGACTGGAGCGACACTGGCTTTCCTCCAGTCCTCAGGCACTTCGCCTGTTCTCCAGGACCTTTCAGAGATGATGGAGAGTGGCCCAGCAATGACTTCTGCCAGCTCCCTCAGCACTCATGGGTGCATCCCATCAGGATCCATGGACTTGTGGATGTCCAGTTTACTTAACTGGTCTCTAACTTGAGCCTCCTTAACCAAGGGAAAGTCTGTCTTCCTCCAGACTTTCTCTGTTACCTCCAAAGTCTGGGACTCCTGAGGGCTGGCCGGAGCAGGAAAGACTGAAGCAAAGAAGGCATTCAGTAACTCCGCCTTCTCTGCATCATCTGTCACCATGGCACCTGTCTCCTTCAACAGCGGGCCCACATTTTCTCTAGTTTTCCTTTTGCCTCCGATGTACTTGAAGAGACCCTTCCTGTTGACCTTGACATCCCTTGCCAGGTTTAATTCCAAGGAGGCCTTGGCTTTCCTTGTTTCATCCCTGCATGCTCTGACAACATTCTTGTAATCTTTACTTAATAAATAATCTTATATATACATGTATATGTGAACATATGTATATCTATGTATTTATATGTATATATAGGGTTTTTTAACAATGTCTTAGAATATTGCATGTAGAAAAGCCTCCTACATAAAAATAGCAGCTTCACTCTTTCTATTACTGGGAGGTGAATATTCAACTAGGTGGCTTTTATTGTATTTTTTTTTCCCCATTGCCTCTCCAATTCACTGAGAGAGATTTTGACAACAAGAATTAGGACCAATTTCTGTGTTAACTGATTCACGTCACTTCTGGATTTGGTCCTCAGTGTATAAAAACAGAAAATACAATAGGATTAGATTGCTGCACTTCCTTGTTTATTAGTCATTATTTCTCATTGTATTGTTTGTTTCATTTGTTTGTTTTGCTTTTTGCTTCCTGACAAGGCCATTGAAGACTGCCTACAGAGAAACCACTTACTCAAATTGCTCCTTGTGGAGGGAAGGTAGAATTTTAGAAATGAAGCTTGTAGAGCTAAGCAGCAGATTCTTCCTTCTTTTCTATGTGGAGAACCTTAATAGACTTTGTTGCCAGTTCTGTAAAGAGCTGGGGATGAATTCAATACCCCTGTGCAAATTTCAGGTTGTGAACAAATACAAGATGATGGTTTTAGCTCAGAAGTTTTGTATTATTAATGTTATTTGGGCACACAACTGGCTTATCCTAATACTCAATACAAATTATATCCCTTTTTGTCTTATAAATAGAAGATTTGAGTGAGCAGTGGAAAATGCAGGGAGGCAGCAGAGGAAGCAGCTGTGGTGGCTGAGAAAGGACCAACATGAGCTGCAGGAGAATGCTAGTAATGCCATCCCCACCTTGCTGCCAAAGTGCTTGTCCAAGCACTGAGGCTGAAGGTTGACTCCTGCAAAATGACCCGCAAGCAAGCTTACTCTTAGCCTGTTGAAAGACCACTATTTTCTCCTATTGATGCACTGTAAAAGCCTGAAACTTTAGGTTCCTAAGGTGTCTCGAGTATCTAAACAAGTTAGGGAAGGTTTCCTGAGCTGCTCTCCTGAGTACTCAAACAGCGGTTTAGGTTCCCAAGTGCTTGGTTAAGTGCTTGCCTTTGAGTTGTGATGAAATTAGACCAAGAGGTTACAGAAAGCTTTGCTTTACAGTTGCTTGCTCATCAGCAAAGAGGAGTCAGCAACTCAAAGGCAAAAATATTCACCGATAATTGAAAGAGGATTACGACAAACTGCCATGTTTTTCTAAGTACCAGGAAAAGGCTCTGTGTGTGGTCTTTTAATTATTCTTGTTATGAAATCAAGTAGTAATCAGTGGAAGCGTGCTTCCTGTTTCTCAGTACTGTAAAATCCAGCTTTGGAAACTTGACATCCCTATTCCCTTTTTTCCAGAAATAGCATTGGATTATCTCTGGATCCAAATTCCTGGCATTGAAACATCATGGGTGGAAATTTTGTATCTGGAAAAACAGATACCTGACTCGTGAAAACTGAGGCATGTTCAGCCCAGAGAAATGTTAAGAAAAAGAAATTCTTGTCTCCGTATGTTATAGGGCACCTTCTGCTAGGTAAATATCTAACATTTTACCATACAACACAATTATATAGCTAAGAACAGATATTGTACTTCACTTTTGATCACATCTTTATATATAGCACATCTGGTTTAATTACAGGATATGAATAATTTTTCTCAGTGTCTCTGGCAACCTGAATTCTACACATTAGCAGATGTGTAGAATGTAGGCTTTTTTATTTATGGTTCAAGTAAAGATTTTCTAAATTTGTCTCTCTTCATCACTTTCTTTAAATGTCTTTTCCTGTCGACAGTTGTGTGCTAAATTGTTATTTTTCCTGAGCCAGTTGTTCATTAGGAGAAGAACGGTATGTTATGTGGTAACTCAAAGTTGAGAAGAGGAATGACTGCTCTTCTGTGATGGAGCTTGTGTAGTGCAGGAACCTGTGCACTGGGTGTCAATGATCAATAGTGGTCTTAACAATCAAAAGTGTAGGAATTTTTCTAGCTCTTCAGGATATTATTTGGATTTCTAGTCATTGCTATACTGAATCAGATGAGTTGTCTCTATAGTTTAGAGTAGTGCCTTGAACAGTTGCCAGCGAGGAAGAGGCAAGCAAACAGGCAGTAGTAGAGTAATATTATCAGAGACGGGGATTCTCCTTAACCTCCACTAGAGATGGTTTTGTGCTCTGCAGCATGTGAGTCGTTATGCCTCTAACAGATCACGCCCTGATGGAAGTCAGTGGCTTTATGCCATTTTGTTTCAGATGAGAATCTGAAAAGATATTTGTTTTCAGTCCATTTTATCCTTCCTGAGATGTACTCATTGCTTTAAATAGACAACCAATACTTTCTCTGAATCCTATTAAGTGATTGACTTCTACAATCTATCATAGCAATGAATATTGGAGGTTAATTATGTGCAATATGCGATTATGTTAGTGGCCAGACTTAAATGTAATATGCTTTGATATCACTGAATCCTTCCATGTTGTTGTGTTCTATCAAAATGTAAACAGAAGTTTCTGACCTACCTTTTGTCTGTATCACACTACTTTTTATGTGCTGCTATCATAGCTCATCTTAATTGAGAGTATTCATATCATCTGTGTTTGTGACTAAATTAGCTGGCTGGGCTAATCTGTGTATATTCAACTATTGATGAAATAAAGAGTACTCCTATTCAGGAGAGATAGCTTTTGTCATTCTTAGCACATACAGAAGTGTTTGTCATTTCTGCTCATTGTTACACTCAAAATCTTGTTTACAGGCACAGAAGGAACGCCCCCTATATATGAAGTCAAGGACTCATTGTTAGTATAATTGAAAATTTAACAGTCTAATTCAAGAACCACTATTAGTCTAGTTTTAGTTCTTACAGAAAAAGAAAGAAAAAATAATAACACAGTTAAAATTGTTATACTCACACTTCCTAGTTCCTACCCCATCTGCTGGTGTTAGGCTCATGTCTGCTTCTCTGGGTGCTGAGCTTGATGGTTTCATGCTGCTGGCACTGGTGCAGTGTTACAGTGAACTGTCAGCATCTTGAGTCCTTTGCCATGAGGAATATAGTGTTCATGTTGATGGTTTCTTCTTGCTCACTCTAGGATTGATTTGGAGTGATTTTTTTATGTTTGCTAACATGCTTTTATACTTCTGCTCTGTCTTCATTGGTCTGCAGTTCTTCCTTACACCTGAATTTACTGTATATGGTGCTTTTCCACGTGTTAGATGCTATTTCTTTGTTACCGCCTAAAACAAGTTTTGTCCAGCTCCACGTCTGAATTTCTTTAACTGACTGTGGATAAGTTGTTTATGGTCTGGGGATCTCCAGTGCCAGAATGTGTCCTTTCTTTCAGCATCCTGTGCTTGTGGCCCTCTTCACTGCATCCTGTCTTCACTGCTCAAGGACTTTGCTGTCGTACCAGGCCTGTCTTTCTCTGTACTGTATCATCATGTTAGAGTCGTAAATACCTCACTCATTCTGCATAGGATAACTGCTTGTTACTGCATTCTATATAAAGTACATAAAATTGCACTATACAAAGATAAATCTATATAAAAGTACATAAAGTTGCACTGTTTAAAGATAAACAAAAGTAAAATAAATTAGCCATAGACACATGGTCAATAAGAGAAATTGCTGTCACAGCTAAACTAAGTAAAACAAAGCTGGAGGCAGGTCAAGAAAAGTTCTGACAGAGCAAGCCTGACAAGCCTCAGTCCTGAGGCCTTGTAATTCTGTACAAAGCTTATGGCCTGTTACTAGCAACGGCAATACTGTATTACATTTTTACCTGGTTACATCATGTTTTATTTATTTCTCTTTTTGTTGCATCTTGCCTGAGACAGCAAAGGGAGAGCTGAACATTCATATAATGAATGAATACAAGGGATTGGGTCATCATCCTGGGCAGAGAGCTCTCAGTCAATCAGTTGTTGAGTAACAGCTCTTGAAAAGCCTACAGTTGAAGCTCATCACTAGCATAGTCTGCCTCTGATTACTCTGCATATTATTATTACTTTTCTTTCAGCTACGCTACTATGGCCAGGACACCACTCTTTATGATAGCACATTATCTTCCCCGCTCTGTGAGTCCCAAATATCCTTACTGGAACCAGTAAGAGTAGATGAAGCTAAAAAAAGTGCCAGAAATGGGTTCACAATGGTGGGCAAACCTGTGTTTTTCCAAGTGTTTCTCAGTGCAGCACAGATTGACACCAGCCTCCTGATTGCATTCAGACAGTAAACCGTGCATGAGAGCACAGTGACATCCATGTGATGTTCTGAGGAACATGATGTCCTTTAGGGGCAAATGGACCAATCTTTCTGTTTGCAAATATTTCATAAATCAGCTTGGTTGTAAGAGGCATGAACATAATTTGATGTCAAATGCATGAAAGTGAGTGAAGGATGAAAAACTTTGGTGATAATAATTGAGTCACTTTTAACAGAATCCAAATGTGGTTAATTCTAGCCAGAGATGAATCAGCTGAGCTTTCTGAGAATGGTGCTGCCCAGGCAGCTGCATTCAGTTCTGAAGGGGGGACTGTTTTTTGCTGTTGCTTTACCTCAATCAATAGTGAGTGCATTAATTTCAAACTTACTGAAAGGAATTATTTCCAACTTCCTGTAGGCAAACCCTGATTACTTTACCCTAGCTGTGTTAAGTACTGGTAAGAATATAGTCACAGCTGCCTGGAGCTGAGCTCTTGCTGCAAAATGTGTCTGAGCTCTTCTCTTGCTACATTAATGACAGTGCTGTTGTCTGAGCCAGCTAGGGTAATGCTAACTTGTATGGGTTATGACTGTACTGTAGGTACTGCTCAGTACTGTAGAGGACAATGGGAAGGGATTTCAATCCCATTTGTTGCAATACAAAGATTATCTGCTCTAATTTGGGCTCTGTAAGTAAGAGCTGTTTCTAAATGAGTAAAGACAGGAAAGACTAAATTTAGGACTATTGCCTGAATAAAGAAAAAACATATTTGGATCCAGAGAACACTTCCTACATAGCTAACACAGACTGGAATGAAGTGACACTTTTTCACCTGTGGTGCATTAGGTTCCAGCTGCCTACCTTCTCCAACCTAAGTGAACATTTTTCTCCTCATCAAGACCTGAATTACAAGTGGTGTTTGTTTTTTTCCCAAGGTGGCTTCATCTCTAAATGAACTAAATTCTATGAAAGGGAAAGTTCACACACTTCTTTGTCGCAGTGGATAGGTCAAAGTATTATTTCAGTTCTAGTAAATCCATCTTTTATATTTTCTTCATGTTTTGCATTATTTTCTAGATGACATGTTTGGCTTGATATTTATGGCCTGTAAGAGATCTGAAAGCAGTATTTATTCCCTGCGGTTCTAGAGGGGAGAAAAGATCTCTTTAGACACCTCCAGAGCTGTTAAATAAATTTTTGAGTTGCCATACATGGTTCCAAATTACCTGTATTAACTCAGGAAATGGGCCTGTCTGCCTTGGAGTATAGCTGGATGAAGAGTCTGGTTTAACGAGCAGCAGTTGTACGAAATGGAAACAAGATGTTATGGTAATAAAGAATAGGATGGGGAGTAGTAAGGAATACATTATAATGCTGCTACACCAATAAATCAACAATCTGATCTCAGCAACAATACTTTAATTCTTACTCAGTCTCAGAAAGGATATTGAAAGACTATGGAGAGGTCAGATAGAGGTGACAAGAAGTGGTACAGGGAGAAATACTTTAACCTGAAGACAGTTTTAAAACCTAGCTATGTTTACTTTAGAAAAGCTGCAAATAATAGTGAATTCAATAGTTTAGTAATTCGGATTGCCTCTTTTATCTCTCCTTATGACACAAAGCAAAAGGAACTGTTGCATTGAGTGTGATGAGTCCTTGAATCGATGGATTTAGCCAAGTTCAAGGAGGAACTGAACAAGACTGTTGGAATAAGTAGTACAAACAAAAAGATATTACATTGAATAAAAAACTTTGTAAATCAGGATTTGATCCCTCTCCAGTAACTGAAGATAAGAGAAAGTTTCTTTGGGAGGTGAAATTATCCCTACCCCCGTTCGTCAGCATTGGAGCTGATTTCAGCTCAGATCCAGGACTCCTTGATCCTCTGGTATGGGAGTTTAAGAAATTCTTATGCTGACAGTGTGAACACACTTGTAATGTCTCAAAAGATCTTCCATTTAGTTAATACAAGGACCTTTCAATATATATTCTAATAATTTCTTCTCTCATCCCATAGCTTCTGCATCTGCTATATCTTTTACGAGATAGAGCAACATATTTGAAGAAATTATGCTTGTTTTCTCAGTTTGTAGTACTATAGATTTTCAAAATTATTTCCAAGTCTGGATTCTTCAACAAGATTTTTTAAACTTCATTTTTTAACACTTCAGTTGTATTATAATCATATGGGTTTTTGGTGATTTGCCTACAATATGTGCATATCTTTTTCCTAAGTGCTTACATTTTTAGGATCCAACAATATGTAGGAGTAATTTAAATTATTATGCCTCTTGCCTCCTTAAATCTGGTAGTTCTGTACTACAGCTTGTTACTTAGATCCTGCTTCTGTTACTAATTAGAAACTGCAAATCAAAGCCTAATTAGCACCTCAGCTATGAAAACTGTGCAATACCAAAGAGTAGGTGGATTAAACTGTTTAATACTTGACACAGCCTGTGGAATAAAAAATAGAACAGTGAAAGCATGTTCAAAGAATTGTGAAACTAAGGTTCAGATGGTATAAGCTGGAAATCTTTGTTATGCTATATAGGCAATGCTGTTCTGGTTTTTCATGCTCCCTTTTCCACAGCCTCCTTTTTAGATGTACAGATTTCCACAGTTGGCTATGTCGTCCAAGAGCCACATATCACCTTTTTTTGCTACAGCTACCAGCTCTGTTAGTGTGTACCACACTGAAGTTTTACCAGTGTAGTTTTGTATTGGTTAAAAGGGATTTGAGTTAGTCTGTCCATGAGGTTGCACTCAGTGTAATTTTGGCATGTGTTGATTTAACCTGAGATGAAAATGACTTAAAAAATGTCTGTCAAGTATGAATTGAATTATAGAAGGCAAACTTATCACATCTCTTGTCTTGTGGAATTGAAATCATACCTTTAATTAAACTAGAGCAGGTTTGACTAGAGAGAAAACCTTTAACTTCAGACGTAGTATGTATCATCATGCAATCTGTCACAGAGAGCTAATGTGTTGAACTCAGTGGCTCCAAGCGGAATTTGTAGAAATTTCACTATCAGCTTATGAAAACGTGACATATAAGCATTAAGTTTTTCTTTGAGGCTGCGTGACTAAACTGTGTTTTAGTCAAATGTTTATACACAGATGATTTCCCAGGTAATAGGGAATAATCAGGAACAAAATGGTTCCTGATACAGAATCCTCTTTCTGAATTTCTCTGATTATTCATTTTCCTTTTCCAAGTTAGCTTAAATTTGAAGAAATTACTGAAGTTTTTTCCACCTTTCATTTTTCTAGCCCACTCTAAGGCATGCAATCTGCAGGATTTAGAACTGCTAACAGTAGTTGAATGCTACACAGCCTTTCCACAAATATGCAAAATTTTCAGTAGTTTTCCTTGCTTCATGAACTTTTTTGCTAGTGGATCCCATGGAGTAGCAAATTTTAGCTACTCTACAATGTGAAAAGCAAATTGTAAATTTATATTGCTTGTTCTGCATGCCAGCAATATGATTCCAAGATTGCCAGCTTTGGCACATCAATTTATCATGTTATCACTGAATCCAACACAGACAGCTCCAATTACAAATATAACATTCTCCAATTGACTTCTTATAAAATGCTTTGCAACTGATAAATAATCCTATAAAAACAACAAAGAAATCATTATCTCTTTAAGAATTATCACAAATAATTCTTAGTTGATTTGTGTAAATGTCCTATGCTTTTATTTGCTTAAAGCATATACAGGAAGCAATACATGATTTTCAAAACAGTCAGCCACTTGAGTTGAATGAAATTCAACTAGAAGGTGCATATAACTACTATAATCAATGACAAGCAGTCACCAATTCTAAAAAATTATTTTATTGCCCCGAGAAACAATAGTTATTATTACTCCGTCTCTGTGACATGGAACACCAACAACACTTGCACTGTGAGAGACATTTATCAAGTCATTGCCAAATTTCAGTGTCTCTGTTGACAGATGGGGACTCTGCAATTATGGCAGGGAATGCCAGGTAAAGCAAAACAATCTAATCATGCCGTAAAAATGTAGTTCTTTTCCATGTAGTTTCTAAGCATGTTAAAGGGATCTGTCTTTTCCAGTGCACAGTTAAAAACAAATGCTGTTTCCACTTTGTACCTTTTTTTGTTTCTAATAATACTGTTGAAAGCTGTGCATGTTGAAAGGATGCATAGACTCAGCAGTCAGATAGAAGGCAAATAAAAAGGATATATGTAGGCACAATACAATAGAAAGGAAGACAGTAACATCTGATCCCTGTTTTCTACTACAGTAACTGGCAAAATATGTGGCTATTATTCAGGCTTTCTGTTAGTTAATTATGCAGGGAAATTATTATTTTAATTGGAAAAAATCCATTAAGAAGTACAAATTCTCTTTTGTTCTTGCTGCTGGTAAAACAACCTTTCCATGGCTTCACAGCTGACTTGCTCAATTTGAACAATGTTTGTTTCACCCCTAGTTTGAATGTGATCCAAAGAAATGTCTGTGCTTAGTGCTAATTAATTAACTTTCCATTGATAGGGACTTTGCACTTGAACTAAATAATATTTGAAGGCTTGATAGCCTCTTGCCTTCTGCTTTGATAACATCTAGTGAATATTTTCATTGGTATTTATTTTTATTCTCAGACCACTACTAAAAGTAAAAAAGAGAGAGCTAACTTTGGTTTAGCACCAAATCTTTCACTCTCTGCTCCCCTTCCTTCTCGCACTAAACCAATGCTTCTACTTGGTGTGTGGAGAGATAAGAATTGCTGCCTATAACTCTGAACATTAAGTAAAACAGTGTATCTTGAGTACAGAGAGACTATTTTTACACCAGTGTTGGCTTTTCCTAAATTGCTTTTCAAATAGGTAAACCTGAGTTGTGCTTTGAATGCCCTATTTCTGCTTCATTAAGAGAGTGAAGTCTTGTCTTTAATAGTAAGTGACGTTGGTGGAGTTCCAAATTTGTCTTTGGTGAGTTCTTTTAGTCAAAGTTTCAGTCCTTTTCTTCTGAGCCTATTGGTTCCAGTGAGACTGTATGTCTGGCTCTTCTGTCACATTGTCTTTTTTCCAAATTCATTACTCTTTCTGTGCCAGTCACAGAAAATGCCATTTGAATCTTTCCTCCTGCTGTTATCAAAAAAGCATCCTGACACCACTTGAAAACATAGTAGTAGTATTAGGCCTTTCAGGCAACAAGTGAGTTGGGGGACAACCACAGTTTGGGGCTTACCCTTTCTGATCCTCAGTCAGTCCCATCTCTGTCGGCTGAGTCCTTCACTCATGTTAGTGCTAGAAGCACTGAATGAATGCTCCTGTTGTTCACCACTCTGCCAAAGGGCACAGAATCCCCTTGCCCAATACAAACCCCTCTGCACGGGCAACCGCCTATCACCACAGTTCTCCTATGCCTGGCAGTTCTGAGCAGAGGCTGAACAGACTGATGCGGACAGGGACACAGTGTCACAGATATACAACAGTGTTGATGCTTAGTAAGGCTGGTATCTTTCAGTTCTGTGCACACCTGGAAACACATTTTCTCTCTTTGACCTCATGTGTCTCCTGTTCAGTGTAAAATCCTGACATAAGTTTCTGTCACCAATTTGTGAATGTCCAGAGATCAGCTTAGGGAAAGCTCATCAGTATTCCAAAGTCTGTTCCTCCCTTCTCTAGTTACTGTAGACAATATCAGCCATCTGTCACTTAGGCCTAAAACCTGGAGATCATGTTTGGCTCAGACCACTACTAGCTCCTATCTTAAATCTTCCTGATTCAATTTGTGTAATCTCTCCAGGATATGATTTATTTCTTCTCAAAGTGAAATATTTCTTAATTTCTTTCCTCTTCTATTATACGCTCTTGACATCCACCTAGTATGTCTTCTAACACCTGAGACATCTGAGACACTCAGTTCATCTTCAGAGCACACATAGCAGAAAACTGTAGCATCCTCCTTAGAAAGAGGACCAATCATTTGTTTCTGAACTATAACAAAATAAAAATGTGTCCTTTTGTACTCCAACTGGGTGGTCAGAAAAGCTCACCACTTCTGAATTCAGACATGTGCCCAAGTCCCCCACTGTCCTGAAGAGGTTCACAGCTAGATCTCTCATGTTTTAGGAGCACCTTACCCATGAGGATGTTGGCTAAGCTGGTGACCTCTACTCCTTCACAGCAGAAATACAACAACAGTACAGAATAGAAAGCCAGCCACATGGGCTAGAGAAGGATGACAAAATGGATCTAGATCAGTGAATCCAATTAAGAAGTATTGTTAGTTTATTGATATTGAACTGTAGAACGAATTTCTGGAACAGGGTCCAAAATCTAGGACTCTCCCACCTTATTAAGTACACTAACCACCAAGTTATGAAGTCATGATCCTTTATGTGTGAGTGAAAGTGGGAACTGAATAAAGGAGAAATACAGAAGCATCACCAAGGAATGCTGGCATGTCATTAGGAGGCCAAAGCTCAGCTGGAGTTGATAAGAAGAAAGGCTTCTGCAGGTACATTGGCAGCAACAGTGAGACTGAAGAAAATGTGGGTTTCAGCTGTGTCATAAGGCTGAAGACTTTATGACGAAAAGTGTGGAAAAAACCGAGGTACTCAGCACCTTTTTTGCTTCAGTCTTTAGTGGCAAGGTCTGCTGTTTCAGGGAGAAGTGCTCCACATGGTAGAGGAGGATCAAATCATGGACTCCTTAAGTAAGCTGGACATACAGAGGTTCTGGTACTAGGTCAGGTGCCTGCAAATGTGCTGAGACAACTAGCCAACATTGCAAGGCCACGCTTCCTATTGCCTTTGAAAGCTTGTGACAATTATGGGAGGTCCCCGTTGGCTGAGGAAAGGAAATGTTATGGCCATCTAAAAGGCAAGAAGGGGGATCTGGAGATCTGCAGCCTGGTTAGCATCACTGCTGTACCTAGGAAAATTATGGAACAAATCCTTCTAGAATTCTTTTCCATGGTGAGGGAAGGACAAGGAGGAGGAACAGTTAGCACAGATTTGTCAAAGGCAGATTGTGCCCGACCGGCTTCAGTTCCTTTTATGATCAAATGACTAACTCAGTGGATATGGAGAGTGCATTAGGTATCATTTAACTTGAATTTAGCAAGACTTTTGTCACAGTTTCCTATGGTATCCTCTTAGCCAAATTGAGAGATATGGACTGGATTGGTAAACTATTAGGTAGCGGAGAACTGGCTAGACCAACAGGCATAGTCATCAAAGCCCATTCCAAGCAATTTCAAATGGCATATCTCAGTGGTTGATAATGGGGCCAATTGTGCTGAAGATAGACTGATAATAACGTATTTGTTTAGCCTGGTAAAGGGGAGGTCTAATCGCAGTCTTCCAGTACCTAATGGAGAGTTATAGACAAGATAAAGCTAGACTCTTCTCAGAAGTGTATGATGAAAGGACAAGAAACAACTGTACAAAACTGGAGTTAAAGAAAGAAAAGTGTGCTCACTGTGAATGACCAAGCAGTGTAACAGGCTGTGGAATCTCCAGCCTTCCACATTTTCAAAACTTGTCTGGACAAAGACCTGAGTGACTGTGAAGTTAGATCAGGTTGCTCTGAAATGAGATCAGGTTACTTTGAACAGGAGGTTGCACTAGACTACATCCAGAGGTCCTTTACAACTTAAAATTTTGCATGATTCTAGGCTTTTTCTGCATGTAGAATCCTGCGTTCTTGTCTGCACAGTATCAAAGCTTCAGTGGATGGGGTGCAAGGTGGCTTCATTCACCCTCCTGTGAAATGGAAGACATGGGTATCTAACCTTTCAGTCTTCCCAAGACATGGGGCTTTCAAGAAGGAGGGTTTTAGCTATTATGTCCCACAGAAAAAGTATGTACAAAGAAAAACATAAGCTTTTCTCTAAATGGATCTTTTGAACAGATCCCTTTTTTTCAGAAGAGAATTTTAAGCTGTGGATCCCAGGCAAATAAGGGTGCTCATGTTCTTGTGTTTCACATTTCCTACATAGTAGTTTTTGGCAGCTTGCTTTCTGCTTACCCAGAACATCTCTCTGGGTTTCTACTTTGAGCTAATGGCTCTCCTTGGCAGTGGATTCAGCCTAAAGCTCAGGCATCAGGCTCTGCATTATGGAAGAAATTATTATTGGCTCTACGTTCAAGCCATTATGCAGTGTAACACTGGTAGTAAGAGGGTCAAAAGTGCACAGCAGGACATTCCGCTGAAGTTTATCTTGCAGGTAGTCTATGTCTTTGTTTTTAATCTCTTTTGCTGGCATGGTTTATGGCTAGTTTCATATTTTAGAATTAATGAACCAGAGTCCTACTCATATGTAAACCTTCTGCAAATGACTTTTGATACAATTAAAGTATACTGTTTGTTAGTTTTGGTTGCTTTAGATCCAAATGAAAACTGATCATATTCTTCCTGCATCAATGAGTGGATTAGCTGTTTGATTTACTAATTAAAGGACAGTGGTTTCTCAAGACACTTTGTTAAGACTGCATTTGGTAGATTATTTATTTGACTTGAGTCTATTCCAGGTTGTCTTAGTTTGTGGCTTAGGCTTTAGTGTTACAAGCAAAATATGTCTGCTACCTACCTCAACCATGAATACATTATATAAATGTGAAATGAACTTTTCCCCTTCATTTTGCTGATGTGAGAGGGTAGGATAGGAAATTCTCACAGCTGGCAAACAAAGAATTACTGTAGTTGCAAAGTGGTTGGAAACACAAATGTTGATTATTTCAATGAAAGAATTTAATTAGGGTTCCTAAAGAACAGGATATTACTGACATCACTGATTGGCAAAATGAGCAAAGTAATACAGCGCTTACCATTGCAACAGCTCTCTCTTAATGATGTCATTATTAGAATTTGGCTGGCATCCTGAAATGTGTACAATAGCTTGGCAATAGAATAATGATTTGGAAATTGCAGATGTAAGGCAATGATGTGAAAGCCAAAGGTTTACTGAAAAGAAGTCCAGATCAAGCATTTTTACTGCCTCTCAAATTCATGGATCTGTAATGGACTGACTCTTCCTCAAAAATACTGCAATATATAGGATAATTAAAAAAAAAAAAAAAAAAGAACTCACTGGGTTTTCTTAGTCTTACTTTCTCACAGGCAAGCTTTCATTCCTTTCTAACTTTACCCCCTCCTATATTAGAAATGTGCTTCTATCTTATGCTATCCCTATAATCAAGATTTAACAGATTCTCTGAGAAGTTTCGTTATGAGGTCCTGCACTGATGCTCCATTAAGTGAAAGAAACAAGGGATAAGGACTTCCCCAGGCTCCTGTTACAGGTCACCTTATGGATATTCAGTTTTCAAATGTGGTGGATTCACTGAACTAGAGCAGTTTCTGGATTGCTCTACATTGCAATGCTCTTACAATATCCCTAGTAGAGCCACATCCGGGGAGACTCGTTTCTTTCTCTAATACACTCCATTCTTCTCTGATACACCTGACAGACAGACTAGTAGTGGAGGCACATAGGTGATATAGCCATAAAACCTGGCACTGTTTGTACCTCTGGCATAAAATCTTCATTTGCTGCCTGTAGTCAGATTGCATACTTTCTGTAGTATTTAAGCAGTTTAAAAGTGCTGTAGGGTCTGGTTCATATCATGTGAACTAAATAGTGCTAACTTAAAGTAAGTGTTGATCAGGAATTTATAGAGTAAATGTTTTCACACTGAAAAAATAATGACAATTTGTTAGAGCTCTGTGAGTTGGTGGGTTTCTTGCCGAGGAAGGGTTGATTTCTTCTTTAGAAAAAAATTGGAAATTGTAAAAGCAACTTAATTTATCATAATATATTAAAGAATAGGTCAAAATCAAAATGAAATTTTCAAAAGTAATTCTGGTTGGACCAGCCTTTTTTTTGTTAATTGATTTATTGAGCTTTTAAACTCTGTTGGAATTTGGATAGACAAATGCAATTCTAAGCACTTTTATTTTCAATTCTTTTTAAAATGCTTATGGAGAGAATACAGAAGATCGAATGAAAGAGAAGAGGGATATTTAGATGAATGGCATGGAATGAAAGAATGAAGAGGGGACATCTAATCTATAGTTGGAGCTTATAAATTCTCTCCTCTCCTCATACTCTGTTTCTTTCTCCTCCCCAGTAGAGATGTGGGTTGGTATGTTGGTATTTGAAACAACTGCCTTTAACAGAACCGTTTATAGGAGAGGTTGAATTTGGGATACTTTTTAAAGAAAAAATTACTTGAAATGGAATTACATTTGATATTCATATGCAGCTAATATTAGTGCTAGTAACTAGGAAAGGAGAAATATTTTGAAAAACTTCTTGTGGTATGAATATCCCCAAATACTTTGGATTGCACTATACATTGAATAGATCCCAATGATTCTTCAAATTTAACTTCCATCTAATAATAAATTGCAGTGAATTCCTCCCTAACCCCTCATTGCTGAACGTACAGTAATAGCAGATAACAAAGCTCTTTTGGTTTTATTGTGCAGCTACTTTCAACTCCAAATTCCTTCATGTGTTTTCAATTGCTGAGATTATCTAGACTCTGATTACTTTCTGACTTTGCTCTGTTTGAGCCTGCAGCCTCTGTTTTAGAAATGGAGCAGAGATGTTTCATTCATTCATTTGCCTGCATGTAGCATTTCCCTGTTTGTGACAGGTCAGCAAGGCCATGCGTTTGCTCCCCCTCAACTGCCCGAATCTGAAATGAGTCGCCTTCCAGGTGATTCTGACTAAACTCTTCCCAATATTATGACCTACCTGTAGGCAGTTCCTGGTAAATCAGTGAAATATTAGAAGCTGGCTTTCTGACTATTTATAAACCATTTGTATAACAATTAACCATCTGTTAGCACTGTACAGTCACAGCAAAATTTGTTTAATATTAAGTCATTTCCCGAGCTTTATGTAAATAAACTAATTTTTGGTCTCAAAAACACATACACAGTTCTTGCTGAGACGGAGATATATATAAGACAGAATTTGAGCCAAAGTCTGTTTAACCTCTGAACATACCTGAAGTAATGAGTAGACTTTATTTCTTTTTTCAGTGGAAGAAGTGGGTAGGATTTTTACATTCCCTTAGATCTGACAGCAGCTGAATATGTTATATCCCAGGGGAAATTGAGAAGTCTGTAGGACTGTCAGCAGCAAAGATTGCTTGCTACACTGCATTGACACTGGCTGTGCTGGTATTTGTATCCCCTCAGGTGGGGCTTGCTTAGTTCTCTCTTTGTCTGGCAGCTGATTGAGAGGTCTAATCAATAGTACTACTCTCACCTATCGAGTGAGTGTAATCTTGGAAGCTATTATGATAAGAAACAGTTTCAGAAAACTTCAAGGGCTTGTTTAGCTGTTTGGTGACAGTACAGTGCTTTGCCATGAACAAGGCCAGACAGCTTTAGGAGGACAAGCCCTAAAGGTTTTACTGAGACACAGTTGAGTTACTATATGCATTATAGTAGCAACATCTGGAAATGCAAAAAGAAAGTGGAAACGTGTCTTGAGGCTAGTAAAGTAAATAACATCTGTAGTAATGTTTTGGATTTTTCTTTTCCTTAAGAAAAGGGTATGGCCTTGAATCATGACTTACCTATTGTTCTAATTTTGTAACCAGCAAAATACCTTGAGTGATCAGTATAATTA
This sequence comes from Gavia stellata, assembly GCF_030936135.1. Lineage (NCBI taxonomy): Eukaryota > Metazoa > Chordata > Aves > Gaviiformes > Gaviidae > Gavia > Gavia stellata. Next base: position 31,380,728 of record NC_082599.1, read on the forward strand.
ATAGTTAAATGCTTGCTTATAACAAAAGCCCTTGCCACATCAAGGCTGATTTTTTTATGACTTCAATTGTTGCTGCTTGTACCCTGAACTGCAACTATCTTTTCAGTATTGTTATCTAGGAAAACCTTGGTAGTATCCACATACTTCACAGACATGTAAAAGCTATGTGGCTGCACTACTGAGGACAATCATTGTCAGTCCTCTAAGCTTTAATGATCATTTCAAATACCTTTGTTGCCTCCTCAGGGCAAATTTTCTTAACCATTTATGACACTACAGTAGCCAATACACCAACAACTCAGTGCTGCCATTTTGAGCATCTCTTCCTGCCATCTATACATTCCAGATCTTCAGGTGATACATTCTTAACTCTTCTTGCCTGGATTCTGAGGTCCAAATCTATTTCTAAATGGTTCTCTACTGAAGAGATATGTACTGCAGCTCTTATCTTATTTGTGTGAATGATCATCGTAAGGTATAGTGAGAAATTTTTCCAGATGAATAAAGCTATTTATGTTATATCTGTAGCAAGATGGTTTATGTGGAGGATGAGTGATTGTTCTTAAGATGTGGCAAAGCTTAAAATAAATAATTCTTTATGATACTTTCTTTGCTCAGAGACATATCTCAATGACTGAAAGGGGAAAAGAAAATATGATGTGACTATCTTTTGCAGTATTGAAGAATTAGTCATTTAAAGCAGAGTCTCTGAAGAAATCTTGTTGTACAGCAAGTTTATTCAATGAGATTTTAAAACTTGAATGAATGTGAAGTAGTACATTCACTTGAAGGAATGTGATTATAAGAAACCACAATTTAAAAGGATATAATAACCTTAGAACAGCTTTTGTTTTCTGGAAAAAGTTCTACATCCTGGGCTTTACCGGGAGGCAGACATAGCATTTTTAATAGTGATGATGCTAGATGATGTTGACTTAGAGTGTAACCACAGCAGGAGCAATAGCTGTTACGATTTATAATGTTATTTTCTGTTTTGGATTGCAAACTAAGAAAACTGGAAAACAGAGCTATTTCTGCAAGCTGCCATTCCACACCTGAGGCTCAGTTGTCCCAAGGCTTCCCATGAAGTTTCCAACCTCTACTTGGCTGGAAATGATTTATATTTGAAGTGAATTGATCCCACCAATGGAGAAAAAGGCAAAGAGTTTAATCATAATTTAATGCATACAGCTTTCCAGTTATTCTCTCGTTGGTTCAGATTTTCCACTGCTGTCAGCCAGCTGATATCTGGTATGAAACATACATCACTGTCTTCCTTCTTCCTTGTGGGACTCCCTTTATGATCAGGCCGTGGAGCTCTACCTCTGCAAGTTTGTACCCTCACCTTTCATTTAATTTCATGCAGATGTTCAGTTAGAAACCAGATTGTCCCATCATTTAATACAGTGCATCTTTGGATTTACAAACTGTTTGTAAGCACTATGGCAGCTGAGTAGTTTTGAAGTAAATAGGATTGACTTGGGTAACTCTACTTGGCCATGTAGATGTACAAGCTTAGGTACGTGGTGGAAAATTAGGAAGTGTCTCCTGAGTGAGGTACGAGGGGAAGAGAGGGAGGGAAGAGGTACTAGCCTAAGCAAAGCTTTCCAGGGACTCTGTTTTGGGGCAGTGAGGGTCAGCAGTTTGCTGTGGACCAGGGGCCATGGAGGCTCCTGGGGGCGGCAGGGCAGGGCCTTGCAACCAGGGGCATCCCACCGTCAGGCTGGGGGCAGCTGAAGGCAGTCCCAGCCATGGCCGTCTGGCACCTCCCTGGGGACGGGGAAGGGCCGAGGCTGGGCCGGGACATCATCCCACATGCCTGAGGGCAACCAGGGTCAGACACAGGCTCAGGATGGGCGGGCAGGGTGGCAGGACAAGGCTGGGCTGAGGCCAGGCCAGGCTGCCTGCCTGCAAGTTGGGGCTGGGGTCTGGCTCAGGGGGGCCCACAGCAGGCCCAGGCCCAGCTGTGACTTTGTGCCCAAGCCAGGGTCCTGGTGAGGCCTCAGCTGAGAGCAGCTCTCATGGGCTGGGGATCGGCTTTATCTGTGGCCTCCCCACCAGACATCCGGGAGCCTCTCCCCAGGGTCACAGCAGGACGGGGCACCCTGGGCTGTGCCAGCTCTGAGCTAGCCCTGCCCTGCAGCTGAGCCCCAGAATGAGAGCTGCCCGCCGGCCAGCTCCCTGGTCCATTCCTCTTCTGCACCACACCTGTCAAAGCTCATGAAGCCAAAGGCTGAAAATCACTTGTAAAGTGTATACTTTTAAGAATGCAGGAAGTTTTGTACAATTTTCAGAGTAATTGAGTCAGGGTGTATCACTCATGGTTCTGTCTGCTGAGGAGAGATAACATGGTGGTGTCACTGAGGCCTGGCTCTGGAGGCAGTAAATCTGCTAACTGACACTTGATCAGAAGTTATCAAATATAGGTAATGGATCAGAACCTTTTTTTTTGTAAGGAAGATGATATATCTAACTTTATTATTATGGAACAAATTCTTCTAACCACTACTGTATAAAGTTCGGGCGTTATCTAGTGTAGCACTAGGACATAGGACATATATATACTATATCTAGTATATCACTAGGACAGTAATTGATCAGACATACCCCATGTTAGTTTGTTGTTAACGGTAAATCATATTCAGTAGTATCAATAACTTGATTTTTCTTTTACATTAATGTACATAATAAATCTAGAATTACCTTTTAAGAATGTATTTAAAATTTTATTTTCTCTAGTAAGAGTGTCTGAGAAAGATTCCAGATGTGAAGACTTGAACCCAGGTTACAATTTGAATATTTTCTTAGTATTTCAACTTTGCTTGTCACAATCCAATATACATTTTATAAATTAGCTTAAAAACTCTGAGATTATGCTGTATACTCTTTGCCATAGAAATTAATTTGTAGAAATAGAAGACTGAATGTATTCTGTCAGAACCTAATTAATATCTTTATTTATGTCAGCAGTGTGCAGCTATTTCTTCCTGAGGGCCAATTATGTAATTTCAAAAAGGTCAAGGGGCCACAAATCAATATTCAAACTGTTTGTCCAGGCTTAATGAGATTGAGTAAGTTTTTGATCATTTTCTCCCTCAGGCTGCCTTAGTTCAGATGTAAGTGCAAAGTGCCTTATACTGTGAGGAGCAGCCCCCTTGCAAGAGCGCAGTCCCCAGGGGACTAGTGGAAGCTGTTGAGGTCCTGCAGACAGAAAGAGACTAGCGGCTCTGCCTGCTTCCACAGCTTCAGCTAACTCCCCATTTAATGAAACATCTGATAGAAAGCTTTAAACAAGGATAGTTGCACATATTATTGACTCTATTAGGACTCACAGCTAGATGGACACATCAGCTTTTGCTATAGTGGCTGCCATGTATTGAGGTGCGCACACAGAGATCAATTCTTCTTACTTACACTGTGAAACTAAGGTCAGAGCCCTGGGATTGATGGTGCAGAATTGGCTTGCACATGTGTTGTAAGTCTAGGGCATCCTGCATTTGTTAACCTTGCTGTATGTGTGCATTGGGCACACCTAGCAGAGTGTGGGACTGTGGCCATGGAGAACACAGGCCTGGACAGGCACTCCCCTGAGGGACTGCAGCCCATGGACAATGCACACCAGATGAGGGACTTCAGTCCACAGGATATTGACACTGGGGCATAGGAAACCCAGTTAGGAGCATGGAGGAGCAGTGGGGAGAAACTGCTAAGCACATCACTTCCTCCTGTGCTGCCCATTGCCTCTCCAAAGCGAGAAGGATGGACTGACTGCAACTTGCAGTGAAAACAAATTGAAATGAGGAAGAGGGAAGTATAGATATTTGGCTTAAGTAGAGCCTGGAGAAGAGGGAGAAAAGGTATTTACTTAAGTTTCTGTTTTATTGTTTATGTTCTTTTTTTCCCAGTACCCAAATCAGTAATCAGAAGTTGGTGTTAACTGGCAATGAATTAAATTAAGTAAAAAATCCCTTAGTTAAGACTATTTTGCCCATGGCAGGTGTTCAGACTAAATGCATATACCAGTTGTCCTATAGTCTGGAAGGTTTACCTAAATCCAATTCAATAATCAAGTGGGATTTGTGGCCTCTTGCTGATGATAATTGTGTACCAGAAGCAAAAAATCAGGAGATGGAATATTTTGCAGATGTGCAAATAATGGTTTTGTTCGAGATTTCAATCTGAAGTACAATAATACCATGCTGATTCTATGCTTTTCATGAAGGCAATACAATATAAAGCAACTTAAAAATTAGGAACTGACACAGCTGTAATTTGTAACACGTGCAAATTGTCTCTCCGTGAAACCATCTGGTCAAAATTAATCCTGACAACAACAAAAAATGTAATAGATCAATATCAAGCAAAATAGCCATGCCCATGCAGAAATGTAAGGGACATAGAGTAAAATCACCTCCACACAGAGGTATAAGGCTATCTTTATTGGTAAGCATGTATTATCTTTGGTCTCCTATGAGAAACTCCACAGCATATCGAATCAATGGTGATGTGCATGTGTTTGCATGCATCCTTACCTACCATCCTAATCTATAATGGAACATTGCAGTAAACTAATTTTTTTTTCCCAAATTCTTGATAAAGAAATCATAAGATATTAAATAATCTTCAAAAACATTGTTTTGCCTTCATATATGATGATCTGGGACAAAGACCGTTCTTTGGGGGGGAGAAACTGTAAGAAGTAGTTACTTTCTTTAAGTAGTTCTAGCAAAGAGCAGTTAAGGGGTTAATGCTATGAATATCCATCTTGACAAACAAAATTATAACCTTTTCTAATGAATACAGTTTCTGTCTCCCTGGAAAATGATGCTACAGAGATATAATTTTTAACTTTTCTATCTACTTTTTGTCTTTTCCTTAGGATTATGACAGCACTTTATGCATGTGAAAGACCCAGAGTTCATGCTTTACTGAGCAGAAACCAGCAATCTCTTCTTGCCTCTACCTCTGTTTCTACTTTTGATGTGTTTTTCTGTGCTGTGGAAACTCGTGCAGCATTGTTATGCCAGTTGGACAGGATTTTGTAACCAAAAGTAAGTCTTTCATTTAATATCCATCATAATCCATTAAGTCTAGAATCCTGGATGTTACCTGTCTTTGTGTACCAATTAGATATGTAGGGCCGGACTTCAAAGTACCACAAATTATGTCTATATGCAAAATATATTTAAGGGACTTACCCATGTTTCACTTCAGGGGATTAGAGTCAAGCTGCTGATTTAATCACATAACCACCTTAAAAAAATAAATGGTAACCAATGGTAAACGTGTGCAAGAGACCATTAAAGTTACAGTACTTAACCAAGACCTCTGAACAAAATGATCATAAACCCAAAGGAAACTTACTTGTATGTGATTGTGAATATAATATAATTAAAAGATGCATATCTATTGAGAAGAAGCCCCTTTTTTTCATGGTTCATAAAGCCCCTTACATAAAAAACGGAAAAGTCTACAAGCCTGGCTCTCAGGCAGCTAATGTCAAGAGTAGCCTGAATTTTGATGTGCACCGCAAGCTCGTGTCCTAAGGTCCTCTGGATCTTGTAAAAGACATAAAGTCAGTATGAATTTCAGATACCTATAAATACCATGTAAACATGTGACAGGCAATGTTGAGCTCTTCTTAGAAGGGGATATAGGACATTTTATCTGTCTGATGTCAAGGAGTTTGTTGCCTGATGATTGTCTTCACCTAGTTGGTGAAGGTCAGACAAGATACATTGAGATGACTAGGCAAGACAAAGGATGCATTTACACCAGGTAAATTTACTTTTGATGCTCTAAAGTGCACAATGCATCTAAAAATGTTCCTCCTATGAGCGCAGCTCTCTCAGCTGAGGCTATATCTAAAGGCACCCTAGCTATACAGGGGCTGTATATTTGGCCTAGAGCCTATCCTTAGGACCGCCTGTAAAATGGAGAATAGACATAATGACTATTCTCAAACTTCTTTTGAGTAAAGTAGATAAACTTACATTTTAGCACAAAGGCTATTTACACAACCAGGTGATCTGCTCAACTAGTAGTGCCATTTTTCTGAAACAAAGGCCAACTTGCGGTGTCCTTTGTGGTGAGCTCAGTTCAGCTTTCTTTACAATGGCTGTCGTCACACCCTGTATTCATGAGTACATTGCCTGTGCCCACCTCCTCTTAGCATTCTTCTAAGGAGGGCTTGTGTTGGCCACTGATAGTCCACCCCCTGGCTCGTAGCAGCATTAGTGATTACTGGTGTTGCACAGTGAGACGAATACATTAGTCACATGAATGATCAGCCCTCTTGCCTGCGTACAGTGAGAGTGAGAACATACACCTATAGGAGATACCAGTGAGTCCACCTCTACAGGTTCCACTCTGTTGTTTGGCTCTATGGGCTCCACACCGTTGTCATTTACACAGGCACTGCCAATAACTCATCAGTGATGATGTCCCAGATGTCCCTATTCTTAAGCTGCTGCCTTTTTCTGCCAACCTTGCCAAGTGCCTCTTTGACATGCCACCCAAAGGACAGTAGCCACTCGCCTCTTCTTGTCTGGATCCTGCTTGCTCCAGGTCTCCTTGGTGCTACAGCAAGGAGGAGGTCAGCCCTGAGGAGATGCTCAGAGCTTGTCAGCCCTGTAGCACCAAGGAGACTTCGTGGCTGCCTGTCCTGACCTGCAGTCTGTGGTCTCTCCAACATGCCTGAGAAGGCAAGAGGGCTTGATGTTTTAATATCAGATTTAATTATTTGAAAATATTTGAAGTTATGTAGGATTCCCCAAACTGGTCTCTCTATGCTCCACCATCAGGAAGAGGGATGTTTTGTACTGATTAGAGAGGTCCTGAATAATGGATTGGATAAAAAATAGTGTGGAAAATTTTAGATATAGCCTGCATAGCGAGGCATTCTTAACATTTGTTTGCATTCTCCTGCTTAATTTGTAAGAATGGATGTTGGGGTTTTTTTCCATGTTGAGTTACAGCTCTCATCTTAGCTAGTACTTCTGTAGGATGAATCTTGTACTTCCCTGAAATCAGGTCCTGAAAGTTGTCAGGGGGAAGACGAGAGCTTGCATAATGCTGGGATTTATTTGGCGACTCAAGAGTCGATGTCTCTAGGGTAATTGTGCACGACATTTCAGATCTGAGATCTGCCTGCATCAGGAAGATCTATCTGCACCTGAGATCTGTCAGCATTCTTATTTCAGTGACTCTGCTGAAATTTCTTCTTTAAAATCCCTCATAGTTGTTTAGGATTATGTGTGATTCCTGATTAAAGTAGTAATAAAAGGAGATCAGATTGTTAAAAACTGTCATGAAGTGTTATCATAACTCTTGATGAATCACAAGAAAAGTTTATTACCCTATGAAAATTCAGAATGCTTTCAGAGGAAAATGAGGTCCATATTTGAAAAGAAAAAATGGTAATTTAAGGAATTATCTTCATGATCCATTCTTGAGGAATACATGACATTTTATGTAAGGTTGATACGGCTGAGTCTACCCCGTTTCCTTGGACTTTCACATTTAGTTTTTGACACATATCACTTAAAAACCTCATGAGAGGTATATGATATATGAAATTAAAGGTAAAATACAGAGTGTTACTTGACTAAACTTTTTCCTTGTTAGAAATCGGAGTTGAAATAGACTTTCTGGAAAAGTTTATTCAGAGGTTACATGGGAAACTCCTCTTTGCTAGGATATGATACAGCATCAGTCACCAAGGTAGAGATTGAAGGCCATATATGAGCCTTTTAAAAAGATAGGTCAGGTGGGTTCAGTCCTTTTGGCTTCTTTGAAATTGAGTAACAGAAAGTGCAGCTGTGAAGAGAAAATTGAGAGAGGTCCCTTCTGAGCAAAAGTTATTTAATTTTACTTGGATTACCTACTTCTAAAAAAAGCAGTATGGGTTTGAATTCAGCTCTGTGAGGCACTGTCAAACATAGGTTATGAACTTTGGAAAATTAGGTCAGCCTTGGGAGGTTGTGGGTCTGGAGGGAGCTGGGCTTGCCTACACTAAAAGTCCCTCCTCTGTCTCTTCTATAGTGGATGAGAACAATTTTCAGTTGCATACTGTCATGGGATGATTTCATCCATGTTTAACATTGCAAAAAAAGAGATTCATATGGACTCCAAATCTGTTGTCTGTGTTGCCCCTGTGCAGGTCCAAGTTGCCGGGCTTTATACTAATGCACTTGTTTTGTTATGTGATTTGTTGGTTTTTTAATCTGGTGTATTATCTAGTCCAAGCTTTCATGTAATTATAACAAATGTTACATGTTACAACAACAGAAAGCATGGAGAATGGGAGCTGACTTTGAGGATCCGGTTGACTGCAACTATTTGTCTTTGAAAGGTCTTTAGCGCTAGCAATCACTTTGATGTGAAATTCCTTGTTTGTGCTTCTCCCTTACAGTCGAATGTGCAGCAGAGTTTTGCATGAAGACGGGAACAATACTGTTTGTTTCAAGGCATTTCAGATACTGGAAGAATGTGAGATTTAAAAGAGCAGAATTAAGTTCACAGGTTGATTTTTCCCAAGTAGTGCTGGGTAATTTCGTATGTACTCCAATAAGATTAATGTGTGACAATCCTGCAATATATCTTAAGAGACTAAGAATGACAAGGCAAATAATGTTTTCTTACAGACCATTTGTTTCATAGATGTCTTGAACTTTATTTTTATATATCTGATACAGAACATTGTCTGGGGCGGACTGGGCAATGATCTAATCGGGTGGTTCCTGTTTTGTCACAACAAGAGCTAACTTCTGTCTGGCTGCTGTTTTCTCCTTTGCTGTCCCTTTTGGGCTTCCATGGCACCGTATAAAATGAAACTGGGACAAAAGCTACCATAACTCTTCCTTATAATTTTTGTAAGCTAGAAAAATAAAAGTAAAATGGTCCTTATTCGGAACTACAGATTGAACATCTCATTAGTCTATGAACCCAAATGTTTTTGGGCTTTTTACCTTCTCACTGCTCATACTTCCATTTATTGTGTTTATTTAATTTCATCTTAAGTTATCTAATATTTTAACCTCTTGATTTCAGAGACTGAATTTGTCTATGGTTTGGAAAGCTCCCAGAAAAAAATTAGGCTGGGAACCATCAAGTGCTACTGAGGTGCAAGAAATGGTTGATTAGGCTAAGGTCAGGTTAGTGGCTTGCTTCTGATTACGAGAGAATTTCATGTCCTCTTATATTAAGCTTCAATGATGCGTGACATGCTTTAGTCAAGAAATAGCATTTTGCTGTTCATGCCCACTAGAAATAATACATGATGCTGCAAGTATTGATCAGAGAGCTCTATTCTGTTAATTCCTTTTCTTGTAGTAATGTTAAATATTTACGGTTTCTCTCTTAGTATCCTGAAGAGTGCTTTAGCCCTGAAAAGTATGCTCAGCCATTCTGCTTTATATAGGTTTCACAAGTATTTTCTTCTTTTTCTTCTTTTTTTCAAACATGCATACATGACAAAGCATTATACTGTGTTTGTACTGACTGCTTTTAATGTATTATTACATTAGCATGTTGTGAATATATACATTGATTGGAACGTAGTAATTTGGAATTAAAGAGGAGAATGCCTCAGATAAAATCCATTAGTACCTCATCTCAAAGTGGCTGACTTAGAGTAGGACAAAGAAGGGCTAACACTGGGCAGTGTGTTGCTGTACTGTGAGAAGGCAGATAGCAAAGAGGACATATTCATATCAAGTTTATTTACCTAAATATTAGTGAGATTATGTGAAAAATATCTGAGCATGAAAAATTTAGTTATTTCCCCCTTAACTGCTTATTTTTTGCATCTGTATTCTCATCAAGAAGTCTCTGACAGGCTTGTAGCAGAAGATACAATGAATCCTTTAGGCTTTCTTTCTCCTGTACTTGTTCACTGACCTCATGTAAATGTAATAATTTATCCTTGATTTTTGTACTAATCTATTGAAGGCAGACATGGTATTGTCAGACATGCAATGGAATAATCTCCAGGAAACCTTCCTTCCAGTGGTGAGGTGACAAATGAAAAAGAAAATAAAAATGGATTTTGCAATTTAAAACATAGCGTGCTCAGGGAAGAACACATACCCAGCTGTAATGTGATATGACTCATTTCTATATATTCAGGAAATGATTTTACACAAAAGCTTTAGGGGAGATGTACAGGATATTTAAAGTAACATGAACACTATTGCGCCTAATGATGCTTATTTAATCTATCAAAAGCTAGAAGAAAGGTTTAAATACTTGTGTTTGCCCTCTCATCTTTCTGTAAGATGTCACATTATGCCTCATTCCATTACCTATTTAATCATCCTTTAAACCTGGTTATGTGTTTAGAAGGGAAGGTTGGCAAAGAGAATAAAACAAAATGCACACATGCTTCATTTGCTAAATCCCTGAAGATCTTGATACTTCGGAAAGAAATTATGTTTTAGATATATATGAAACTGGTGTAAAAGAAGCCAGTGCTTTAAGCTGAAAATTTTACATGGCTTTGGTGGATTTCCTCTTCCTTTAGGTATTTTGTAATTAATAGCATGTGGATTTTAATGGTTTGAGAAGCTGCTGTTGCTGCCTGGGGAAGATTTGGGGCCATGCTTTGTTCAAAGTTCAGGTTTCATCTGAGCACAAACATAAATATCCGACTTTTCAGAACCTTAAAGGGTGCGGGCCTCAATATCAGCTTGGGTGTTAGGAGGGACAGAGCACTTTTTAAAAGTGCACTTTTAAAAAAAGCTGTGTGGAGAAGACAAGAGGAAACGAGTACAAATAGCACTGGAAGAAATTTCATCTTGACATAAGAAATAAATTTTTCACAGTAAGAACAATCGTTCACTGGAACAACCTCCCCAGGGACGTAGTAGAATCCCATCGCTGGAAATTTTCGAGATGTGATTGGACAGAATGATAGATAATCTCATCTAGGCTCCCTTTGCCATGAAAGGTTGGACTAGATGATATTTTGAGGTCCCTTCCAACCTGGGCTATTCTGTGATTCTGTGAAAAAACTAATCTTCACCTAGGTTATTTGGTGGGGTGGAAGCTGTGTGAAAACCTGGCCATTACTGGGGACAGGGCTTGGGAGAGTTCTGTGGCTGATGGTGCCATGGAGTGGTAAATAAAGACTGCATTTGTCTCTTTCTTGTCCCATGACTGAGGATACAAAGTTATTCATGTTTAAGGACCAGCACAGCAATGCTCTTTTCTATTCTCTGTCAGTCCTTCTCCACAGATTAAGAAATCTGGTTTTAGTTAGCAGCATTCAGAGTAATGTTTTCCAAATATTAGTTATTTTAGCTTCCTTCAGTTCCCGTATAATCGGAAAACATCCCAGTTTCCGCAGCAAAGAAATTGAAGCATGGATAAAATGAGGTGATGAGTAGGAGCACTTGATACCTTTTGCACTCATCATCCCACTCAGATTAGTTAACTTGGCCTTCCAAAGACTCCTGTAAAATGCATGGAAAACTGAAGCCCCTATATTTTGCTCACTAAACTGCAAAGACAGTTCCAATGTAGTCAGTGTGTAAACCTCCCAGAGTGACTGTCTAAGGCCAGACAGAAACAGAACCCAGATCTCCAGGTTTCTAAGCCTGGGCCTTAATTTTGAGGCCAGAACAAATGTTTGTAATCCTCCCAGTCTCTACTGACTGGCTCTCAAAATAGAGTATAAGTCTTGGTATTAGTGAGAACTGATTTTAGTTTACGTGGCTGGGTCCTGTGCTTCTTGGATCATTTCTGTTTAAAAATTGTTTCACTGATTTTGTATTGGGGTATTTTTATTTGTGGCAGACAACTGTATCTGGTTATATGATTTATTGTTTTGTATTAAATTCTTGAGCTGATTTTTCATTATCTATATATAAATAAATTGCACTGCCAAAGTTGGGAACTGACCTCCCAAGGTTTGCCTAGCAGTCATGACCAGATGTATCCTCAGGTGACTTGACTGAATCATTAAGACTAATGACGCCACACTCTCCATGCAGAATGGGAAGTTCACACTTATGGCAGATACAACCCCTTGTATCTCTCGTAAACTCTCATGGGTATACATCAGGGAAGAACGGCATCAATGAGCGAGAAAAGCTGTCTCTTGTCTGTATACAATGATGCATTTTGCTATGCAAATGATCAGCAGAGGATTTGAAGCTTGAAATATTTCCTGAAATTTTTCTTCATATTTCATACTGTGGCATGAGGAAGTGGCCTCTTTTGTACCTTGTAAGCCAATGTAGCTTGACAGAGGTGGTTTTGTGTCGATGGTGAGTGCTTGCATGCTTTCTGGGTCATTCATGTTAACATTTTGATTATAGTGGTGAGTTACAGAGGATGAACTGCAGAGACTGTGATGTTTTGCTGGAATTTACTAACTTAGACAAAAAAAAAAAAGAACATTTATCTAACTGTAAGGCTTTGAGGCAAAGTGAATATTTATTGATATATATTATTCTGAAAACTCTTGGTGGAATAAATTGGGAGCTTCAGCAATGCTTCTTTCAGCAGTGCCAGATCCAAAGACATTTAAATTCATTTTATTTCTAAATTGAGTTTCTTTCCAAATTCCAAGCCAGACCAGCAGTCATCTATAGTTCTCAGCATTTCCAATGAAAGTATCTCCTATACTGGACTAATGTGAAAATATAAAAATAAGTGAAAAAAAGAAGTAAGGAACAGACTATTCTGAGGAAGATAAGAACTGAAACTCGGATGTCAATCAAGTATGAACATCATCTGTAGGTTAAGAAAATTGGGCAAAGGTGATTTCTGTTGTTATTTTAATTTTTCATCTGTCCTTATGATGAGGACAGTTGTCACAGTACAAAACCAACCCGTCAAAAAGAAAGAGATACTGGAATCTTAATCCAAGACACTTTTTAATTAGGTTCCCTTCTCTGTTTTGCACAGTAGAAAAGGCTGAAAGGAATCCTTCATCCTGAACTGTTATTCACATTCATCCATCACCATGTCAGAAATAAGACCTTTTAAGCTAAAGGACACATTAATCTGATGGTAGCATAACCCAAACAAAGAAGGGAATGTCATTGTATGCAAGCAGCTTCATGTGATATGAAAGAGAGCTGATACACATGCATACACGCACTCTCACTAACACACAGATGCTCCCATGTGTGTGCACACACACATATATTTAATGTATAAAATTTTCATTTTGGCTTTGGAAAATGAATTCTGTTTACAGTAGGACCACATGACACAATACTGGCAGTATAAAGGGCCATTAGCATTGATAGAAATCAATGACATTAACTCCTTCCATGTCATCAGCAAGCAGCCAACAAATAACATTTTACATAATCAGATTCACTAACTTCCATATGCAAAGTGCTATTTCTTACTTTCATAGCTGATTTTATAATTTGAATTTGAATGTCCTTTTTTTTCTTTCTTACCTATTTTTAACATGATCAGCATATTACATTACGTAAAATGCTGTCTTTACAGTGTTGACAGCCAGAAAGATTAGAGAAGATCAAATCTCACTCTGTTTTGGTGAGCACCTCTATGAATAGCAGTTCCAATCTTCAGGCTCAAGAGTCACCAGACTGAATGTACAAGCCTACATCCTACTACATCACCTGGTCTCCTCTTATAGTTAGCAGAGAGAAATAGACACTTTCAGTTGGTGATTCATCTTATCCTGGAGTAGGCATCTAAAGTTGGTTAGATGCCTCAAGTCATAAGCCTGCTCTTTTTTTTCTTCTCAGTTTATTCTAGAGGAGTCTCAAGAGGATGAGCTGACATGTAGAGGTCTATATTGCACATATCTGACTTAATGTGGAAGGAATCCCTCCCCAAAAGTTCAGTAACATGGGGGGATGTTGCTTAGAAACCATGGAGCTGATGTCAAAGGCAATTTTTGTTCTTGGCGTGGCTCCACCATTTGCTCTTTGTATGCTTAGTTTCTTCTGCAGTATTTTCCCTGTCTCTAGAGAGAGGACATCTACTCTAAGCAGGGTTTCACCCAGTGAATGTATATATAAACTTTATAGTAAACATGATATTGCTAGGTGCAAAATATAATGTGATACTAACTTAGAGATTGGAGGACCCATTGCCATTTAACTTCAACAGTTGTCCCTAGTGAAACCTGCTTTGTTTTATTTAGACAGAGTCCGGCAGAAGCAGGTAGTCATAATTTCTGTAGCATTAGGCATTGTTTAGAGAAATCAGCCTGTGAGGCCTCTGCCATGCACTCTACAGAAAAAACCCCCATTGATTTTATGTATTAGTAAGTATTGGACTGGTGTTCAAAGAGTGTTTCTCTTAAAAAAAATTTTGTTCTGATTGTATAGAGCAAGTTTAACAGCAGCATTATTTTTGCCAGGTTTCTTAAAGATTGTTTGGAAAGCTACTAACCTGTCAGTGAGAAAGACAAGTAACTAGTTCAATATTCAGACTAAAAACTGAGTGCAGCGGAATTTAAGGAACTGCTTGAGTTAGGGGTGGCACAGCACACTCTTTCATTATGGACTTAGCTATAATGACTACCTCTTAATAGTCCATTTTAGCAGTGATGAGACTCTCCCATTTCCTCCCTCAGAAAACCAACGAGCAGGTGAGCATGCTAAGCATAGTCTAATATCACAAGTTTTAATGAAATATGCTATAACACAGCATACTTGGCTTGAGGTTGGTAGTTTTTCAGCAATAAACATTACTTACTTTGTGCAATGAATGCCAAATTGTTGGACTGAATTGTGATGTAGCACTATGGTAATACTGATTGATTCACCAGATGTCATACTGTACGTAGTGCCTGTTACCATTATAAAATCAATAAATTCTGGGTTAGAACACTTACAGAAAGTGCAAAACCTGTAAGGAATAGCCAGGGTTATTATTACTCATGCAAGTTTTCTTTATTTAAAGTAGAAAACCAGAAAAGTATTTAGTGGTATGGCTTAAAATGCAAAAGACGAGAGGGTAGGTAGCTATCAGTCCCGTGTTTAAGGAAACTTGATTTTTGAAATACTTACAGGTACAGCAAAACATGAAATTTATGGACTCCAGAGAAATCTGGATTTAGCCCAGCCTCACTGTTTTGTCCCAGTTCCCAAATGTCTACTACAAGCAGAAATAAACACCTACATAGAATTTCTTGGTATTAATACCTCTGCAAATCTAGCAATCTTGCTGCGGTGTGGTAAGATGTGTCAATTTAGAGCAGTTAATAGAAAAATAGCACAAAATGTTTATATGGAATATCTATTATTTTCAATTTATTTATTTGCAAATATGATGTTCAAATGCTGTATGCATTTCTCATTATATTGTATCCCTAATTTAGATTGTGTACTCTTTGTGGCATAGATATTATCTTGGTACTTTCCAAGGCAATATGTACACACTACTACCACCACTTCTAGTAATAATTCAATGATCACCTACTGAGTCTTTTCTTATTTCTGTGATTCATACTGTAGAGATGTGACACAATTAGTAGTTGGCTTTGAATCATTCTGAACACTGACTCTTTTAGGATATATTGACATGGGATTTAAGTCCTTGAATGTGTGTGCAGAACTTTGTTTTTGTTGTTTCCAGAGAAACATGGGGAACTGCAGACATTTCTTTGCTCAAGTTTAATATTAGAGTAAGTTCCAACCTTCAAAAAAGCGGAAATACCATTTTGTGAAATGTTTCATAGCTGAAGAATTTTGTTTCATAAGATAGGAAAACCCACACTATTTCAGTGTTTCTGTATCTAAGAAACTCTAAAGCACGATATATGTCAAGATACATAAAAATGAAATGTTTTAATGAAAACACTGAGAATAACTAAAAGAAATAACCGTGAAAATGGTGAGAAAAAGGATTCACAAAGAATTTGTCTACAGCAGCAATGCTGAACTTCAGTTTCTTTGAACTAATTTTCATTTTGTCACTCAAAGCAGGACAAGTTGGAGATGAAGTTAGGTGTCTCTAGACAAGGACACATATCACAGAATTCGGAAAGAATAAAATTCTAAAAGAAAAGCTGATTTTTTTCCATTTAAAACTGACATGGAAACTTTTAAGGAGAAAACTTATTTCAGAAATCACGTGTTTTGGAAATAAGACCAGTACTGGCAAATATCCTAATCTATAGTCTTGATTCCTATAGTAATTCTCAGTCCTTCATTTATATCCTTACCAAACAATGACAAAAAAATCGAAATGCCAGCTACTTGAAATCCGGAATAATGAAACTGTTATACAAGTTACCTTACGCATGTTTTATTTTAAGAATACAAATTATAACAGGAGCAGTAGATGCCAATATGTAAATTCATTCTTCTAACAGTGATTTCAACGAAGTAAAGAAAATATAGTCAGAACTGTGCTTGGTGGATTTGCATAATTGCACAACTGAAAGACATAAGTGGCAGTAATGATTGTTAAATTACTTTGTAATATAATTTTTTAAAAAATTCAAACTGAAGTTTCTACAATTGCTAATTGAAGGGCTTTAAATGGACATGACTATTAAAAACAAACAAACCCCATTGTCAAACCGATCTTAAAAGTGAAATAGTAATTTTCCTTGTTTAGCTTTGCTGGCTTTTCGCTTGTCAACCTTTCCTTATTGTTCCTGGGGCCAAAGTTTGCATGTTCATACTGATCTCTAGAAAAGACGCGTAAACTTTGATATGAAGATCTGATGAGATCCAGAGTTCAGAAAATAAGATGGGATTGGAAATGAAGATTGCTTTGTTGTCATTTTATAGGATGCTTCCTATTAGCAAACTGAATAAAACCATGGCATGTTCTTATATAGACTGAGTGGGAACACTTTGCATCATGTGATAGTCCTGTTGATCTGAAAGTATTATATATGCTTCTTTAATTTCACAGTAAGCGGGAAGACTGTAGAAAA
The DNA here is from genome assembly GCF_030936135.1 of Gavia stellata. Classification (NCBI taxonomy): domain Eukaryota; kingdom Metazoa; phylum Chordata; class Aves; order Gaviiformes; family Gaviidae; genus Gavia; species Gavia stellata. Next base: position 31,397,613 of record NC_082599.1, read on the forward strand.
ACAGAAGGCAGGCCTAGAGGAAGGAGCCATGCATAGTGTCACCATGCCCGAATCATCTTTCAGAGGCCTGACACAGTAAATTGGAATATCCTTCCCTAGAGTGGATCCTATGTAATTTTCCTGGTTTTGTTTATTACAGTAATGTAACTGAGGGCAAATAGTATTTCTGTTGGTGGATCATCAAGATTCTTGTCATGACAGTCCATTCTTATGAATCAATACAGTCTGTTGTGAATAATAGAGTTCAGATAGGTCGGAAACTATAGTAATTGCATTATGTACAGAGAGGCAGTCTAGGTAGACATCTGAAAGGAAGTTATTGCTGAAAGCAGGGAAGGGGCTCCAAAGAAACAAGGAGAAACCTGCAATGAAAAATGTCAGAAAGAAGCATTAAGGGAAAGCTGGTAAACAAGCCAGTGTGAGAAGTGATCTAAATTGCATTTGTTTTGCGTAGAAGAGCGTTCACAGTTGGGTTAACTTTCTGTATTATATTTAGGCAGAGGGAAGAGCTGGGATTCTACATGGGACCACCTAGGGAGCTAGAGATAATGGGACAAACCCAGAAGATAGTGTTTTTCTTACTATTATATATATAGAGAGGCTCAGTGCCTGGTTTGCACTGTGTACATACAGTTCAGACAGGTGAAGTTAGGCAAGTGGCTTACCATTTTAAGTGAAATACTACTTTTGCATTTCTATGAGGAGAGAAAAGAAAATCAAGCAATAAAGAATAGTTTATAAGCCAGCTAAACACTTGTTTTAATGGAGTGTGAGGGGAGAGAAAAGGTAGAAGATTTGGCTTTTGTTTTATTACAACTCTTTTTTTTTTCTTTTAAATGTGGATACTTCTTTTGCCAAAGACTGAAATTAAGAATGTACTAAATCATTCTTCTAGCCTGAGAAAGAGAAATTGAGGGAGTAGGTTTCTGCATATACAAACCTCACTCATGACTATATCCAAGGGAAGGACCTTCCCCTTAGGGCAATCAAAAATACAAGGTTCACATTTGCCAGAAATACTACATTAGCTTTCTGAAAAGTATCCTAAGAAAAACACAAGGAAAAAATAGTGCTTAGGAGAGTATTGTATGAGAAACTGTATCTCTGACAGAGAATCTCTGACAGTATCTTTTTGGTAAAATACTTCAGAGATTTGAGATTTGTTTCAAAAAGCAAAACATTACTTCAGAAATGGTAAGATTATATTCCCTTTCCTGCTCAGGGATGAGTCAATGAAGTCAGAGTTGTCTCAGCAATAGCCAGAAGGCTAAGTTCTATAAAGAGGAGGAGAACTGGATTTCTCTCTGCCGTTTACTGCCAGAATTTTAGCAATATACAGCTCCCTTTAGCACATCAAAACCAGCAACATTGGTACTCTTCTGTGGGAATTTCCTTGACCATGTATCTGCATAAAACATTTGAAGTGTAGTCTTATTTTTTAATGTATTGCTAAACAATAGAACAAATTTATATTATGCTTTGTGTTGACTTACCAAGATGAAAAACGTTAAGTTCCAGTCAGCCTGAAATAAAAACAGGTTCATGGAGACTTTCAAATACTTCTAATTCCACTATTCTTTCATTATTCAAAGATTGCTAGAATATTTTAATGTTTAAAAAAAATCATAGGTGAACTACATTTCTGCTAGAAATGTATTGTTAGTGGCAAATATGTTTCTTCCCCCCATCATGCTTTTTTTTTTACAGAAACATTTTCTTTGTACAATTGCAAAGCATGTAAGAGAGAAAGGAGAAAAAAAAAAATCATTGCTTTCTTCTGAAAACAGATTAATTTGTACCTATTTAGAGAAAAAAAAAAAAAAATCCTTCTTATCTTTGAAAAGCAGCTAAACCTATCCAGAACAAATATTTTGGTGGCTTGTGTATGTGGGCAAGTGAAAAGTCCTACTGGTCTGCAGAAAATAACAACTGAAGGTATTTTCTTTAGATCTATGTTCAGGACCACCTCCCCATTGCTCAGTCCCCAACCATGTTTTGTGACAGGGCTTGCCTGTTTTCCAAGATATTCACAGTACTTCTGCTTAGAGTCATCACTTCAAAATAATGGCTGCTTTTTTCTCTGTACATACATTTTGCTCAACAGAATGATTCTGAACTCCTGGCAGTAAGATCAAAGAGATCTTTCACAATTCATCTGTCCTACTTAGCATGTAACAAGCTCACAGCAACTTCTGAAGGTTAACTATTAGGTCTACCTAATACAAGTACAAACATGGAGAAAAGGGTACTGACAGAGAGAATATTTTTTTTAATTATTTTTCTTTTTCCTTAATTTCCACTGTGAGAAGGAGCTGCTAACAAAGTTGACAAAATCTGTTAATTGACCAGAAAGAGGGGTTGGCAAAAAAAAAAAGTTTGCATTGAAATCAATCTTTCTTCCCCTCCTTGCACCCTTTGTTTTGCTGGAGCAACACGAAATAGTTGTGTTTTGTTAAATCCAGCCCTGAAATAATTTGTGTTCTCATACCTGTTTCTCATCTGAGCAGATAATGTTTGCAGTATTCTTCACTCTATTCAACTTTCAACTTTTGAGTTTTTACCAGTCCTTTATTTTATTCTGGTTATGTTTAAGAGCTGAACGTAATTTCTGTTGCCCTCTGTGAGGGTCTCTATTAAATATTGTTTCTGATTAAATATGATGTACCTCTGCTATCAGCTATATCAAATCTTATTACTCATCTCATTAAACTAATATAATTAGGAAGACCTGTGTTATATGGAATCTGAGTGTTGGTGCTATGGAAGAGGAGTCTATTAAAAAACTTTAAGCTTCTGAAGTTGACAGAAGTTCAAATAGTATCCTAGTATGTCATTTAGCTATTAGACTCCATGAGTTTTGACTTTTTATTGTACTGCATCTTGGAAAGCCTTTATGCCTGTATGGAGTGGATGCCAAATGTTGTCATCATGAGGCTGTTTGTAAGTGTGCACTTCTTTGTCTTATTTTGCCCTATAGTATAGCCTAGTACAGCATAAACGCATGTCATCTTCCAGAGTTCTGATCTTCTAAGCTGCCAGCGTTCACAAAGGATACGATGCAAAAGCCTGTGTTTAGCAGCATTTGGTTCTGATAACGATAGTTACTTACTGACAAGAAAATGCACATTATCAGTTCCTACTTGAAAATAACAGGACAAGGCTGAACTGCAAATAAGAGCTCATTACAGTAGTTAGAAATGTTCAAGGAAGCCTAGAACTCTCATGTTCCACAATTTTTTGCCTAGCTCCCAGGATGTTATTAGTTGAATTCTGATCCAGGGTATGCAAGCAGCTGAAAAAAACAATTTCAATTACGTTGAAAGATTCATCATGTGCAATGGCAGAACTTACATGCAAAATTATGATCAAGATCTAAAGGTCCCAATCTGTATTGATCCCTTCTCAAAAGCTCTATGAATGAACATCCTTAGTAAGCAGAACAAATTCACAAAGGGTGAATTGCTGAGCAGGTGGAATTCAAAAGCCCACTGAAGTCTAACTGACTTCCTGGACTAAAACAGTCAAGCACTCTGATAGCACTGTGGGAGAAGTCCTTCGGCTCTCTGCTGAGCAACAGATGCTGATTTTCTGCTGGATCAACTGGGGGCTGCAAGTCTTGCTCGAGACCCTAACAATAGCTTGGGAGCTTTAAGGAGATAAGCTTAAATTGCTCTGCCACTGTATTCCCTATTTATTTATTATGGTTAAGAAATTTCTCTTTAAGTTTATCTCATTTTTTTTTGTTATTATTCTTGGGCAATGGACCTAAGGTAATTACTGTTTGCACATGCTGACTCAAAGACTTTGATAAAATAAATTACTATGATGGAATTGGCCTAAAGCTCTTCTTCCTACCAGTAAGCTAAACGATCTGCTGGAGACACAGAAGGTACAGCTACCTAAGCTATTTTTGTGATAACTCACTTATCCTATTACAGATATAACCCCGCCCACACCCTATTGCAATTTGAAGCAGGGCTTCAACCAGTGAAAATCAAAGCATGACCACTGACTTCAATTAATCTACATTGACTTAGATCAGCTGAATGCCAGGTATAGTATTGACAACTTTTAGAAGTTTAATTCAAGTAATTCTATGATTCTGTTATACAGAATAGATGTAAAAAACTTTGCAACTTGTTCATGAACATCCGTTATATCCATCCATTCTTTCTCCTTCCAAACTTCATAAGAAAATGGAAGATAGCTGGTATTGTAGAAATCCTCATGGTACAGTCCAGTTATGACCTCTGGACCTCAAAGCCTTTAAAGTAAAGCAAACAAAATGGATATGTTACCTTTTAATCCAACAGGGTAGGAATGCTTTGTTTAAAAGCATTTAATCTTAGCAAAAGAGATTAGAAAGGGGAAGCAGCTGCAACTGAAATGTCTGTATTTTTTCAGCAGTCATACCCTAATGACAGAGAACAAAGTATGCAGCTCAGCACGCCAATTTTAGAATATTGTATTCTTCTACTAGTGACATCTTTGGGAGGCGTGTATTTTAGTGTTCCTGAGAAGGTGCACTAAATATACTTCAAAAATAAGGGTAATGCTGCAGTAGAATAGTAAGTAACTATGCATTCCAGTTACATTCTGATAACTCCACAGCTTTTCTTCAGACACATTTGATGTATGTGATTGTCTTCGGCAACATCTATACAGTCGTGCTGCATCATGACTTTATTCTTCATTTGTCCTATGTGGTGGCTGTAGTCTGAAGCATATTGGCATTCTTAGCAGGAAAACCCAGTCACAGAAAGGAGGGCAGGGGTGAAGGGAGGAAGGATAACTCCTTTTCAAGTTCTGTCTCACCAGGCAATATGGAAGCAACTGACTTTGCAGACTTAGACTTGAGCATGAGCACAGCTGCTAAAGGCAGTATAGATAAGCTGTCTTGCAGAGTGACAGCAAGAAACTAGTAATATTTGAGTGGAATAATAATAATTTTTTTCTTTTCCAATTTTTTTTTTTAATAGTACATACCTGCCTACAAATTGTGATCATTGTTAACTAATTTTTTTGCATGATAGTAATTTGCAAGGTTAAAAATTCGTAGAAATATAGTTATAAATCATAGGAGAAGATGGCTTTTGATAGGGAAGTTTTGTTACCAATATAAGAACTGAAGAAGAATAATCAGCTATTGTATAATAAGCACAACTGGAACAAAACCACAAAACCCTAGAGCCAGAGAGAAAAGAACTAACTAGATACCTTTTTTCTGAGGTTGATTCAAATATTTCTACGGTGTTAATTTGAGCCAGTGCAATGAAAATAAAAATTTCCTATCTTGCCCATACATGTTGATTATAATAGCCCAAAACACCATCACTGTTTTAGCACTGGATTCATTTTAAGAATACTATTCATATTACACCATGTAGCTATAGTGATTTTTTGTGTTTTAGAGGGAAAAATAAGAACGCTATTTAATTTTATATATGTGCAATGCATAGAGCTTTTGATCTAGACCAAGAAACTTTGGCCTCTCTAAAAATGTGTACCACACCTTAAAATTGTGATGACGTTACTTTATTTGTCTTAAGTCATGGCGGAGGAAAAGATTTGAATTTACTTTAAAAGACTTTCCTTCCTGAATAGGCTAGCATAAAAGAGGGCGTGAATAGAGAAAGGTTGGCAGAGTGGGAAATGAGTTCAAATGTTTTGCCAGAAGATGTGCTGCTTGTCTCCTATTTTATGGAGAGACAGTCCCACTGGGTGACTAATTTAGCTGCACCATGGATATTTGGGTGATAAGGCTGTTTACCTTCCTTACTCATTTTGATGTCTTTGGTGCTGCATCGTACAACTCCACAGATCACAGATTAGTACCTTAAATCACTGCTATGTAATATACTACTACATTTCCTGACACCAAAACTAGTTTCATAAACATACATCAGGACAAACAAGGAGTGCTTGCATGTATGATGGAGACAGGGATGTAGTACTTGTGAAATGTGGTGAAATACAGCTCCTTGCAGTATTGCTCTTTGGAATAAGATTAATATTCCTGACTATTCAAGCTCATTTGGCAGATCCACTAATTTTCCTAAAGATGCTTTGATGTGACCATATTTAGTGACAATTTAATTTATTGAAATACTTTTTTTTTTTTTTTTCTCCTAACAGTTAATGGTAGACTAGGAACAGACACATTTAGCAGTAGCAGGTATGCACTAGTGTATTTACTTGTCCATCAAAAACTAACCTGGGTCTATCAAAATCCGTAGCAGGACTTGAAACCCATCACTGGAAGTTCTTTTAGCATTCCACGATAGTTATTCCAATGCCTTTGGTTTACAGAGGAATTGTTAGGAATGACTTAAAGTGAATAACAAGCAATAGAAGAGCCCATTATTACTGCCACACAAGGTTGAATGTTGCGATGAGAAGACTTATGTAAAATACTGCTGTTTCTGACTCTGTTCCTTTTGATCTCTGTATTAGCAGAAGATATGTATGTGTTAGAGTGTTAGGTTTGTATTTTCCTGTTTCCTTGAAGATGTTCAAACTTTCTTTAATATCTGCTTTGTATATGTGCCTGAGAAGATGATACAGAGGATATTATAACAATTTGTTTTGTTCTATTAAGTTGCATTTCCTTTAAAGATTTCCAATCTTTTAAATATTTGCATCTTGTAAAATGTAAAAAAAAAAATGTAAAAAAAAAAAAATGTAAAAAGTCAGACCAGCAGAGGGATTCTGCTGAGAAAATGAAGCATTTTATGTTTGTTTTAGCTTCTGTGTAAAACAGAGTATTGCAGCCTAGCTGTTCTCTAGCACTTCAAATAACCTCATGGTTATGCTTTGTTATGCTTTGGGTGGCTGGAAGAAAGAAAAAGCAAAATGTTATCAGCCAGTTCTTCCAGAATTCCGCAATTTTTAAATAGTGGATCACTCACAAAGTCAGGGCAATCCATAAAGATCAATTTTGAATAGTCTTTAATACAGCTATTCAGCATAGAGTATGACTGATTATTTACGACACCTTGCATTAACAGTTGTTAATGTTGTGGTAAAGAAGTAAATAACTATAAGACTTCCACATAGTCATAGTCTCTTGGTGAGAAAATTTCACCAATTACAAAAGACTACTGAAAGCAAAGCCCAGATATTTTTCCAAATCCAGGCTTGTTTATGTTATGATTCATTTCTAAGTGGTATTAGTCTAAACTTCAAGTCTAGCTTTTATTTCTCAATGTCTCTCTTTCTTTGTATCAGAAAATATCAGTATTCAATAATCTATTATTTATAGAGGAACACTGTGTAGCTTGGATTAAGTGCCATCTTTTGAGAATGAGGATGGCGTAAACTCTGGTTGCCATTGGGTAATTCTGTAAAACTAGGCACAGTGGTAAACAGCTGGCATTGCCTGTGTTAAGAATATAGCTTGTTTTGTCTTGTAATATTGTAAAAGAAACTTTGTGTCCACAGTGGATGCTCCGAGTTGCTTGCAGATATCATATATAAAGGTTAGAAAGAGATGGAGCATCAGTGCTGATAGATTCAAATAGATATAGCTGAGACAGGAACTTATTTCTGTCTATAGTTTTTTTGGGGGATACTGCCCATGCATGTATTGTAGACATCTACAGCTCAAACACTTAACTGAATCACAAGTACTAATTTAAGCTACTCCTGACAGTCCCCTAATAAAACTAGATAAAGTGTATAAAATTTTACATACCTAAACGTTAGAAACTTGATCAAAGTTAGTCACATAGGCTTGCTCTGTTGTTGGAGAAACCTGCAGAGAGCTATCCACCTAAAGATGGTCTAAATTGCCATTTGGAGTCAATTGTAGCAGTGTCTAAACAGAGACTGACATTGCTCTGAAGTGGGCTGGGCTCTGGATCTCCTGGTTGTCTAAATAGGTGATCTGGTAAGGGCATGCTGTCTCTCCGCTTTGTTCCCCACACTTGGGTATGTTTTCTGTGGAAACAGAGCACACAAGGTGTGATAATACAGATACAGACCTTATCCTGATAAAGGGTAGGGGCACAGAAGGGTGGTGCATCCACTTGTGTATGTTAGATATTGCCAGTATCCCTTGTCTGTACTACTGTGGTTTAGAATAGATGCCTGATTTTTAAACCTTTAAAGCTATGTAAGATGAATGTAATTCCAAATAGTGATCGCTTGGCATCTTTTCCTTTCAGCTATACTTGGAATTTGGAGTTAGGGTATACGTTTTACTCTTTCTGCCCTCCTCTTCGTAAGGCTGAGAAAAGCTCTCTGGAAGATCTGAAGCCTACATTTAGATCTCAGTATAAACAAAGTTGATTCAGAACTTGTTATAGTGAATTCCACCTTTGGGCTCTTGCAGCTGGAAAGCTTGGTCTCTGATTCAGCTATCTGATTCATTCTATCATCACCTCATCCAGATGCTTATGGTCCTTGCTTCTTTAGATTATGCAATGTAAATGTTATGATTTTTATCTCTTATGTATTTAGCTTTTAAATATTTAGGTGTGTGGTGGCTTGATTAAACATGTTCCAAAGAAAACACCCACTTCTCAGTTGGCCATTTCCCTCCTTCAGAAACAACAGCTATGAAAATCCTCCAAAGCCATGGCTTATAAATGGAAATATAGAAATAATAGATCACACCTTCTCCTGACATGATTTTTCTGGTTATTCTGTCTGCCAGTCCCTTTCTTTCATGTCCCAGATTTGAGTATAATTATTTCAGATTTGAATTTCCATCTGGGCTATACAGAAAAATTCTGTTCATTTCATGAAAGGATATACGTTTTCTTTTATTCCCTGGATTCTGAAGAATGACCATTCTACCATTTTCTTCTCCAACAAAAGAGAATAGCTCTCTTTTTAACTTTCTCCTTCCACAGTTTACAACATTTTTGTGTTGTTTGTTTACTGCTTCCTACATTTGTCCGCATTTTACATCATATTTGGCACCCCTTTCATGCTGCATTACCCTAGATTTCCTTTCTATTTACATGCTACCTATTGCAATTTCCTGAACTGCTCTGCCTCCTGTTCTCCAGGCACCCTAAATTGAGGGTGTATTTGATTTTGGTTTTCATTTTCCTGCCAGTATGGCCTACACATTTACTCTTAAAGTTCAAAGGTCACATATGCCAGTCTGGATGATGTAGCCTACAGGTTTATTTGTTTTGGTAGCCATAGAATCATAAAATATCTCAAGCTGAAAGGGACCCATAAGGATCATCGAGTCATAAAGGTTTGTGTGTAGATGGCAAAAGCAAAGCTTGGATATTGAAAGAATAAATCAGAAATTAATATGAACCTCTAAACACGGATGTTGGAGTTGGCAACGATACCCCCATGGGTTATGGTTTTTTTCTTAACACAAGGAAACCTATAACCTGAAAATAACTTTGTGGGGAAAGTAGAAACCACATCATGTGGTTTTACATGTGCTAATTTAACACATTTGTCCCTTGCAAGAAAAAATATGACCTGTACTACATTTTTTTTGTATCCTGTGGGGTAAATGGTAAGGAAAAACTTTCTTCCTCCCTTTGTATATCCTCATAATCCTACTTCAATGGTGAAGTGCATTTGGGCATTAAGAGAGTTTCCCTTGCACAATCAGGTAAAATTAGAATTAAAAAAAAGTTTGAATAACATACACTACAAAATGTCTGTTCAGCTTCACTGTTTATTATTTCATCCAGTGATTTTAAATAGCCAATTCTTGTCCAATGTAACTGAGATACGTCTGAATTTTTCTAAGTCGATCTTTTTATCCATGAAATACATAGAAATATTTGTATGCATAAAGCTTCAGCTCCCTGGAGGAAGGTAAGGTAGAGTGGATAAATGGACCCAAGATTTTATCAGAAAACCATGGGACAGTTAGATGGCTTTATACTGTCTTTATGAAGGTGTATTTTGGAAAATGTTTTGTCTTTGGCTATTGTTGTGGCACACATTCACCAACCTTTGGTTTGTAAAGACAATTTAAAGAGTTTTAAAAATCCTCACCTTCTGCTAGAAATGTAACTTCATGAAATTTATTGTAAAATTCAAGCTGGGATCATTGAAATCCAAGGCAGACCATTGTTATGATACACTGAATGTGGTTCAGGGTCACAGATGTTCATGCCATATAAACTCTTCCTGAAACAGAAAAATGAGAAATCACCTCTTACAATCTCTCTTTTTTTCCCTTGTCCTCTAATGACTTGGAACAGGATCCTGTCCTCCTCTTTCACACTGAATTTGCTAAGTAGTCACTGTACCCTTGTTGAAAGATGAAGGCAGCACAAAGTGACAGGCGTAAAACCAGTTCTGCACACACCTTGCAGTCTGTCAAGAAACAGCAATGTTGTGTTTTAACTAATAACTAGTCCTAGAATTTTTGACGTGAGCCCAAGTGAATACCTTCTCATTATCCTGACTTTTGCTGCTCTCTCCTTGGGATCAAGCGCTGTTTGGGCACTTGGTCCAAGGCATCCCAAAGGTATTTATTCAGCTAACTCACATTCACATCAACACTGTCACCATAAGGTGTTTTTTGTTTTTTTTTTTTTTTCTCTCTCTGTGGAAAAACATATGCATAAAATGACTTTTTGCAGGTGAAAGAAAACTATCTGTGCTCATTGCTGGAGCTGGTCTAAACTTACTTGTTAAGGACAACACAGAAATTATGATTACACCTGGCATTCATGGGTGTAAGAGGAAATTCCTTAAACTAGTTTTCCCCTCCTACTGTGTCATGCATAGCTAAGTGAAAGCAAAGAAAGCAGATCCATTTTCAGAAATTGAGATTGGTTCCTTTGAAACAAGGAACCCCTAGGATAAATAGCTGTTTCATTGGTTTTCTTTAGACACCCATAGAAGGAAAGAAGGATAAAGAAGAATCCTCACACAAATATGGTCTGAGTTCACACCTCTCTCCCAAAACAAAAAAATCAGTTTCAGAACAGCTTTGAAAGGAGGATTTTCCTTCATTCTCTTTCACTAGGCAGTAAGTTGAAGTATTTGTTTACGTTAAAAAGTGAATTAAAAAGTCACATAAAATGCTACAAAATCCTGCTCAGTAGCAATCGCTGTTATTCAGCACGCTAGAAGAAAAGCAACATATAGCACCTAGAAATATGTTAAGGCTTTTTATTTATCAGTTCTGTAGGAAGTCTTCTAAGAAGTAGGCTTCAATGAGAGCAGGGTTGTAGCAAAAAAAAAAAAACCAAACCTCTGAACAGGTGAATTATTATTCTAGCATACATAAAATCTTACTCAGAATCCTAAACTGTCTTTTTATATGGTGAATTTCTGTTGGAAGAATTCAAAGTATGTATGGGAGTGGTACAAGTGTGAGGGTGTATGTTTATATATATACCATCTGTCTCTTTCTCTCCTTAACCATCCATTTATCCACAAGAACACTTGCACGTATGTATTTGCAAATATGCTGATGACCAAGCATTGAACTTCAGTGTGCATTTGTGTGAAATCTGTCATCATGTGAATTTATATCCATACAAGCAATTTCTGAGTATAGAAGAGCTAGGGCCTGATTTTTAGAGGTACTTTTCTGTGGTCATAAACAGTTGTAAACATATCCTGGGCTCGCACAACACTTACCCTTTTCACTCCAGAGATCAGCCTTGCTTTTAGGTACACTGCTGATCTACATTGCACCTCATCTACTTCCACACTGCTAGCAGCTGTCCAACCCATACGCTGTGGGTCAGAGGGTTTGATGGAAGAAGGAGTCATGCTGAGCTGGTGGCCAGCTTTATGAGCCCTCTTCTGCTCTTCTGCTTAATCATAGCATCATTTAGTTTGGAAAAGACCCTTAAGATGTAGCTGACATCCTCCATATTCAGATCTTAAGAGTATAATTTGCTCATTATGCTTAACAATTAAAATCACCTGACAAGAAGAAGGTATGGAATAGTTAAACAGAGAGGACTTCAGTTTTCAAGTGCAGTTATTTTGAGAATCCAGTAAATGAACAAGACCAAGTGTACAGGGAATTTTAGAAGAAAGAAGACAACCATTGTTCTTACCATGCTCACATTACGTATTTGATTATGTGTTATGTGATTATGTATTTAGGCCCCTTTGGTCACACTATTTATTAAAATGTCTGTCAAAAAGACCTCTAGCTCAATGCAAGGCCTCCATTCTGAAAGTATTTGTGGAAAGCATAAATATACTAAAATGTTACACCATTGTTTTTAACTCTTAGGTATTATAAATACTCTGCTATGGTAATATTCCATATGTGTATATTTATAGGACCTAGGAATTACACAGAATTTCCACAACTTTATCCCCCATACAAGTCAAAGTGATCCAGTCAAAAGATTGGTTTGTACCTTCCCTCTACCTGTGCCATTTCAAGGGCCAATGTCCCTTACATTCACACTGGAACTGTATGACAATTGCAGCAAGAGTTCCGTGGGAAAACAATACTAAGAAAATAGTGAAAGTAGTCTTCAAATTAAATTTAGTAGCTAAACGTATAAAATGCATGATCTGTGTGACTAGCTGGCTCTGTTCTGATTAGCATCTAATTGCTGTTCAGATCCTTAATGCCAAAACATAGACTCTTTTTCACCCCGTACTAATAGGAACAATATGACACACTTCTGCTTACTACCTAGTTAGAGTTTAATACCTTGATGGAGAATACACAATGGAATGACTTTTCTGCATTTTACTGATGCTTCTGAGCTATGCTACAGTTGTTTACTGTGCTCGGATCCCTACAAGGGACACATAGCTTCCCATTAATTTCTGTTACTCTGAAGAGAAAGCAAAAGACAATTGTTTTGTGTAAACGTCTCTTTCCTTTCTCCATATAATTCTGTAGTCTTATCTATGTAAAGATGGATTTGAGATTTGTCTCTGAATAGAAACGTAATCCCCAAATCCGAAAACAGAGCTTCTTGACACTTCTTTCTTTGCAGTGTCTTTTAGGGGAAGAAGCAGACTCCTTGCTCTCTGTAATAGCTTAGAGGCAGTCTCTCACTCCCCATAGCTAGCATTTGGTGGTAATGGCCCTTTTTTTTTTTTTTTTTCTGGTGTCCTCCAAACTTCTTTCTTCTGTTTCTCTTTTTTTTTTTTCTTTTTTTGGACATGTGATTTTGCTATGTTTTTTTCAAGTCTTGTATTATCATGTCCCAGAATCTCAAAAATGTATTGCTTATCTCCGTATATTCAGAAAAAATGTCCTTTGTTGCCAAGCCAGGAATCATAAATAGCAACCAGCCTCTGCTTCTCAGTCATTGTCTTGGGATTCAACCATAATATTGTCTACTTCCTTTGCAGTGCTCTGCTGAATGAAGTCAGTCAGTTCTATATATTGAACACATGTAATAGTCATGGGGTATTGACTCAAGGGACTTGAAGGAGTTAGGCACTCTCTGGACAGATTCTGGTACACACACTTGCTGTGTGTCAAAGCAATTTAAAGTTAAAAAGGTTTGAGAGTCTCTAAAAGAATGAGTGTATAGTCTGAAACAAACAATCCTGCCTTAGTCCTTGCTAGATATTCCATATAGATAATGCAATCTAGTGAAGAACTGTATTGTTTTATATTATTCCTTAGCAGAAGATCCCACCCTGAGTTATCTGGTTAGCTAGTCGAGCTGCAGTGGTAAATCAATATCTACCTAGACAATATTGAACACTTTTTTATTTAGACGGAAACTTCCAGAAAGCCATTAGACTGTTAAAGCTATGAAGCCTGCAGACAAAACCAACTCTTGATTACATTTGAATTAACTTCCCCCAGAAGTTCATTTTTCTTAATTTCGCCAGTCCTGCATGCATGAAATTGATACAATTTATAGAGTGCAGGTTAGAGGCAGAGCTCCCTATAATTTCTCTCAAATGATAGCTGAGATGCTTGAAATTCAGCACAGCATGATTGTAGTATGTGAGTTTATATACAGCTGTCACCAGCTATTTGTCTTTGTTTCAAAGGATCAAAGCAAAAAATATCTTTCAAATCACTTATTTCACTTAGGGAGAGTCTACCTAATGAAAAGAAGAGTATTTGTATTTTGTATGTGGATGGTTTCCTTAAATTTCCTGTGATATGACACTATAAAATAAATATGCCTTACTAAAATGTCTGAATGAATGTGCAGTGGTTTTGTACACCACCTCACATTTGCAATGTTAAAATGAACTTCTGCAGGAATGTAGAAATGATGAGATTGCACCAAAATTATTTTAAAAACAGTACTATCATTTGTCAAAAACAATATTGCAAAGTCTGAAAAGCTGTAGCATTTTTTCATTTCCTTGCAAAAACATGGAATACCAAAAGTCCTGTCTGCACAGAAACTTTGCATAACTACTGGAGGGGAAAGGAAGTTTAACTCCCTCTTTAAAAAAAAAAAAAAGACACAGACATTTAGGTTGGAATTCAAAAAACGGGAGTTTTGACATGAATAATGTTTGTAACAAAACATGCAAATTTGAAGTCTAAATTGTGCTAGTTGGCAAATCTTTGGGGGATTTTTACATCCTTAATTAATTATTTTAATGTCAAATTAGGACCCTGGCTCGATCACTGTGTTTTCAAAAGAGAGGGTATCAAATCCACCAACTTTATTCCATTCTTCCTTATTCATCTCATCTGCTTTACTTTTGTGACTGGAAAGCAGTTTAAAAAAAAAAGTGAAGTTACCTTTTTTAATTCAAGTGAGCAGTTACAACTCATGCATGAAAGAATGGAGGAGAACTTGGCCTCAGCTTTGAAAAGGAATAGTAAAAATGTTAGTGTTAATACATTAATTCATAGGAGAAACAGCTGCATGAAATACAGTGCTTACTGCACTCTGCCACAAAGCTCAAGTAACATTTACTCCAACAAGGGACTCTGGTCTTGCTGGCATTTACCTATATTTCCTTATAGCATTGCAAACGCTAAGGTTTCTTTCTACTCCAGAAATGTTACTTTCTATTCCTATGACTGGCAAAAAAAGAATAGTTTCTAAAGCCTACTACCGTTTCTTTCAGATGACTTGCTTCATGTGACTATAGCCATTTCCAGGGATACTTTTAACCAAGATATAATACAAACTGATGCTTTATTCCACAAGTAAAAGCTTGTGGTCTGCATTTATTTCTCGTGCCGGTGGGAAACTCAGACTTTCTCAGTGGATTATCATAAATGCACTCTAAACTGCTCTAATGCTTAATCCAAAGAATACCAGGATATTTTCCATTATTATAAACAGCACAGATGCCCATATTTAGAGCAGTGCCGTTTCCACGTATAAAGCATTTTTTTGGCATTGTCTACTGTAAGAAGCTCTTTTATTCAATTAAAGCATAGACAGAGTTGAGGTTTAAGATATGCTTTGCTGCTTTTCTATTTCAGAAAAAAAATAAATTAACTTTGGTTTGCTAACAGACTTTTGGCCAATTTTCTTTTAAAGAACT
This sequence comes from Gavia stellata, assembly GCF_030936135.1. Taxonomy (NCBI): domain Eukaryota; kingdom Metazoa; phylum Chordata; class Aves; order Gaviiformes; family Gaviidae; genus Gavia; species Gavia stellata. Next base: position 31,413,015 of record NC_082599.1, read on the forward strand.
GGTTAGTTGAGAAATTATGCTACTTTGCTTTGAAGTAAGGACTTGAATTTCAGTTTGCTTAGTTTGTCAGAATTTTGATTATATGGATCACAAAATGTGATGTATTCTGTGAAAAATCAGGCTATAGATATGTTAAAGTTGGATTCCTGAATTATCCTAAGTACTCGTAGGTTTGCACTCAGTTGCCAGTAAGAACATTTGTTGTTGTTGTTGTTATTAGTTTTATAGGTATAATATCCCTTTACCTTCCTTGTGAACTAATCACACTCTAACAACAGAAAAGTCCTCGCTGAAATTAGTAGCTCTGAACTCATAAGAGTGCTTGAATTGTGGGCTATAAATCAAGCTTGCAAAACCAACTGTAAACAAAATATTGGATAGCTGCCCAGCTAAACACAGTTCACCCATACAATAAATGAGGCAGACCCCTGAAATAACTTGTGGTCACGTAAATAAAACTTCTTTATTTTAATACAGACAAGAAAAATTTTTTTTGTTTTCTTGATTGCCCACATTTATTAATGTTTAAGTGTCCAGTATTTCAAATGTAATTTCATGTAATAACATTTGGCTTTGTGTTTTATATATTTTGTGTGTAATACATATTGTAATTAATATTACAGAATTATATTTATATAATAAATATTATTTCATATTTTATTATTCCTGTGGTAAATGCTGCTCCATGCATGCAGTGTGCTCATTGTATCTCAGAGCCATATGGAAGTAATTAGTGTTTTACTGAAGCAAGCTTACAACTTTTCTTCGGATTTTGTGAGTTTGAAAACAAAAGTGGTAGTAGTTATGCTAGAATTTTATATCATTTAGTCTGTCTGAATGGGGCCACAATGTACTGCTCTTTCAGAAAACACATGCTTTCAAAAGCTTGTGTTTCTGAACTTGGGAAAAAGAAGCAGCTCCTGTCATTATGTCTCAACTTCTGTAGGAAAAAGGTAGTTGGAAGAATTTGAAGAAATCAACTGTAAGGGAAGCATTTGGTCTTGGAGCTGCTGTGATTAGAACTGATCTTCTGCAGGCCCTTTCTGTGATCAATGAAGTGGTAGAGGATGTCTCACTTTCTTTAGATTACAACTTGCTTGATAAAACTTGTGTGTGTTTGTCTGCCAACTTTCCTATCTTCAATTTAAACCAGCACTAATTAATCAGTTTTATTTAAAGACCATATAAAAACACAGAGCACTGCTTTTTCTATTCTACATCTTTGAGTCAAACTAACTGCAAATAAATGCACTTGGTTTTGACACCTAAAGTAATGAAGAGACTTTTTTTCTCCTGGGATCTCTCATACTCGTGTTTCTGTTGCTGCCACACTGTTCTTAGAAGTATCACCTCAGAGATGTACTTTGCTTCTTCTAGAAAAAAGCACGTGTGGAGCACCAGCTACTCATTCTTAGCGAGGGCATCCCAGCTAACTGTACGGTGACTTGATTTGCGTGCCTCTTGCCCCACTCTAGTAGAGCCTAAAGACTGTGGAGGCAGGCCAGCCTCTTCCTCTGCCAAAGGAAGGTTTTTCAGGAGGACTAAGATATTCACTCTAGCCACATCTATGTTTAATGAGCCTTGTTGCTTTGCAGAACTCAGATCCTCTGAGTTAGGCACTCAGGTTCACAGGAGACTAGTGAGTGAGGAGGCCGAAGAGCTAGTCTATGGAAAAGGCGGAGGAAGGGTAGATTCCCTTTTCTTTCAGCAGCTTGGAAAGCACTTGCGTACTGTTTTGGAACATGATGAAAAACTCAAGCTGTGTAGTCTGACTTGAGCTCTTTCAGTCCTTCCTCTCTGATAATCACTGAAAGAGCAACATGAACTAGAGCTTGACTGTATTTTTTGCTGCATGTATTTAATTTTGGCTGTGGCTGGAACAAAGGTCTTTCGTGTACAGTATGAGTGATCTTAGTACTAACTATCTAAACTCATTGGTTGAAAGACGGACACATTTAGACATGCATGTTGGGTAAGATATGGTTGGATTTGTACGCTGAATTGTGCTTGCACATGCCATTGTATTCAGCAGATACCATTTAGACACTACTGCTTAGTGATGTCAGGTCTTGTTGACAGTGTGTACTTGCTACAGAAGAAATTGGGGAGTCGGTGCTAAGGGAGGCAAAAAAAGTAGATTGGAAATTATACACGTGGAGATTTTGAGAAAGGAAAGATGTAAAACATGCAAAAGATTGTTTTTGTGGAAGTATACTTTGTTTTCTGGAAGGAACATACAGTTACACACTGGTGTGTTTGTATATTTGGTTTACATTTGTTTTAAAGACAGAGCTGGGCTGCAGAGCTGGAATCTGAGGCCAGTAATCTGCCCAGTATTCAATAGGTTGCCGAGATCTTTCAGGCAGCAGTTAAATTTAGATCCAGAGTTGCACTTGTCTGAAAGCAAAGAGCAAAAGAATTCTCGTACAGAACTCCACTTGCACTCATTAGAAGTGCAGCCTCTGAATCCCACTGGGAACCTCAGGATTTGGTGTTCCCTTGTCTCTGTGTTGCTCTGAACAAGAATTTTGGTTTGAGCTCCTCTTTGATTACTGCTTTTATAGAAACACAATCCACTAAGAGCGTCTGAGTAAGAGATATCACTTCTGGTTTTAACTTCTGCTTAGTATTCTTCTTCACTACCTAGATTTTTCCCTCCACCAGAAAACCCTAAAACCAAAAAACCGCGAAGCATTCACTATCATGTGATTAAGATTCAGTTTGCCTTTTGACATTTTTCTTACAAAAACGAAACTTAAGAGTTATTTGTTTTTCAGACTGTTAAGTAACTGTTCTTGAACCTATTCCAGAACTGAAGGGCTATTCTTAGGAATGTGTTCAATATTTACTTGAATAGAAAGATCTTAGCCTCAGCTCTTTTTAAAAAATGCTTTTTCATATCCTCATTCCAAAGAAAATAAGTCACTATCATATACCGCAAAGACTTGTTATATAAACTGATTTGGCCAGGTGAGCCAAATGATCTCTTGGAGAGAAAAGAGAGTCTGAAATATTTGATCTTTGTTTTCATATTGAAAAGGCTGGTCATAGAAAATGGGAGGAATGTCAGTTTCTGTTGTTTGATATAAATTCTCAAACTTGGCTTTCAGCATAAGGCAGAGATGGAAAAGGAGCAAATGACCTGAATTCAGAGGAAAACACCTGTGTGCACAGCTCAGGTATTTCAGGTGGAGTTGTGACTGTATGTCTAACTGATGACTTGAGATCAGGAACCATTTAAAATGAAACATTAACCCTTTGGTAGTAGAAATGCATCTTTGCTGGAGGGAACGCCACTGTAAATTCTAGAATAAATTAATAATCTTTCTTTGCCTTTCAGTGTTTCTCAGCTTTCTGTCTGAGTGTACTAATATATATGAGTGAAGGAATGGTTCTTCTGTGCAGTATAAACATCCTCCAAGATAATAATTTTTGCATACACATAGTGAGACACTGTGCCCCAAAGAGAGACGTAGACAAAGCAAAGGATCTTTATGTAAAGGTCTGTGAATTGTGAAGTAAAGCAATTCTATGTCACCTCTGAAAATACAGCTAAATGTAATCTGGTTTACTCAGTGCTGCAATATTTCAATTGCAAGACCATGACAGAGGTGGACTTGTTGTCCACTTGAATCCCAGTCCAGTAAAATGATATTTGAATAAAATCTCTTAGGTTACATAAAATCTCACACAGTGCCAATTCTTTTAGTGCCTAGATACCTTCATGTAATATATAATAATATGTAATATATAATCTCCATTATCCGTGAGCTGCTTAAATGAGGTACAGATTGTTTATAATTGCAGAAAAATCCAAGCTGGCTCCAGGCAGAGACAGGTTAAGTTTAGGTAGGCTTATTAATTTAGGCATAGTCCTTCACAAAACTGGCTATATTGTTTCTGGGACAAGCAAATCCAAAAGCAGCTTATGTGGTATTGCACAGTACAAAGCTGAAGCTTAGTAAGTCCTATTAGGTCTAAGTTGGCAGCTTAAGCATTTCTGAACCGTGTTACCAGGGTTAGAAATGCTGTGGAGGGTGTGAGGACACCCCTGTGTCACTCCATGTGAAGACTGTTTGGATTTAGCATGGACTTATCAGTATACTGTAGTTATCACTACATTACCTTTTAATACGCCAGGTGTCAGGAGAATATATTAATTTGGATACAGGAAACTGGGCCCAGAAGTTTGGGGCTGCACCTGAGCTAAAAAGCCCACCTCAGACCAAGAATACAGAGAAACAGGAAATGACATTCATGTGAATCTGAGAGGAGCCATTAGCTCACCAGTATAATAAGTCCCAACTGATAAACACCAGTGAGTGACCACGTGGGGCTCCTCTGTAACATGCTTCCCCATTATTTACGTAGCACTTGTATTACTGGGGTTATTCCATTTTCTAGCATAACCCAACAAACCATTCCTCCATATGTGGGAGAGGTCTTAGTATTTAATAACCTGATTGGCACCTTGCTGTTCAAGAATAACTGCACTGATGTCAGTTGAATTACACTAGCATGAACTAATAAACTGGTGCAGTTATTTAAATAAAAAGAAACAAATTGTCAAGCCTGATCTGAATATCCCTGCATCCTCCCCTCCCTACCTTGCTAAAACAAACCATCTGGTATGTCATTCATTCATGAATGAAGTATTTTGTCATCTTAAAAAGTTGTCCTTTTTAGAATTAAAAAACAACCAACCAAACAAAAAATCACCCTCCCTGCCATTTCCAATAAGATGTCTTCTCTGTAATGTATCTGTGAAGTCCTATCTTCTGTGAAGTTTATCTAACATTTACTCACATTTGGATAGATGCCCTGATGTTTTCTTTATAATAATTTTCTAAAATGTAGACATGGGAATCGTAACGAACAAGTGAAATCTGGATTATTTTTTTTCTTGCTGCAGATCAGCATAGACTAGGAAAAACTATAGGACACGAATATATACTATATCCCTTAGATACAATAGGTATTTACTGACATTGGTTTTAACGGTTTACATGATCCAGCAATATATGTAGCTTTTTGGGTCCTGCAGTGCTGAAGTATTATCTTGATCCTAAACATATGTTCATAGAAATTGATCAGAAAATTCAAAAAAACCCCTTTGGTAGCATCCCTCATCGTAAAGTTGTGGAGCCTTCAGGATTCAGCAATAAGCATAGCTCATCAGTCCTTAGTATATGAACCCTAACCCTCCCTGCAGCCTAATGATATCTGCCTGATGCAGAACCACCTGCTTATGCTTCCTACCAGCAACTCTTACTCTGTTTGCCCTTAACATCCTGCCATTCACAGCTACGTGAGGGGCTAAAGGGTGGTAAGGGAGGATTTTCTAGAAGTTCTAACAGCTAAACATCACATGAATAAAATGCAAATCAAAGAAAGCTTGCTTTCTGCTTATTCATTCCTGTGTAATGGGTTGGTTTGTGGTGTATCACTGGCCTTAGCCAAGAACTGACATCACTTAGTGGAAAAAAAATGGTTGGGATTGTGTTTTCTAGGTTATTTTGTGAAAAAAATCTGCTTAATGACATTTTAAAAAATGAGAAATCAAGTACATCTGCTAATTTACTGCCAGAAGTCCTGAAACCACATCAGGCTGAAAATGCTTTAACTAAGAAGGGAGAAGTAAGCAAGACTTTGAATAATTGTATAATATTGATTGTAAGTGTATACACTGTAAGGTCACCAGTGCATTAATACTTGCTAATAACTGCTGTATTGTGGGGTTGTTGCAGAATTCTTTTCCAGTTGCTTTTGTCAGGTCTGCTTAGTTTGCCAAAGGCTAGTAAACAGATGAGCATAATCAAGACTTCCTCAAATAGAGTCTTGTTAATAATCAGTACCAGGATGGGTATATAGAGAAGTAAAGAATAATTGTATTGCTGCTTAGCTTTTCTCTGGACTGTCTCTCCAGTCAATTTCTAACCAGTGCAATAGGTAGCTCAGTAGTTATGTAGCTCAATAATAATACAGGAATATGGAAATGAACGTGCTGGGATCATACCATTGGCAGCCTGATACTTGTAAAGATCAATATCACTGTTATGTAGACTTTACGAATGTGCGCATAAGGACTCAGAAAAGTCAACCTCTGCAATGCAAATGCTTAGCAGAGTCCTCAACTTCTGAAGTTAGATGCCCTGCCACCTCCTGTAGTGCATAGTGAGACCCACAGAACAGGAATCATAGAGACCATTAGGTGGAGCAGGAAAATAGCAAGTATGAAAACTTCAAGGGAAGAATAATAACATTGGTAATCAACTACCAACAACTTACAGGCCAGAAAAATCAATGAGGTTTTCTTCTTGCCTGTGTTACCTATAGGCTGGATAAAGAGCTGAACACCAAACAAGTTAGTAGAGTTAAGCTACTGCAGAAACTAACTGCACATCTTCTGCTTTGTGGTAATTTTCTGATTCAGGACTAAATGCACTGGGTTTGTGCAGTAGGAAATTGCCTTGCAGGGAAGAACAGGGCAATTGCATGAGTGTTTCTGTCTGGACATAAATTCCCCTTTTTCTCAAGCCCCTGTTCAGTATTCTCAGAGGGTAAGAGCATCTCTCCTGTAAACATATGTTGAGACATTTTGGATTCTTTCAGCACCAGTCCATCAAAATATCCTCACGTTCCATCTGGAAAATAATTCATGTTGCTTTTTTTATTTCAAGCTGAATCAGAGGTTCATTAGAGGGAGAGAATTTGGGCTGCTGGAAAAAAAAAAAATCAATGATGGGGTAATTATTCACAAGTATAGTTCATTATTCAGCCAGCTGTGTACACAGGACAACACTGCCATTAAAAGCTGTGAAAAAATACTTCTTTTTTTCTCAGCATTTGTGACTCAAACTATTTTTGACAAATCATATTGAAATTTCTGTCTGTTATGTTTTACATTTGTGATCTTAGAAGGAAACTGCAAGTTTATTGGCATTGTAAAGTCATACTTATGCAGTGCATTAAAAATGGGTCTGTTTACTTTCTTTGGCTTTGTGATAGAAAAACAAATGTTTTAATCACTATGGGGAGAAGTACTGTTTATTTATAATTGCACCTGTTCTAGCATAATAGGAAATACAGTTTGAGCCATGCTTTCCTGGAATTGTTGTCTGACTGGTACAGTTGTTCACTAAACCTGATACCCTTGTGTTGTCTTTCAAGGGATGTTTTATTTCTTCTACTTTATTTATTTATTTTTTAAATGCCTGGCATGTTCCTCTTTACATTAGTATCCTAGCTATGTTTCCTGAGCTGTCTCTGTGGATATCTTTCAGGCCTGGACAGTAGTATCCAGTGTCTTCAAATTAGCATTCCTTGATGAAGTTGACTTAACGGTCAAATGCATGTGATTGTGGGCCAAGTTGGAGGTAAAGAAAACAGTGTTCTACAAATTATAAGAGCTGTTTGGGAAGCTTTTTTGGTTCTTTGCCCTCCTTAGAATATTTTGTTTACTTTCAATCATTAGGTTTGCAGCCCAGCCTTATCATTTCTACCACTTGCAAGAATTGTACCCCTGCCCAGTGGCACTTCCTTCCCTCACCCAAAGGGTTTCAGTTTTAAAAGTTTTCAGGAAATATTAAGAAGATTTCATGATGTATGTTTCACCAATGAAATAAAAGGAATCGAAGTTCACATTTAGCTTCTTTCTAAGCCCAGAACCTTTAATGCATTCAACTCTGAATGGGGGAATTGCTCGTGTCCAGGCAGACCCTTACTAAATCCCATTGGTAAGAACAGAGATTTAAATAAGCCAAGTGATTTCTCCTGCCTAAGTGGTAGGCAAGCATACACTTTCATGTACCTTAACAAATCAAGTAAACTTTTAATGGCTCTAAATATAGCTTAAATGCATCCATGGGGAAAAATGGCTGGAAAATGAAATTTCTGACCTATGGAAAACTCTTAACATTTGGACATTTATTTTTTTTTACTCCAAATGCAAACAAAAATTCATAGTTGTAAAATTTCTTGTTGAAAGCAAATTTTGGTCAGTAGTTGTTGATTATTTCAGCCTGAAAATCTGGACCAATAGAAAAAATAATTTCACCAGAAAATTGGATATTTTTAGCTATGATTAAAGAAATTGGAGTTGTTTTTTCTTTATGGATTTTTTCTTTTCCCTCTCAGATTTTGTGGAACATTATAAGTTCGTGTTGGTAAGCAAGAAATGATGAACAAACATAACAAAACCAAAGATATGTGAAAGCTAAGCAGTGAGTAGAATGAATATTAAAAATGGAAAATATTTTGCCAAACTTTTTTTTTCTATACAAGAGTTATTTTTGCTTGAAAGGACCAAAACTCCAGTTTAGCAATCAGATGAAGTAACATTGTAGAGGCCCTGAGACTCAGACCTTGCTAAGCTAATTAAATTACTGACTGCTACTGAATGGAACATTTTTGTCATATCTGGCAATGTTATGGGAAGGATGGCTGTGAGGAAATGGCTGTGATTATTGTTCCAAAGGAAATCACTTTCAAGCACAAGGTCTAAGAATTTTTAAGAACACTTGGAAGCCTTAGGAAGTGAGAGGGAAGCTTAGGAGGAAGGAAAAAGAGTGGATGTGTAAGTTACCTGTGCTGCAGATGTTACCAAATGGTCTATGACGGAAAAGTGGCCTGTTAGCATGGCCCTGTAAAGAAGAGTTGTTGATCAGATAAGACAGGCAAATGTTTTTGAAAGCTCGGAACAGAAGCAGACTGTATAGTGTCATGGGCGTACCCTTGAATATTAGAGGGCCTGTGATTAGTAGGGTAAGTCGTAGCTCAAATCTTCATTGTGATGCTCTGAGGAGCTGTAGTGTCTGGGGAGGCCACAGGACGGTTACGGTTTTGTATCTAAATTGAGTTTCACCCTGTGGTGGTTTATGGAAAGGTTGTGATGTCCTTCACTTGCATGACTAACATCATACCTACCATTCCTTTAAAATACATATAAATTCAAATTTTAATAAAGACAACATAGAAGTATTAGTGAACTGATAGATCCATGCCCTTTTGCAGATCCTACTTTAGGCAGCTTTGTTAAGGCCATGTAAATGTGTCTGGCATACTAACTTAAGTGATTTAAGCAAATTTTGCACCTGGTACAAAAGATCTCCCTGTCATATGGAGCTATCTTCTGTCTGCTTCTAAATGGCTTTCACATGCTTTGGAGGGAACAGATTGCTTTTCTGTAACTGCAATATACTCTAGAGGTTATGCCTTGTCATTGTAAAGCTGAAGAGGTCAGAAAACAGTCAACTCACTATGTGGAATGTTATTAGCACAATATGACCTCAGCTGGAGAAGACTTGAATTATTTTTATGAAAAAGTTTTCATTTTTAAAAGTCAGATATGATGAGGCCATTTTTGGTATCTCAACATCAGTCAGTGCATTTATGTACACTGCGTGTCTTTCCCAGATCCTCAATGAAAGTAAGTTGTGTTTGGGAATTTAAAATTAATGTTACCTTCTTTTCAGAGCTTTCATTTTATTTAAGCACATTCTGGCATCTGGCAGATTTAAGGCAGAAAAATATGTTTAAGCTGACATTTCCTATCATTAACATCTACAGACAGGCAAATCCATAGCAGATTGTGAAGTGTTTTATGGAAGAAAATGACTTCATGTGACATAGCCTGTCTTCTTGACAGACTGGGTTGATTACAAGGTTTTTCATTAAATAGATTAAAAAACTTAAATTATATGTAAAAGCTTTAGGATTAAAAAAATATAAATAATAATTATTTCCCAAATAGTTTACTTGGGAAATTTTATAATTCTTAGATTTTTTTTTTAATGTTAACTTTGATAGTATGTTCAGATTAGGTGGAAGCTAGATTTGCACATATACCTGCTTTAAGTCTTGCTGAAAGTGTGGCTAAAATTAAATTATTCTGGGGGAAAATTTGTTGTGATTGGGATTGTAAGAAGGTAATAATTTGCTAACACAAAACCAAGGCAGCATTACCTAATGATCAGGTCATTGGACTGCATCCCAGGAGAACTGAACTCTATTCTTGGCTTGCACGCTGGCCTACTGGGTGAGTTAAGGCAAGCTGCTTGACATCACTCAATATGGCAGTTAGTGATCCTTATTTCTTTTAAAAGACAATTTGAGTTCTACTGATGAAAAGGCTTATTGTTACTTATTCTCATTTAATGTTATATTAATATTAATCAAGACAGGTATTTTCTTCCAAATGAAAGCTGTTTGCTTTAGGAAGATTCAGTTGTATTATTCTTGATAAGCTTTCCTGAAAATTTGTTCCTCTCATTGTAAAATAGCCTAATATTTAGCTTTTTGCACATTTATAGGGAGAAACAGTAAATACTAAATAATTAATTTGATCTCCATTAACGACCTAAGAAGGCGCACGGACTAGGTAATTAATGTTAAACATTGCAGCACCTAATTTAGCATTTAAAGACTGCATCTGCTGCTAAACTGAACAAAGTACTTGCTTAATGGACTTGAGCACTGTACCACAATGGTTCAATGGGAAGCAGGATCCCTAGTGTGTGGTTTTTGTCTGTGCCTATTGGTCCTCTCCCAAGCTGTGTCCAGTTCTGAGGGGAAAGGACATGCCAGGCTTGATTCTCAATAATCAATTTAGAAGTTGCTACCATATTCTTGGAAAGAAAGACTTTTGCAATGTGGATATGGCAAGGCTGTAATGCTTCCTGGTGGGACCAGGGATGGGTTTTATTTAGTGTTATAATAATAGTCAAAGATGGCAGAGAAAATATGGCCTTCTTCTGTGACTAATTATACATCATATTTTGCTATTTCTGGTAGCTTTATCATAGTTCATTCTGCTGAGGGGAAAACACTGACGTAATAATAATTTTTGGTAATAGCAGTAGTAGCAGGGGCATGGGTATGTGTGTTTTGTACAATCCATTAAGAGTTTTACAAGTATAAAATCTAGTATCACTTTAAGCATGGCCCATCATATTTTCAGTTACTCAGATGAAGCCAGCTTTTCTTGCTCTGAGGGCCACACCTTGACATTTTACAAAAGCCAGACTCAGAAAAGAGACGTTGCTTATCTTGGGAAACAGCAACTGTGGTAATAGTGTACAAGGAAGTGGTGACAATGGCTACAAGGACAATGTCATTGTTGTTAGGATGTTGTTAGGAGATCTCAGGTTCATCATAGATGGGCAGCATGTGCAGCAGCTTTGGAGGGTGTCCCACAAGGTTTGTCTCAGCAGGCTTGGCTTATGTACTTCCTTCTATTGCAGGTATTGGGACTTCTCAACCAAATCTTATCAATACCTAACACTGCTGCTTATGTGGCATAAATGCACCATGGAAATTATGTTTGGATATTTAAGATCCACATATATTTAAAAAACTACTTCTTGGTCACCTTGAACTCTTAAAATTAGGCACTTCCCTGCAAATGACTTATTGGAGTATCTGTGGAAGCATAATGCAATAAAATGAAGAGAATAAAAGCACTAAGATTAGACACACTGCCAACTAATGTGTTTGAGTAATGCTTATGCCATAATTCAGAAAACAGGTATCCAAGGTTATTTGACTAACATGATCTGCCTAATCTGTATCTGACTCATGACAACAATATCATGCTGATGATCTTGAGAGATTCATATGGATTTATTTGCTTCTTGGGAAGAGTCTAGAACACTACTTTGCTGTTATAGTCAAAGAAATTAATTCTTTTCCTACTAAAGATAATATTCTTTACAGTACAGTATGTTAAATGAAAAAGTAGGTAAAATGTATCCAATCTTGGCAGTAAGGTACAGCTAAACTGTATATTGCCTAAATCATGAGTGTTTAAACTCTGCCTAGTTTTGCTTGCCCTTCTCTATACCATTGAGGCTGTATATTCAACAGGGCAGATGTTCTCTGAAAAGATGTGGTGAATGAGGAGTATTATCTGAGTTTTGTAGGCAAAGTGAAATTTAAGAATTTTGTAATCTGCTGCTTGGGAAGCCATAATCCTATCTAGAGAACATCTCTCTAAAGAATGTATCTCTAGATAAGGGGTATATCTTAAGTGTATATCTCCTTTAAATGCTTGGGAATTTTGCCAGGGAATTTGCCTATGGTCTCTGAAGAACTAGCTCCTTCTGGTCTACTGAGCAATGAGTCAGCAGTAGCATCCAGGGCAGGCTGCAACCACTGTGGATTCTCAGTAAGTTCAATGTGCCCAGAACACATTAATCTGTAGACTGGCTTTTCTGCTTTTCAGGCTCGGTGAATGGCTGTCAAATTGTGGGGGTGGCTAACAATTTACTAAGGAGACACTTGGCCTGGGATTTACCTATCATAGAATCATAGAATTGTTTAGGTTGGAAGATCATCAAGTCCAACTGTAAGATCATCCTTTAAGATCATCAAGTCCAACTGTAAACCTAACCCTGCTAAGTCCACCGTTAAACCATGCCGCTAAGCGCCTCATCCACACAGCTTTTAAATACCTCCAGGGATGGTCACTCAACCACCTCCTGTTCCAATGCCTGACAACCCTTTCAGTGAAGAAATTTTTCCTCATATCCAATCTAAACCTCTCCTGGCACAACTTGAGGCCATTTCCTCTTGTCCTATCGCTTGTCACTTGGGAGAAGAGACCAGCACCTACCTCTCTACAACCCCCTTGCAGGTAGTTGTAGAGAATGATGAGGTCTCCCCTCAGCCTCCTCTTCTTCAGGCTAAAAAACCCCAGCTCTCTCAACTGCTCCTTATAAAATTTGTGCTCCAGACCCCTCACCAGCTTCGTCGCCCTTCTCTGGACACGCTCCAGCACCTCAATGTCCTTCTTGTAGTGAGGGGCCCAAAACTGAACACAGGATTGGAGGTGCAGCCTCACCAGCGCCGAGTACAGGGGCACGATCACCTCCCTGCTCCTGCTGGCCACACTGTTTCTGATACAGGCCAGGATGCCGTTGGCCTTCTTGGCCACCTGGGCACACTGCTGGCTCATATTCAGCTGGCTGTTAATCAACACTCCCCAGGTCCTTTTCTGTAGGGCAGCTTTCCAGCCACTCGTCCCCAAGCCTGTAGCGTTGCATGGGGTTGTTATGACCCAAGTGCAGGACCTGGCACTTGGCCTTGTTGAACCTCATACAATTGGCCTCAGCCCATCCATCCAGCCTGTCCAGATCCCTCTGCAGAGCCTTCCTTCCCTCAAGCAGATCATGACTCCCGCTCAACTTGGTGTTGTCTGCAGACTTACTGAGGGTGCACTCGATCCCCTCATCCAGATCATAGATAAATATATTAAACAAGACCAGTCCCAAAACTGAGCCCTGGGGAACACCACTTGTGACCGGCCACCAATTGGATTTAACTCTGTTCACCACAACCCTTTGGGCCTGGCCATCCAGCCAGTTTTTCACCTCAAAACTACTATTGACTTAGGGAAAGGGTCTCTCTTTTTTGGATGGTTTTGGTTGTTATACTTAACTCCCTAAAAAGGAACCTTTTTTCCCCCTTCCTCTGGGTCAGGTGGCTGTTTTAAACTTTGATGTAGAATCCAGAATGATTCACAGCAATACCATACTTCACCATTGCAAAGCCAGCTGCTTTTCCTTAAGGGGTCTACTCCAGGGCTAAGTGCATGAGCTGTGAAGTTGATTTTTGTATTCTTATTAGCCAAAAGTAAAGAATTTCTGAACATCTGATGTCCTTTTTGTAGCTATGAAAATATGTTGAAATCTCTGCCAAATGATCCAAATCCCCAAATTATATCCAGATAAAATTTTGCCCTGGAAAAGGTTAAACATTCAGAGAAATATAAATCCAAATACATTTTGACTCTGTCTACTTTCCAGACTGAATCTGGCATCTCTCATCACAACATAAGAACAAACTAAATCTTGTCAAAATGAAAGTCTACTTTGGATGTAACTGGAGGGAAGAGGATTATGAGAATGATGGCTTAGCTCAGGAGAAATCTTCCCGAATTTGTCTCTTCCTAATGTAAGCACAAGTTGTACCTCAGAAATGTTTGTTTGACTTTCTGAAAACGGCAAGGAATTTGCTGTTACCTCAGGCAGGGAATTTCATCTCGGTTTACATAATATTCAGGAGTGCCCTAATGGATAATACCCTGAATAACTATAGCAGCAATTTCTGCGTCTTCAAAATATCATGGCTTATCTCCATGTAGGATGCAGACTGTTAAACTGGTGAGAAATTGCTGAGGGTAGAAATACACCTAACATCTTAACTGATTTGATTTCTGCAAATTGCATCATATTTTTCTGAATGAGACACCAAAAAAGACAAGAATTTTTACACCAGTATTTCCCGTAACAGTCTTCCTTGCAAAATGAGAACAGTTTTTTGTAATCAGAATATTTTACTTCCTTGTGCTTAAGTTTTTATTTACTGTCGACCACACTGTGCCTGATTTTCTCCTTTTCTCACCAGTCTTTAATGTGATACTGTAGCTAGCAAAGTACAGAGCTGCCTAGGTCTCGACCAGATTATGTGTTGGAAAGTCAAATTATCATGTTAAAAATGTGCCTTGAAAGATAATATCAAAGTGCTCTAGGATTGAGGAGAAATTATATCCAAAGAGGAATTCAAAGAAGAATATATCACTTTTACATTTCCTGAATTTGTGTAATATATTTTGTATTCCAAAATAGATGGGGCCAGATCTCTGGATAGCATTCCTGTTATACCAGTGCTGATGGATTCTCATTGAGAGCCATCATATGAGGCTCCGGGAGAACAGAAGGATTTGAATAGCACACAGAAAAAAAACAGAGTTCTTGTGATGCTGCCATTAAACATTATATCATAATATGCCTTCAGTTCTTGCATAATCTGAAATTCTGTGATTCCCCTGCCAGGTTAATTTTTGATCTATGGTTTTAAAAATCTCACTTGTAATCTTGGAAAGAAGTGAGGAAATTTGGTGGATGATCAGTTTTGTCATGCTGATCTTATTCTCATAAACAATAAGGAGAACCAATGAAAGACAGAGCTGTAGGTATAAAATGTAATGACAGCTGTATTTTAACAGCAAAGGCTTCAGGTGTGCTGAATAACAGGCATGACATCATAAGGCAGTATCTGTTGCAGAATGTCAAGTTTCAGCAAGAGTGCTTATATTAGCATTCAAGGCAACAATCTAAGTTTTTTGTTGTCTAGTCATTATCAAACAGTTAAGATTTCTAACACATAAAAATTTTTTCTAACACCCTAGGAAAGGATACCTTTAGAGGAGTTTGAGGCTTCATAGATTTTAATTGTATGGGGTGTTTTTTTGTTTGTTTGGGGGTTTTGCATGTACAGATTGCATGCAAGACTAGAGATAATTCTGGAGGAAGCAAACAAGTAGGCAGTTGAAACTGTCATCACTAACAGTCAAAATGGAAACCGGTGAAGTTTTAGGATCACATTGCCAGAATAGATGAGGGGGGCTAACTCCTGAAATAGTGTGTGTGTATGTTTGAAGAACAAGAGAGATAAGGAAGGAGAGCCAATGAAGAAATAAAGAATCGGCAATAAGCCAGTCAGAAAACTTTGGAGATAAATTTTTAAGGATTCTTTATAACACAAATCTGAAAGACCTAAGATAGATAAATAGAAGAGAAGGATGTTATCATACTGTAATATTAGTAAAACACTTGGATAAGAATTGTAGCAGGTACACCTTAAAAACAAAATCACATTCATCTTCATACTCCAACAGATTTGATAAAGAAAACAAATTCCAAAGTAATACCAAGTATCCTAAAAAAAAAAAACCTTCCTCTTTAATCTTTAGATAATGAGTAGACTGATTCTTTTCAGTGATTAACACTTGGGAATCATATTCTTTCTTTAGATCAAGAGACAATTATGGTAAAACTAGTAAAATTATAGTTTACTTAAGATGTGTTGGCTTTTCTTCTCAGGTTGGCTTAGAGTTGAGGTCCATGGAGAAAATCCATTCTTTCTTAGCAGGCAGGCTCTGAAAAACAATCTGTTTCTTCTCCTCTGTGTGTCTGACTAGCTTTTTCATTGCAAAGTGATTTCCTTCTGCAAAGCAAAGCAGAAGGAAAAAAATGCTATTCTTCTGTAGGGGTCTCTGTGAAGTGAATAACTCACCTTAGATCCTTTATGAATGTCAAAGCTTTTATGGCAAACCCATTCACAGACTTTTCTGTACATTTGTTGAATAAGATCTCCTTATCTACCACTTGAGTTCAAACATGCTGTCTGGCTTTTTCTATATATTCAGAATATGTGGCACTGCAAAAATTACCGGGAATTCTCAAGAATTTTTTAACTTTGGCTGTGACAACACCTAATATGTAAAAATAATTCAGACCTCTCAAGAACCATGGAAATGTATTATTGACTAAAGTTACCGTATTTGACAGTATTAGTATTTAGGAGTTGGCCAGACATCAATCGTATGCTCTTCTCATGCACTCCTGTGACTCAAAAATATCAGATAAGATAAATACGCTGAGGAAGAAGGTGGAGGGAAATCATATTGTACAAAGGACAGACAGAAGAGGAAGAGGTGTTAGAGCATGCAAAAGCAGCCAGATTCCTGTCTGCTTGGCACAAGCAAAAGGTAGGAGAAGCCTGATGGTACAATGTAGTGTCATAAAGCTGCCAGTCAGAGCTGTGGATAGATGAAGTGGAGCGGGAAGTGAGGCAAGGGGAACCAGCTGGGATAGGAGGAGGATAGTATGAGTGTTGCAATGAGCCTTAGCTACCAGACGCAGGGTGGGGATTCTGATGTCAAACATGCAAGTTATGCCTGAGAGAGGAATCCAGGGAGAAGTGCACTTCTGATAATGCCTGAATTGTATCCTGTTCAATGCTCTAATCAGATGTCTGTAAGAGAAGACAGGGTGAGGACTTTTAACATTTTCACGTTTTATAGGTGATTACAGCTTATTTCAAAAGGTTAGAGAGAACACGGTAATTGAACGTGTTGGTGCTGTCTTTGCACTAATGACTGGAGCAGATGGCAGAAGTGCTGTGCTTCAGAGAGAGGAGAGAAAGGAAAGAACTGGTAGCTTCTGTGAAACAGCAGACATGTTATGTTCCTTGCATCTGGTGCTATGCCCATCACATTGCATTGTGAGTATTTTTGCCAAGAATCAGTTCCATTTTGTAACTTGAATTTTCATTTAAATGTGCTGGTTTCAGCAATTGCCAGAAAAGTTGTTTCACATTAAAAATACAATTTCTGGTCAAATCCAGAGAAAGAGTTGCCTGAGAACAGCCCAACAGCAATGAGGAAAAGAAAAGGAGTTAGATATTATGAACTGGTATCCAAGTTCCGGCCTGAATCAAGCAGTGTGGGTAAAGAAGCTTGACTTTTCTTTATCTTAAATGAATGTAATCACTTACTCAAGGCTGAGATTTTGCTGCTTTCTGACAGAAAACTTTAGCTGTCTCAGATTTGCCTAGTGCAGCATGGAAACATTTCTTTAGTAATTTCCTGCTTTTGTATAATTTTTAGAATTAAGCTACATTTCCAGTGAAAATGAATGGGACAAAGGGACATGAGAAGCTTACCCCTATTTGAATGATGGGAGTTAGCCTCCTAGATTCTCTAGCTCCTTTTGAAAGAAATACCTTGCAGTGATATGCATCCAAAAATAATATAATTAATAAATGATATGACCTGTTCTCACTCTTAGTAAGTAGCAGATAGTTCTAGTTCTAGAATCTCCTGAATTCCTGAACTGTCTGGCTTTGCCTGATTTCCATCAGGTTCCAGATATGTTTATAGATTTAGATAAGGGTCAGATAAGCATCCATATTTTCATGTGCTTACTCAAACCTCCTGCTGAGGTTTATTCCTTTACTTTTCTTTTATAATTGTACATTGACATCTATATTTTTTAAAAAAAACCAAAACCTGAAAATTTCCTTGCTTCTTTCTCATTGTTCAAAGTAAGAGGAGACTCGTGATTGGACTTACAAGTACCTGCTAAACAATCATTTGCATTCTCATTTGTGCATTATACTGTTGGGAAAAAATATGTGATGATCCTAAGTGGATCTGACACCAAATGTTCATGGTGCAGATAACAATTTTCATCACTATTAGACTCCTATGTCCCGGTATTTTCTTCTCCCCCTCATTAGTACTGTCAACAGCTACAACATTTTTAGAATACCCTGGGAAAGAGAGGCTGCATTTTGATCAGTTAAGAGTGTAAAAAATGTACCTGCCGAACAAATGTTTCTAACAAGCCTTGGAAAAGTTTGTGACTATGCCAGGGATTTCTGCTGTTTATTATCAAGCACAAGCTCTAACATTTACATCACTTAACCCTTACCCAACCCTTTATCATAAACAGTAATTTTTTTCTCTCTCCAAGTTCCAGTCAGCGTTCTGTCTATAACTGTATGGCCTTTACCCAGAGAATAGGATTCTCCTTAGGTTTCTGGGGGAATATCTTAAATCACATTTATTAGATGTGATTTTATGTTTCCTTACTGTACAGTTACTGTCCTGTCTTGTAATCATCACCCGTTATTTTGTGAAGCAAATAAAACTGTAGGGGCCAGATGATTTCATGAGGATTAAAGGGGAAAAAAAAAAATCACAGATTGACCAATAAATAGATGTTGATGAAAACTATTTTAAGGGAAAGAGATGCAGTTTACTTTGCAATGTCACGATTTGGCATCCAGGGAAGCATGAACTAGAAGACAGGATAACAGACTTCTGAAGCTTATGACACTGGGAGCAAACAAGCGTATCTCCTAACAAGTTAGAAACAGATCCTTGTTGTATCTGTTTTTTCACCGCACCCTAGTAACACAAAATATGGTTCAATGGCCTGATGAGAATCCAAGATATCTGAAGAAATATATGGTTGGACAGTGCTGCAACTCCTCCCAGCCCTAGCTTTAGATTGCTATTAATTCTGAAAAGTTCTGTCAGAATCATCACTGTGTTATGTGTTCTGAGAGACTGCCAGTACCATAATAAATTTTGGTTTAAACAGAGAGTCCAACAAAATATGAGAGGAAGGTAGAATCCTAGGAATAACTTGTCAGTTCTTATAGGTTTGGTCAGAGGCAGGACCAAAAGATTTTCAAGATAGTCTGATTCCTTCTCAGTTCCTTATCTGATAAACCAAAGTAAAAGGAATGGTCAACACATTGCTAAAGTCTGTGGACAAGTCTAAAATATATGGACTCAATGCTGGTATTTCCAAGAATCAAACTTGCAAAGCTGGTTGGTTGAAATCACATTCTCCAGAAATATTGTCATCCGCAAGTAGATTAGGTGTGAGTGTCTTTCACTTTTTGTCCATTGCTGTAACAAATAGGAGAATCACAAAGTATATGTGAGAAAAAAAAATTCTGAATGCAAAAAAACCAGCCCTTGACTTCAGACATTTTTGTCTCCTTTGGTGTTATCTAAAAGACATTTAAACTTGAATTTAGAGAACTCATTTGGAAATTAGGGTTATATAGCTTGTAAAAAAGAAAACAAACCAGAGTATTAAATTTTTGCTCACCCTGCCACTTCATGTACTGTAATGCAATGTAAAATACCTCCCTTCATTCCATCTCTAGACTTTATTTAGGGAGTATTGAGAGTAAAAGGCATCTTGAAGAGTTCATGATGTTGGGTATTTAATACATGTTGAAATAAAGTTTTTCCATGTTGTTTCTGAATAAGCACAGAGGAACACTGGCTTAGGATATATGCACTTTTTGCTGATACCTTTAGCAGTTTGTCACGACTCCACAATACATTTGTAATAACAGGCATGCAAATGAACCTCTTGATTTAATGGAATTAGCCATGCGCTTGAAATTAAGCCAAACACTTCAGTTGTTTAAGACCTAACATGTTCAGGTTGATTCTAGTAAAGGAATGAGAGATCAGAATCAAATCTGGCTCTTATGCATGATGACATAAATCTGCACAAATTGTTAGGTACCATTATTAAAAGATAGCATTAATGATAATAACATCCGCATCTCACTGTAGTAATCCTTGTTTTCATGTACTTCTATCTGATGACCAGAACAGGTTTGCACTGAATGACTTCACAACAAATTCATCATGTAGCAAATCTTAAATTCTGTGACTGAAAGAAAACAGATTTTTGAAATGTACTCATTCACATATCTTTCCAATAACCTTACTGTAAAAAAGAACATGATTACATGGGCAATGTCCTTCATGTCTTAAAATACATCTGAAGTCATTATTGGCTTGTAATGTGAACTACGCTGATCGCTTTTTTGTTTTGTTTGTAATTTGCAATGTGTCAAAACTTAAAATTACACAAACCCACACTACTTTCACTATGAGATCACTATGGGTGCAAGTGTGCTTTTTAGCACACTTTTCCTTTGTTTTATTTTAAGAATTATTTTCTCTGGCTCCTTTTCCTCTCAGGTCTATCAAAAATATTATGTTCAAAATCTGAGCCATGGAAAGGTCACAAAAAATTCATTAAAAAATCTATTATGGTTATTTTAGTTCTGTCAATGGAGGGAACATGGAGGATAAACTTCAAAAAAAAATTGATTTTCACTTTTTAGACTGATTTTAAAGTTCAGTTAACCTATTAAATATTTTAAAATAAGAAAAGCAGAAAATTAAGCATCAAAATAGAGAAACATCTAGCTTTTTATGTCATTGAGCAGATAAATCAATGCAATTTATCTCTTATGAATTATGCACAAAAAGTGCCTTCAACTCATCACAGAATAATATTAAGCCTTTGAATAACAGCTTTACAACAATAGGATTTATTTTATCCTTGTCTGGATTTAATATAAGGCTTCTACCTTTATCATTAGCTAATGCATGATTTCTGTACACGCTGATGAAAATTTCTGAGTCTACTTCCTAAAAAAATAATTATGTGTGTCCCAATCCTGTACATTAGAGTCAGAGTGGGTAATCTACTGAATCAGTAAAAATGATGGAAAGGACTGAAATATGCTGGGTATTTCAGTATCACCTGTTGCACTAAGTCTTTCACTGAAGTGCAGTTTTAAAAAAATTGTAATAGTAATAAATTTATAAAACATTTTAAAAAAAAACAAAAATTTTTTAGCACTTTATAATGACAGATAGAAATTACTAACTGAAAACAGATTAAGTCATAGCATGCAACATTTTTTTTTCTAGGAGGAAAATACTAAGCATTTATTTTCCTTCTTACAGTCTGAAAGAAGACCAGATCTCATGGATGGCTTCCCATGCTGCTGTGAATCATAGATGAAACAAATTACTCAAATATCAGTATGGAAAGGTGAGGATTTGGTTTTCATTCTTTGAAATTCCTGATGGGCAAATTCAAAAGAAAGGTACCCTGTCCACTGGCTTATAGAATATGTTCAAGTCTTAATGTGTTTTAGTGTGTTACTCAAGTAATGCTATTTTGTATTATCCCAATTCTTTAAAAAGCTTATTTGTGCAATTTAAAATGTAGAGACAAATTTGTGGGGTTCTTTTTCCTTACCTTCAACCAATTAGGGAGAAAATTTTTGCTTTTATAGCACCTTCCCTTTTCAGAGACCAAATTATTAAGCAACACAAATTAATTTAACCTCAGAACACACTTTAAGAGCTACAGAGAAATGGAGAAATGAAAGATCAGATTTTTAGAAATTAGGTGATATTTTTCTTCATTAGCATGTGGCATATTTATAGTCAATTTAGATTGTGTGTTGGTCCAAGAACCTGATTATTCACAGTTTGGTTACGTGGTAGTTACACTGGTTCAAAGAGGTGCTGGGTAGCATTATGAGAAGGAAATCCATTGAGAGTTACTACAGATGAAGAATCTGCATGTGGTTTCAGGAGACAGAGCTTCAAATTTTGGAGACTGTTACAATATTCAGGGAAGTGTTGCAAAACATTTACACTGTTCTTACACTCTTCCTTGCATTTCTGCTTCTGACAGTGTCGGACATTGGGCTATATGGCAAAGATGGAAAAAAAAGTCCTCACATTTTAACTCCTTTCGACCAAATCTTAACTCTAACACTTCCTCCCTCACATTTTGTATGTGTAGCAAGATGATGATACAGAACTCTTGCTGGTTGCAGTCTGAAACGTACCTTTCCAATGACAATGATCCTTCCTGAATTTAGGATGGTTTTGCCTCTGCACAAGGAAAGGAAGTGTGTTACAAGATCTAAAAGTTTTACCTATCCAGAAAAGGCAAACTCTCAGCACCGTCTTGTTCAGTAATCTTGTCCACCAGTATCATACTTGCAAAAGATGGTTAGCCATTGGCTCAACTGTGTATGGCAATTTCAAATACATTTCACAGCAAACACCTAGTGAAAAACTCTTCACTTGGATGATTTTCAAAAAGTAGGCTGGGCAAAATCTGCAAATTATTCTAAACACAAAAATTCATCAATTTGTGAGGTCATTCTGTAATGTTTTCCATCACTTACGCACATTCTTCTCCATTGCTTTGGAGTTGTTTCTGATATCAAAGCACTGAAGTTGTTTTTACAAAAAAGCGTGCTTTAAATTAAAAGGATCTACAATACTGAAGTTACTATATTATGACAGTATCTCTTGCTTCTTCTCAGTGTCTCTTGTAACTTTATTCTAGGTCTATCCTCAGTGAATAGGAAAAGCTGTCCTATGGCTGTATGCTTAGATTTATAGCCAAAGTATGAATTTATTAGAAGCCTCTGACACCTTTGTCAGATGTGCTGTAATGAGAATTCTTTCAAGGCAATGATTAGCAGAACCCCCCCAGATTTACAGCTCAGTTGATTTCTTCTGTTTGAAATCACTAAGTTAAGAATTTTCACACTCTTTATTGCTAGAGGATGAACTATATAAAGTGTCAATGTCCCTTTAATAGCTGGCCCTGTCTACAACCAGTGAGGCAGCAACAGAGACTTGGTAATTTTCAAGTGCAGGGCGGAAATGATGTGGGGAGAGAGGTGAGTTGTCCTACTTCATCAGTGTTAGACTTGAACTATATAAGATATTAATATCTCACTTTCCTCCAAATCCCAAAACGGAACTAAAAAGCAAATTCACGCAAATTATTCAGCATGCTAGAATAATCAATGCTCAAAGACGTTAAAAGTAAAGCCCTTCACTTTTGCCTTGTGCATTTTTATGTGTGAATGTGTGTATATATATATGTACACACACATATATCAGTAAAGGTTCCCTGCTGTCTCTGTCTTTTGATTTTAGGTACTGCAAGAACATTATAGAGATTCAGTAAACAAATCATGCTGATTCACTTCCAGGAGGGATGAAGTCATTAAATCTCCTAGTCTTAGGCTGTGGTGTTGGTTCTGTTCATTAATTATTGACTTAAGATTTGAAGTGGAAATTGCTCCTCTGCCATCATAATGATAAAAGAAGTGTAAAAACATGAGGGGTGTGTGCATTTCATAAAGATTACAAATTCTTTAAAAGAAGGAAAATAATAAGGAGAATGGCTGTCTTAATGCACTATGGAAACAGTACAGGAAGAGAGGCAAAGGCTGGAAAGGCAGGAAAAGGACCTGATTGCTCTCTGAAGTGGGTTTAAAGCTTGTATAAATCAACAACACTGTTTATTGGATGGTGCAACTAAGTGCTTCAAGATTATATTTCCATCTAGGACTGTCTTGACTTAGAGATCTGTATCATGCTTGAGAATAAGCATCTACTTTATCCTACCTGCACAGCCAGAATTTACTTTGGAGATCCTGGAAGGTAGCTGAAATGGTTTAAATTACAGTAATTTTGTATTTATGTATTTTAAAATATAATATTTTTTCCTTTATTATTTGAGGCTTATACTCTCAGAATACAAAATTTAGCAATGTAAATAATAGAAAGACTCCACAAGAACTCTTTGTGTGCATTTCAGTAAAATGAAGACTTCGGAATTTGATCCCTACATAATTTTTTCTTGGAAGTTTCCCAGCAGAACACAAGTAAATTATCCCCACAGTCAAACGGAGAGAGTCCAACAGTCCAGCCGATGACTCCTGAGCCAGATGTGTCTGAACTGTTATTTCTTCCAAGTCAGGTCAAATGACTGGCAAAAATGTTGCAATGATATCTGTATTTCTCGGAACAGGAGAGGCAAGTCAGAGGGGCTGTTGCAGTACAAAGCAGTGAGGGGTCAGCTGCACACCAGCTTCTTTTTCAACAAGGCAGTGAGATCCAGGGGAGCTCTGTGAACTAGTCCCAGAGTTCCCCTTGCTGGGAGTCCTAGTGGTATGCAAGCTGTTTTGTGTGTCTGTTGTCTTCTGAAAAATGTTGGATGAGGCTTTTCGTGAATAAGGTTGATTACTCCTTCTCTAACTTTTATCATATGGTCAGGAAAAGGCAAGTAACTTTTCTCATTTGCTAGCAAGCGGCACACTCATTCCATTAAACTCAAAACTACAGAGCTGAAACTTTAGCAGTACAGTAAATTGACTTCCACCCAAAGGAAAGTGAGTGAGCTTTCAGCTGATTTTTCTGACCCTGTGAGCTGTCATTTATATACATTATTACTGTTGCAATTACCCTGGGCTCCCACATCCAAGCTTAATTTGATACATTGTTCACTAAACACTAGAGGTTGAGCTGTCACTTTGCCTATACTTTAGTTTACTTGACATTTTTCCGATAAAATATGTTGGTTTGCGCTGCTTCTAATGTTATCAAAAAGTACCCATTTGGATTAAATTTTCCCATAGATGGCATTTGCAACAGGAATATTTTAACTTGAAATGCTTCATTTTATGTGGTTCTTGGTTGACATTGAGCAAGATTTTCCATTGAAACAATATTTCTGGTTACTGTGAATGGTCTGGTGCAAGGTATTAAATCAAACACCTTTCACCTATGCTAGCCATTTTCCACGTCATATCCAGGCACTGAGGAGAAAGATTCAGTTGACCTTAATCCCACTGTTTCTTTTTTTCTAAGTGCTTGAACATTCTTAAAGTTTTTTTTTCTTTTTGTGGGTGTTGCTGTGAGTTGTACATAATTTTCTTTATGGCTAGCATCAGTTTATAAGATGCCCTGAAAGCAAGATAGCTCCTAATTTTGAGCAAATGTACACATTGTATAACATTATGTGTTCTCACTTAACCAAGTGCCCTTTAGCCCCACTTTGGCTATAAAGCTTTGAATAATCCACAATATCAACAAAAATGAGCAGCCACCCCACTGAGGATACAGAGCAGAGCTGACACTTGAAGGTATGGAAATGTGTGAAATTAGTATGTCATCAGTAATTTTAATTATATTTGAAGAAGGTAGCCCTCAGTAACTATTGCTTGTTTGTGCTTGTCTCCTCTGTGAATTCCATTTGGCTGAAAAATTGTAACTGTAAGAATATTGACTAGAGTTTTGTAAAGCTGTAAGAAAGTTGACTAGACACACAGGTACAAAATTACATACATAAAATCACAGCGCATGTGCACACACAAACACAGAGATACAGAAGCAGCTGTAAATTATTTTGATGCTCTGAAGAAATATAAACAATATGCTGACAAAATTGCCAAACCCCAAGTAGCTCAACCACAAATGTTATTGCAATATGTTTCCTCTGGGTCTTGTAAGAAAATCACCAATAATTTTTAAAAGGCCATTATCTTTAAATTGCTTTCTCCTTCAGGCAAGGATTTTATCCTTTTCCTTTTTCATTATTATTAATTAAAACTAGCAATGTTTCTGGAGAAAAATATAGATACAAAAACTATTAAAAAAATAATTTCCTTGGAAAGGTTAGTATAAAAACACTACCAGGGTTATTAATCTTGAATGAGATTTTACAGATATGAGGAATGTCAGTGATTAGAAATCAATTTTTTTTTTAGCTATTAAAATGTAATATATCCTACCCTAAGACTCAGAGAAGATGTGCACATGGACAAGTGTGAACAGTCTTGTTTTCCTTTACGTAGACTTGAAACTGGGCTGGGCAAAGTCAAGCTTTGGTCTTCAGGCAGTGTTACAGTGGAGCTGCTCCTGAGCTAATAACAGCCCAAAAGAAAGGTGTTATATGTTAGTTTATGGTCAGTGACACATTAATGTGGTTATATGCATGGAGCTGACATCTGACAGAATGAACGCTTGTACTCTGAACTCATCCATGGAGTCATGGGGTTGAGGTTCAGATCAGACTAAAGGCACCATTATTTCTGCTACATGATGTTTAAATGTTGTAAGTTATGATATTTAATATGTATAGTATGTAAAGTAGATGTTGTATATTTATTATAGTCTTTGCCATTTGGTAAAAAATAGATAATCTTGTCTGGAAAAAACTGTATCAATAGTATTTATAATAAGTGAGGAGGAACAGAATTCATCCTATTTAACTGTAAGCCTCTAGTTTGCTTGTCTGACAGGAATTTAAAATCTTGACAGGATCGAAGGTGTATTACAGTGCACTAAGGGAAAAGGTTGATAGCATAGGTATTCTCCACAAAATTTTTTCCTGTTCTTTGACTTCATATGAGGCTTCTGAGCAGCAGTCACTGTTGGTTTCTTCAGAGCATTCTCTGGTCATTTGCAACAAGCTCAGATTTTACCAGACTTTATCAAGCAGAAATTTGCTTTATGAATACAGAAATTTGCTGCTTTGGAAGTGTGTTTTGGGAAATAAGTAGACACAGACAGACACGCTGGTATTACGCGTATCAACATGTTCTCAAAGAATTCTCTTGCCTTCCCTCTGAGTCCAGGGAACCAGATTATGCTGTTCACTCACACTGAGTAACACAGTAATGCATAAAGGTCATTTGGGAGCTCTGTAGGTCTCATTCAACATGTGGGAGGCTATCAGAATATCTCTTTGTGTTTTTGCTGCAAACAATGGACTAAGAACAGGACACTCTTTAAACGCCACAAGGATTATCCTTCACTGTTTTTTCTTTTTCATTCATTTTACTTACACTTTGCATGAGATTGTGGATTTGATGCAGCACCAGTGAAGCAGTGTCAGTTTTTATGCGTGGTTTATTGAACACAGTTTTCCGTAGTCCCATGTTTGTATTTCAAATACTACTGAACTAACTTACATTTTTACACATTATTTGTTTTTAGTAACACATTGGCTCCACAATTCATTTATTCATCTGTCTCTTACGCACGTATGGGAACAAATTCACAGTGTAATCAGACTTCAAAAGCTTATTCCTATTGTACCTGAAGACCTTGAGCTTATCACATTCCAAATTGTGCTTTTTGAACTGGATTGTGTATTTCATTGCCATACAGTTTTTATATGACTTTTCCTTTTTTCTAATGCAACAGTTTTCTGTCTGTGGTCTGTAGATACCTCCAGGCAAGAGGTCTGTAAAAGGTTACTAAGGAATAGTTTGTTGTCAGTGGGTTTACATTTGCTACACAGGGGTCCAGAGCTCTGCTGAGAATTTTTCTTGGGCACTTAAACAGAAAAAGCCTGAAGCCTCTCTAATCATTTGTATATCAAGAAAAGACTACTTATTTACATTTACTAGTGTGTTTGTATCCTTTTTTTTGGTAATTTATCTCTATTTGTAAGTCAGAGAGAGAGAAATTCATTTCACCAAATAGAGGTAAAAATATCTGAACTTTTTATATAGTCAATAGAGAGAAATAGGCATTGCAGGGTGCAATTGTGATCATAAAGATAATGTCTACGAGAGAAACTAACTGGAGAAAATAGGTCTAGGAAACAGGTTTTCTTTTACTTAGGCTGGAAAACATATTTTTCTTTTAGCTCATTGTCATTTTGATGGTTTTCTTAAAATTTCTATAAAAGTAAGTTGAAAGACATTTCACTGCAAACATTTTAGAAAGATTCGTTTAGAAACTGTTTAGTTAGCAAATCAGTGAGTTCAAGAAGATTTCATAAAACTTTTTGATTGGCCTCTAACTTCAGTTTTTTATTTGGATAAACAGTTTGTCCCCCACTAATGTGCTCTTGTTGCTCCTGTGAAACTCAATTCAGAAAGGGAAGGCCAGCAGAACAATTATAAAGCTCATTACATTGGGATGCCATATGTTGTCATATGACATCAAGCTCTTGCACATCTGTACAATTCTTTTCCCTTCGAATCAGTTCTGAATATGTTCTAGGGAGTACATAACAATATTGTAGTCTAAAATCTAGCATACTATGTAGAAATCACAGCCAAATATGCTGCCATTCAGCTTCCATGCAAGCCAGGAACCATGGCCAGATTTTCACGTCTCATTCAACATTTGCCTTTGGTAGCATGATTCCTTTTACTGGAAATAGCTACACTATGTACTGCTGCAGACAGTGATAGAAGTATTTTGTTTTATATGAGGAGAAACATTTGACACGCTTGTAAGCATTATATGTGGTTTACAGAAACTTCATACTTCTGTAATCTCAGTGGGATTTATCTTTCATTGGTATAAATTATCACTTCATTGACCTTCTGTTCCATCTTTGTCCTCTGTAAGGCCATAGATAATTTTCTATTGAAGAATATTTTTCTAGGCTGCTTTTTCTTCTTGGTTTGCTATCTATCTTTTGCCCTGGATAAGTACAGACCACTGTATAAATAACACTACTGATAAAATAGCGTTCCAGTAACAATTTTTGTCCTAGATTAAACCACAAATGTTCTGGGTAGCAGCATAAATTTCTGATTATAGAAAACAGAGGAGAACCTGTGAGAGTGCAGGGCAAACCCTTTTGCTGTGAAAAATAAGATGCAAAGTTGTACTCGATATGCTAAGTCCTTACTTTTCGTGGCATGTGAGGAACATCTCCGTGATTTGTCAAATACATATGGGGTGATTTGGAAAAAGGCCCTCTGCCCTGTGGTATACCACAAATAAAGGCGGCTGTTGCACTCAGCAACACACATGACTAAAACAATTTGACCCCCTCTGAGATCCACTTGGAAATGTGATTGCAAGAAAATTGGATTGCTTTGCTGATATTCATCACTGCAGAGAAAATGCAGTGAAAGGACGGTCAAAAGTGAGACCAAGATAATGTAACTGTAGAATGGAAAAGAAGGAAAACATGGTTTTATTTAGCTAGGTTCTCTCTATCTATGTGTTGCATTTTGTAAAAATGTTCACTGTACTTGTTTATGGGGTGGTTCAGACCCATTATGTGTAACCATGCATTATGGATGTAGGGAGGCCACACCCTAAGGGGGTGCCACCAGCTCCCTTCCACTGTGACTCTGTTCCACTTCATTCTTCCTTGAGGCCTGTGGTATCATGGCTGCTTTCTTCTGTAGCTCACACAATCTGCTTATGCTGTTTCTCTTTTTTGGCTGTCTTTCTATGAAGTGTATCAGAGGGCTGTCACCATATTCTCCCTCAAACTGGGAGAATTCTGCACTCCAGTGTGCAGAATTGTAATTTTGCTCACATCTTTGACATACTGGGTGCTCTAAAAAGGACTGAAAAGACTAATGGACTAAGACGACTGCCCTGATTCAGTCAATTGTGTATATTGGGATGGTGTCTGAAGTCCATCGTTTTTCCTATACCAACCCACCTCTTGCCAGGGTGCACACTCTGTCACAGAAGGCAGATGGTATGGTACAGCCCACATCTACACTAGTAAACTTGTGAGAGTGTCCTTCTGCTAACAGCAGGTTAGATAGCAAAGGTAAAGGAAAAGAATGTGTCCCACAGGTTTTTGTGCCTACTCACCTACATGTTTGGCTGTCATACATGCCTTGCTCCCTTTCATCTTCCTGATGAATATCATTTTGTTATACCTTCAGGTATGTAAGAAAAAGCCCTATGACCTATGCCTTCAGATTTACAGTCTCTGTATAACAAATTGCCATTATATGTTGTTTGCAGCTGCTACCAAAACATTTCAGGATGTTCAGGCACCTGAAGCCCTGCTGCTTACAGCAGACAGCTTTTGATACCTTCTTAGGACCATGCTGGGGACATTTTCCTTCAAACTGCAGCTAGATGAGCTGATAGTCTTCACACCATGTAGGTCAGGTACCTAGTTCTGATCATGAACTATGTAGAGAAAGGGGGTCTTGATGGCATGCAGACATTTCGGCTCAAGGCAATGGCAGGAAGCAGAGCTTAGGTGTTGGTCCTGGAAAGGAGGTTAAGACCAAGCTTCATGTTACGGGGGAGATTGTACTCTGATATGCACCAGGCACTGAACCTTTGGATGGAGCCCACTTTCCCTTTCCGCACAACCCGGCACCTGCCATCCAGCACCAACGTACCAGATTCTGCAAGCCCATCACTGTGTAGAAGATGATTGCCATCTCTGTAGCCTTGCTATTATAGACTCTTACTGGTCAGTAGGGACCAGGTTTAGGGTTGGCAAGTCTACAGCAGGCAGAATTATGTTGGAGGTCACTTATGCCAATAAACAGACCATACAGTGAGGAGTCGTATTCACCAACAGTGTTGATGATGCCTCATGGGTCAGAAACTGCCACAGTGTAGATCCTGATTCTCTCATACCATCCTTGCTTCCACAGCATTTGCAAAACAGTTTTGCTTTCTCAGAGCTCTCTGGGTTTTGCTTATCTCTAAGTCTCTTGTCTGCACCACACATTGACAATCTACTTCTAGCAGCTACCCACAGCCCCTCCTCTTTCCTCCAGTCACTGCACTTTAAACTCTCACTGTTGGATTTTTAGCAGTTTTCCACAGCTCCTGTTCTGTCTCTCTATATATCTATTATGCCTCTCAATGACATCTCTCCATTTTCTCCCTCCAGACTTCAGAGAAATGGATTTTTACAAAATACTTCCTCTTGTCACACAAACTCACAAATTCAAAGGTCTCACCATCCATACTTCTTACAGGTGCCATCCTCACGCAGACTTTTAAATAGCTCTTATCTTACCAGCCAACAGTCTTAGTGACTTCTTTTTACAAAACTATAACACAAATCTGAATTATGTGCAAGCTTTGTTTGTATAAACATTATACTTAAATATATGGAAAAAACTTTGAGAAGGACTGGGTGTGTATCCTCCTGGCCTTTGTACCTGGCAAGAGCAGAGCGGTGATCGATCGGATGTCTGCTTAGCAACAGGTAGTAGCTTCTGCTAGGCTAGATGCTGGAGGGCTGCTGAGATGCTCCTGCAGAGGGGCTTATCTCAACACCTCTGCACTGCTCCTCAGAGTCAAAAATGCTTCAGTCAGACAAGGAGAGGGGCAGGCAGAACTGTAGCCTCAGTGTGCCTCTGACTGGGTTATGGAGTGCAAGAGCTATGGTGGAAACGCACTCCAATTATGCTGAACTAATGACTTTGTCAGTCTGGTGCTCTGAGTAAGGCAGCTTTAACTTTTAAATTTACCCCTGTATATGGTAGTGGCTGTGTGGTAGTCTCCAACCACAAGCTCAGCATAGGTAGTGGAGATGATTCAGTCAGAGTCAGATCCTTCTTTCATCTTCCTCAGCTCATTTTGGGTGATAGTAAACATACCTCTTTCCTGGGTGAGACACCTTGGTCCTCACTTGTCTGAGTGAGGTCATCTTTAAAAATGAGATATCTCAGAAATGGGACATTTTTTAATATCACAATGCCATGCCTTCTACGTTGCTGGGGAGCTGGCATGAAAGTGTGCAGGTGTGACCCTAGTGGCATAATGCCCGGGGACTATGCCAGAGAAGTATGCCAAAATGGCATGGTTTCATCTCCGCTGCTTTTTGGAAACATTACCTGAGAAATGCCATCTGGGAATTGTTTGGGAAAGTATAGTTCTGAATCATAAGCGTGCCAAAGGCTGTTCCAAAAACTTAATCATGTGAGCAATGACCTTTCAGCATGTTGAGCACATGCTCTCGTTGTGTTCAATTTACCAGTACAGATCTGGCTTCTGGTTGACAAATGTTATTCTTGTCATTTTTTCTGAGGTTAGATTTCAGCAATGTTATGCAAGTTTTACCTGGAATAAAGCTGCTACTCTTTTCCTGATTTCTGGTAGTAATGCTTTTCAAAATAGTATAGGAAAAAGCTACATGAAGTAACTGGATTGCTCAAGGGGTTTGCTATAGGAAGTTACACTGAATTCTTCACTGATGGCCTCAACACAGAGGGTAGCAATGGGACAGGTACAGAATTACTCCTTTCTTTGTTAGTATTTCAGTTGCTAAGGAAAAAGAAGTATGGGTGAGAATAGAAGACTGGAAAAGCAAGGGTGGTCGCTATCTGCTCTGTAATTTTCTTAGGGTTAAATGGATACTGTAGGTCTACAACAGTCTTAGACAGACACTGTATAGCAGCACTGATCCTAGTTAAGAAGGATGAAAAGAAGATTCTTCCATTGTAGGCATGTTCATATCCACCCAGTCTGTCAGAGTGATAACACAGTAACTGACTGACAATAAACTTTCTTCTTTATTTAATGATGGTATATTTTCAGCTATGCTTTGCTTGTAAATAGAAAGATGTGATGCCATTTCTGCCTCTTCCACTGTTAGTTCTGATTGTCTGTATTGATACTGTCTCTGTTTCTTCATGAAGCTTGTGGAAATGAATTATCAGAGTCCTTTACTCCCTTCCCAAGATCTTCCAGTTGGTCAGCTTCAAGTGTTAAATGTGTCCTGCATGTCCATCTGTTAGATCTCAGACAAAATCAATTAAAGCAATTGCAAAACATTTTCCATTTTCATTTTAGAAATAAGGTTCATGCCCATTCAAGGCTTGGGGGAATAAGACATATATAAAAACATACCAAAGTGAAGATCAAAGCATACCAAAGGGTGAGCAAGGGGAGCGCCTAGAAGGCATTGTCTCAGACAAAAGGATACATTACTGTGACCACAAACAGCTGAGACATCTGAAAATGTGCTAAGCTCTGTGGGCTATTTAGTTTCCTATTAAGTGATCTCATGACAGGTCAAAACAAGGCAAATTACTTCCAACAGACCTTTAGTAACAGTGCTGTAACTAATCTTGTGATAAGGTTAATGCTGCTACAAGCGCATCTCACTACTCCAGATAATGTGATTCAATAAGGTATATATTAGAAAGTATAGGTTAGGTGTGCATGTTCACTCTGGTCAGCCTCTGGATGAGCGCTTTGAGAGATTCCAATTTCACTCATAGACTGAATGCTGGGGAGGTCATTAAAAAATGTGGGCTGTGTGAAAGTAGCAGAGAGTTTTTAATATAACCTTATTAATATCAAACCTTGAGAGAGAGAGAGGGGTGTTTATCATGTCCAAAATGCTTCCAGCCACAAAATGTGGAAAGCAGAGGCAGGCCTTGGGAGTAAGTAGCTACCACCTGTCTCTATAGACAGGCTGCTGGCAAGGTCACTTTGGCTGATGAAACGGACCGTTCAGCCATCCTTGTGGTAGAGTCAGGTAATATTGCTATGTATTATTATCAAGTAGAGAGCCATTCAAAGCTTGCTTTGGGTCTGAATTTCAGATATAAAAATAAAGAAATAGTGGCAATTCGTTTATTTTGTAGTGAAGAAATGTGTAAAATTTATGGAAAATTTGGTATCAGCTTATGAAAATTATTTTTTTATATGGTGCACTCAAATTTGACAGTCTGTTTCTTTGAAGGGACTGTTTTTGTTTTGGTTTGGGTTTAGGCTATCAGAAATTTGATACTGTGTGATACTGATTGCAAAATATTTCAAAGTTTATCAGTGGCTTAGTTGAGTCTGTAAACATTTATGATGGAAGATGAATGGCAGATTCTTAGTTCTTTATCCATTCAATCATTTGAATGTCTTTCTAGGATATGCCAAATGGATCGCATGTTACTGGTTTGATACAAAACTTGTGTTAAGTTCTCTTGCAGTATCTACTTCGCACTAGAAAATTATAATTGCCTTATTTTCTTTTAAAATTATAAATTGCATATAAATAATAATCACAACAATGTAAGTTGGTTTTATTTTCTGTTCGTTTTCTCTTAGAAAATCTATGCTTAATTCAGATGCCCCAGATAGTGTATTAATTTTATCTGAGAATCCAACCATTCCTTCCTTTATCACTGTGCTTTTGGATGCTACAGATCCAAAGAACATCACAGAAGACATATCTCTTGTTTGTAGTGTAGTTTTTAGGATGCTTGTACTGAGAAAACTGCAATTTCAAAATATTATATATCACTGAAAAGATGATTTGGTGAATTTTCCTCAAAGCATTATTGCATCATAATGTTATCCAGATGCTCAGGGCTGCAATGCTTCAAATGTCCTGCTTTCAGACATGCTGAATTCTGCGTAAAATTAGTGTAAATCCATGGTGTGTCACCACTGAGCTTTGTGAACTCATGGCCTGAGTGTCAGCAGAAGGACAGAGGTCTTGAGTGAGGCCTGCTGAAAGTGACAAGCTCAGCCCTGGGCTCTGAAAATGAGAAACGGAGTGCATGGGTGACAGCGCTTCCACTCTACAAATGTGTCTGAGCTTTCATATATTCTTTGTCTGTCTTGTGCTTAGCTTTAGATTTTTTGACAGGAAAAGTCAGAGAAAGTGACTATAGTTCAGTTGCTAGGACTTGGCCTTCTGAAGGAAATGTCTCCTGACATTACTTATGGAAAAATAGTGGCTACAAACAGGGGTTACAGAGAAAACACCATTACGGAAGAGCAAAGCACTCCCCAGGTATATGGGAAGCTGAGGTTTAAGTTTGTCATCTCTGACAATGGCAACTAAACTGATATTTTAGAGTCATGGTCTCCTTGTTCTCTGGTTTTACCCAGGAATTTCTCCTTGACAAAAATGATATAAGCACTCCTGTGAAGAAAACTGGTAGGATTTCCAAAATGCTCTCACAAAAAGGAATGTTCTGTCAGCTTGCATACACAGCTGGTGCCCTCATTCACTGATTATGTGCCTTTCATAGTTAAAACCAGTAATGGCAAGCTATCAGTTAGTGTCAAGTATTGTACCTTCGGAGATTTTTGTCTAGTAGCAGTGGTGATGAGCTATAATCCTTTAAATAATGGCACCTGATACCAGGCATTTTCATTACCTTTGGCTACAGCTTTACAGGGAGGGTGTCATGACATGCTGTCACTGCTGTCATGCTGTTGACTGAAACCCATATGTTGTGGTATATTTGAGTTCTGGAATGCTTACTGGTATAAGCACTATCCTTCAGCTCTACCCTATTTTCCTCAACCCTGTGTGAGGTTCTGATCTGCTGCATGCCACAGTACATATTCTGAAGCAAAAGTTTGCTGAACCATTTTAAGTTCCTTAGCATAAAGAGCATACAGCTGTACATAGTCCTACATCTGTGCTATCTCATCAAAGCAAAGGCATTCCTGAATACCATGCTCTCTGTGTTGTGCTTCATGGCAAAATAGTTTCAAAAATATTTAGAGATCATTTTCTTTCTCCGATAGTGATATTATATGTATGCCAGCTAAAGATCAGAAAGGGGGTGGAGGACTATTCTTTAAATAGTGGTAAAAAGATTTTTCAATAATTCTTAAAATTGTTTCAAAAGCCACTTAGTAAATTCCTTTTTTGAAACCCGTGACTGACCTCCCAAGTCACAGAAAAGATGGTCTGGCTGACTTACACATATTATGCTGTTGTACTTATAAATGGTATCTGGTAAAAGAGCAAATAATTACTGAATACTGGTATCTGGCACTATTTCTGTACTTCTAACGAAACAGAGCCAGAAATCATTCCCTGATATATATATAGCATTTGGCCCTGTGTTTCTTCCAGGCCTCAGTAGCCCAAGACAAAATTATACTTGTGTGTGCATTTGGGTGGAGGGAGTAATTTTAAAGTGTCAATAGCATGAAATAATGTGAGGACTGCGTGAAACTCAAAATATGTGGTTTATGCCGTGGGATGTGGCATGCAGGCATATGGGGATGTTTAAGGTATTAAATCCTACTGGAATACTGCTGGAGGATTACGCAGAGAGAAAGGAGCTCAAATTTGGTCTTTCCTCTTCTGTACTGACTACTGGGAACTGTCTTTAGCATATGCAGTCCCAGCTGTGCCTGGGCATTGTCTGCGGGGAAAGCTTGTTGAGACAGGTCAGCGCGATGTAGGAAAGCAGGCTACTAACGGAGCTCTTGCTGTTGAGAGGGCCCTGATGATCCAACTTGCCCCCCTGACCTTCTGTTTTATGTAGTGTCATAGATGTATTATGAGAGACCAGCTTTATTCTATAGTGAAAATGTGGTGATATATCTAGATAAAGCCTGATATTTTAACTGTGGATATGATGCTGTATCTGCTCAGCTGGTATGATCTAGCATCATAACGTGCCATGCAGGAAGGTAACCCTTCAAGGTAACCCTTTCTCTGGGTGTCATGTTAGCCTAGGTGGAGTGATGCACTGACTGCTTTGCTTATTTCCGTAGTAGTTGGGTATCTTTGCACAACACTGCACGGGGCCACATAAGCCACAAAATGCCCAATGAAAAGAAAAAAAAAAGTCTTTTCCCCTCTCTTGTGCTCTCCTTCAATAGCTTGCTCCAGTCTTTCTTTGCAAGGTCTAGTTTCTCCCCCAGTGGATTTCTCCTCAGACTCTTTGTCTGTGCCATCCTGCCGGGGGCTGTTTCTACTTAGGCTAAGCCAGCAAAGAGACCATAAGTCCCACAGTTACAACTATGGTGTCTCTGACTGTTAGATTAAACACTAACCTTTTAGTGTGAGACTGGGCCAGAGATTCTTAACTGCAAAGAGTGCATTGTGACATTTTAAAAAGTAAATGTCAATCATGGAAGTAACGGAACATACCCAGTATTGTTACAGAAGACAGAAGAAGATTTAAGGCCTCATTAATTTATCAAGAATATGTGGCATCCAAGTGGTACCTATGAGATACGTAGGCTACTTGAATTCCTACAGAGTAGAAGAAGAACTGGAAAATTAATCTAGCAGTAATCCAATGATAATAACAAAGCTTTTCTATTACAAGCCAAATGTAAAGCTGTAGTTTAGGTACTGTACATTTGTCACAGAAAATTTTGTGTATTCAAAGGATCTAAGAAGTTTTCAGTTGTATTAAAATACAATGATTTATGAAAATGTGAATACAGCAATGCCACATAGTGCTATATTTTTCAAATACCATTGTGTAATTTAACCTAGGACACTGTGTTTATCCCTTAAAGAACATAAGGTGTATTAAGCAAAACCAATTACAAAATTATCAGCTAGATTTGTAGATTCTCTTGCTTTACTCTTTTCACATACTCTTTAGTATTTCTATGTTTTCTGGGCATCATTTTAAGACAATAGATATTCTGGAAAGAAAAATTCAGCAACGGGCTGGTATTTGTTCAGTAATTTGATGGGCAAACACTTTGCCAGTATAGCATCACATTTATGCAATAGATGGTAAAAAGCTAGCAGTTAAATTAGCTTATCAGTAGCATAAAGAAGCAGTATGTGTGGAGTTACTCTGTTTTCTGTTAAAGGGCATATTCCTCTACACATTTCAAAACAGCATGGGGGTCGAATCACAGATGCAGATAATCCTGTGATTTTTCTACATTTAAGTTCAAAACCATAGCATTCTTCCTTTGGTGTCTACCAGATTACACCTGTCAGCCAGCTGGACTCAGCAGTATAGGATACTCTACTGTTTCTTAACCCTTTTGCATATTTAGATGTTTTGAAGCTTTCCACTGTGTCAATTTATTCCATCTAAGTGAAATGAGGTGGTGTCTCGCTATTCTGAATTATGGAGATAATATTTAGAATCAAACTACTATCCTTTCGTCCTCAACAAGTTTCTGATTCAAATAATATCACTAATTATGAAATATTTTTGAGGCTTATGCAAATATAGGACCAGTTATCTAACTATTTTTTATTTATATACAAGGATAAGTGCTGACTCAAGACACACGGTTTTACTGAAGCTTATAAATCAAAACTGCATTTAACCAACTAAGAATTACAGAAGCATATTATGTTAGGAAGATAAGAAAATCAGTTAAATATAGCAGGTTTCTACTACCTACTTTTTGTGGGCAAATCTAAGAATAAATTAAAAATTTGAATGGTAGTATTACTTACTTACCTGTACTATTGAAAATCTTTATTTTTAGTTGTTTATAAATTTTTGGAAATCAAGATGCACATATAACTTTAACAAGTTAAAATTGTCATGAGTTCTCATAATTTGGAGATTGAGTCTGAAGCTTTCAACAAGCCTTTAAAACTTTGTATTTCCTGTTTTTCTATTAATTCCCCTTTGTATTGATTAAAATAATGGTTGAAGATCTTTTTAAACAAGAAAATCATCAGCAGCAGTGAAATTAAG
The DNA here is from genome assembly GCF_030936135.1 of Gavia stellata. NCBI lineage: Eukaryota > Metazoa > Chordata > Aves > Gaviiformes > Gaviidae > Gavia > Gavia stellata. The sequence continues at coordinate 31,451,148 of NC_082599.1, forward strand.
AGCAACAAAAGGAAGAAACAAAGCAAGGTTTAAGTTTTCAATTGATTGGGATGGATCTGGCCTATGTCCTACACAATTTATAACATAGGTCTTTCAGTTGATAGGTTGGGATTGTGTTACAATAGATGATACCCATATGTTGCTACAGGTAAGTAAAATCCAGACAATTCATTAATTAAATAAACTTAAGGATTGAAAGAAGTTTATCTACAGTGGTCTCCAGTGAAGTGCATGTCAGACAAATTCCGTGTAAGAGTCATAGTAAAGCCTGGATCTGTAATCTCCATGCAGTAGTGCTTTAGATAGTCTTTGGATAAACAGAACCTGAGGTTAGAATTGCAATGTTGCTATTTTTCCAAAGTGGAAATGTATGATTTTGAAAGACTGTTACTCTCTTATTTATTACACGTGCTCTTTAGATTTCATGCAAGGATAATCCGCTCTTTGAAAACTCTAGAACTGAAAAGTACCCAACTATTTCTTATCTGAGAATTAGCTTTGCTGGTTAAATGGAGGCCATGTTGTGTGATTCGTGAGAATCTCTCTTATCAAATAAAGAAAGAAAATAATATTTGATCAAGTCATTGTGTTCTTTAAATAATGTGTCTTTCCTGTGGTTTAGAAGGTTTTTGTACATCTATGCAGTAAAGGTGGGTGACTAGTAAGCATTAACACTGGAGCTAACAACTCTCCATCACTTCCATTCTTTTTCCTCCCATTCCTCTGCTTTTTTTAGCCCCAGCCAGCATGAAGTGTGCCTTCCTGAATCTTGTGAAGTTTCTGTATCCATAAGGTTATTGAACTCAATAGCCTTTCGGACTATTGACAAGATGTTCTTGGACAGAGACCTGTGCAGGAAAGAAGCTTAGGTGTCTGAATTGAGTATGTTGGAGGTTTATCGGTGAAGAAATTACCTGGACAGTGTGAAAACACAAAGACATATATTCATTCACTTAAAATTAATTTTAAGTGGGACTGAGTCATTGTTCCCAGGTAGATGCCACGGACAACACAAACTACTTCAAAGCAATCCAAAGAGGAATAGAATGCTCTTGTCTATTCTGTTCAGGTTCGAGATGGAAGTGATCTGACTTTATCTATTATAAAACTCCATTTAAGGCACACTTTCTAAAAGTGATTTTTTCTTTATAAGCTGGTCTAGGTAGAATATTGACAAATTTTATTACATTAGTTTTCCTTTAATAGGCCTCTCTATGTTGTAGTGCCGTGTAAATCAATATATTAAATCTGGAGGAAATCAAGTTCCTTGGGCAGTATCAGAAGTCAGAGGCCTTTTGTCAGGGTTAATAGTTCAAAAAGCTTTCAAAATGCAGCTCATTAGCATAAAAGAAAAATAGCTATCAGACTACAACACACATAAAACACAGGAATATTGATTCCTCAGGCTTTAATCCTAGGTGGGATAGCAAAGCAATTTATTTTTATGTCTTTTTTCCAAATAAAGTGTTTTATCAATAGAGTTTTGCTAAGACTGTAAGAATAAATCTTTCCTATGAGGAAATTTAAGTAATAAGATTAGAATTTGGACCATATAATCTTAGAAGATTTTTTTTTTAAAGGCTGTTTGTGTTAACTAGTTCTAATTGAATGACTATAGGGTGCTCAAAAGCCTGAATCAGGCCAACATGTTAAGTGGAATAGATTTCCCAAGTAACAAATTTAATGATCAGCTTTGAAAGATAGGCTAAGAGATAATCAATAACTCCCCTAGGGATGTGTGTTCAAGCTTAATGGATTTGACCAAAGCACATTTTCCTATTATTTAAAGTTGCTTTTCACTAGATGGTAAAGAAAACATATGTTGTTTAACGGAAGAAAACAAAGAAATCATGTATTTTTATTTATCAAGCTATTGATGATAGCAGTTTTAGCCCTCTCAAACTAATGTATCTTTTTAACATTTTTATCAGGATTTCCACCATGTGGTTTTAAAGTTTTGAGAGAGTACCTTAATCTTATTGGGTTTGGATTGGTATGCCTTGACATGTGGTCAGGCTGCTTTACTCAGAAAAAAGTCTTGTCAGTTGTTTCTCTTGATGGTGGTGACGGTCACTGCTTAATGATTTTGTATATTCTTTTCACTACACTCTGTCTCAAAAAATGCATGAGATCCTTTAGGAGGTTTCATTATGTTTTCTTTGAAAGGCACTTTCCTCACAGACATTTAACTCTGAAGAGTGTCTAGGCACCTTTGCCTGTGCAGAATACCTTAGACTCATTCATCAGTTCTAATAATCTGTTCTTCATTGTTTTGTTTTCCTTCACAAAGAAAATTTTATTCTTGATTGCCATGTCCATCCACTGAAGTAAGTAATATCTTTGCATGTACTGTCTGAAAATTGAATCCTGTGAATGTACCAGTAAGAAGGCACTGAGCATCCTATCTGTTGGGTATGCTAGATATTATGGCTGAAAATTAAGTACAGAATACATTGTAATATTCTACAGAGCGGACAAGAAAGCAACACGATTCAGAGACAGTCCTAGCAATTGCATTTACACTCCTGCAAGTGTACCCCTGTGAAACTCCATAGGTAGAATCCTGTAATTTTCAGTGGTGTCTTATCTTTGGATCACTTCTGGGGTGTTATAAGAGTGACTTGATTGGTACAGTGTGGAGGAAACTCCAGAGCTGTCCAAGTCTTAGAGAACCCAGGACATACTCATAGGCAATCTAGGTGAAATGGCACTCTGGAGCATCCCAGTTTGGACCAACTTTAATTGCCAACATATTCCCGTCAAGATGTTACTGCAAAGGCATATTCTAACCCCCATACCCTCATATCATGCCACATTGTCTTCAGGAGCAAAATGCCTATTCTATAACAATCTTGGTACTAATTAATTTTCGTTCACTGGGTTGCCCCATCAGTGCCAAAATGCCAGGTAGGACAGAGGGCTTGTGAGCCATAGAGGAATCTCATAGCGTGGTCTCACTGGGACTGAGAAGTATGTCAGCAAACATGCCTGGACTTACTGTTTCCTTGCCCCATGTTTAACAGCAGAGAACTGCTGTTTAAGCACATGACTTAGAATGATAGTATGATTCGCCCTGCATCCTCTGATCCCCTTTTATAGACTTGGGCCCGAGATCCATCATTGCCAGATCTGATGTTGGGAAAGAAAAAGAGAAAAAACCTAACTCATACTGAAAAAAAGTATCTGTCCCAGACTCATTGGTGCAACAGGACAGGTTCCATTTCCTAGTAAATATTTTCAAAATCACCATGTTAGAATAACAGTGCAGAAATTGTAAGAGAATTAAACACTGTGATGATGTGTACGTTTGCAAACATCTGGCCTAGTTCAATGATTTGGCCAAAGCTCTCATGAGGAATATTTTGTGTTGACCCAAATAAGGGTTTTAATGTTTGCTATGAATTACACAGATGATGTTTGATGCCATATGGCTTACCTCCTGTGTCAGTGACAAGGGGAAAGATTTATTCAACAGCTGAACACCATCACCCCCTTTTTTCCCCCTAGAATGTGTAAAACTCCAGAGATCCCCCAGGTTAGGTCTAGTCTTCTTATGAGCCCTATGGGTTCCTACAGAGAGTGGGCAACTAAGATCTCTCTTATGTCAAAAGCCAAAGTAATGATGGAGGAAAGTCTAGGTTGTGCCAGAATTGGAGTCAAAAAAAGAGAGCATATTGTTTTGTGCATGCAGACCAAATCTGCAAAAGCAAGTGGTCCCCATGCCAACATGTGCCATCTGCCAACTCCAGGGACCAGGAGGTTCTGGAAGAAGACAAGTAGACAAAGGGTACAAGGTTGGTTTTGCCCAAGTTTCTTCTCGTTTTTTTTATCCCACTGTCTTGTGCTATTAGGAAAGAAATAGAATGAAATAAAGTCCCTTTATGGTTAATACCTGGACACATAATGCAGGCAAACCACAGGAGCTACAGTGATAATTAGATGGACCTTGTCAAAGGCATTGAAAGTGTTTGTGGATAACTGGTGTGTCCAAAATCTTCTGTGCAGATTGCAGTTGGCCATAGCTAAAGCTCTCTGGATAAGCATATATCAAATGCCTCTCAAGAATACTTAGGTGTGGACACAAATAGGTAAAGACAGGACATTGGGACTTTGAACAGCTACTAGAATCTAGGGGATGCATAAAGAATTATTAGAAGAAGTAGATTAAACATTCAAGACTTAAGTGGAAGAGAAAGCATGGCAGTTAAATTTTCAGGAGATATCATCTTCTACCAGTCATTTCTTGTACTTCAGACTCTTATTGTTTTCCCGTTAAAAAGAAACTACTGTAGTGTTCCTCAGTAATAGATCCCAATAGTGGTATTGTAAGATGTCTCTTTAAAAAAAAAAGGGAAAGAACTCCCCCTTTTAAAATAGTTTCATGTTCTTCTTTAAATGTCATATTTGCTTTATGTTCTTTATTACTCTTTATTGCTTTACTATGCAATTACGTTGATTTACTGTTCTGGCACTCATGAATTGGTTGCCTTTTTTCAGCTTTAGACTACCTTGCTTTTCAAAAGGTGCAAAAATTCAAAGAATTCTTACAGTAAAAGGAATCTTTTAATGTTTTGGCAGTCAGAGTTTTATTGGCATGTCTGACTAACATTCCTCAACTCGCTTCATCCTGCTTTGTTTAAACCAAAGGAGATCTTGAGAGGTAATATCCTGCTGCTGCTGCTTTGTTTAATCTTGTTCTATGTTCCCTTCTGAATGTTGGTCTGTTTTGTCTTGACCTAAAACAGGATAATGGATTACCATACTCTGACTTCTGGTGAATGCTTCCTATCCTCTGCCCCTCTTCTAAGAGTTTTCCACTTGGCTCTCACAGAGTCTAGAGGCAAAAATCTAATAGCTTGGATTAAAACTTTGCACTGAACATTTTTCCATTTGTTCTTACCATAAACAAATGCAAGATACTACAGAAGAACCTTTAGAACCTGTACTTCCAACTGTTATTACATTACCATAGAGAAGACCCTCTGCTTATTTTCTCTTCTGTTACCACTTTGATGTATCTCAAAGACAAAGCTAGTGTGGCATTGAGTGAGAGTTCACACAGAACTCTTCTCATTGCAGATGTGTTCAGTATGATGGACAACTTCCTTCAAAGTCAGCTATTCAGCTAGGACTTGCTTTTTGTCATATTTGATTTCTGTGCACGATCAAAGAATGTATTCCACCTGAAAAGAGGCCAGAAGAGCTATAGGCAGACATAAAAAGATGAATTTAATCCTTGTGAAGTCCCCTCTTCATTTTCCCATATTATTTCACAGAAGGTACTGCTATGGGCTCAGTATCCTATACTAGTACAGGTTTAAACTAGTAGAAGAATAGAGAATTTAGAAAGTACAGATGATTTTTAGCATGTATATAGGTGTGGAATCTTGAGCTTTTATTTTGTAGTTAACTGACTAAACACAATAGATCTGAATCTGTTTTCATTGATAGTGGTATAATATGTATTTAGCATAAAAATAATTGGATTCAAACCTGGGAGCTTGTTGTTGAGTTTTGCTCATTTGTTCCTTTTAAATGCAATCTGATTTTCACTGAGAAGAACCAATGGCAGAAGAGAAATGGCCAAAAGGTGTTGGAAAAGTCCAATTTCTTTCATTTAAAAAAAATGTGGGTTTTTTTCAACAGAAACTTAGAAACACAATTTGTATTATTTTTGTTTCAGCTTAAAAAGTTATGGGGAGAAAGGGAAAATGAGGAAAGAGATGAAAAGCAAGCAAGCTAAAAATAATTGGGGTTTATCTAAATTTTCATAAAACAATCATCTTAACAGAATTCTTCAAGAACTGTGTTTTTCTAAAATTTACCATGTAAAATGGTTTGCCCTTTTAACCATCTTTGTTTTTTAACACCTGTACATTTCAAAAGTCATCCAGCCATTGTCCAATATACTTGAATCACTGCAGACTACCACAACTTTATAGTAATTCAGGAACTTCACTGCAGTAGAACTGCACAGACACTGACACAACAATCGTAGACTAGATTACAGCTGATCATTTTATTCACCTTAAATCAATATTCTTTTATATGACTCAGCATAATTAAAGACATTTTCTGTTTCCTGGATTTCTGCTCCACCCCTTTTCCAGTCTTCCAGACATTTAAACCTAATATTTCAATTGTAGGTTTACAATTCAATAGCGTTCAATACAATAGTATTTCCATACTATTTACCATTGTTGTTGTTTTAAAAAAGAATTGGTAAAGCTGGTTACAAGAGATACAATTTTCATTAGTAAATTGCTGCATATTTTTCATGTATTCATTTTAGTTGAGTCTTTTAATAAAGATCCTTCCTGATTCACACACAGTGTTCAAGTGTTAAAAGAGGTGAGCCTTGTTTCTGTGTACCATATAATATGCGTGACAATAACGGTATGAATTAAATTAAATTTAAGATTAAGTTAGTAAGATCTCACTGGGATATTTGAGAGAGGACAATACCCATTAATAAATATATATAATTCACCATAATGCTATTTATCTGCTTTCCTAAATGTGAAGACATCATCTGTAAATACTTCACATTTAATGCTAATATCAGTGAACCTCATATGTCAAGTTAGACTTAAATGAACATGTCTTTACCTTTGCAGATTTATCAGTTTCAGTTGCACTCAGAAGTATTTTTCAGAGATAAATTGCAGTTTTAACAGATACTTTGCTTATTAAATATAAGCTGCCATTCTGGTGACAAAATAATTTAAGGATATGCATGCAATTAAGTGTGAAAATAGCGTGATCTTCCTTAGAATTTACTGGCTAACATTTAAACTTGTATTAAGCAACTTAAACTCTGAAGGACACTTTTTTATAAAAGTATTTAACAGATTTTTTTTATTTTTTTTGAGGATACAGACAGGAACAATTTCCCTTGCATAATGCTATAATCCATGTGTTCTCCTTTAAGAAATGTATCTTATCAGGAAAGATGAAAGTTAAACTCTGTATTCCAGACATCCTTACTTTTTTCAGGCCAGATGATGTTCTTGGTGACGAAATGTTTTGGTGTTTTACTTCTTTTGAGATAATGTTTTGCTTTTATTAGATTGCATTATTGCTGTTATCATTCTTCATATCAACATTATTCATAATAATAATAAGGTTCTGGTAATACCTATGAGCCAAATAAAAAAAGGTCTCTGACTGCACGGTACTAACACAGAGCACAGCACAGTCCATGTTGTGAAGAGCACATATAAGGTTTAAGAACAGAAGGAATGTAATACATTTCATCGTATAATAATGGCAAATGTCCCAGTAGGTTCACAGCCTACACCAATATTCCCTTATTTATTGAAACTTCTTCTGTAGGGGATTTTTGTGCAATTGGAAAAAGAGAAGTAGAGAAAAGGGAAGGAGAGTCAAGTGAAGAGACAAGAGAATAGATAAGGTGTGAAGATGAGGTGAAGGACTCTGGGACTTGGGAAATGGGGGTGTAGGAGAGGGACAGAGACAAAGAGTTGAAGCAAAAAGCCCAACAATGCCAGGCTGGGAAAATCCAGTCAGATTCCAGAAAGAGGTGGGAATTTGCTGTGGTCCTTCTGTGGCTGCCTCTGCTCCACTCCCCCCAGAGCCCTCTGTTTATTCCAGGACGTGGCTACTGATGGGCAATCTTAATTTTACACGGTCTCTGCTGTGACTAGTAAGGACCAACTTACAGTTTCCCAGTTATGCAACATGGCTGTATTTCACTTGTTAGTTCACTTATTAGCCTTCCAACCACATTTGTGTCATAACTGATTGACTATCTGTATGCTTGCGTAACACAAGCCATTCTTAGCAGAGTGATAGCTCATGTCCAGTTATGGGAATACTGTATCTTGTTTTATGACTTATGATGTGTCACATAAATGGGTTTATCAGGATTATGCACCAAATTCTGAAATTAAATAACAGCAATAATAACATTATTAGAATTGTACTGAGTCAGTGAACCTCTGGAACATTACATTTTCATTTTTGTGATTTAAAAAAGTCTATCTCTCCTGCTTCCCCCCCCATCTTTTTTCATTTCTTTTCACTTTGTATATGTCTCATTATATAAGGAACATTAAATAACATATCCTTAGTCCATTTTTAAATACCAAAGAAGAAATTTTATGTGCTATTCATAACAGGTGACCCTGTTATGAACATATCACAGAATAAAAGGAAGTCAGTAAATTAGTGGATACTCTGGAAATAGTAAAACAAGTATGACATAGTCATTTCACTTTCCTGTTCCATGTTCTAGAACTAGCTTTCCTATTTATAAGAGGTTAAAGCATACACTACTAGGGTTTTTTTAGACACTTCACACAAGCTAGCATTTGACCAGTCTTCCATGCATGTACTTTCTGATTATTTTCAAGTATAGTGGTTTTGTAAAACCACAGTATTTTGGGTGACAATCAAAAGTAATATGGTAACTGTGATGACTTATTTGCGTTAAGGTAACTTCAGATGCAGAAAGTTAAAATCCCTAGTTTCGCCCTGTAGTCAATGGAGAGAAAAAGATTTCTTCAATGAGCGCTTGAGCATAGATTTAAACTGTCCTCTGGTGAAGTCTCTCTCTTTCCACTGTCAACAGGGGAGCCTGGGGAGGCTAGCCTCATGTTAGCTTTTGTGACTGCTTCTCAAGGCATCAAATTCGCGCCTTTGCAGAGTAAGCACGGTTTTTATTGAAGCTTGTGAGAATTCCTCACAGTTACAGCAGGAGAGAGTTTGACCGAGTATCTGAGAAACAGAAGGCATTAGAGCTTGCAAATGGAGCTCTGCTGACTAGTGTGCTTATTTAAGACAGCAGTGGCATGAGGAGCTGTATAGGCTCCCCCACATTTCCCAGAGAGCATGCCTGAAATCTGGTCTGTAAGGACCATCTCTAAACTTACAACATGGTTCTTTACGCTTCCATTATAAGCACTAACTCAGACACTGCTTGGCAATGGCTGTGAGTCTAGGTTTAAAGTGAAAATAATAAAACTACTGTATTTTTCACAGTAAAGGGAAATATGACCAGTTTTGACAGTCTAAGAAGGATGGCATGGGAATCGCATAGAGACTAGTGTTCTCTGGGATGTATGTTGGTTGAGCCATCTTTGAATAATGTGAATACTCTACTTGCGCAACATTTTTGTGCAGACAGAGAACTCGGGTTGTAGTTGATGTACCAGCACAATATTCTGCCCTCTTGATTCTCAACTACTAATGTTCTGGCACTAGATAGCGAGTGCTACTTCACAGGTATACCTATGCTGTGGAAAAATATATGCAGGCTTGATATGTCTTTACTAATCCTGAAAACAGAGATGTTGGGCAGCCATTCTAAAGACACCCAAGATGACCTGTCGTTTTTGGGGGGGAGGGGGGGGGATTAGTAGCTTGTGTGCCAGGCTAATGAGAATCACGCTTCACTAGCTGTGGATTTAGTTGCTCCAATTTGTACTATCTCAGGATCTGCTTGCTATATTGTTTTATTCTACAGATGGTCCATTGTGGCCTTCACAAATGTTTTTCTGGTCTATACAACACTTGTTAACAGTGTCAGGGAATAGATGATGCTACACTGATTTTAGAATATTTTGCAGCTGACCATGAATTCGAAGAAAAAATCTAGGCTGCGGGAAGAACTTTGGCCCAAATACTTGCTCAAAGCTGGGCCATGTTACATACACATGAAAACTTAATGGAATTTCATCCCTGTAAATCAGTCTGCCCCAAGTATCAGCTTCAGGACTGGGCTCTAGGTTATTCTGGTATTTTGGGGTTTAGACATATTGGAGATAAGGTGAACCTAAAAATTGGGAAATGTGATTTTAAAATTGCATCAGTTACCAAATGGATTTTAGAGTACATGTAATGTTTGAAACTCCTGGTGCATTTAATAAACATGAGCTTTTTCCCAAATATCTTATATTTATTTTAATAAACAGAGTCATTAGTAAGCGGATATTGTGAAAAAGTACTCACTCAAGCTATCTTACAAATGCCATCCTCAAGCATTTTATTTGATGGAGATTATAATCTAGTTTTCTTATCTGCAGAATTCCTGTTTATCTTTTGAAGTAGTATCTCTTTTTATATTCTAGGAATACTTTGTGTGGTGTTTGCTATAGATGAGAGCCATGATAAAAAGATTTATGTAAGTGTAAGTGCCTCAGAAATTAGATATGCTCCATACCATCTCTTTTACTTGACAGACTCTGGATGCCTGGTTCACAGGAACACAAAAACCCCCAATTTTTCCTGTCTGATTTCTAATGAACAGTCTTCATGAAGCCCCAGAATCCTGAAGCTGCAGCTGGTGCAGAAAATCAGGGATTCAGGTAATATTAAAGTCTCTGCATAATATTACCTCATTCATAGTGTTACCTTTTCAGTCATGTTTTTTGAGCAGGGAAGGAACATATATTGCCAACAATACATGCTATCAAACTGGGTTTTTTTAAGCATACAGGTCCTGATTCTCTAATGATCTCTATGTAAGTAGATGGCTGTGCAGAGTGTCAGTGACTTATATAAGGCTGTCTATGCAGGGAATCTATCTGTGTGGGCTTATTGCAGGAATGGGGCCATATGCTGAAGTAAACCCATTCATGGAACTACTATTCATGTTCATGTCAGACTGAGGGCAATAAACCTTATGATCCTCATATGTAAAACTTTGATGTTAAGTCAAAATAGCTTCAGTCTATTCCTTGTCACTGACTTTTACATTATCTTCATTAAAGGAGAGTGTAAGTGCCATCTTACCGTGATACTTGCAACCACTGGTTTCAAAAAATTGTCTTTCTTCTACTACTACTATTACTTTTTCATTTAAAGTACTAAATTTTGACTTCTCTGTCTCTGCCAGGAGCTTTATCCCTCGGGAAATACTTGTCAAATGTAAATGAGCTACCAGATCTATCATCTTTCTTAACAGAAGCACGCTGTGCACTTATGAATAGTGCATCAGAGAGCTGGGACAATTTAATTATTAGAGTGATTAGAAACTAACTGACATTTTTGATTGATTTTCTACTCTTCTACACATATAGAAGCAGACTGAAAAAGGAGGCCTTGATATTAATCAATATCTATGTTTTTTAACATTAATACTTTCAGGGATTACTTTGATATCAGCCTAATACATTTTCAAGACATAGGTCTAGACCATCACAGATTTTATTAGCAGATTTTCAGAAAAGCAGTTGCAAGCATAGTGGTAAATGCTTCTTCCCCACTGTCAGAAGCTTTGAAGACTGTGCATCTCCTTTAACATATCAGCAATTTTAAAAAAATGTGACTTCATTTATTAGTTCTCATTTCACAAAGCTCTTTGAGCATCCATTATGAAGTGCATATGGAATGTAAAGAGTTGCTGATAGCGTATGGATCCTCTTCGGAGGGCAATTCTCTTATCACATGCCATAGTTTCATGTCATGATGACTTCAGACCCTCTTGCATAAAAATTGTGCTGCTTATTGCTGCTGGGTTCAGCTCTTCCCACTTCTTTTTTATCCCCCAGTGACATAAACCTTTTTAAAAAATGTCATAATCTCCATGGCAAATAATCATAATATCATAAAGACATAGTTTATATGGCTTCAGTCTCTGTAACTTGTGTTAAGTGTAGGATTCCTCTGTCCCCTGAAGGAATCTTTTCACATTAGGAACTTGTTTTTCCTTGAAATGTTCTTTGGGTTAGTTTTACTTTCATGGGTGTTTAATTATTCAAACAAGTGTTATTCTGAATCAATCCACTACAAGTGCCGGTCACTGGCAGCCAGTGGGAACAAAGAATTAATTATTGGATCTTTAATTAAAAGGAAAAAAATCCTAATAAATCTAGAGAGGAAAAAAACAACTGTTTTTCACATTTTCACCGATACAGCAATGTGCTCGTAATTTGCACTAAAATACATTTTAGGATCTTTATCTAGAAAGAATGTCAGGGCTTTTGATTGGTTAAAATGATACACTGAAATATAGAATTCCTGCTTGGTTCATTTTGTATTAAGCACCAAGTTGTCTTTGTGTCTGAGAAAGAATGAAATAAACCAAAAAACCAACCTGCATAAGCTTATTGCAGTTGCGTGCTTGTACTGTCAGACTGCAAAATAGCTCAACCACCTTTAATACTTCAATTTGACTGTGCTACATAACAAAAGATCAGTACTTTTCAGCCTCCTAATTCAAAAGAAACAATTACCCATATATAGAAAGTTGAAAATTTCAGTGGATAAATCGTTTGGCCATGTGCAGAGAGACACCTGTGTGATTGCTTGTTGTAACCCCAGGCTGCATTCTGCTGCTTAGATGACTTAACAAGAAGGTTTATGTTTAACCAGTCCTTGTTCGTGGTCATGTCACCCTCCGATGGTCAGGTCTCCAGAGGAGCTTAAATGCTGCATTGAGTTAAGTGTTAAAAAAAAACCCAACATTTTTACCAGTTCTCCAGTATCATTTCCCTGTGAGTATGCATGAACTATCTAATGTTCATGGCTGCTGTCTGCAGTGTGTCAAGTTGTATGGGGGGTGCCCGAACAGAAATGGCAGGAGATATGGAACAGTTTCTGGAAGGGAATACTGCTAACAGTATTTGCAGATCTTTGAAGTATCTGCCTAAGGCGATAGCACATCAGAGTGTGTGACTGAAGATAAGTATAACACACACAGGGGAGAGGCCAAAGTGCCAGGCTGTAACAAGGAACTGTGCCCTACCAGCTGAAATGTCCCACAGCACAAGTGTTGCATCCCAGCTTCTCCCTCACTCTGGAGTACAGCATGCCAGACCCACCAGTCTGACCAGCTGGGGATGGTATGTGCGATGACAGAAAGGGAGAAAGGTCCAGGGACTGATTTGCTGACAGGGCCATGGGAAATAGAAGTTGGGATTCTGTGGTGTAAACTCCATAATCTGTGTGTGAGATTTGAGGGGGGTGGGCTTGCTACCTCAGAGTCACAAAGCAGCTTGCCCCCCATCCGGTTGCCCTCATGTCATGTGTTGGTTTATAATGGTGGCTGGTGAATACTAGAAACTGTATAGTCAGCACTCATGCAATACAAGTACATAAATGACTGCCTTTTTCATGTTTCCTACACACTGTCTGTGTGTATCTTTGGGAAACCTCCACAGAGAAACCTCTCTTAAACTAGTGTGGACACTCGCTATCACTTTTTCATGTCCTACAGCCATGAGCATGGTCCTAACTGAGGTTTGGAAGAGAGATCCTACTTCAGAAATCTTTTCTTCCGTAGAGAAGTCCATATCCTTTGAAATGCTGAGATCAGCAGCCTTCCTGATTGAGGGCATTTTCTGAAAGTAGTAGCTTGATTCTTAATGACTTTGAACAAGGGGACCGCAGGTGAGAGTGTTTGACTACCCAGGAGGAAGAGCCACTGAACTCAGCATCTTTAGGATCAGGCCTTAGATAATCAGCCAGTAGCCTGAAGGTTTGTGTCGCATTTTGATATTGTTATACCTTTCCTGCTGATTTCTTTGACCTCATTACTTTCTTTGTGTAGAATCACCAAATATGCAATTTGGCTCATTTAGTTATAAAGCATAATGGGGACTAATGATAGAATGTTCCTTTTTTCTTCTGTAAAAAAAGAACAAGCAGCTGGAAAGCAGGTAAATGCTCCTCAGGGCATCTGCAATTACACAGCGAGAAGCACTGCTTGGCCCTCATGTCACTCCAACTGTCAGCTGTATGATCCACTAATGAAAAAACCAAATGCTCTCTCCTTCCACTGTTGCCCTCTGGAATAAGAGAAGGATATTTGAGATAGTGTTAAAAGGACTACTGTGCTTTAAAGCTTTTGTTACGCTGAAAGCCGATGAGTGTTTGCACTTTCAAAGCACTTTTTGAGTGCCTAACTAGTGAAACAGAGATTTTTAATTCTACATTTAGAATGCAAAACCCGCCCAAGCAATTTAATTCTTTTTACAGCTTTCCTGAAAGTGCTGCAATCTGTGTGACAGGGGTGTGGGTAGCAGGAAAAAATGTTGGGGAATTTTGCTGTTACAGCTCAGCCTGTTTTGTAGTCTTTGCTTGCAATTTACTGCAGAGACAATTCTCCAAGATCTAATAAGAGAAGATTAATTTTTTGGTATTTAATTTAGCTTTTGTCATCATTTGCACAGGATGAATTCTAAACACTTTTTGAGAATGCTATGGTCTTGAGTACCCTTAACTCCCAATGGATGGCCCTGGGCACTGGTGCCACTTGGCATTACTGGGCTTATGAGAGAAATGTGGTGAGGGAATTATATCTAGCTGGGCAATTTTCACATATTTACGACTCCTGGAGAGGCCACTATTACTGCTTTCTGATTTCTTTTCAGGACATCAAAGAGGGCCAACTACTGAGAAGCATTGCAGCAAAGACCCCAGCCTCAGAAATCACTGAATATAGAAATGGTCAGCAATGCTTTAGTGGGTTGTCTTGGTTGCTCTGTGCCAGAACACTCATGGTGTCATATCTTGATCAGGAAAACTACTGTCAAATATGCTTTTATTTCAAACTAAGCTAGAATTTTCAGCACTAAAAACTATTCACTTCCACTGTGTCTATTCACTTCTGCTATGTGAATGAACTGTGCTGCAAGACCTGTCTTTACACTTGCTAGCTTAGACTGCAGATGCCTCAGCAAAGGAGCTAATGCAAGCTGCAGAGCCTGCTTGACAAGCAGAGTGGGTACTTGGGGAAACAGGAGGAGCAGAAAATTGAGTTATGTCAGCTGCACTGTAAGAATGAGCAAAGCATACCAAAAAGAGATCCAAGTAGTTTGGTGTCCATCACAGCCAGTGGCCAAAAGGCGATTTCTAGGGATAAATGTAGGAGGACATAGACAAAGAGGTAGGTTGGGGTTTTTTTTTGTTTTCCATGTTGAAGAGCTCTCATATGCTTAGTTATTTCTCATTCTGATGCCATTTCATACCTTTGATAAGTGTCATTGCCTTCTATGAATCTTTTTGAGATGGAGACCAGACCTGCATTTTCCAAGATGCTCTTATACCCCAGATTTTGTACTGTGGCGTATTGTTTTGGTTTGTTATCTATTTCTTTCCTAATAATTTCTTGTGTTTGATTTGGCTTTGTGTCCATTGTTGATCATTTGGCTGCTAGGTCCTAAGCTGAGGTTGAAGCAGCTGTTACTGTGGCGGTTTAGATACAACACTACTAGCCTCCTGTATTGCTAATTTTTTTATGTGGAATAGTTACAGTTCACTACTTCAATTTCTGTTTAGATCAAAAACTTCTAATTTGTACTAGTAGGCAAGGCAAGCACATGTTTTTTATTTCAAAGGCTAAAATGAACTGTCCCTACCTTTATGTAATGGTTAACACCAGGGACTAAGTCAGGACTTAGCATGAGTCTACAGCAACAGCTAAACTACAGGCCTTTAGAAATGGAAGAGAGTGGATTCCAGACTTTTGGGATGAGTTATATCAGGAGGGGATAATTCTCTCCACAGACTTTTTTTGTGTATTATTTGTAAGTCTTGCAAAATATTTCTTGAAGTGTTCTTGAAGCTGCTTTGCAGCAGAACACAATATCTTTGTGTCACTAGGCACTATATTTTTAAAGAATTATCTATTTAAAATTTTAATCAATGTATGTATGTTTCAAATTGCAAATACTCTAAGATGCAGATTTCAAGCACTGCTTATTTCTTAAAATGCAGTCAAATTATCCTGTTAATGTTGATAAGTAGCATAGTTTGAAGCAGTAAAACTGCATACTGTTGCTAGGTTTTATAGTATCAAAAGATTTTGTTATTATATTTTTACTCTGTCTTTGTAAAACCAGGATGATTTCTAGCTCTCCACAACCTGGGAACAGATAGCATTTTTGAAGGTACATAAAATACAGTTACTTAGCCTCACCAACTGTCACTGAATACATGACTGTATAAAAACTTTTTCCTGAACCCTTCCTGCTACAAAGCTCTTCAAATTCAGAAGGAGATAGATGCCGTGTTATGGGTGCCTTTACACTGGATTACTAGAGACAGTACTTTCTCACACTAGGTGGATGTTCTTAATTTTTTTTATCACTTCTTCCACTTTCTTTTTCTCTTGCATTAGAGAAAAGTGATGCTATTCTAGGTATAACAGTATATGGTTGGCTTATTCCACAGCAGAGACCATGCTAATAGATCTTATCTAATAAGATTGGTTCACTGGCATTGGCTGGAGGTTTGAAAGAACAGGCGTTGCACACCATTGATTGCTTTTTAGAAAACAGGCTGTTTTCTGCTCTGGATCAAAGACAAGGATGCATGTCCAGATCTTAGGGTTCTGATTTAAAGGAGGGAGATCTCAAGAGACTGTATTTAACACTCTACTCTTGTGCTATTTTTAATATTTTGATTAATAGAATTGGCTGACCAAGGAAACAGGTGGGCTAAGTGCATTTCCTGATGGTTTTCTTATTGTTTGGATAGCCTGACTTATTTCATTCATTCTTTTTAATACGGTTTAAGCTTAACTAATTGGATGGCAGTATTGGTCACTGGCAACATATAGGAGCTTTTAAGATTTTTCATTGCTTGTACTTGGTTCTTCATAGCAATCAGGGGAAGGGTGAAGGCTGGCTCTTCTGTCTGTCTTTAAAGATGCAGAGGCGGAGTAAAATAATACAAAGATACATTTTTTTGAAAAGAAAAAAATGTCTAATGATTTGAGTTGTGAGATTACAGATAACTCAACAAAATACTTTTCCAGCACTATGAATTGCAAATGAAGTGTAACATCATTCTCTGTTTCCTTGATGGAAAGTGTGATCCCAGCTTATTGAAGTGAGCCCTCAATATTCCAAGTCTTCAGTTAGTCTTTAAATAGAACAAAGTGAGTCAGACTCAAACAATTATGCTTAGAACAAAGAGATTTGATTACTGAACCAGAGGCTTCTAGCTTTTAACGCAATACTGTAATTTTGAGTCTGCATTTGCAGTGATCATTATAAATATTGCTTCATAGTTTAGTCTTCTAAAAGTCTTGTCAGGAAACAATTACAAAACGCCAGCTTCAGACTTGGCGTAATTAAATGAAGTGAGTGGAACTATACCAATGATGCATTTGGCTCAGGATTACACTGAAGTCTAAATAAAAATGTTAAGTGTGCAACTGTTTCTAATTATCTAATAAGATAATGCAGACATTTCTAGAACCTGTTAAGGACTTATGACTCCATTAGAAACCCAGAAAACATCAATTGAGATAGGGTAAGTATTCCAGTTGGCACAATTTTCCCCTCCATCATTCCTTACACTGGACAGTTTTCCACTTGTCTAGCTATTATGATAGGCAGGAGAGATGTAAGTTTCTATTTTGTGATTGAACTAAAGTTCTCCTATTTTGCCACCAGATTCCTTTATGTCCCTGTTTGTAATCCAGAGTTATCACAGCTGTCAGTATGCAACACTGCAGACTTAAGAAATCTGGAACAACTGCAGATTTCAGTGCTAGATGACTTCTTGCCAAAGGAGAGAGAATACCATCATCATCATATCACGCAATAGCTATGCCCTATATACGGACATAATGAGCCTAGAACTTGCCTAGGAAATTGGAAGACTAAGGAAACCCTTGACCTCAACATCTGTGGAGTTCATAGATGAGTTTCTCCTTTTATTTTGCTAGGAGAAGGAGAGAAGGCATGATTTGGTAGTATGTTCGTAGTATGCCTACTGGAGTACGTACAGATAGTGGTCATGATCATATTTTTTGGTAATAAGAACATATGGAAACCTACCTGAAAATCCACAGGCTCATTTATTTTCCTGACTTAATGTAGGATCTCCTGCTTTCCACTAATCACTCCCTACCAGGCTGAATGGGTGTGCCAGGGTAACTGCATAGAAGATTTAAGGATTTGTTCAGCCAGAAAGGTGTCAGACCATCTGCAGTGCTTGCTGCCGACTCCCTCAGCAGGGTGACTGTTTGCATCCTGTTCTGAGGTGCCTGTTACTGCAGGCTATTCAGGGCATCAGCTGAAAGATACGCTTGACGTTGTGCTTCCAGGAGGAAAAAAACATAGGTGCACTCAACCACAGCTGCTAAGTTCCTCTATGAACCTGTGCCAAAATGCAAACACCACTTTGTGAACTAGGGACCAAGGGCATGGAAAGTAGGGTGTAATATACTCAGCAGACTGAGTAGATTATAGGAGCTATCCATGAGTGACCAAGAACAAGAA